>NC_135501.1:144235630-144895630 GCF_052857255.1 Amblyomma americanum | reverse complement strand
ATGGCGTTGAACAAAGAAGCTGTAATGACCTTGCCCATCGGTTCTTTGTAGGCCCGGTCTTAGGGTCATACTACTCATACGGCTCAGGCAAGCATGAATAATATTACAATACAGACGCCGAATTTTTATTGGTCCGCTTTCTTGCGTGAGATGGCACAAACCTGAATTCCATTCAGTAGTCAGTGCTGAAGACATTGAATTTCTGTGCAGCACGCAGCGGGCTTTCTATGATAACCGCAGAAAAAGAGCTCATACTCCCTTCAACCAATGTCATGCAGACAATAAATCGGACCATTTCTTCCGTGCAATCCGCAGTACCACTTTCAACCGATTTGACGACGAGAGTACCTGGTGCTTATACCCTATCGACCACGGATGAACAAGCAGTCCTTGACCGCATAACAATACTTCTCTCAACCACCCATCCTGGGGACATCTCAGATCAACTGCTTTCTCTCTTTCAACGACGACGAACCACACGCGTTTTCTTTGTTTTCGGCCAATGTCACTGAAACAAGTATTGCCAGCTAAAAGTACTACCACCTAGAAGAGACGTGTCCACGTCGGCAGATGCTCGCTTGTGGATCACGGTAAAAAAGACAAACAAAAGGAGGAACTCCGGAAGCAATGAAAGGCATGGTGCCCCTGCCTTGCTCTTTGTGCGCTAGTGTCCGCATGAAGACACCCGGGAATTTAGAGTACCGCAGGTGGTGCAGCGTCTGATCGATTTTGAATGACCAGCTCAGCCGACAGCTCGACTCCACCCCCGCTACTACTTGCCATGGGGCTCCCGTCCAATCGGTCGATGAACAAAAGTAGCCGAAGCGTCAAGAAAAAGAGAGCGGCCATCGATCGTCGACTCATCGACGGAAGGCAGGCCTTCCCCGTTCCAACGCCAAAAGGGCTCAGAAGTTAAGGCAATCTCTGTGCGCCTATGCTATGCCGTGCATTTAACCCGACATCAAGTCAAGGAGACAACTTCCGCGCAAACTCTTCCTTTCTTTCCTTTTTTACCGCAGGAGTTCCTTTGTTTGAATGTCCTGTTAAGCAATGCATATAAATGCGTACAATACGCGACAGTGCACGATTGAGCCGCGTTCAGTCGAGGTTTCCTTCCACAATAATCCCACGTTCATGCTCCATGCAATCCTAACAACACTGTATTTCGAAGATACTGTTTCTAAAGGCTACATAATACGCAAGATTCTTTTCTTGTTTGTTTTTATTTATTTTCGTCGCCTCATTTACAAGCCGGGCAGGAGTCTTGCACATATTTATATAGAAGGAAAGCAATCTATTTAATGGATTAATTGGCCTAGGACTTCTTGAACACCACTTCCAATCAGTTTGCGCTCATTACGGCAGCACAGTCCCCTTTAAACATTCTGAACTGCGACGGCAAGCGAATATATCACGGCAGTAATTTACTCATAACAACTGTAAATGACCTTTGTCAGAAGCGCTAAACAAAAAAGGGTGTCCAGAAAAAAAAGTTCTGTAATTTCCCTTTTAGTTATACCGCAATTAGCAGAATTTAGTAGTTTTTTCTGCAAACACGAGGTAACCCACAGGACAGAGCACACATGTGCAAGCATTTCTTTTAATGCCTGATTATAAAGGGGTAAATAACGACAAACGGCACTTTTTTTCTGTTGGCACTTCCTTTCTGAAAGACACAGGTGGTTGCATGGTAATTCGCCAAAGCAACTTGCACCATGTCATTATAGCAGTCATTACTTGAAGAGGCTCTAAATTTTCGGATTACAGTTTCAAAATTTACTCAGGTATGTATAGAAAGAAAAAACAATTACTTTTGCTTTAAAGCCGATCAGCTCCCGTGGGGAAGAGCACCAGTCGTGCTTTCACGGAAGTAAGCGCCGCTACCTGGTACACGATTGAAGACCGCGATGCGGAAAGACTTCAGTGAGATAAGGTGAAACACGCTTGTATACGCCGGCCGCTTTCAGCCAGCAAAATTAAATCGTTGCCCCTAACTAAGCCGCAGTGCCCCATGCTGTAAGGACCGAGATCAAACCGACAGTTTTGTCAGGCCCTCTAAAAACCTTTATCGAAAGTAAATAAGTAAAACTTGCTGCTGCCAACTTTGTTGGGAAAATGTCAAACTGTAAAACGAGGTCTGAAAGCTCGTTGCTTTGTTTGTTTATTTTCAGAGGCGCCAACAAGATTCATGTTCAGTCAAGTGCATTCAAACTCCCAGCTCACCGAATCGCGCTTCGCAGCACGGGACCTTTTCTTTCTTCTCTTGACTGGAGAGCTAATACGGTCGACCGGGCTTTTAGACGACTCCCTTGAGGGTTGTACTGACTGCCGTCTTTTCGGTGCGACTAGTAATTGGCTCTGTTATGCCCGCTCTTGGAAATAGAGTTCCTCGGGCTCTTGAGTTTGATTTTACGTATATCGCCGAAAGCATTTCCAGTTTCCGAGAGGCAATTATAATGAGATCTTCTGTAGTGGTTTTCGATTCATGCTGAGCTTCAACTCGAGTTGGAGCTCCAACTCGAATGCATGTACAAAGTACTCGAGCATTCGGCATAGAAAGGTACTCGGCTTCTCTAAGAGATATTCAAGAATGGGTGACTTCCTCAACGAGTTTGTTCCGAGATCAGACGGCTCTTTCACGTGCATCGAGCCATCTCTCAGTGGATGTAAACGCTACGGAAGCGGCGACGGGATAATCAGTGCCTGCAATTTGCACTGCAACAATTCTAACATTTCAGAGGCCGCCGCGTGAAATTTTGAAGCATTTTGGTACGTTTATTTGTTTGCTCAGTTTCTGTTAGCAGAGAAGGATTTTAAGATGAATCAGCTTAAATAGACTTAACCTAACCTTTGTACAAAATGCATCAGTATGTTCTAAATATTAACATGAAGGAACATTATTGCAGGGTCCACCGCTAGTTTTACTTCGAAATTGCTCAATGCAAAGAAATGTTATTGTAAGCATAAATCCGAACAAAAAGCCGTAACGCTCAAATTTCGTTTTAATACCTTGGTAGGTGCCATAGTCTCCTGTATGTTACAAACCAAAGAGGACAGACTCTCCTTCAATGATGTCTACGTGGAAGTCAGCATTCATCAGTATCTCAGGTCACTCTTCTGACTGCGTGGCTACTAATACTGGTGCGAAGCAAGTATGAAGGGTTCGTGTCCATTTTCTAATTCACATAAAGATCTTATGTTATTTCCTACGCTTCTCACACCGCATGCTTTAGGCCGACGACACGAAACACACATATTCCGACAAAATCGATCCACATCGATTTGTGAACTTCATAGAAACCTCGCAGGCGTTGTCAAAGGGCTGCAGATCAATTCATTACAGATTAACACGTCTCAAACAGTGTATCTTAATTTTAAACTGGAAAGAACTGTCATCAACTTTCTTCTGAACAACAACGAGGCCATTGTGTAATTAGGTGTTCAGCAGGATTGCATTTTATAATTTAACAACGTAGTCTAAACATCAAGCCATAATTTGTCTATGCGATAATTATACTTTGAATGTGCGTTCCCACGCAATCACGGAAAGCTAATATGCTTGTACCACTCATTTACTCACTACCTAAATCACTATTCCATTCTCGCTTCGGACAAAACCTATATATACCACTAAAATTTATTGAAGTCATTGGTGATCACGACATCCCAATACTAACTTTTAGCCCTTATTACATCATAATAGCAATATTTCGCAAGCTTACGATAATTAGTCGGAGGAAGAATGCTTTGAAACAACATAATAGTTTTCTTATTTCACACTAGAGGTGTCCTCATATGAGGACAAGCCATACTTCAACAAAGCACAAAGATAAAAAATGAAACCGGCAGAAGATGGCTCCCATATCGATATGGGCTTCACTTTTTACATGCCCGCACTTTTCCCCGCGATTTAAAACGTAGAAAATAGCGCATGAGATACATCGGAAAAGCCATAGGTCACCTTAAGCTCAACTAAGCCTCTATGGAACTTTAAGGGAGTAAGGAAATTGCATCCGAGATCTTTTCTGCGTGAGTAAGTCCTTGTCTTTACTTGCGGAAGTAGAAGCAGCAGTGTTTTTAGTCTTCAGGTGGGTAATGTCACATGCCCGCTGTGGGGATAAACTGTGCCACATGCGGCGACTCGCAGATGCTGTAAAATGCTGTGCAATTAAATATTTGAAAGCAGAAGACCGACTGATTGAATGAAGTATTAAATAAATCGTAACGTGCGCGACAGCTGACTTGAGACATAACTGCAGCACTCCAACAACAAACACATCAAGAAGGAACACCTACAGACACAGATAATCGCTGCTGCTTGTTGTTTTTCCTTCCATATAAGTTCCTGGTTTCCGCGCTGCAGTTATCTCTCACAATAGTCACCAACTTGCCCAAACGTTCGTTTTACTGAAAGAAGTTGACTGAATGCAGAAAAATGCCGTGCTATGCGAGAAGTTCGCACGTCTGAATAAGAATGAGATATTGTCATACCTGAAATATTAGTAGGGTTTTAACGTATTTAAACCGATTAGACGTGCGAACGTTTAGCCTGGTTGGCTCATTGTTATGCGTCGCTGTATTGACACGTGTACTTATCTTTATCAGGCGACCATGTTTCGCTGCCTAACAAGTGTTATCGCACAGCGCGGTACGCACCTGCATCGATCCGAAGTTTCTGGCAAGTCATCGATGCTTCTATTCACTGTCTGTTGTAGCCAAACCTTATGTTATCTGATTTCATCGCCCGACGCGAATGGTGTAGAACTTAGTGGAAGGCACGCGGGTCCCAAATATTAGTCTGGAACATTCGACGACTGCTATATAACAGCCGACGCGCTTGACCCGAGGATCAGATTTTCGACGATCGCCGACCGTGCTCGCCGCTACCGTTGTGCTGTATGTGTAGCCTCTTTTGTGGGCACAGGTTCGCCCAATAAAAGTTAGCTTTGTCTTTCACAGTATTGCTACTGTGTTTTTCAACGTCACCACCACGTGACAGTATTGTCGGCACAACTGGCGACGATATTAGACGATATTAGATATTGACACAGGTGATAGAAGAGGAGGACGAAGGGAACTCAGGCGATAGAAGCAGAGGACGAAGAAAATCTTCCTGCTCGTGCTCGCTCTACAGGCTGTGTAGCTCCTTGGTCCCCGAGTGTTTTTTGTGTACTATTCGTTACAAATCTGGTGGAGGCAGTGCTGGGTACGCTTCCAGACCCGCGCAGCCCACCTGTGATCACGGATCTCACCCCGGTCCACCAGCGCCGCGGCCGCCGCCTGCGAGGAGAGTCCCCAGAGTTCGGACCCCTTCCGGCAGCCACCAGGACGACACAGCCTCGGACGTCGGAGGAGCCAGCTGCCATGTCAACTGAGAGTAGGCTCCCAGCTCACATCCTGTGCCAGCAGCCACGAACACCCCCGTCTTTTCATGGCGACGTGTTCGAGGACGCCGAGGACTGGCTCGAGACATTCGAGCGTGTCGCCCGTTACAACGGGTGGAGCGATGAGCGGAAGCTCCACAACGTGTATTTCGCTCTCGAAGAGTCGGCGCGGACATGGTTCGAAAACCATGAGGCTTCGTTTCCATCCTGGGAGGCCTTCTGCCGCAACCTGCTCGCCACTTTTCCAAACGCCGACCGCCGGGAGCGAGCTGAAGCTGCGCTACACTCGCGCAACCAGCGCCCGAACGAGAGTGTCCGCATGTTCTTTGAGGACATGACCCGCCTTTTCAAGCGCGCGGACCCCTCTATGTCGGAAGACAAGAAGCTTCGCCATTTAATGCGTGGTGTCAAGCAGGAGCTATTCGCGGGACTCGTGCGCAGCCCACCGCGCACTGTGGCCGAGTTTCTCAGCGAGGCGGCCACCATGGAGAAGACTCTACAGCAACGAGCCCGCCAATACAATCGTGACGTCAACGCCTTCGGGCCAGACACCTGTTCTATGCATCTCGGAAGCGCCCCGGACGACTTACGCGAACTCATCCGTTCCGTCGTCCGGGAGGAACTCCAAGCCCTTCGGACGCCTTCTAACATGCCATCCTTCGCGTCGCTGACTGACGTCGTCCGCAACGAGGTGCGCCTCGCTGCCCGACAACAAGCATCTGAGGTACCCCTCCAGCTTGACGCAAGACCCACGTACGCGTCTGTACTCCGTCAAGCTCCGACGTCGGGCTACACCATCAATGCCGCGGCTCCATCAGTGCGGCCACCGGGTCCCCCTCGTGACCCCGCTCTGCCAGCCTACGAGCGGACGCGTAAGAGTCAAGTGTGGCGGGCCCCAGACCGTCGGCCCCTCTGTTATCATTGTGGCGAGGCGGGTCACCTCTATAGGGCGTGCCCGTACCGCCGCGTGGGCCTGCGGGGTTTCGCCCCGGACGACCCCTGCCCTCGCAATGGCGAAAGGCCACTTGAGATAGCCTCTCACCTATTGGAGCGGCAGAATCTCGTCACATCCGGTCGCCGCGGGTCTCGATCACCGTCCCCAATGCGCTACCGTTCTCCAAGTCCCCGCGGAGCGCAAAGCTATTCCGGACGCCGTTCGCCCAGCCCACGCCGGGAAAACTAATGCCGGCGGCCTCCGGAGGCAAGGCCGCTGCTGTAGGGAAATGTGAAGATCCTCCGCCACCATCACGCCGATACGCCATTTCGCTGGGGGCAGGTAGCGACAGCTACCTCCGATTTGTACGTAACAATTGATGGAGTCGACGTCTCCGGCTTACTCGACACCGGTGCCGATTACTCCGTAATGAGCCGTGCCCTCGCCCAAGAATTAAAGAAAGTTTTGACGCGATGGTCTGGGCCGAGCATTCGTACTGCTGGGAGTCACCTGATTACCCCTGCTGGCAAGTGTACTGCAAGGGTCGGCATCCGTGGTTTTCTGTACGTCTGTGAATTCGTGGTACTGTCCGAGTGTTCGAGGGACTTGATCCTGGGCCTCGACTTTCTGCAGACAAACGGCGCTGTCATTGATCTGAACGAAGCCCGGATCACGTTCTCGACGAAGCAGGCCGTGGCGCATACCGACAGAGATCCGGGAATCAACGCTCTGCGTATAGTCGACGATGACGTGATGGTGCCACCACGGTCTAGCGTCCTGGTTCTCGTGAGACATGACTTGTTCCACGATTACGAGGGTATCGCGGATAGCCACCTCCCGCTGCTGCTCGCGAAGGGAATAGCCGTCGCTCGAGGCCTCGTCCAGTTGCATAACGGTTGTACTAGTGTCCTACTCACGAACTTCGCCAACGAGGTTCAGCACCTCGCCAGGGACATGGCTGTTGCCTTACTTCACGAAGTTACTGTGTTGCCTGATTTATGCGCCGTCGGGGCCAGCCCTCAAGACGAGGCCGCACCATGCCACGCCCTGCAGACCGTGAAAATCAACCCGGACTTGGCACCTGAGCAGAAGAATCTTGTGTCTGCTCTTCTAGCAGATTTTGCAGATTGCTTCGCCACCAGCTCCAGGGTCGGTCGTACACCTGTCGCCAAGCATCGCATCATCACAGACGAGGCCACGCCGCCTGTATGCCAGCGGCTATACCGTGTTTCTCCTAAGGAACGCGAAACCATTAAAACGCAAGTCGATGAAATGCTTGCAGACGATGTTATTCAGCCGTCAACAAGCCCATGGGCGTCGCCCGTGGTCCTCGTCAAAAAGAAAGACGGCACCTTGAGATTCTGTGTTGATTACCGGAAACTAAACAACGTGACCAAAAAGGACGTTTATCCGCTTCCCAGGATTGACGATGCCCTCGACCGATTACGTGACGCCAGGTTCTTCTCCTCATTAGATCTCAAAACCGGATACTGGCAGATAAAGGTGGACCAGAGAGACCGAGAGAAGACGGCTTTCGTGACTCCAGACGGTTTATACGAGTTCAAGGTGCTCCCGTTTGGTCTTTGCTCGGCGCCGGCCACGTTCCAGCGTATGATGGACACCGTTTTATCCGGTCTGAAGTGGCAGTCTTGCTTGGTGTACTTGGACGACGTCGTCATTTTCTCGCCTACCTTCGATCAACACTTGGACCGGCTGCGCATCGTGCTTCGAGCCCTGATATGCGCGCAACTAACGATCAAGCCCGAGAAATGTCATTTTGGTTTCACGGAACTTCGCTTCCTTGGCCATGTTGTCAGCGCACAAGGCGTTCTCCCGGACCCCGACAAGACTGCTGCCGTCTCCAGTTTTCCGCGCCCAACCGACAAGAAGGCACTTCGACGTTTTCTGGGCCTCTGTTCTTACTACCGACGCTTTGTGCCCGATTTCTTCAGAATAGCTGACCCGTTGACAGCACTGACAAGAGACGAAATACCCTTTCTGGGGGGAAGCAACCAAGAAGAAGCTTTTCAGGAGCTCCGCAACCGCCTACACAGCCCCCAATACTCGCCCATTTCGATGAAGACGCCGCCACCGACATACACACCGATGCCAGCAATGTTGGCCTTGGGGCGTTAATTATCCAGTGGCAGGACGGCGTGGAACGCGTTATCGCTTACGCGAGCCGAACACTTTCGCGATCGGAGTTGAACTATTCGACGACAGAGAAAGAATGCCTTGCGGTGATCTGGGCCATCAGCAAGTTTCGTCCATACCTGTACGGACGACCCTTCCGTGTTGTCAGCGACCATCACTCGTTATGCTGGCTGGCAAACCTTAAAGATCCATCCGGCCGGTTGGCTAGGTGGAGCCTCCGTTTGCAAGAGTACGACGTGACTGTCGTTTACAAGTCGGGCCGGCAGCACCAAGATGCGGATTGCTTATCACGCGCGCCCGTGGACCACGCTCCGCAAGAAATCACCGAAGATCTTCCTTTCATTTGTGCTCTTAGCCCATCCCATGTGGCTCAGCTTCAACGAACGGACCCGGAGCTAGCGCCGCTCATCGAGCACCTGGAAGGTCACAGTGGTCGGGTTCCGCGTGTTTTTCGTCGTGGCCTGCAATCCTTCACCATGCGAAATGGCGTTCTCTACAAGCGCAACTTTGGAAAGTCCACCGAAACATTTTTACTCGTGGTGCCCACCCAGTTACGACCTGTCATCTTGAGCGCACGACGAGCCGCCCGCCGGCCACTTGGGAGTCAGTCGCACGCTGTCAAGGATTCGGGAGAAGTACTATTGGCCCAAATTACTTCCATCAGTGCAGACCTACGTGCGAACCTGCCGCGACTGCCAAAGCCGGAAGTCTCCACCCATGAAACCAGCCGGATTTCTTCAGCCAATAGCGCCACCGAAGATCCCTTTTCAACAAGTTGGAATGGATCTCCTTGGCCCCTTCCCGAAGTCATCCACTGGAAAACGGTGGATCGCTATTGCGACGGACTACTTGACACGTTATGCTGAGACCACGTCGCTTGCGAGCGGAACTGCTGCCGAAGTAGCCGAGTTCTTTGTCCACAGCATCGTCCTGCGTCATGGCGCCCCTGCGGTCATTATTACTGACCGTGGGGCAGCTTTCACAGCCCGCCTAACCCAGGCTGTGCTGAAACTGACGCATACCAGCCATAGACGTGCGACGGCGTACCACCCGCAGACCAATGGCTTGGTGGAACGGCTCAACAGAACTCTGGCCGACATGCTTTCCATGTACGTGGATATAGAGCATAAAAACTGGGACCAAATTCTGCCATACGCTACATTCGCTTACAATACGGCACTGCAGGAGACAACGCGGCTCACTCCCTTCCAGCTTGTCTTCGGCCGTCGAGTTACTACTACGCTGGATGCTATGCTGCCTGTTGACCCCCACTGCGAGAGTGACCCTGACCTCGACATCGCCACTTTTGTGCAGCGTGCGGAAGAAGCGCGGCAACTGGCAAGGCAGCGCATACACCGTCAACAGCAACTAGACGCTGGCCGCTACAACCAAGGACGGCGCTTCGTTGCCTACGAGCCAGGCGACTATGTGTGGATTTGGACGCCCGTTCGTCACCGCGGGCTGTCTGAAAAATTACTCAGTCGATACTTCGGCCCATACCGTGTCCTCCGCCGCATTAGCGACGTCACCTACGAAGTTCAACCCGCCACCCAAGCCAGCTCATCCCACCGACGCAAGCTTACCGACGTTGTGCACGTCGTTCGTATGAAGCCGTACCACGACCGACCACCCGATTGAACTTGAGGCTGACCGCTGTGCCCTGTTCTATGTTGTGATCCTCGTGCCTCACCCTAGCACTTTGCTTTCTGCTCGTCACTCTAGCGCACGATGGCCGCATCGGGGCGATGCTGCAGGGGAGGGAGCAGTGGCACAGGTGATAGAAGAGGAGGACGAAAGGAACTCAGGCGATAGAAGCAGAGGACGAAGAAAATCTTCCTGCTCATGCTCGCTCTACCGGCTGTGTAGCTCCTTGGTCCCCGAGTGTTTTTGGTGTACTATTCGTTACAATATTAGACAAAAGCACTGCGCCTGAGTGTGATGTCCGTTATTAGTCGGCTCTTGTTAATGCTAAAGAGAATAATTATCCGCTCAATAATAATTTCTTGTTACCCTGATCATGTAGTCCCTCTGGTTAACGTGCGTTGAATTTGTGAATTATTTCTTTCTGGAGTACGTACCCACTAACTGATAAAACAACCGCACTTCATGAATTTGAGAAAATAAAGCATACTACTACCTCGTATTGAAAAATCCGTTCAGCTGTTTTCTCCGCTTTGTGGTGTGTACTGAACCAGTGTATGAATATTGCCTTCATCTGTCTACTATGCTGTTATGATTTTGTGCCCTCCGCTCTTTTTCGTTTGCAGCGAACCTTTCCGGAATTCTTTAGATTATTTTTACAGAAGTTGAATTATTGTTTTCTCCCCCTCCACAACAAACGATAAATAAATACGTATTCGGTGTGTTACTATAATTTAACTATTGTGTATTATTAAATATGTGGCGGCTATTAATTCATCAACTCACTGTGTACAGAACATTTTGTTTTAGACTCCTTTCTCTGGGTCTTCTCCACGTAGTATCAAACAGATTATAAAAACAAATTTTGGAAGGTGTTCTCGTATTTTTTCTATCCCGCATATTTACTTTTGCAAGCAACTGCACTTGCCGGCTTGGGAAAATCATGCTCACTTCAAATACCGTTCCTTTCGCTCTCCTCATTCGCCAGCCTCCGGGTTTATGCCACACGTGCACTAAAAGAAAGAGAGAGAATACTTCATGGCATGTGCATACCACGAAAAGCGGTCAAATAATTTTTTCCTTGTTTCTTTTTCTTCGCGACGTGGCACTTCATGGAGAGCTCGCCCTCTGAGGTAAGCCACACTGACTTGGTTCGGGCTAATTGGTTCGAAGTTCTTGTACACATACGTAAAGACAGGCGAACAGGACACAAAGCTTGTCCTGTGTATTCTGTGTCGTCTTCGTCTGTCCAGTGCTATGTATACTAGAGCTTTATATGAGTGGCGCCAAGTCACGAGCAGTCTACGAAGTAAAGTGTACAGTCTTTGTCAAAAGTAAACAGCCCAAGGGGTCTGCTTCTGAGACCTGCAGTGCGGCTCCTCTTGCGTTTAAAGAGACCGTAATCTCACAAAGGCAGGAGCAACTCAAAAGCTAAAGACCCCCGCTTCACGGCTTGGAAGCAAACCTCTTGGGTTGTATATCTCTGACAAAGCCTGCACATATCGGTGCCACTGTGAAGCGAGCAGTGCGGCATGCCCTGTGGTGTCGCAGGTGTCGCCATGACTGTAGTATAGCCCAGGGCTACCCCATGCATACCGCGGGCCATGAAATGTTTCACTCGTCCTGTAGTGTTCTTGAGGCTGCTCCTATGCCTGTCTTTTTTACATTTTGCTCGCTCACTTTGTCCGCAGGAATCCCAAGCGCAACTCTTCGGACAACTCCCCGCAGCACGACTCGAACGAGGCCCCGTCCTCTCGGTGAGTTCACAATTTGAGCTTTTCAACTTTGTTTCTCCGCAAGGCACTGATTTCACGAGTAGCGTTGCTTGGTGTTCTTCTTCTGCGAAATAGAATGAACAAGGGCTCATTCGATGAGGCTCCTCAGTGAGGAAGTGTTTCGGCGATGGCGCACCTTTTTCCTGCGGCACCTGTCAAAAAAAAAATCAACGAGACAATTTCATCTTAAGTGCTCTCTAAACGACTCCTCGAGCATGCAACGAAAAAAATTTGAACAATATTCTTCATTTTTGTTGAGAACACAGTGCGTGACCGCTAAGCAATACAATATGTAGAGTGGCGGAGAGCAGGACATGAACCTCGGACCGATAGTCATTATCTTCTGATTCGTTACTTAACGAAAAGTAATTATTTTTAGTGCGTATGCAAGTAGTGTCTACGTCTTCCTTTGCACGTTAAGGCAGTGAACATTTGTTTTTACGTTAAGAAACCTGACAGAAGAGTTTGAATGTGGATGCGTGGTCAGCCTTATTTTGTCCGTGTCTGTACAATGGAATTTAGAGAAGCATACCAATGCAGATTTAGCAGGATTTTGCAGTGATCCTGGGGCTACTAGGAGACGATGATCCACAGGAAACGAGCTGTTCTTGATTTACAAGAATAGATTAATGAACAAAACACAAAGCCGTTTTTCAAGCATATGTAACGTCAATTCTTCACAGTGTCGAGATTCCCGCGCCGGTGCAACCTGTGAGGTATATAAGAAAGCCGCATCGCTGCGCGGTACTTCCGGCTTGCGCACTCGTTAAAGTTTAGCTCGTTACAGTTTTCTTATGAAATGTTCCATTCCGAGGCCCTCTTCATTGTAGCAAACCTGCAGTCATCTACGATAACTGACGCCGCTGCAGCTGCTTAATCGCATTTTACACAGTCATG
The DNA here is from genome assembly GCF_052857255.1 of Amblyomma americanum. Classification (NCBI taxonomy): domain Eukaryota; kingdom Metazoa; phylum Arthropoda; class Arachnida; order Ixodida; family Ixodidae; genus Amblyomma; species Amblyomma americanum. The sequence continues at coordinate 144,882,845 of NC_135501.1, read as the reverse complement.
GGTTAGGATCAGAAGGGTCAGTAGTAAATTTCCGTGCTCATATTATAAAACTTACGGGAGATATTTTGTTAAAGCGCTGGTGAATGGAAAATACGGTTCCAGAGATATTATAGCACCGTCAATCGGAAACCTACAAAATGCCCCTATGAGACTTTTCTTCTTATACGAAGGAAAACAAGCAAGCAATAGTGTCATTAAAAAGTGGAATAAAAACGCACACACAAAAAGTACGTAAAAGAACAGCGGCCATCCTATCTTGTATATGCATGTTTTTGTGTCCTTGTGAATTTTCGCAATAAACAAGACAATCCTCACGAATAGTTCAACGCCAGGTATTTTCATCATATGCGCTTTAGAGTTATGATAGATTTAGAACTTTCTTTTAGGTACATGCCGTTCACGGACAATACCTTTCGACATAATCAATGCTGCTCTTTCCCGATGGCTCCGTAATCGCACTACAATTTTGTGGAAGTCACTGCATCTGACTCCATTTGGAATATACTGAAGTTATGTTTAGAGAGCAAGGTTTGATTTCAGTTTCTTAGCCCACAACACCCAGTAATTTCGTTGCGATTCGGCAGGGGCAGAAAGGTCACCGAGTTAATATGGCGTTGCGATGATAACCTTTGATTGGGCTTCAGATATTTTCTGCGCCCGTGCCCAATATTCGGGATGTTCGCCATGTTTTAAACGACCTTGTTGGAAGCGAGCAAGAGGTTAGCGTCGCGTCAATATCTCATTACGACGATGTTACGGACTGCACCACTGACGAAGCAGCCAGAAGCGAAACGTTCCACATCGAAATGTTGATACGATGAAATAAGGTGCGTGTGGAAATGGTAACGATCGATCTGAAAAAGAAGTAGCGCTACTCTTGAGATTGCATCTAGACTCGCCAATCTTCGTTGCTCCCTTATCTGTTTTGCATCGCCACGTTTTTTCTCTAGCGCATTTTTTCCCCTCAAAGTATTCTGAGAGAATAACACAGCAATCCGTTATGGGTTCATCGGGCAATGCTATATGAGCTGCTCCATTCGAACGGTCGACAAGGCTCGTTTGTCGAGGGTCGCCACCGTCCGGGTCGATAGAAAAGCGATTACCTTGATTGCCGATGAAAGACGATCAGTTCAGGGCTGGTCTTCAGGCCTCTCTCAACTTCGACTCACCTCCTGTCTGCAACGACGGGCTTCCACCTTTCCATGTGATGCGGCGGAGAACGGTGCCGCAAATCTTTGTACCGGCTATCTCCTTCGAGTGAACGTGTATCGACCTTTTTACTGAACCGCACTGCGAGCCCAACGATGTGTTCACCGGGTCTAGGCAATGCTTTTGGTTACGCTTGGATCAGGGCTAGGAAAATAGACATATCGTAGAGAAGAATGAATGGGAATGCCGGGAGATTAGAGAAGCTTTATGTTTGTAACCCCTGAACTGATGACAGAAGCAAGGACAGCAAGCAAAAAGAGAACCTAATGCGCCGTCTATGGCTAGCGCGTAGTTCTGCTGCCCGTGTATTTTCAGTCACTAAGCAGAGAATTGGGCTCATTTGTATGCCACTCATAATCTGACTAGAATCACGGCACACGTACACACTGGTTAGAGGGTAAACAGGATATGTAAAGAGCAATTGTGAGGATAAGAAAGCTACAAGAAGGTTCATAGTTCCTGAAAATATAAAGAACCGGAGGAAATAACACATGTCATGCCTAAGGTCCTTATGCACGTTGTTTCTGCCTGAAGCAGGACCGACTTCCTTGTTGTGACGACACTGACCTGCGAATTGTCAGGGGTTAATTTCAAGAACAAACTTAATCAGGCGTGGTCGCTGCGGTCACTGCCCTTGTTCGGGAAGAATGGCGAATTAACTTCCTTATACACACTGGAAGCTTACACCTCAAGAAATTTTTACTCCTTCGGCAGCTCCAGCCTCAACGACCAGCTCCCGGCCTTCCAGAAGGCCCTCGCGGCGGCGATTGAGACAAGATGTCGACGTCCTCAACGTGGGAGACCTAATCCCGGTCGTCCTAAACCCTGCCGGACACTCATTTAAGTTATCACTCACTCACACACTCTTAATTATTCGTGAATCACATTCCGATGCAGCATATACTACGGCATATACTACGGTTTCTAACTTGACCCTCAGGCACGGGCAGGTTGCTAATACTGGCAGTATTCTAGGTGCCATTTTCTGCGCTGGCTTGGATCTTTTTTCGGCAAAGCTAGGCGACCGATATTTCGGCTTGAAGGTCTTCGTCCCTCCTTACGAACGCGCGCATTAATGAACGCTTTCTAAATGTTCTAAATGTTCCCACAGCCTGCCTCACATGATATTCATGAACCTGGCCCACCGTGATAAGGTTCTCAATAACGAACAAGAAAAACTTGGGGCTTTCATGCAGTTCTCAAGCACGTACGGTGAAGGGACGCCATTTATGGTAAAAAAGGCTCTGTACGACTGTGGATATTTAAAAGGCAGGTGGGGGGTTTAGTATAGTGACGTATGCAATTCCCGGCCTTTAAGGCGGCCATAAAATCATATTAGAGTAGGTAAAGTAGACAGGTATTCTGCTAGCTCGAGGCGGCGCAGCTTCTTTGAAGGAGGAGGACGTATGGCCTTGTGGACACGGGCTGCTACCTGAGCTTATTTAAAGTGCTGTTACAGCGGATGTCGTCATGCGGCGGCAACTACGAAAGCAAGAGGTCGATTTTCGGTCGATGCGTTGGTTGGAAAGGAAGAAGCAGCCCCCCCCCCCCCCCCAACCCCCCCAAAAAAGAAAGAAAGAACCGTTGAAGCATATAATTTGGAGCTATCGCTGTAGGAATTTTGCATGCACAATCGGACATTCCGTCGAGCAAATTTCTACGTATTTCAAGCGCAAAAGATTTTCACTTCGGGGACGCGAAGTAAGTTGCACCAGAGTTTCAACGTACCCTTCCTATGTTTCTTTCACAGAAGTTGATATTTTGTTCTTCATGTCGGTGTTTCAGTTGCCGTATTCGCGCCTTAGATTTTATACGTCGTCAACACGTACGTTAAGCTTACGTATCATCGGTGGCAAAAGTAACACACCCCTCCCTCTATTAAGTGCCAGCCCGCGCCACTCTGCGTAGGGGCACCACCTGGCAAAACACTTCTGGTGTCGAGACCGGCACAATGAGTCCGCTTTGACACCAGAAGTGCTTTGTCAGGTGACGGCCCTACGCAGAGTCGCATCGATCGCAACTTAGAGGGAGGGAGGGGGGGAGGGGTGTAGTTTTTTTCTTGCTGGTACAACTTGTGCTACTGGCAAAAAAAAAAATTGGCGAACATTAGCGCTTGTTAAACCTGGAGTGACGCGCTAGCTACAGCCGGCCGAGTGGAGCTTGCTCAGTTGAATTGCAAAGTCAGTCTTTCGCCACTCCGCTTCGCTGGCCGTTCCTTCTTCATCTTCGTCCCACTTGACACGGCGCATGCGCACATCTGTGGCAGCTCAGTTTCGCCGGCGGCGTGGCTCCGCACCTCGTGGCTGGTCACGTGACCAACCAGGTGATGAACCACCTGATCAGCCACGGCGCTGCGCCGCCGGCAGCGGCTCCGCACCACGTCACCGACCACGTTACAGCGTGGCTGGTGGCGACAGGGTGGCGGCGCCGCCAAGCTGAAGGCTCGAAATGCTACCGTAATGTAGCTATCGCTACAAGAATAAATGACCCAGAAAGCGTGTTAAAAAAATTACTTAAAAAAAACGGGCGTATCAGTAGCGGTTTAATTTGCCTCTGATTAGTAAGTATAGAAGAAAAATTTCGGCACACTCGCCACTTGCTAACACGAGTGTTAACCGTTCTGCAAAACGTAGAACTGCAAACTCGCATTCATGATCCATTTAATTAGCTTGAGGACTGGCGTTATCTAGGAACGGATGTCCCCACGCTATCTCAGCAGAAACTTTTCAATCTCATTGTCCCTCTTGACTCATTGGCGTCCTCATGAACACTCCCATTTTATTATTATCCTTGCTAATACTCTAACACACCACTGATTCTTTGCTCTCCGCATTACGCATGTTGTTTAAGGAAATTTTGTGTTCCTTCCTTAAAATGTTCCTCTAATCCATGCTGGTTCAAAATGTGTCAACGTTATTCTTTTCGTTTCGTCTTCCATACCTGTATACCATGTCACATCATTCCAAACTTCATACCTTGCTCCCGCACCAAACCAACTTTTGTTTGATTCATCAAACACCGGCCGCCGCGGTGGCTCAGTGGTAATGATGATCGACTGCTGATCCCTGCCTTGGCGGTCAAATGTCTATGGAGGCGAAATTCTAGAGGTCCGTGTACTGTCCAATGTCAGTGCACGTTAAGAAACCACAGGTGGTCGAAATTATTCCGGAGCCCTCTACTACGGTGTTTCTCGTAGCCTGAGTAGCTTTAAGACGTTCAACCCCCCTAAACCGTAGCCCAAATAAATAACGATCCCCTTCCCTTATATCTATGGAGACACCGCCATTGAACTATACCAGATGGCGGTTGCGGGCCGCAAATCCGTACTCATGGAAAATTTGCAAAAGAGCCGAACTAAGCCTCTCTTTTTTCTGTCAACGGCATATTAACTTATGCCTCCATCGTGTGTGATTAGAGGCCGGATCCAATTTCAGAAACCAGCTGTCTTCGCAAGGCTGGACGATCTCCCAGACTGACACTACGCGTCGGCGGGTATGGAATGGAAAGTTATCTGGCGGCCTGTGTTGCGGAGGCGGGCAGGGGTACAATGTGTTGCGTATATATTTAGACCGCCGCCGTACCTCGTCTGATGCTAAATCGGTAGTCGCGGCGGGAATTGATCGAGTAGGGCCGGCCTGCAAAAAAGGAACACAAAAGAGTTCTGCACAAAATGTCGAGTTGTCCTTGACGCAACCAGCTATCGGGCCTACGTGAATGGAGCCTTTTATGAGGGTTATCTTTTATGCTCTGTTGCTTTCCGCGTGCGGTAGAAACGGTTTTAAGTACCTGCTACGTGAGCGTAGGGTAGGAGGCCTAGCGAATAACTAACGAAATATACCTAGCCAACTCTGACGTCAGAAAACGTGACGAAAAAAAAACACCAAAACGTTGTGCGCGATAAAAGGTATCATCACAAAGCAGAAAACCCGCAGGAAAACGCTTCATACAGTGCTCATGTTTTTAATTTTTTTTTCATGTCGCAGCACTGATTTAGACCGCGAAGGTTGCAATCAAAAGAAGAAAGGTTGCTCTCAGTTTCCCATGCTCGGCAGGTTTCGCTTGCCGGAGCTATGATTCACTTTACAGATGCCCAGAGCGTATATATGACTGCTAGTTTTCCATGCACTTGATTTTACCATGTTATACCGTAATGCACGTCAACCCATTTGCGCTGTGCAGCGTGCTTCGCTTATATTGCCTTTCTTTTACGACTGCCATAGATGTACACTCGGATATCGATACACAAACTGCCGAAGGAAGATTTCTCTAACAGCGCTAATATTGATAGTTTCGTTAATCTGGTTAATAAATTTTATGGTATGAAAATACCACAGGCCGGCATGCAAGCACACAATGTACTGATGTGTACTTCTCAGCAACAGACGTGCGCTTTTTGACAAAGCGTGTTCCCATCGGAGCAAACAAAAACAAAGATCAAAGATTCAAGTTAACCGAGGTGTCCCTGCACTGCATTCAAGCTAAAATGAACGTAGTATGTATGTTGTCAACAATGCCGGTTTCTTCTCTCCTTCAAGTTTAAACTACTAAGTTCACCACCCTGTGTTTCGTGATTACTCGATTTTGAGGCACGGCAACTGCTGTTCGCAATGTCTGTCCCACTTTTTTCTTTCCTTTGCTCTGCACATCTCCGCAGCTCTGTTTGTTTCGAACTAATTTCTTTCCTCTGAAGCCCATCCGTGATTGTAATTCCTAAATGCTGATTAATTTCTGCGGCAATGGTGAATTCTTTAATTTCATTTGGACTTGTTTAAGAAACCACTTCCCTGACCTCGTATGCCGGATGACATGGGCCCAATTGGCCCAAACAAAGTAACACTCCAGGCTAAAATAAGCAAACGTTAAGCTAGAAAAAACAATGCCATTTTTTACCAGTTTTGTGTGGCTTGATTGGTAATTTAGAAAAGACTTGGTAGAGCGAGGAATATTTCCCTCGCCAAGTCTTTTCTAAATTACCAATCAAGCCACACAAAACTGGTAAAAAATGGCATTGTTTTTTCCAGCCAGAAATCTGCCATGAACAAGTCATGTCTTGAAAGAATCAATGAAAGTATTTTGCGTCAAGTTGGCCGATTAAAATCTAGCGGTTACCCTTCTCATGTGATTTCCAGGGAATGCGATAAGCTTCTTAGATGGATCAAGAGCGGGGATAAGCCAAAAGAGGAAAAAAAGAAGTTTGTGGTGGTGCCTTACACGCATGGTGTGGGACATGGTTTGAAGAATGTTGCGGCGAGATACGATGTTGATGTGGTCTTTTCAGCGCCTAAAAAACTTAGAGGTGTTTGCAGGCAGGTGGAAGAGAAGGCTAAGGCAACAACCGCGAAGAAAAAGACTGGGGGTTGTCAGACCAACCATAAGAGCCCTTTTGTGCCCTGTAATGTTGGGGTGGTCTACAGGATTCCGTGCACTTGCGGGTTGAGTTATATTGGCCAGACAGGACGTTGCATCAACGCTCGTCTTAGTGAGCACCACAGGTCCCGAGATAATGGGTCTTCTTGTAACCTTGCCCTCCACTGGAGAGAAGGTACTTGCACCCTTCTATTGTCTAACACCGTCATCCTAGGAAAACATAATGACAGCCTAACGCGGGAAGTTTTGGAGGCTTTTCACATCCGCTTGGAACCTGATAGCTGCATTAGTGATCCTTCTGTCACACTAACAGATAAAGAGATGATGTTTTTATCCGTCCAAGATGTGTAGTCTCGCGCTCGTGCTGATTGTCACCTTTGTGGGCATGATTAGCAGCTTTGTGTCGTCTTTCTTTTGGTTTTCCCTCTTGTTTGTGTTTGGCGTTCTTAGTATTTAAGATGCTTGGACGTGAATTAAAAATCTAGTTGCGAGTCAGCGCTTGTGGTGTCCTTTCTTCGTTGTGTCCCGTTGTTTTATTGCGCTGTTCAAATATGAATCAATACCAACTCGCCCAGTTCGCAGCTTTAATGAACACATACGTTGCATGACGGCTACGGGATGTTGATCGCTGCACGTTATGAACGGCGGATAATACCGTGTTATTCAACGCCAGCCAACCGGTGACCTCAATGAGGCCCTTTGTTTCATCAGCCTCTTTGCCGTAAAAGTAGATTTAATGCCTTTAATTAAGTGTAAAAAGGAGTACACGGTCATAAACGCGAAAACTAAACGACCTGACACACATTGCAAAGCAGCAGAGCGACATACGTGAACTCTCTTTTAGTGTCACGCGGACGCGGCATCCCCAACGTTTCGAAATATCTTAAAGCTAAAATCAACTTTGCTCCTCCTTCTTTTCCATGGCCACGGATTCCAGAAATATTACGTGTCTCACTGCAAGGCCTAGCTCCAAAGCCCCCTGGGCTTTCAAATTTTGTCCAAGTTATTACCTTGCTATTCCAGGAATTACACCCGACTAAAATGTAGCACAGTGGAGTTACGTTCTGCAGTGACGCATTGTTTAAGTACGTATGAAGAAAGCGTGGTACGGGACGCAGTGCGGTGTTGTCGAGAATGAAAATACGCTCAAGTCTTCAGCTAGAAATAAGAGTGGTGTACAACAATGTAATGACCTTTCTGATGTACTTCCTCTGGCTATACCAGAAGGTACCGCTACACGGAATTACTCAGGTACGTAATTATGGAAGAACTTAGGCGCCAACATTTGCACTTGCGTGCCATTTCCTTGCTTCAGGAGCTTTCTTTTTGTCCAAGAGGGGGGGGGGGGGATCCGAGCACTCTCTCTTTCAGGAACGGTAGGAAAGCGAAACACCAATTTTAATTAACGCACAGCGAGGCGGAATCTCAATTAGTTTCTCTTTGTCTTCTATTCATATCTTGTTCTTTGTCCTTCTGTCGCAGTTGAAGCGTGATAACTAGGGCGATCTTTAATTAAACAAGGCATACACGTTCATTTCACTTAGGTTTCAAGGTAAACTGCGTGTTTCGCGGAAACAAAGCCCTCAAAGCGCCACGGAAAATTCTGCGTGGTCGGCTGAACAAGTGCAGAAGGAATTTCTCTCCGCATTACTTGTCCGAAAAAAATCTGTGGAAGCATGCACATACCATCATTGCAGCAATATGCAAATAAGGTGCGTTTCTGGCTTGCATTATTTTTTGCGCAGAGCGCTTGATTTCGGCAGTAAAGAAATGAAGCAGAATAAAGAATCTGTGAAAAGACTTTACTAGAATTGCAATGGTTTCCGTTGTCATATGAGCCCCAGAGCAATTTTTTCGTCATGCGTTTACGAACGCGCGAATAAGAAAATTCTGAAGAAAATATTGTCTAAATTATTTCTGTGTTTTTTACCTCGGCTGTGTGGATAATTACTTACGAATAGAGATATTCAGTACTCGAATAAACGATCATAATTTCATCCATATAATCCTGTTATAATTTCTGATATTGTTTAGATGCCCCCCTCTATGGCCCGGAGTGAAGAATTACTATAATCGTTTACCGCCCGTTGACGGCTTGTAATGGCTACAGCCAGATTCTGATGTGTGTCAAACTTTGTATCATAGTCAGAAGAGGGCAAGATAGCTGTTTTATTCTGTGACATATGAACATCAGTCAACACAGATTGAACAGAACCCGTGGCCGTATTCTATAGGCTGTCCATTTTAAACTGACTATTCCTCGTTGGTCTGGTGCTCTGTCATTGGTTACTAAGATGTGCCCGCAAATTTCAAGCGTCTGTGGAAAGCAATCTGGCCATTGGGTTGTTGGCGAACGAAACTCATCATTGGCAGCCATTGACTGCGATGTGCAGCCACTCGTGAGCAGCATCGCCGCGCTCTGTCAACAGCAGGCGACCAGACCGGACCACTGCCGACAATGGCTGCAATATTCAGCCAATTGCTATATCATAGCGACCAACGACAAAGGAGCAGACGGACATTAAATGGCCATTTTAAAATGGACAGCTTATGCGATTCGCGCCTTGGAGTGAAGCAGCGTTGACCAAATCAATAGTGGCTCCTTCCAACTACAAAAACTTGAACCAGAAACTAGGCCAGGTGCTTCTCTTGCTCTTTTTCTCGTTGTTCTCTTTTCATCCGATTGTGTTCTGATCGCTGCACGGCGCAATCGGAGGTAAAATGTCTTCGCTCGGTCATTTAATTTTAAAGCCTGTAAGTCTGTACATAGTTTAGAAAAGCTCGGTACTCTGATTTCAGGAAAGCAACCCAGACGCCTACTTACCGCTGAGTCATGAGAGTAGTGAGGTGGGCGCACTGCCAAATTTATTCGTCTTTCCTTGACTATGAGAAATAAAGTAACAGCTTAATTTTTTTCGTCAGGACACTAGAAGCAGGCGAGTCAAGTAAATCCTGTCATCATCCCCTACTTTTGTTCCTGGGTGGTTCTGAAATGATTTCGGAGAGCGAAGCCTCTGAGTAAGCGTTGTACTGTCGGGTCCTTAAGAAAGCATTGGTCTTATATCCTATTTTATGTTTTGTATTAGAAGCGGTAATCACCAGTGAAATATTTCTGCGCAACTCGCGGAAAGTCAGTGAATGTTCCAGTACCAAAACATCTAGGAAAAAGACACCATCGCTCTCCTAGTCCGACAACCACCCTGCATGTAATGTGCAAGTATCAAGTTTATCAATGCGAGAGCATTACATCGCTCACTTTCGACGTCATGTACGCAAAACAGGTCAGCAAAAAACGGCCCCATGTGACGTCACGAGTCGACGTCATGCCATGTAATGCAATCGATGTAATATGTCGTGAGGGTAAAATTGTGAGTCGTGTAATATGTGGTGACGGGATTTGCCGAAGCTTCATGCAAGACACAGAAAAAATAGAACATATTTGTATCCAGTGCAAAGCTCTCTAGCGCTCAGTGCACTAGGCCATTGCAGTGATGAGTTGCGCTGCGGTGTAAGACCAGCCAGAGCATGCTCAACTCTCAAAGTGTGACAGACCGTTTCATGAATGATGGACAAGGTTAAAAGAGTTGTTTTGACTAAACAAAAACAAATTTGCATTTAGTGTAAAGAAATTTATCACGAAAGGAATGGAATTAATGACTCGCTGACAATTATCCCTGCCTCGATGCAGAAAGATGAAAGTATCGCTGTACTTGCCTACCTACCTTACCTTTACTGGCCTGCCTGCCTGTTTTTCTACCTGCCTCCTTACTAACCTTCCTACCTACCGGTCTGCCTACGCACGTACCTGCCTGCCTACCTACCTGCCAAACTATCTGTCTATCTATCTAGCGGGGAAACAAAGCTTATTGGCTAATTTTAAATGCACGTCGACATATGTTCTCTACCACCCACGGGCAAAAAAGTTCGGAATACGCCTTTACAACCACGTAAATGGAGTCATGCCGATAGCGGTCGTGCCGGATTACGGTTACAGACCCCCACGGTCTAAACTCACAAAAGTTGGCTGTACTTCCCACGTACTCTAAAATTGGTCGCAGCTCAGAGCGCATTTGCGCTCTATAAGCTGTTTCCCTGCGGGGGATAGCGGTTGGTACGTGGGCGCCCGAAGTCCGTTCGGTGCTAATTAGCGCTGTTCGTTAATTACAACCGACGTGCGCGCCGGAACACGGAACCCGATAAGAACCACAAACGAAGGGTCCCTTGCGCAGGAAAAGGCTGAAAAAATTAGAACAGTGGCGAGCTGTTGAATGGTGCACACACTGGAAAAGAAGAGAAAGATGAATGGTGCACGTTCCACTCTTTTGAGAAAGTGACACTCAACTTTTCTGAACCAATCGAAAACTGCCAAATTTAGTATTAGACTTTGCGAAGCCTTTACCTTCGTTCACGTTGGCCTTCTTTCTCTTGACATGCATGTGGCCTCCTCTCTGGTCACCCCCCAAGAAATATACTTTCTCTGCGAGCTCCCTGAACGTTAAATTGATAGAAGTTATGAAGATTTCAGCAGTCGACTTGCTAGTTATTGCTCCAAAATATAGAATGATATGCATTAAAAGACAGCCACGTTGTATAGCTAAGCTATTTAGCTATACAAAGAGACGTTTTTCAGCCTTCGTTTCTTTCTTTTTGTAGTTTAGATGTTGTTGGCCTCAACTGTATTCACGTTCAGCCAGGCCAAGCAACGATGCAATAAAGATAAACTGGATAGCTTTGAAATTCCCTTTTGTTATGTGGGTAACAAAACTATTTTGCAACGAGAAGTCTTCCGAGTTATCGGAAAACTTCCCTCGCAAGAACTCTATGCTACATGTAAGGTAACAAGGGCTTCAAAAAACAATCTCGCGTTTTTTAATACGGCATGAATGCCGTTGAGCTCGTTGCTGGTCCTTTGACCAATGAATATCGAGAAAACCTATTTTGTAGCGATAGCTACACTACGCCACCTTCTCGACATTTCAGCAGGGCATTACTTAAGCTCCGCTCTACCACTTGAGCTCCGTGGCGGCGCCGTTGGTCGCGTGGGTTGATCACGTGGTGCGGCCGTTGGTCAAGTAGTTGGTCACGTGGTGTGGAGCAGCTGCTGCCGCCGGCTGCGCGGCGAGCAGCAGCTGCAACAAACAGCTGTGCGCATGCGCCGTGTCAAGTGGGACGAAGATGAAGAAGGAACGCCCAGCCAATCGGAGCGGCGACAGAAGACTTCGTTATTCGACTGAGCTAGTTCCACTCGGCCAGATGTAGCTATCGCGTCACTCCAGGTTTAACCAGAGCTTAACCGGTCATTTTTTAACGAGAATAAGAAAAACAATTAAACGAATAATTCGCGAATGCTTTAACAAATGAAGAGTATTAGCTATGTTTTCTCCTATTCTTGCGAAAATTTGTGTACCAACGTGTACACCACAAAATGACAATTCGTTTCTAACCTCCCGCATCGCTCTGCGACCACTGGTTCACCCACCACGGCCCTGCGAAGCTCGCCACCATCACCGTTTCGAGGAACAAAGGTCGTCGATACGAATCCCTTGCAGACACCAGGCTTCAGCCCGACCAAAATATTTGTGCGCCGTAATATGCCCATTCATCTGCTACCACTTTGAACCCTCTGCGCCAAGCGGGTAGGCCATAAATTTGTCACCATTGGCGACCCCTATCGGCAACAGTCTCGGCACCTGTTCAGACGGTACTAAAAACTTTGTCCGTAAAGTTCCGAGACTGAGTCCATTTAAAAAAGTTGCGTTTAACATTGAAATCATTTGTGCAGCGCCCGTTCAAAATAGTCCCCCTTGCAGTCTATATACAACTTCCGACGCTTCTTGAGGTCTTGGAAACAGTTGGAAAACCCTTCTTTTGGCAGCGTTGTCGGCTCCTTTGTCGTGCCGTCTTGAATAGCTTCCACGCTCCCCATCCAGCGACATTTCAGTGCTCTCTTCACACTAGGAAACAGGAAAAAATCGCATGGGGACAGGTCAGGCGAATATGGCGGATGGGGAAGTGCAGTAATGTTGTGCTTGGCGAGAAAATTTGTCACGCTGAGAGCAGTGTGCGGCCTTGCGTTATCGTGGAGAAGGTTCCATTGTCCAGATGCCCATGAGTCAGGGCGACGACGTCGCAGTGCATCACGCATGTGTTGGAGCACGCGGATATAAAACTCCTGATTCTCCATCTGCCCTTGTAGGACGAACTCGTGGTGTATGATACCTATAGCGTCGAAAAAACTATCAGCATCGCCTTTGTTGTGGTCTTCTGTCGCCGCACCTTTCTCGACACCGGAGAGCTTGTGGACCGCCATTCGGAGCTCTGCCTCTTTGTTTGAGGATCGGGTTGAAAACGTGATGTTTCTTCTTTAGAAATGATGCTGTCGACGAATGCACCATCCTTCTTTGCCTCGGAGAGTAAATCAACACTCACTGAACCCCACGTGTTATTCTGGTTCTGTGTGAGGGAGTGCGGCACAAGTCTGCCATACAGCCTTCATTTCCCCAAGTTCTCACGCAAAATCTGGTGGCATGCTGTCTTCCTAATATTGAGAGCGTCTGATAGCATGCGGACTATAATGGTGCGGTATTGCTGTATGATTTCCCTGATGCAAGCCACGTTGTTTTCATTCCGTGAGATTCAAATGCGCCCCTGCCCTGTGTCGTCTTCCACCGACGTTATCCCGAATCAAAGCTCTTGAGCCACTCGAAAACTTGCGCCCGCAATAATGTCTTGTTGCTGTAAGCGTCACGAAGGAGCTCATACGTCTGTGTGGCTATCTTGCCAAGCTTCACACAGAATTTTATGTTTACACGCTGTTGGAGGTCGACGTCCATCTCTCCACATTCACTCACAGTAGAGTGCGCAGACGACTAGTGAAACGTATTTTTTTAAAGGTAATACCACCAGGCGGCAGTTACAGCAATTAACGTAAATAACTCAGGTTATCTTTAAAAGAAGGCACTACACATACACACCAACATTTGTTTTGGCCAATAATTTCTAGAGAAGAAAATAAATCAGTCTTGAAACTTTAGGGACAAAGGTTGTATATAGCGGAACGCCAGCACAGCGGGTAATCCGGCCGCCGTGCCGGCCCCATGACTGCGCGCGCTGTAACATCGTTGGATGCCACATTTCGCTGACCTGACGTGTTACGGCTATGATAGCGTGATTTAGCCGCCATCTTGAAATCTGAGAGCGGATGGAGAAAGGGTCACGAAACGAACAATTGTAAGTAGGAAGGGCTAACGCTCTTAACAAGTCACGCTCCGTCAGGTTTCCGGCAAAGCTGGTGACGTGTGTTTCCATTTCTTTACACAGACCCAGCTGTATATAGACCTTTCCCTGGAATAAACACACTAGATTTGATCTGCCGAAGCGAAAACCGTAGCATTCACTTCCCGACTAATAAAGATATTATCGAGGTGAAGCGGGTGTGGGTGTTTTTCCAGAAAGTGTAACGGAAACGGTTTCAAAAGGTGACCACCTCTTATCACTGATCTTGGTGAGAGTCGGGCGCATTATAGCTATGCCTCTTTTGTGTCGGTAAAGGAGGAAAATCCAGATATATGTTTTCTTTATATTAACAGATTAAAGGGCCAGGGAACGAGTTGACCAGTTGTCACAACGTATTGAAAAGCGTGAGATCCCTGCTCGAAGCCCTTCTTACTTTAATTGCAGCACAGCATTCTCCAAGGAAAATTTTGCGGCAGCTCGAAAAGCTTCGTGGTGCAAAATTTTTCGTCGCCCACAGCGCAAAGGGCACAAAAACGTTGATTAGTTTTCCAGCTGGCCTGTCGGTCACGGATCTCCCCGGAGAACACTCGGACCGAAAGAATGGACTAGGCGACAAGTGTACATACACAGGCGCACATTTAATACACCCTACGTGATACACACACACTAGCACACAAAACTAACAAACCTAAAGCAAGACACATAGACTATAAATACATACGACTCGGGCACACTGCTATCAGCGTCTACTACTGATACCAGCGTCTATTACTACTGCCAGCGCTTTACTATTATTGGTCGGCGTTCGTGCTCACGGCTGGTTCGGTGCGGCTGCGGCGTTGTATGGATCCAGTAGCCGGCGTCGAGGCGGCGTTCGACGTGCTTGGGCTGGCGTCGCTGGCGGCGTCGCTGACTTCGTAGTACAAGCTCCCGGTCCAAGCGCCCATGGAGGTGATGCCGGTGTTGTTGGCGTCGCGGGCACCACCCGAGTGGGTGGTAACAGCGCTGAAGACACCCTTGGTCGTAGAAGGTTGTAGCGTCCTCCGTTGACTCCCCAGAACGGGCTCAGGCATGGCAGGAAGTCCACGATGCGAAGCCGTAGAACGCGAGCTCACCGGAGCAGTAGCCGGCGTCGCTCTCTTCCAGCCGATGCGTCCCTGACCCGCCGGAGCCTCCGCTTCTCTGCTGTTTCCCCCCTTCCTCGCTTTCACTCGCCCTTTTATAGCCTTCGCATTAGTATACGTAAGCCTTGTCGTCGTCTTCTCTTCTGCACCAATCACCTCTCTCCACCTCACCGAATGCTTCTTCTTCATCTTCTTTATTCTTCGGTTAATCCCCGTTGTCTTCTTCACCCCTTTCCTTTAAAATTTATTTTAGGCTCCTTAATATATGTGACAAGGGCCCAGTCTCTCATAAGTTTTTCCATGAAAAACTGCTCACGTCATACTCATGTTGAAGCCATCCAGCCAACCGACTACCTTCTGTGGCGATTCTGGGCCCAGCACACAACACACCGCAGATGTGCACCAAACACCAAGAGCACACCACTAAAATAGCAAACCAAACGGCGTTTTCAGAACACTAACACACCACTGCCGTTGTCCGTACATAGGCCTTATTAAAAATGAATGTCCACAACACATTCCCTTGTATAATCACATAACACCAACAACAGCAGCAACAACAAGATAATCCCAGAGATACATTAACACAGCAACAACAAGTTACATCCCAAAGGTAGCTAGAGCTGTTCAGTTGGCTCTGTCTGTGAAGAGCTCTAATTAGTAACATATTACCTCCGTAAAAACAACTCCCCTCTGATTTGGAGTCGAGCTGTGATCGCCTGTCTTCATTTACATTAGGCTTCATTAGTATCCCATCCCCTCCTGCATTTTTCTTCCCACTGCACGTGGCACCTTGGCAACATGATCTGTCTCCTCGGCCACTACCGCACATGCTACCTTGTGGCCGTACCGCACGGCATCCCTTTCTTCGTACTTTTTCAACATGGTTGCATGGAAAACCTTCTTGGTGTTATTTATCGATGACTCACAAACCGTGTCATTTTTCTTCTGAGTCACAAGGTATGGGCCCTTCCATTGCGTCAGTAACTTATTATGGTCCGTGGGTAGCAGGACGAGAACTCTGTCGCCCGGATTCAGATTCCTGTGAATGGCTTTCATTATATAATATTCCTTATAGCATTCGCGCGCCCTTTCCAGACCCTGATGTGCAAGCCTGCATGTTTCCTTCAACCTGTCCCGCCACTCAATAGCCTATGTTTATGTTGTCTTGAGATCTGATGCGATCTCCTTATTAGCCCACAGCTCCTTGAGTATTGTAAGTGGACCTCTAACTGTTCTTCCATACAACCTCTCGAAGGGCGAGAACCCAAGACTCGTTTGCGGTACTTCGCGGTAAGCGAACAAAAGAGCTGGGAGATATCTATCCCAATCAGTAGGTCTCTCCTGGCACATTTTCTTGAACATGTTTTTGAGGGTGCCGTTGAACCGCTCTACAAGCCCATTTCACATGCGATGGTAAGGCGTCATCAGTAAATGCCTTATTGACAAAAAGCGGTTAACATCCTTCATTAGTTCCGATGTGAAGTTCGAGCCCCGGTTACTCAACACTTCCCTCGGGAATCCATAACGCGAAAACATTTCCACAAGACCCTCCGCCACTTGGATACTGTCAATAGTTCTCAGTGGACTAGCGTCAGGATAGCGAGCGGCCACGTCAAGCAGAGTGAGCACATATATATTGCCTTTGGCGGATACTGGAGAGATTGGCCCCACTATGTCAATAGGCACTCGCCGGAACGGTAGGTTGATGGCTGGCATCTTGCCCAGGGGTACAGGACAAACTCTTCCCTTCGGAACTGTGCGCTGGGACACATCACATGAGCGGACAAAGCGCTTAACGTCACTCTGAACACCCGGCCAAAAGAACTCCTCGGTGATCCCTGACACTGTTTTTTGAACACCCTGGTGCCCGGCCATAATGGCGAAATGTCCTAAGCGTAGCATGGTCTCGCGCATATCTATTGGTAACAGCAGCCATTGGACCCGCCTTCCTGAACTAAATATGCACTCCCTGTGCAGAAGACCATTTACCAATTGATATTCGAATGACGTACGACTCTTCTTTCTTTTCACTTTTTCCCCGACTCTTTCGAAGCAGGCCTTCAGGCTCGGGTCTTCATTTTGCCTAATTGCAATTTCACCCGGTGTTACGCTAAGGCAAATCGCAACAGGAGTAGATAGCGCACGCTGCGTTGCTCGGGCTGTCGCTTCAGCTCTTGTGTCCACTGCCGACACGAAACTGACTGCATTCGTCTGAGCTCCCGCAGGCCTTCCCTCCTTTGGATGTTTTTCAACATCGAGCATCCTCCACTCGGGATCGGGGTCTTCGACACTTCTTGCACCCGTAATGTTTCCCAAGATGAGATCGTAGATGGGTTGGTCTACGCATTTTGCCACTGCCTGCACCGTATAATATGGCGTGGACACTAGAATCTTTGCCTCAGGAAGGTACCTTACTGTGTTATCTACAAGAGTGACGCCCGACGCTTCCCCTGTAAGATCCTCGTCCTTCACCAGGCTTCTCCGAACCAAGACTTTGTTGGCTCCGCTGTCTCTAACCACCAGTATAGGACGGTCCCCTATTTGCCCAACCACCACCGACATTGCTGCTTTCCACTTGGGTGTTCCACTCACTGCCTCATTTTCCGGTGGCGTTTGCTCTCCTTTCAGCTGTGGAACTTCGGGTGGCGTGACGATTTCTACCCTAGAGTCGACAACGCATGCAGCTCGGTCCTGCGTTCTGTATCGGCACTCATCCAGAATATGACCCCTCCTCTTACAACCTTGATACACAATCTGTGTTTTTTGGGCAGCGCTACTAGTCCGACAGTCAGCTGCACGGTGTCCAACCTTGCCGCAGAGAAAACACCTTACTGGCGCCTTAGATGCACCGCCATATTCTCTTCGTTTTGCCGCATTTTTCTGTAGGATCTTTTGGGTTTCTTCCTTTGCCTTACACAAATTTCTTAGCCCTTGAGCCTCGAGGAATTGGTCTGCAGTGTAGGCGAACTCTTCCAACGAACACAACTTTCTTTCTTTCAGGAAAAGCACTAGCTTTGAGCTGCAGCACGCCAAAAATTGCTTTGTGACCAGCTTGTCCCGCACCCCTTCGAAACCGTTTTCAGTGTTTGCCATATCAAGCCTTATATTAAAATAGTTGGTCAGCCTGCAGGAACACTGCTTAGCGGTTTCCGAATCCTCAGGTTTCGCGGTGAGAAATCTCTCACGAAAACCCTCTGCCGTAAGCCTGAATCTTTGGAGGAGCGCCTTTCTGAGTTTCTCGCAGTCCATGAAATCAGCAATAGGCATCCTTGAAAAAACATTCAGTGCCTTCCCGACTAATCACATGCTCAATGCTGTGGCTCATTCGCTGCCCTCCCAGCCTTGCCCCAAAGCTATCCGCTCTAATCGTTGCAGATAATCATTTAAACCATTATCTTGTCATCAAAAGGAGCGATCAGCTTCCTTGGGCAAATTCTGGCCTGTTTAGGAGATTCTTTACCCGCTAAGGAACGTTGATCACTGTCCGTGATCTCCTCATATCCTCCGGCGACATGTGCCTGTTTCCAGAAAAGAAACTCCTTCTCCCGTTCTATCTTTCTTTTCTCATGTTCTTCTGCCTCGCGTGCTCATTTAGCTTCTCGCTCTTCTGCCTCGCGAGCTCTTTTCGCCTCGCGCTCGTCTGCTTCGCGAGCGTCTGCGCGTGCTTGCGCCCTTTCCTCTCTCCGGCGATCTGCCTCCTCTTTCTGCCTCTTTCCTTCTTCGTCATAGAGACGTATAGATTATTCCTTGCTTAACCCCAGCTTGAGCGCCAGTTCTAAAGCTTTTGCCAATTCCATACTTTCTGCCGTCGAGAGATCGGAAAGATCCGAGACAAAGCAGAAAGAAAAAGGAAATGTATCCTGGCACAGGCTCGCCACTTATCTTTGTCACGGATCTCCCCGGAGAACACTCGAACCGAAAGAATGGACTTGGCGACAGGTGTACCCACACAAACGCACATTTAATACACCCTACGTGACACACACACTAGAACACAAAACTAACAAAACTAACACAAAACACAAAGACTATAAATACGCACGACCCGGACACACTGCTACCAGCGTCTACTACTGCTACCAGCGTCTACTACTACTACCAGCGTTATACTATTATTGGTCGGCGTTCGTGCTCACGGTTGGTTCCGTGTGGCTGCGGCGTTGTATGGATCCAGTAGCCGGCGTCGAGGCGGCGTTCGACGTGCTTGGGCTGGCGTTGCTGGCGGCGTCGCTGGCTGCGTCGTATAAGCTCCAGGTCCAAGTGCCCGTGGAGGTGATGCCGGTGTTGTTGGCGTTGGGGGCACCACCCAGATGGGTAGCAACAGTGCTGGAGACACCCCTGGCAGTAGCAGGTGTTAGCGTCCTCCGTTGACTTCCCGGAACGGGCTCAGGCACGGCAGGAAGTCCACGATGCGAAGCCGTAGAACGCGAGCTCACCGGATCAGTAGCCGGCGTCGCTCTCTTCCAGCCGATACGTCCCTGACCCGCCGGAACCTCCGCTTCTCTGCTGTCCCCCCCCCCCCTTGCCTGCCTCACTCTCACTCGCCCTTTTATAGCCTTCGCATTAGTACACGTAAGCCTTGTCGTCTTCTTCTTCTTCTCTTTTCCACCAATCATCTCTCTCCACCTCACCGAATGCTTCTTCTTCATCTTCTTTATTCTTCGTTTAATCGCCGTTGTCTTCTTCACCCCTTTCCTTTATAATTTAATTTAGGCTCCTTAATATATGTGACACTGTCCAATGTTGGTACTCTGCAATTTCCCTTTTTTTTTTGGCAGCGCTCCTTGATTTGACAAAACATGAATAGAATGGAGGTGATCGCTACGTCAGCTAAATCACAAAAGGGAGGGGTAAAAAGCTGGAAAGCGTCTGCCCCAGTGCGGGCAATTCGTTCGTCTATACAACTTGGCATTTGTTTAATTCGCGTCTTTATATATTATGAAACAATCACTACCAATTTGTTGAAGAAATCCTTATACCTTTCATCATTTTATCGTTGTGGGAGATCGCATATAAAGTATTTTTCTTTGGCGGCCAGAGAATTAGTTACATCAATCTCAAAGGAAACGAGGCAAACGTGAGCAAAGGCATACGATTCGCGAGGTATAGTTCTAGGTTTGGCAGTTTTTCGTTGAGTCAAAAAGCTGAACTTAACATTCCCAACAGCGCGGTCTTTACACCATTAATCCTTCGCTTTGCCTGTGGGCCTAGCAGCATTCAACAGCTTGAAAACTCAATTTTCCAGCCTTTTGCTACGCCAGCGAAGCTCTTCGCTGGTTGTTCTTATCGGGTACCGCGCTCCGGCGTGAACATGCGTTATAATTAACGAACAGCGCTAATTAGCACCGAGCGCGGTTCGAGCGCTCGTGTACCAACAACCATCCCGCAGGAAAACAGCTTTCTGTGCGTAACTGCGCCCTGTGCTTTGATAATCTTCAGAGTACGTGGGCAGTACAGCCAACTTTTGTGAGTTTAAATCGCCGCGAGCTGTCGCCGTCAACAACATGAACGCGATTAGCGTCGCGTTGTTGACGCGGCTGTAAGCGACGATTACTTTCTTGTTTTATCCGTGGACGGTGAGAGGCCTTTGCAGTAGTGCATTTACCAATATCAGAAAAGCTTGGTTCCGTGACTGGCAGAGTAACGGACGGACGGATGGTTTCTCGTCCCTTTGTATCGTCGTAATTATCTCCGAGGCATTAATTCCTCGCGTGATAACTTTCCACGGAATAAATGCAAATTTATTTCATTTCATTTTACTACCTTAAATACCCGGCGAGGAGAAATGCATAAGGAGTGGGTACCAACAGAACGCCGAGCCATTGTTAACGCCACGAAGGATGTCTGGTGACATTTTCGGTGACATTTTTTATCTATCAAAACTAGTCTTTTGCCTTTCGCCATCAATCCTCGAACCGCCTTTCACTATTTAAAAGTTGCGGACATTCAAAGTTCTTAAACCACAGTGCTACTAGGGATCACTGCAGTGGCCCCGTGCACTGAGGACCGGATGGGCTTACAATGTATAAAAATGTGTTTTAGTTTTTCTATGTCTTCCATCCTCCCTCAGCGCAACTCATCCGTGATGCCAACGATTTGTCGGCAGCACTTGTTAAGCACCGAGTCCTTACCTTGAAAAGTAAAGCACTTTATTTGGAATCACCGAAAAAGCTTATGCATGTATGGGTGACGAAAAGACGGACGTCACTTCGGCATTGCTGGTTTATGACACCGCACTTGGCTTATGGGTGCAAGTGCTGGACTGGCGTAGTTTAAAACCGGCGGGCAATTTATGACAGAGACGAACGCTTCCCCCGAGAGCATTTTGTAGTAATTCTGGTCGATTCTATCTCTCTAAAGGAATGACAAATGCATATATGCGAACGGATGTCGTCATTCAAAAGAAACCATAAGAAGAGGGAAAGAGTGCAAGAGTGCAGTGAAGCGAAATGTGTAAAATATAGATGTTGGGAAACCGCCTTAGGCGACGGGCTGCGTTATTCATGTACTTCGGGAGCGAAGGACCGAAAAGGCAATAGAAAGTTTCAGTGGGGAAAAGCGCATTTTGTTGAAATTAGGGATGTGTTTCCAAGGGGTTTGAAAACAATGGCAAGGGCATTCTGCTGAGCAGGCGTAGAAAAAGCCTTTATTTTTATCTTCCTACATCGAATGAAGCAGCCTGCACCAAAATTTATAAGAATGAAGCAGCTATTTTCTCTGGCACACACGGACGTGATGAGAAATACCGACATAAATTAAATTTGTACTGGAAAAAAATCAACACAAAAAATTTCAAACACTTTTTTTTTTGTGCCTTGAGGAAAAGTTGTAATATCGATGAAAATATATCTCCCTGCCTATAATTTCCGCTCCCCTCTCACGTAACAAAATCTGGCTCTGTATTAATGATGTGCCAAGCTTGTCTAGTTTGTCAGTGGGAATTGTAAATATGAGTTTTATATTCATATAGATATAGCATTAGCAGCTTTTCATGCATTTAGCGGAAGTGACGCCATTTCCGGTCTGGTGAAGAGTCTTCCCTCCAGCCATTGGGAATGTTCCCGTCTGGTGACGTCATTTTCCTCTAGCTAATGCTTGTATGACCGACAATGCATTTTGACCACATGGAGTTTGCAGTGCTCTTGCATCAAAAAGGAAAGGATAGTTAGGGATATGGCGGAACGCAGATAAACCTAACCCATTCCAGGATCAAGAACGCTGCCGATGAGTTGTTACTAACCTGGCCAGGGGATTCTTCGAGCTCGGGTTGTAGAGTGGTCTTCGCATAACCTGAACTCAATGCAGTCACTCTAACTTCATCTACACTGAGTCTGGCCTAACGTTTTGCTAAATTTGCGATACCACCCATCCTCTTGTTTTTCTCCGCAATAATAATAATAATTAATAATAATAATTGTTTTTTTTTGGGAAAGGAAATGGCGCAGTATCTGTCTCATATATCGTTGGACACCTGAACCGCGCCATAAGGCAAGGGATTAAGGAGGGAGTGAAGAAGAAAGGATAATAGGTTCCGTAGGGGAGGGCTCCGGAATAATTTCGACCACCTGGGGATCTTTAACGTGCACTGACATCACACAGCACACGGGCGCCTTAGCGTTTTTCCTCCATAAAAACGCAGCCGCCGCGGTCGGGTTCGAACCCGGGAACTCCGAATCAGTAGTCGAGCGCCCTAACCACTGAGCCACCGCGGCGGGTATTCTCCGCAATGCTGATGATATAAAATTTCTCTGATTAGGGTAACTTGTTTTTACAGCAGCTGGTAAATGGTTTAGGCTTAAAAAAGGAAACGGTACTTAAATATATGAAAACTGGCTTATTTAGTTTTTGAACATGCACTGATTAGCTACGTCTGTTCGGCAGCCGCATACAGCGTCTGCTCAATTTCCTCTTTGTTGTCAATCTATACATGCACTGATTAGCTACGTCTGTTCGGCCGCCGCATACAGCGTCTGCTGGATTTCATCTTTGTTGTCAATCTATACCATCAAAACCAAATAAGGGCGATAACTATAGCATCGGCTACAACAGCGACATTTCACGTGTGATTCCCTAAATTTCATCTGCAATTTCCCCCCAGGGTGAATTAATTCGAGGGAAGAATAACACTCTTGGAGACGATGTGGTTTGTGCTGAAGAAGCAAAATGAAGAAAGGCATGTGCATGTTCAGTTCATCCTCTTTAATTCATGCCTAATCTTGCTTCTGCTCCTGTAGTGGCGAGTGAATACTTTTGCATTCGTTGTGCTATACCTGACCTCCAGTAAGTTCTATCAGAAGAAGGCACGGCTTTGCTCCAAGGCAATTTTCAATGTCATAGCAAGTTTCCAATATGAAGTCCTCTTTCTTAAGCACCAGCTTTGTTAGCAACGTCTTCGCTGCATACCCGAGTTCACAGTCGGTGATGCGGCGTCTCAAGCATCTTTTCGCTTGGTCCACAAGGACAATGAGAGGCGCAAACTTCAAGAAGCGAAACCTTCAGGGTAGCTTCAGGAGTCTGAAAAACATTTCCATATCGACCGGCGATTTTTGCGCACGATATACTGACTTCGTGGCGTGCCTTTCTCGAGCGGACGTGCTGAATTTTTTTGTTGCCTTGTTGCCCGAAAAAATGCTGCTTCGCGGCTCCTGTAAGCAAATCGGCTCCTTGCACAACACCGCGTTCATTCAGAATTGCGCCATAAAGTTCTAGCTCGTGCTAAAACACTGTTGAGGATAAAATTCGCAATATCCTCCTGCTCGCTGCGTCGAGTCCTTCCGCACTGTTTCTTGCCAATCGCATGCAATAGCACACAACCGCAGATCATACCTTACAGATGAATAGAAGGTCTCTGTGGCTGTCTTTCATAACGTGTTGCTTTGCCAGCAGACAGAAAACATCTTTCAACCAAAGAAAAGTGCCCCTGCGTTACTGGAATTTGGTCCTGCATATCAATGGCATATTTTCGTCGACACTAGACCTCAAAGGCATTCCCACCACGCTTGTATGGCGTAACACAAAGAATCAGACAGAGAAGAAAAGGCGAAGAGTACGAACAAAAGGGGACCTCGGCTGGTTTATTGCAATGTAGTATGCGAAAGAGGTAGAGTGAAAGAGCAGAAAATTTTTGCTTCATCCAGTAGACAATCACAGGGCTCCAATCCATCAGGGAGTCCTAGCATGCCCATAATATTAGTACGACCTAGCCTAGTCCCCGCCCTGTTCCTTCACAGCGCAGCTGCGGCAAGCAGCGTCAGAGGCAGAGCACGCAACACCTGCAGAGGATTATTGGTTTAAGGCGCAATGCGCAAAATTGCGAAAGTTTTGCGCCATTTGGCAGACCGAAAAAGGGAAGTCGCGAAAAGGCGTTAGTGGCGGCGGCGCAAATGACGCCTTACGTAATTCTGCCGGTGCGAGACGCTGCGACCGGAAGGCTTAGGGTAAAGGGTGTTGGGAAGTGCCCCTTAAGACGGCTTCAAGGAAAGAACTTGCTCGGCACCTTGGCCTCTGGGATGCCTGCTAACGCGTCCGTTCTGGAACATGATTGAGGGCTCGAAACCACTCCGGATACGACCATCACCTCGATGTGCCCGGAAACGGGTAATATCATCCGTTGGTAAGCGCTGAGAGAAGCCATCCTTTTATTTTTCTCTTTGAGTTTCTGCGTGGGAGTCATCTCCCTGCGTAATTTCTGAGCTTGACGCTTTCGCTGGCACTTTCTTGGCTTTCCAACAGTGGTTTTTACTTATAATACAAACTGTTTAGCTAGTTCACACCGCACGATTCTCGAACTTGCGCTAGAAGTGAACCAACGAAAAGTGAGGAAGTAGACATAAACAGGAGCGCTGATGAAAAAAAAGTTTCTTCCAGATTTGCGCGCAATAAATGCTACATTCGAAACGGTATATTTCAAGGAAATCCGTGCTGTCACAAAAATGGAACAGCTTACGATTTAGAACAATTATGACAACTAAGTAGCGTGAAGAAACGAACACATTAAAAAACTCACATGACTGTTGCGACTGCTTAACGCGATGTCCAGCGATAGCTGTTTAGGCGTTTCGTTTTTGGGGATGAATCCCTGACGCACTGGTGCAGTTGCTAAGTGATGCACCCCTTCACTGGTAGGCGGCTGTTCCAGACAGAGCCACCCGTAGGCTTATGAGACACAGGTTGACCGTTACGTGAGGTCACGTGACAGTGACATTAACGCACTCACCGGTTACGCCGACGGCGACGGGAAAGCCAGGGACGGGCACGTAACAGCTATCGCTGTAAAATAAGACGCTCGCCACATGAACGCTGATTCTCGTTCAAGTAGTTTATTGTCGCGAAGCGTACATATGAATGGCCTATGTTGTTGGCATACCGTCGGTAAAAATGCAAAATTAAGCACAGGCACAAAAAAATCCAGGCTACTCAAATGTGGCTGCTAGTTGTTGCGCCAGTGCGTGTGCTCTTATGTTTTTTCCCTTTTTGTCAAATCTTGTTCAAAGTTTGTATGTTTTGTGTAATCGCCACGATCGTACTGCACAGGAGAATAGCGATGGATGCCTGAAGCAGGCTGGAGGAAGCTGAGGTAGGTAATTCAGACCTTATGCTTCATTCTTAAATGGAATAAGCGTTCTCGTACTTTCATGCGCTGTTTCCCAATGCAGCACGTGCGCTTATGACTACTCTCATCTGTTGTTACCATCAGCACTGCGAATTCGTAGCACAGCTGCTTGATTTTTTCCTGACAAAGACACCCTGTACACAGGTTTTCATGCTAACAAACTGTCCAGCTGAGGGCCAAACTCGCCCATGGCATCAGTATCTGGAAACTTAGATTATCTGAAGCCGTCCTCAATACCTGCCACTAAACATGAAAAAATACTGGCAAAATTTTAAACCTGGTACACCACCTCATTCATGTCCCATAGCAGTCAGAACTATACCTCCCGATAGTTTATTGGAGTAAAGGAAAGCCTACAGAGGCGGAGAATCCGTAACTATGCCATTCCGCTATATAGATTGGCCGCGCGACGCTGCGCGTGGGCGTTTAGCGCGTTGCTCTATCGTAGACACTTCAATCCGCTATTGCGCCAGCTGGCGCCATCTATGGAAGCTTCCTGTAACAAGACGCGCCAACCAAATTTGTCGGTAATGGGGAAGACTGTTTTTCTTAGGCTTTCTAAACTTTCATTTCACAGTTTTGTTAGCAATACGCCTGAAGTAACAAATGTTAACAATATACTAATTTTAAAGAGAACAGTAATACCTATAAGCGGGGACTATATTCCGCTGCGTGCGAACACACGGCGTGTTTCGGCTCAGTAGCTTCCCGTCCATTGGCAGAAAAAGTTATCGCGAAGTATAATCATTGCGAGCGCAGGAAGCGTTTTATCGATCAGATGCTGCCGAGTGTAGAAAGAGTCGACCATTAGTATCAAAATATCCGGGCACCATATCCACAAACTATATAGTATGGTCGCCAGTTTCACTGCTGGAGACCACGAGGTGGCGCTAGTTGATGGTGGCGCCACGTTCAGGCACCTGGAGCCATCTGACCAGCGCTCTGGTTCAGCGCTGTCACTGGCAATGATTGGTTTGTTTTATGGGGGTTTAACGTCCCAAAGCGACTCAGGCTATGAGGGACGCCGTAGTGAAGGGCTCCGGAAATTTCGACCACCTGGGGTTCTTTAACGTGGACTGACATCGCACAGCACACGGGCCCTTAGAATTTTGCCTCCATCGAAATTCGACCGCCGCGGCCGGGATCGAAACCGCGTTTTTCATGTCAGCAGCCGAGCGCCATAACCACTGCGCCACCGCGGCGGCGGCTCACTGGCGATGAGTAGTACGTTGTAGCAGTTGCGGCACAATCTACATAGCGTGTACCGTCACTGCTAACACGTACCGCTTTGCGTAGGGAAAGTCTCTGTTTAGCACAGAGTGTAGTGCGCTAAGCTTAACTCAGTGCATGGCGATCCCGCTCAAGGCGTGGTGCAGCAGAACGCTGGGCTAATCTCCAAAGATTTCCGTACGAGTTTTGTGGCGTTCTAGTTTTCAACGTAGTGATTTTTTTTCAAGGCATTCCTGTACAGTTGCATTAGTGGCTGTCAACAGTAAAAAGAAAACATGTTGCTTCTTATCCACAGTAACTATTGTTGCCTAAGTAAAAGCAAGCGAAGTGCTGAACACCGCCAACGATGCTTTAATCATAGCTCCTGCCACACGAGGAAGGACTTTTCCGTGGAGCTTAGAACCTAACGGCGCACCTTCGCGCAACTCTGCTCCCTGCGGGAGCATATACACCAACACTACTGCTTGTAAAAGCGGGCCCAGTGTCATTTATGCACTCATGTGCTTATGCTGTGTAGTTGTCATAGTACTTCGCATGTTATTTCGTTATTGTCTATTTATGAATGAAAAAAAATGAAATGAATTGAAGGGATATCAATTCAACCGGCTCTTCGTACATCTTTTAACACAGCTGCACGATTCACGAATAATATTTCGGGAATCCTTTGTCAGCGTCGCCTACGAATACTTATCTTCTAAAACGTCTGCTGCCTGGCAACAAAAGGGTGAATTCGTTAATGCATCAACGTTTTCGTTTTTTTCTGCTATTTACTATTATTTGTTACTTTTATCACCTGCTACGTGAAATGTATCGCCCTGCACAAAAATTATATATCACTTACTGTGCCCTGTTGGTGTGTCATCCTTCCCTTTGTCCCGGCCGTGTTTTGGCCGCTGTGTGCGATAAATGTACTTTGCTTTCAGCGCGATGCAATGCTTCGCCCAGTTGTGAGCTTATTTTCTCTGTGTTTTCATGCTGCACGGTTAACGATATTCTCAGACCAGAAATGATTGAACTGCAGTAAAACTAAAGATTAGAGGAAAACGCACATGGTGTTCTATTTAGCTGCAGTGAGCGCAAAAGCCCACACTTTCAATAAACTTTTAAGTGCTGTCCCACGCTCTTGCATGTTTGTGGTGAAGTTTGATGACTCATCGCTGTAAGCGAGCAAGAAATCTCGTCTGTAACCAGTTATAGTAGAAATCTCTGGCGTGTGTTTTATCCTAAAATCAGGACTTAATCTATGTTCCTGATAAAAAAAGTAAACTATCTCTCTATCTCCCCTTCTCTCTGCTACCGAAAATATTGCAGAGCGAATGTTTTCAATAGAGTGATCATCAGGCTGGGTGGATTCTTAACACATAATACTGCATTTCAGAATTTTCACTTCGGGTGTATTGCACTTTATTGGTACTTTCTGAACGCTGGTGTAAATTAACTACATTTATAGCATATTTACAATCGTTTATAACACCCGAGAAAAAGTTTCTCCACGCTCTGGCCACGAAACGAAAGGAAAAGCCTTATCTTGGGGTAAATAAAATTGATTTTGCAACTGTGTTCCGTCTTATGCAAGCAAGATCTCTAAGCCTGTAGCAGAATGCATGTGTAATGCGTTGCGCATACGAGCAGAAACAAGCGGTATTACGTGGCGCCTTTGGGCTCTCATGTTTAGCTGGGGATTCTAGTGTGCGCCTGTCATTTCGCAGGAAGTACCTGAACTCCCCACCTGGGGACAACACTTTTCCAGTTTATACGCATCTCTCACACACTTTTCGTAAGGTGTTTCACCGATTTTAATAGCCAGTGTGTATGAAAACCGCTTTTCGTGAAGCTTTCTGAACTGTCAATGCGCAGCCTAGCTCCAGAGTCGTAACTAAAGTAGAGAAGTAGTCTTTGGATTGATTTTATTGTTTCACTGACGGCAGTCCCATTCGTTCCCCTAGCCTCGGGAAGCTCCACTCCTTCACGTCATACATGGTGCACCATCTAAGACAGCTTTGTGATCCTCGCAGCAAGTGACCCCCTTATTCTGCCTTCACGTCAATGCACGTGAAAGGGGTTCCATTACCAGCTCAGCATGTCACGAAGCGTGAGGAAATATGAAGGGAGGGAGGGGGTAGGGGGAGTTGCGTTAAAAAGCAGGCGGGCTTTGGGAAGAAGCCAGCCGGAAGAAACGCGCCGAAGCCCCGCTTCCCGTTGCCGCCTTGTCTGAGCTCGTACTTGCACCAGGCGACAGCAACTCGATGGGATAGCCAGAAGTCTCCGTCTGTCATCTAGATGACGACACGGTGGCTCCAGTCTCGACGAAGATCAAGAAATGTTGAGTTTATTGGCAGGCCGCCCGAAAACAGGCTGAGAAAAGGCTTGCTCAAGATGCACTTAGAGCCGGATTGAAGTGTTGAGATATAAGATCCGGACGGAAGGCCTAGAAGGGCCTTCCGGACTAAGGAGGCTGTTCGTTTTCCTTTGGGGGATGGCAGAAGGAACCTTCTTGGTCTCATTCGGATGTTGCAATAGAAGCAGCATACATTTTCATTTTCCATTTCTTAAGAGCACACCAGCCTTGACATTCCGGTTTTTTTCTGCGCTTTTTCTCTCGACCAACTTATCCCCCACTCCTGTGAGACTGAACAACACAAAAGGAACAATTTGACATTAGACGTCTTTCTTTCACCAGTTGTTCATGAAGAAAATTCTGGAATTTGTCAAATCATCGGGAACTTAGGGGTTAGCGGTGCACTACGAGGTTCAAAGAAAAATCATGCACGTAACGTGGTCAGATGTACTAGTTGCCACATGAGAACGACTTATACAGCTTAGAGATTTATTAGCATCCCCAGCTCTTAGATCCTTTCGATTTGTGACCGAGAGCAATATTCAAAAACTGCGATAGTCCAAACTTCTTTCAATTCTTGATTCCTTTAACATATAAAATAGCTACCAAAGAAGTAAAATAAATAACTGCTCTGTTGCTGTGCGAGCTTTCAACGTCGTTTGTGGCTGATATGCGTGAGAACAAACGGTCATTTTGAAGCCCAACTAATGAAGATATTTTGCTGGCCAGGTACCAGGCAGAATGAACAGGTAAAAACAAAAAATATTGCTGTCTCTCATGTCGTCGAGAGTTGACGCTAGCATGAAATGTTTTGTAGTACGAGCGTAGAATTTTGTAGGGTGGGTCACATATGGTGCCAGCCGCATTCATGAAATGGGTCCCGCCCAGGTCATGCCAAGCCACACCACACCACGAAGCCCTTCTGGAGCCGAGCCAGAGACGCTTGTAATACCATTAGCGACACCGCTTGGGAGAACCACCGTTTACCCGCTGCCCTCACTGTTATCTTTTCTGGACGCCCCACGTCCTATCGTTGGGAGCAATGAAGAAACCGTTATGTCGAGACGGAATCGCGACAGCCAACACTATGTTGCAGTATCGCAAAGCCTTGTAAATCCCGCCACGCACGCTTCGCCGGTTGCTTTCGCATGCGCCAAGCTGGTAACCGTTCGGACGGAGTTTCGGAAAGTTCGCTTCATGTTCCGCCTCCGGTTCGTTGTAGTTCACGGTCGATGTTCACCTTAGCTCGCAAATAAAGGGAGCGAGAAGCATTTCACCCTTAAACTGTACACAGCGTGGCATGTGAACCGAAGCAGGAGAAGCGATAGGGGCTACCAAAGTCAATTCCTAACAAACTTTGTGTGTCTAATGGCACATTTTCACCGGTTATTCATCTGCGACTGACTGTTTCCGGAATCTTACGTACTTCATGTCTTAACATTTACTTGTTACCTGCTTCTTTCCTCGGCATTCGCATGCTCGTGTCTCCACATTACGGGGTTATACACACCGCAGAGCCTGCCAATAATGTTCATACACTACTTAACAACTCAAGAAACAGACAGGTGCCATTCTGTCGAAGAACGCAATATCATGACTTCGTGAACTCACTTACTGGAGCAAGATATATATATATATATATATATATATATATATATTCCCAATAGTTTAGCCTATTGCTATGTCGAAGGCGTTGTATGCTGATATTTGGGCCAGCCGACAGTGTCCGTCAAGGAACATCTATCGAAATCGATAGCGACCGTTTGTAAGTCATATTTTCCCTTCCCTGTAAGGCTTGACTGTCGGCCCAACGTGTCAGTGTCGCCACTCGTCGCTGCTGAATCTCATTTATTAGCTGGAAGGGATGTTCGCGCTCAGCTCTTGGACAATAGCGCATCTATTTAGCGTATCGCGTTTTAATGTCGTGACCCGACCATGTCGTGACGCACATCCGGATTGATTTTATGACCAGAACTTTGGAATTCACCGCCGTGTTTACATGTTGGAAAGATATCTCAGAATATATTTAGCAATCGTTGTGTTCGTAGACTTTCAAAAATGGCATTCTTTGCAGCACGCATATTCTTATTTACATACCTTTTCGCAAAAGTCAGGCAAATAAATGGCCAGTCTTCGTAGCGATATCATAGAGTATCGAGGCCGTTCAAATTGACGAAGGCGGGAGTCGATAGAAACCCAGCGAAGAATGAAACGCACAGCAAAAAAAAAGGCGGTTCTCAAATCACACTCAGCAAACATCTCTTTGTCCTCAAAGAATTAATGGCGCGTACCCACTATTGGGGTTTTCCCAAGATACACGCGGCAACCTGCAGATGCCCGAAAAAGTTCACTCCAAATTTATTTGAAAGCATACTGGCTGAGAAAACCTAGTTAAAAATTTTGTTCCAGTGAGATCTGTGGCTGAATGCTGGAAGACGGTTTAAAGTGCAGGATACTAGAAGGCGCGGGCTTCAGGTGGGCGAGTACTTCCCATTCTTTAGCGTACGTACCTTGTCTTCTTCGTATTCCGTAATAAGCAACGTGAAGCCGGGCAGCGTAGGTATCGAGGTGAAATGTTTCATGTTCATAGCTGTATAAGGCTTCCAAATTAATAAATAAATCTTTATTGTTTGCACTGTCATGCTGTTCATACGTGTTTATACTTACTTTCTTCTTTTGCTATGTGCAGCTGTCTCTTGACCAGTGCGCCATAGGACCACTCTGGCAATAATAACATGAATGACGAGAACAAATGAACGAGCAAAACATTACATTCTATTGCTGTCTACCGCACATTTCACACCACATCTGTTAGCAATGGCCCGACACGGAGGTTCAGTGGTTTTCGTGCTCGGCAGCTGTCTCAAAACACGCGAGTTCGATACCAGCCAACGGCGGCCGCATTTAGATTGAGGCAAAATGCTAGAGACCCGTGTACTGTGCGATTTTAGTGCATATTAAAGTATCCCAGGTAGTCGAAATCATCCGGAACCCTCCACTGCGGCGTCCCTCATAGCTTCAGTTGCTTTGGAACATTACACCAAGAAAATCTCTGTTAGCATTCTTTACTCATCACTGCTTTGAACTAACTGACAGTTCTGAATCACAATCTGCTACCTCCTACTTAATTATGTCCTGAATACGGTATCATTATTCTTCTAATCCAAATGCACTCAAAATAAATGAGTGTAGTATTTTTCTGTCAGCATCTTTCCCCTACTTATGTGTGCATTCCTGAACGTCTTTAGCATCGTAAGCTACCTTACCGTGGCTTCACTTGTTTAAAGCTGATTGCACAACTGAAATAACATACACGTGACAACAGACTGTACACTAAACACTATCGCAGAAATGGGGCTGTACCATTTCAGTACCGTAAAAAAGCGCCTTCATGTGTACGCGTGAAAAAATGGTTAGTGAATATTATTTTTGCTGCCAAGTTGTTTCAAGCTCTCTCCATTCTGCCTTGCAGAAGAACGTTCTACAGATATATATCCAGGCCACAGTATGCATGCTTCCTTTGAGAATTGTCTTCAAAGGAAATTAGCGTACACTCGCTATTATCATCGTCGTTTTCAGTCTACTGCAATTACACTGATTGGGAAATAACGCAAGAATAATGTAGACGGGAAACGCGCTTAAACTTCCACTGACATGTGTTTGCAGTCACAGTCTTCCAGGACACTACAGAACGCAAGCTCGAGTGCACTACAAACACCACGTACTTAAGAGCGAGCAGTGTAGTGGACATCTAAAGAGATCCGTTTGTCATATCAAGGAAAATAAGGAGCGCGTATCAGTGTCCTATCTATCAGCCTTAGCGACGAGCTGCCTAGGGTTTATTAAAATAAGAGATGAATCCGCCTTCTTTCGCTGTCTTTCACCTTGGTATTCCACATATCATAGAGCGTTTATAATGTACACATGTGTTGGTAATTTTCTTAGAGGCTGCCATTTCAAACGCCTCAGATTACTAATGGGGTTTTGCCCCGCGGCAACGCTTTTCTTGCCTGTTCTTCTATATATTGTTCACTTGTCTTATGAGCACCGAAAAAAAATTTGCCGAGACCTCTGTGCTGTTTGAGGCCTGCTCGATGTCACGGGCGTTTTATTGGCGGTAGTCAATTTACTAAAAGGGGCGTTTTACCAAAAGCTGACCTTTTTTGAAGATCGTATAATGTTAACCAAATATTTAGAGGAATCCCCCAAGGTTGAATATATTTGTAATAAGGGAGTAATTACTCATTGGCATTCACCCAAGTGCAGTCATACGGCTACAAAGAATAGCTATACAGCTTTCTTAGAAACTTCAGACTTAAAGAAAAATTCTTCCTGGTCCGGGGTTTGAACCCGGGACCACCACTTCACCAGACCAATAGCCCTACCAACTGAGCTAACCGGAACGACAAGCTTATGATAGGGTGACAGCGAATTGATCAATAACTCGCGAAGTGGTAACAGTGTTTGTCAAATGTTTAGGGAAATTCCCCACGGTGGAGTACATTTGTAATGCAGTGTTGGTCAAATGTCTAAGGAATCCTTCTAGGTGGAGTATATTTTGGGCATGCCGTGTCACGTTTTGAGTTGGTTCTAAAGGGCGTTGTACAGATGTTAGCGGGCCTGAAACTTCTTTAAGTGCTTCCGGGTGAGCGGCATGGCGGATACTACCCCTCTTACTCCCTAAGAAGTTGACCTGCCTGACCACGGCAATTAATTTGACAGTTCCATATATTGGTCAGATTTTGGCATAGCTATATCTTTGAACCAATATAACAAGCGTGAAAATGCTAACCACTCTGAACAGGGCCAAATTTTAAGCACCGTCATGCCCAGCCGGCCGCCAGTTAGCCAAGGGCACCAGATAGAGCCTGCTGTGTCAGTGCCTCCCAGATACTGGTGGAAGTCGCCCTTTCAACATTTTAGCTCTTAACACCATGTCCACATTAGTGCCATCAGTGCGATTTGTGCCGTGTCCTGGGCGTGGAGGGCGCCAGTTACCTGATGCGCAGCTTTTTTTTTTCTTTCTAATAAAATCTGCACTAGTCATGTTTTTTTTTTTCTTCGTCAAGGTTTGAAGCGGAAATTATTAACCCACAACGCTTCCTAGTAAAATACATGACTGCCTTTGTTTGTCGTTCAATTCAAATTGGCCCCACTGTGTTCTGTCATTTTCGACTTTCTAAGCTCGAAATCAACAGTGTTATACCAAGTCAACAGTGCGTCTGCAGCGCATCCAAGCCGCAATGGAACGCAGGCATTGAAAAGCGCTGTTCCTTCTCTCTGCTTTCTCGTCATGGGTGTGCTGCTGACAGAATGTGAATAATAATAATAATAATAATAATAATAATAATAATAATAATAATAATAATAATAATAATAATAATAATAATAATAATAATAACTTTATTTGCATCAAACGCACATGATGCCGCAGGCCCCCACACTGATACGTACTAACTCGCACATATTGTAGCTATACTAATTTATTCTGTCTCCTTGTTGTGTTTTTACTGTTAGGACAGCGCCAGAACTTAGTTTATCTATGCGTATTCACGTCTTACAGTGTGTGCTTCCTTGTTATAGAGATTATAATTGGCGAATGCCGGTCCCGGCTAGCATGCGAGTCCTTTAAAAGCACATGCGAGCGTTTTAGCAAGGATAACTTTTTGGCAGGCTTTCTCCCTCGTGAATGATGTCATGTGGTAGGCCGACACGAAAAACTTCCGTGACGGTTCCTTGGGCTACAAGAAAGTTATCCAGTTATGTCCGACGTAAGCTAAGGAAAAAGAATAACCCTAATGCCTCTATTCAGCTCGTAGCGTGATGGAGATAGTCACAGTGTATCGGCCTATAAGCATTCGTAGTGATACATTTCTCGGGATGTTGTGGTCAATCCTATTTATCTCTAACGCATATACTAACACGGGTAGCCAGGTTCCCGAACAAAGATGTACTCACTGCATTTGCTCATTCCCCGCGGGGAAGACGTTACTGAGAACTAGAAATAATAGGTAAGCCAAGATGCCCCTTCGGGCCACGTGTGCTCTCATCAAACATAAAACTAATCACTCACGGGCAGGCCCAGCTGCACTTGTCTACCAGAAACAGAGTTAAACGATGGCACGTGTGGATTAGTGGCTGGGCATCTTTTTTTTTTCTTTCCCCTCTCTTATCCTGGGACATCCTCGCATGCATTCGTAAAGCAGCTCGCCGGCTGCCAAGTCAGAGGCGAGTGTTACCGTTCTGGCACGCGAGCTTCATTCATGGCGGAGGCACAGTAACTTGCGCGGAGGTCCCGCAATGTGCATAGCATCACTTAACGTACGCCCACGGTCCGTTCAGCTCATATGAGCAGGTACAGTATATGTCGAAAGAGACGTTTCCTTTATGGTGCTGGTGAGTATTGCTAATGGCAGGCCACCCAATCGATTGGTTATGCATAACTCATAAGCCGTCTATGGATCAGCAGCCACGGTTCATTTTACCGGCCTGATTCGTGGACGCGCATGTTTTTTTTATATTCGCTCTGTTCCAATGAAACTTCTTTTTTTTTCAGAGTTTCTGGGAGGAATTTACTGATGCTTTGTCACGGAAGCCTTGATTTCAGGGGCTCTATTCAATAGGCCGCTCAGTCTCGTGCTTAGGTTTTGTATCAGCGGCATAGTCCGGCGGTATTTTGATGCAGGCAAAAGGTTATATCTTGGCTGGTTTTAAATTTCGCTGAAAAAGAATGGCATACTCCACGCAGTGCAGCGTCCTACAAAGAATGGAAGGCATAACTTAAAGGAAACAGTGTTGCCAGTTGGCACACTTCTGTATTGGTTGTAGCCACGCAAAGAATATGAGATTTAAAAAAAAAATGAGCCCTAGTCCCGACCGATTATTATCGGGCACCACCTCTCCTTTGCGCTTTTGTAGCCATGTTGACTACCCAATATTGAAAAGAAATAATATAGCACAAATTTGTGGTGAATAATTTTGATGAATGCAGGCACCAGTAAGCTCCAATTTGCGAACAAAATATTGACACACTTACGGCTGGGATAGGGGATGCAGTTTGCAGTTATGGCTAAAACAATTCTAACAGCCTAATGAAATGTGAGTGTAAAGAAAGCGCTTAAGCACTGGTGTCCCTAATATAGGCTGAATGCTGTGGAAATGATCGCGATGTCAACCTCTGGCGTTATCATTATTTCCCATCGCTCGCTGAAATTTTGTGGTTTTGGCCTGTGTCTTTTTCTTAATGCTTTCTCATGTAGATAACCTCCACTTTCACCTATCTACTATACCTGTAACGGAAACAGTCTTTCAAGATGTGCCGGTCCTATTGGCGGCATTTAAAGTTTTATGTGTCTCATCCGTATGATACGCGTATTCTGGACTAGAATACATTGCCTCTGAGAGTTTTTTCAAGACAGTGTAGATAGAGTGAAACCTCGAAGATGTGTAGCGTCACGGCAAGTTTGCCGATATCATTTGTTTACTCTCACATCACCATAAGCTCGTGATGAGTATTGATACATCGGCCACTTGAAATCTACCGCTAGCAATTCTCCCATAACAAAGCACTGAACGCATTGCATGAAAGCTGTGTTTGTAGTCGGAGTGCCGGGAACCGTAAAGATTCGCCGCAAAAAAAAAAAAGTGATAGTTCTTCGATAATCCGGTCGAGTAGAGTTCCTCGGTAACGAAAATGCGCTGTTAAAAGATTGATAGACAATCCCCAACCTGCAATCTCAATCTCAAGCGTCAGCACATCCTAGTCTAAGAAAAAAAATTTAATGTGGTTAATTTTCACCGTTCATAATGTTTCAGAGGCCAGCTCTTATTCCAGCACCATCGCTGCATTGTCTCAACCCACTCTAGAAAATTTTACCGGAATTCAAGTGACCTTTCTTTTATCGCATTTAAAAGACCGTGGATTCCAGCAAAAAGCTTTTACAGCACATTCTAATCGTCCACCCAGAGCACGTTTGCCCCTTCCGCTAACCGAAACCCGCGTTTCAATGAGCGA
The DNA here is from genome assembly GCF_052857255.1 of Amblyomma americanum. Taxonomy (NCBI): domain Eukaryota; kingdom Metazoa; phylum Arthropoda; class Arachnida; order Ixodida; family Ixodidae; genus Amblyomma; species Amblyomma americanum. The sequence goes on along the minus strand of NC_135501.1, from coordinate 144,845,712 downwards.
CTTGGATTCAGATCCTGGCTTTCAATCGTGGATTAGGAGCAGCTCACTCAGCGGCGGATCGCCTTGCCGTGTCTCCACGCAGCCAAAAAAGCGTGTTTTGTTCCAATCGTCGATAAATTTTCCGACCCATGGCGGGTTTTGTGTTCTCTCTGGGACTCAGATAACCGGACATGATGGCCCATTCAAATAGGTGAAAACTTTTTTTTCATTGTAGTCATGCTTTGATTGCCGTACGTACCCGCTGCTGCATTGCCAGTTTCCTTTTGCAGCGGTTAGCCATCTGCCTGTTTGGTCTCCTTGAGGGAGCAGTAGCTGTAAATAAAAAGTACCATGACCATGAACTCGGGATAGTCCACGGCCAGTACCGCTAATTCTAGCGTCTTCTAGGGCTTCAATCCACTCGATCAATACATTCCTTTCTTGCGTCATGGATGATCCCAGCACGTTATTTTTTTAATGTTAAAGGTCTGGCGAAATGTGTTGGCATCCAAGGAAACTAAAAGCGCTTTCTCCGAACTCCTGGTTATGTCTGACGTTGCTACTTTGCTACTTGTCTCAAAGAACGCGACTTCAAAAACACACGTTCAATTCCGCGAAGCTCAGAAACCTTATGAACTATATTCTGAGTGAAGTTTAACTACAGAGCTTTTTGGAGGAGCAGCCATTTTGAACTAAACTAAACTTCCGAGCGTACCACTACCCCGTATTGCTCCGTTATGTGGGCGCGTATTTACCGAGTAAGCTAATCAGTATATGAGCGCTACACAGTGCCCTCTCTCAGCGTGGCCTTTTGTTATTTCCAAGAGGCAATATAGTTAGTTATAACCAGTTTCTATACACGCCATCGCCGTGGCTCAGTGGTTATGGCGTTCGGCTGCTGGCCCGAAAGACGCGGGTTCGATCCCGGCCGCGGCGGTCCAATTTCGATGGAAGCAAAACTGTAGAGGCCAGTGTACTGTGCGATATCAGTGCACGTTAGAGAATCCAGGTGGTGGAAATTTCCGGTGTCCCTCATAGCTTGAGCCGCGTTCGGACGTTAAACCCCACCCCCTTAACCCCACACTCAGTTTAAATACGGCCAGCTGGCTTGGAAGGCAAAGATAACCTAGATTTGCCAGGTTATAACGTATAAGCCACACTAGTCAATGAGCTACGAAAACGTAAGCCGCCGCGGTGGCCCAGTGGTTATTGCTGGTTATGACGCTCGGCTGCTGACCTCAAAGACGGAACTCGACCTCTGAGGCCACATTTTGATGAAGGCAAAATAATAGAGACCAGTGTACTGCACGGTGTGAGTGCACGTTGAAGAAGCCCAGGCAGCTGAAATCATTCAGAACCCTCCATAACAATGTCCCTCATAGCTTGAGTCGCTTCAGGACGTTAAAGTCCGCCCAAAAAAAAAAAAAAACGATTTACACAATGTATCACATGCCACCTGATATATTTTGAATTTGACATTATCTAATTTTTTTAAAGTTACTGAGAGCAGCACACTCGCCTAGGAACATTCACTGTCCGCGCGTCTCTAAATGTTGAAGAGCAGCGATCATTAAACGCGTGCCTCATATGGCATTTTATGTTCCGTGCTTCGCGTTTCTGTGTGCACCCTCTTCAAGACTCAACGAGCACAACTGCCCCATTGTGATGCGCGTTGACGCTCTCGTAATTAAGCGCAATTAGGCTGATGAAGTGCAATCAGAACGCGCCCTTTGGGGTGCACTGCTCGCTCCTCGCGAGACTCCTAGTCGCCTCATCAGCGTCTCCATTAGGTGCTCCGTCGGGAGTCGCTCAGGGCGCGTGCACTTAACCTTTTTTCGCAATCTTCTACGACTCATTTCCAGTGTAACCGGCACTGAAGCACAACTTCCCGGCTGTTTTCTCGTCTCCCTAAGAAAATAACAAAAAATGGGCGCTCAATAACTCTTACCAAGCAAGTTATTCAAAAGCGAACACGTTCTGGCCCCATCGGTCTGGTTGGTTTTATTGCTTTATTCTCAACAGAAACCTATCACCAAGCATCATCAGCTCTGTGAAAATAAAAAGTAAAGACTCTATAAAATGCGGTTAACTTTTGTCCAAGCAGGAATTTCCTGTTCCGCCTAAGATTTTCCCGCTCTTTTTCTTAAACTGCTAAAGTATTTTCCGTGACTAAAACAGGAGGATAATAATAATAATAATAATAATAATAATAATAATAATAATAATAATAATAATAATAATAATAATAATAATAATAATAATAATAATAATAATAATATTAATAATAATAATAATAATAATAATAATAATAATAATAATAATAATAATAATAATAATAATTGGCCTCGGGGAAAGAAAATGGCGCAGTATCTGTCTTATATCGTTGGACACCGGAACCGCGCCGTAAGGGAAGGAATAAAGGAGGGAGGGAAAGAAGAAAGGAAGGAAGAGGTGCCATAGTGGAGGGCTCCGGAATAATTTCGACTCCCTGGGGATCTTTAACGTGCACTGACATCGCACAGCACAAGGGCGCCTTAGCGTTTTGCCTCCATAAAAAAACAGTCGCCGCGGTCTGGTTCGAACCCGGTTTAAACAGGATCGCAAAATTCAGCTTAAATTATAGAAATATATATTGCGGGGATGCCCAATGTGGAGTAGATTCTAACTAAGGCAGTAGTTCCTCGTTGCTTCAGAATGGTATTAGTAGTAACTATTTCTTCCTTTGAAATCTACTGCACGTTGATGGCTGCCCCAAACTACATCGCACTAACACCGTTCCTGCTTAAAGTTGTAGAGAATTCGGCCTCGCCATTCCAATGACTATTAGCTCCGTCGGACTATTTGATACTGTTTAACGTCTGTTGCTGATAAAAGGTTGTCTCTGGTCGGAGTCCCGGACCAGGGCAAGCTTTTTCTCAACCGCGGAATTTCTGTGAAACTGCCCAACATCTTCATAGCCATGTGACGCTGCTCAGGTGGATGCAAAAGAGCAATTTCTCTGTTAGTAGTTTTGATTTACTCCCCCAGTGGTAACTCAGGTAACCGGGAATTCAGAGCGGACAATCAATGCTGGATATTTCTTTGCGCAATATTTATTAATATGCACTCTCATGAACCACTAAGAGTTCAATTTTTAAACACCTTCCGAGAGATCAATAACAGTACGAAAAGTAAAACTACTTCGGATAACAGAGAATCATCCCCACTTAAACGATGTACTTATACGGAAGCCTACAGCCATAGACCTCAAGAAAACTTAGTATAATGTTTTTTTTTATTTTAGTGCAAACGCACTATTTAACACGGTCCCAACCAAGAATATTGCGTGAAGCCACGGAGTAACTCGAGTAAGCTCGGGTTAGTTCGGAGGAGCGCCTCGCCAACTCCAGCCAATGGGAGGGAGCTCGGCTAAGTTCGGAAGAGCGTCACGCCAGCTGTAGCCAATGGGAAGAGGGCGTTGCGCCAGCTGCCGCCGCCGAGTGGAGAGGAGAGTGTGAAGATAAAGAGAAAGAAACGCGGTTGCGTGCACATGCAGATGCCAGAAAAAAGGGGCGAAGAATGAGCACATGTTTTCTGACGGTTAAATTATCGTGAGTGACTCAAAATCAGCAATTCGAAACTTTGACGCGGGCTGCATTTCAGCTACAGCAGCACGAGTGTTGGCCGGCAGTCCACCACCGGCAGAACTGGTAGCGCTCATCTGGACACCCGCGCACCAAGGGTTGAGGGGAAACGAGAAAGCGCACGCACTGGCCCGAGGATTAGCTACTTTCCGGGATCCCAGTGGCGTCTTGTGCACAACCCCTTCCCCCTCGCGCGATGAGGAGCTCCTACAGTTCGAAGACGACCTTAACACGTATCAGGAAATCCTAAACCATTACAAATTAGGCCGAGCGGTACTTCCAAAAGCAAGTAATCAGCTAACCAAAAACGAAGAGGTTGCGTGGCGCAAGCTCCAAACCGGAGTATTCCCTAACCCTCAGCTTTATAGCAAGTGGCACCCTGAGATTTTCAGCCCCAGGTGCAAACGTTGCGACGGCATAGCGGACATGATCCATATGGTATGGACATGTCCGAGCTTTGGACAACTTGACCGAACAGATGAGTCCTGGGAGGCACTGCTTCACAACGAGGACGACAATCAACAACCAGAAGTCATCCGTCTCGCCCTTGCCGCTGCTGAGATCCAAGAGATCCCGGTCGACGGCTGAGGGGGAGGACATGGCTGGGACCGAGCGGCGCCTCGGATACCCATCATCCTTTTGACGGGTGCTAATAAATGTTATCTCTCTCTCTCTCTTTCTGACGTCTACTTGGTTTAGCTACGTTAAAACCCTACCAATTTTTTCATTCTTAACTAGTAGGTAATTATATTTCTAATCACCTTATGACTGAAACTTGATGAGGAAGTAAAAAAAAACAACAACATGTGGCTGGTGCCATATAAACTCAGAAAATTTGGAGGTCGTGCGATTGGATTCACTATCGGCGTGTGGTTGTTTTTCTTTTACTTTCTTATCAATAAGTTTTCGGCCATAAAGTGTGAACCCTTTTTAATTCCTATTATATAAGACTACAAATTGAAAAAAGTCATTTCCTTATGCTTTCCTTGGTTTCGATGACTGTTCTATAATATGCATGTCATGACGAGTCCCTTATTTCCCTACTCCTTTCTTCTTATTAGACAAAGAACGCTTAGTATTCATCAATATCGTGTCACGGACCTTCGCCTTCACAAGCGAGGTGGCCAGTTCAGGGACAAAGCGATCGCGAAGCCAAAGGTTCATCGTTCCCCCTCTCAATGAACGCGGGTGCCTTCAGGGCATTAGAAGCAAAAGGTAATTACTCGATGTGAGCGTGCCCTCGGCTTAGTTGCGCAACTTTCCCTGACCTTCATACAAGCTCCGAGTGCAAATAAGGAAAAAAAAATGAAAATAAGTATCACAAAGAAAGGTACCCGCCAATTATCCTAATTTCTCAGTCAAGCGAGTAATGTGGACGGAATTCTATGAGCTCCGTCCGTTGCTGTTCGGCCTGCTAATAACGACGATTCGATTAACTCTTTCGGCTGGAAATTTATCAGAGAACATTGAGAGCGTGAAGTAATTACAAAAATGTGTGTCCATAACCCATCCTAGGAGTTTTCTACTTGAATACATGAAAACTGTTTCCACACGCTGCTCAGTAATTCTGCTCTACTGATCAGAAATAAATATATTAATGCGAAAGCATTATATTGTTCATCAGTAAAAAAATCTGGCGTTCCGTCACGAGAAACGGACTCAAAGCCCACGTGGCCTCATGATGTCATCAGCAGTTGCATACACCACCAGGAAAGAAAAAGTAACATTTCTCCCCAAGTTGGTTTCGAACCCAGGCAGGCGCGAACAGTCCAGCATCGCTGGCCAGTTCATTAGAACACTGCACCATCGCTGCTTTTTTTCAACATGACATTTATTACAGTGATGCAATGTTTTACGTACATGAGCTACGTACCCGCCGCGGTGGCTCAGTGGTTAGGGCGCTCGACTACTGATCCGGAGTTCCCGGGTTCGAACCCGACCGCGGCGGCTGCGTTTTTATGGAGGAAAAACGCTAAGGCGCCCGTGTGCTGTGCGATGTCAGTGCATGTTAAAGATCTCCAGGTGGTCGAAATTATTCCGGAGGCCTCCACTACGGCACCTCTCCATTCTTCCTTTCTTCTTTCACTCCCTCCTTTATCCCTTCCCTTACGGCGCGGTTCAGGTGTCCAACGATATATGAGACAGATACTGCGCCATTTCCTTTCCCCAAAAACCAATTAATAATAATAATAATGAGCTACGTAAATAACATAAGGAAAACAGTGGTAAATCAACGCGATGCATAATATCACCCATATGTTGCATAAGCAAACCACATGTTCAACGTTCTGGGACAAATTTCTTAAATATTAGAAAATTGTAAGATACCGTTATCGAAATATTGAATGTCCGGCCTTCTGATGTTAAGCGAAATTTTTCTTTTAAATTGCTTGCATTGAACGCATCGAGCACTTAATTTAAGGCTGCCATAGAAATTCAATGAGGAACGCTTTTGCCGATAGCAAAAATGTTAATAGTAAAAGAAAGTGCAAGACTGCCGTCGGGCGGTCTGCGAATATGGTGATACTGATCTTGTAAAAAGGCGAATTGTATTAAAAAAAAAGAAAATCTCGCGGAGCAGTATCACGGGCTTCTAACGTTCCTACAGGATAAGTATCGGAATCATAAATATGTCATGCTTGGTACAAAGTTTTACATAACACTTTTTAAAGAGAGACCGCAAAACTCGGCACAGGAGTTTCCTAAGGTTATCCTTGTAACCGTTAGCGCAACATAAAACAAACACGTGAAAGGAAGACAAGACGACGCGCTTCCTGTCATCCTCCTTTCTTTTGACGTGTTTGTTTTATGTTGCGCTAATGTTTAGCGAAGAATTTGCACCGACTCGCCCAGCAACAAGTTTTACTTGAGTTTTCTAAGGGGTCCCAAAATTAAGCAAAGTGAATACGTAAGAGGGGATTCCTGAAAGTAAAGACTGAAACAAAAATTAAATAAGAACAGTAATTTCTTGATGGTCCCTTTAGCTTTCTTGGGATGGGCTCAAACCACTCCAAGCGTGTTGTTTCGGCGGTGATGACGGAGGCGATGATCGATGATGCAGCTGACGAAACGACAAAATATATTCAGAGAAATTACAAGAGTGAAGAGTGGAAGGTAATGAAACGAAGTCGCACAGACGAACTGAGTAAACTGTAATTTAAAAGGACTGATCTCACACAGAGAAAAAGCTCTCCGACAACTTACTTATCGACCGAGGGCCTCGGTTCAGGGCCTAGTATTGTTTAAATGCGCGCTAAGCACGGAGCCTCTGGCTAGACTGCTGTCCTTTGCTTTTTCTTACATTTTCATGCGTTTCGCAAATGAAGAAGTTTGGGCGGCCACTTTCGAGGTCCGCCCTAGACTTTGATTAATCACAGAAGTTCTAATACAAAGTAGCCACAGCCCCAGAAGGTTGGGGACAACCTCGAACCCAGGGCTTGGCTAAAAGAAAGACACAAGAAGAAAACATGCATTCACGACACTCTCTTCCCGATTGAGCCCTTGCCGTTATCGCGTGATGCTCTCTTTAGCCTTTCGCTGCCGCACCTGCTTGTCACTTCTCGAAGGTTGACGAGTTCTTCTCACTAACTGACAGAACAAGTAATTTGCTGGCTCGTCGCGGAAGTGTTTAATGGCGGAGGCAGGAAGCAAGCCCCGCGACGCTTCGGTGCTAGCATAAATGCCGGCAAGCGAAAGGGCCCCTCGAAAAACTCTTTGCTTGTCCGAATGTTTCCGCGAAATCGCTACGCGGATGCGCTGGCGCTGGAACGCCAGGCCGACTACTATACCCTACTACCACCCGACTACTACCTGCCTACTACCGAGATCAAGGCTTGCCGACTACTACCCTTTGTGTGAGCCACGCGTGCTTTCTTGGCCCCCCCGGCGGATGCCCGCGGTCAACAATGCTAGGAGTTCACCGTCGTAGCGATGCTGTTCAACCGACAATAACTTCCGCGCTTTTTTGTAAGCTTGCGGGGGACGCGCGAACAGGGAGCTCCGAGAACTCTCCGCGTATACATACCCGGAGGCGTACAGTAACCTCAAGCTAAAGTATTTAAAAAGGCAACGAGGTCTTAATGAAGCGTGGCCTTTCAACAACTAACAGCAATAAAGCTCTAAATAAAAAGGATTAAATTAGGCGTAAAGTTTATTCTTCTACGTACGGTTCAAGGGGTTTAATTGCTTGTTTGTATCTACTAAAGGCATATCTGACATAACAGCTCGAGGAAACTTATTCCGTAGCTCTGTAATTGGTTTGGTTTTTTGGGGGAAAGGAAATGGCGCAGTATCTGTCTCATATATCGTTGGACACCTGAACCGCGCCGTAAGGGAAGGGATAAAGGAGGGAGTGAAAGAAGAAAGGAAGAATGAGGTCCCGTAGTGGAGGGCTCCGGAATAATTTCGACCACCTGGGGATCTTTAACGTGCACTGACATCGCACAGCACACGGGCGCCTTAGCGTTTTTCCTCCATAAAAACGCAGCCGCCGCGGTCGGGTTCGAACCCGGGAACTCCGGATCAGTAGTCGAGCGCCCTAACCACTGAGCCACCGCGGCGGGCCCATAGCTCTGTAGCGAAAACGAAAATGAGGACTATCCGTACACTGTTGCAATGATTGGTGCAGCTAGACTGGTGGATGAGACTGAGTACAGGCCATGTCTTTCTGGATGATTGGTGAGTGTTATCGACGAACAGCTTACAGTGCGATGAAAGCTTGTAACGTAGGGATTGTACTTGGTATTTTTTTGCATGCCGTTCGGGCCTCATTATTTAAGAGTGAACATGAAATGCAACTGGATCATGTCTTTTCTAACAGACGTGAGCAGTGCTGTGGTTTTGTCACCTGAGCTCTATATTGAGATTAGTGGAATAATCTAGGCCATATATTGTGACTGCGTAGGCGTTATGCTAGGGTATGAAGGCGTTATATACCATTCGTAGCGTTCTGAATGGCACCAAGCATCGCGGCATGCAAAGAAAAAGAATTTTATTCTTTATTATAAGGGCATGTTGCCTGTTTCTGAGCAGAGCTGAGCAGTGCGGTATCATTCTCTTGAGCCTCAAATCGCAATCCTTGCAAGACTTCTAGGTGTCTCAGTCTTCTAGTTGCGTTCAAGGGTCAAGATTAAACAAAAGCTTAGAAAACATGCAGCAATCGCAAAAGCAAATAAATGCGAAAAAGAAGATATGTAAAAAAGCATTTTGAAGCTTTCAAATATTTTAATTGAAAAATAACCCATGCGACTGATTCCTTCTCTGGGGGAAATTTTGTTCAATTTATAACCATTTTTTCTTTCTACTCTAATACCTCGAAACTTTCTTCGACACTGCCTATTCCTTATCCTCTTGATCTGGCTAAGGTTCTTGCTCTTATTGGCCTCGGTTCGGGGGCCATTTTGTGTGATTTTATTTTCTAGAAGACCTACATTTCCGGCCCTGCATTTTTGTTGGTAAAAGCATGTCGTAGCACCTGAAGCATAGCGTGCATAATAATCAAGCTTTCTTCGGTCCTTCTTTTTTCCCTCATTCAAGAAACACCACAGTTAGGTTGAAATTCAGTGCTTCTTTGAGCGCTCCGTTTAAAACTACCGGGGAAGTGAATATCCCAAACTTCGATCTTCTGAGATCACGTGCAGCGACTGCTTCGATTAGGAGGCTAATGAAATCAATGACAGTAGTGAAGCCCGACTTTTTCCTTAGTCACACCGGGGAATGGAATCTTTGGTGCTAGGGCGGACTCACGCGACCAGCCATCGATGGCACAGGACTACCTCCCAAACAATGGCACCGCGAGCTCGATAACCTAAATTTTATAGACAAAGCCAGCAGTCGTAGCCAGCCTAGACGTATTTACTTCCGCGCAGGGTGCTTTCGTGTATGTGTTAAGATATATTCAAAAGTTTGCGGGCCCAGAGCATCTTCATTTTGCAAAGGAGCAAGTTAATCGGAGGTCATCGGGGGAGGTCTTTATCCTGAAGTGAACTTAAGAGGGTTGATGATGAGGATGAAGCTGTGTTGAATGCTCGCCACGATAAGGCTGACAGAATGTCTACTGATAGCGTGATCTTAGTACTGCGCTTCCTTGAATAAGCACGACAAGGTGAAAAGTTGAAACAAATGCATGGAGGAAGAGGAACTTAAAGCTAAATCGTTAGTGTGCAGTGCTTCTTACTCTTGCTTTCTTGGCTTGCTCCCGCTTGCTCTTTCTCACTATATCTATAAAGAAAAGCCCTCCCACCCCCCCACCCCCGCCCCGGTAAAAGCTTTAAGATGCAGCTACGCCAGGTGACCGTTTGCTCTCTATTTCCTCTGCCTTCATTACTCCAGCACAGTTGTAATATCACGCATAGACACCAACTATCTCGTTTTAAACTTGGTTAAGTAAATTATTCGACGTCTTCAAAGCATTTCCCTCAAATGGATTTGCTACGTACAGCTGGTTCGTTGCAATTTCATTAATCCAATAATTTCTAACGCCATCTGTCATTTCGTTTAAATAACCAAGTATTGGTTGGGAAGTCTTCCTCCCATATGAATAGTGTGAGTGATGTATCCAAATGAGCAACAAGCCGGTCGATTAAAGCTAAGCTAAAGCGTTTCATTCGCCACATCATGTCACTTTGAGTGCTTATATTATCGTTTGAAACAAAAACAGAGATGCCGGCCGGTAAAAAACACCTTTGGCATTTCGGTGCCCATTACGTGTGCCTTATTACATTATCCGGGTGCATCTTGACTTTCCCGTATCCTGGCTCACTGTGTGCATTCTACAATGTCCCCCTATATTAGCGCGCTCGTCCGCTCAGGTTCACTGGTCATCGTTGTCATCATCAACACACCTTCATCCACATGAGTACAGAGGCCTCTCCTACTGACATCCGATTATCCCAGCCCAGCGTAATGAGCGACCATCTTATTTCCGCAACCTTCCTTGTCTTTTCCGCCCACCTTACTCTTACTGCCTCTAGCGCATTTGTCTTCCGTTGGAGTGGGCTCCGTTACCCTGCACGTATAGGTAGTGTTTGGGATAAAAAGGTGAAGCTGTGCAAAAGTCAATCTACCCTTGCTTTACATGTGTGCTTTCCCTGTGCACAGGTGCACTTGCGCACGCACCAAACATCACGAAACGAACAGAGGTGCCTTCTACAGCTTGTGCTGTAATACACTGACATCTGAGGTATCCACCCTCCCCACTTAAGGTGCACGGTTACCTAAAAAACATAATGATACTAATGTATTCCGAAGCCTACAGCAGATTCAAGAAATACATCGTCTTTTACGGGACCGAACTCGAGCGAACCGCAACGAGAAGATATGTGCACTAATGAAATACCCGGCCGCATTTTGTTCAGAAGGGTAATTCGGGCGCAGCACGAAACAGCCATATAGATTTCTGTTACCCCTGTGTACCCCAATCGCTAAGAACCGGTTGCAGCATGTGGGCGTGGTGTTCACCACGCATACAAATGAGTGCCGCGTAAATCATGGGCAGCCGCTGTCAAGCCCTATATCGACATGGTTGAGGTCCAACGGTCAGACATCGTTGCGAATGCGATGAGTACAGGTGCTGGTGGCATTGGCTGCATACAGAATTAGGCTTCGTTAACAGCCTCTATCATGTTCGCCTCCCTGAAAGGAGAAATAGGGTCCATACTGGGCCTGCGTCTGTCACCCGACGCTGTCTCGGCTTGCGATCTCTGCCTCAGGTTAGGCGGGTAAATAAAAAATCTACATGGCGGCTCTTTAATCGTCAGTGGTTTTCGCGGCACCGGCAGCCCTATGAAGTCAGGGTTTGAGAGCAATCATTAAAGAATTTTTTTTTCCTTGGGAAACACCCTTGTTTTACACGCTTGTCTCGTCAAGCAAATTGATGTTTTCATTTCGAAGACGGAGCAGGCTCCAATGTCGGGAGAAAGGCGATGGTTTCTCGCGAGTTATTTACAAAGTGCTGCAAGGTGCCTTAAGTTCCAGCGCAGAAGATCTAAACGTTGTTATCGTATACCCACACGATTCTGTATCAGGCACCAATAGTCAGCGCTTACTATTTTGAGCGCAGCGGCTCAGAAGTAAATTTCAGAGTTAATTACTTGTGTATGCAGCAAGCGCAGAGAAGTGTCGAAGCAATCCGTTAATCACATAAAAACCTTCGCTCGCAGCGCTTTTTAAGCCCGCGCCATATCTCTGACCATTATATGGGACCCTCCAAATCTCACTTCTTTGCAGTGAAAAGATTAACAGCCTTGTTCAAGATTGTGCAGGTCATACGATTTCCTTTTATTCCACAGAGATAAACACTTAAAATACCCCTGAACACGAAGAGGTCGTGGTAGTTGAAGACGATCATTTGTTCACCTTACAAATATTTCCAGTTTAAGGGGTTGTAAGAGCGTCTGATTGTATGGCTTGGGAGCAACCCATGCGTCCTAAAAACTTTTGTTTATGGCTGCTTTTGATTAAATGGTGCGTATTCTTATCACATTGGTACTGTTTTTGTCGAAGACCGTAAAGGTATTATTCGATGCGGGAAACTGCTTCTGGCACGTTGCACTAAGCCAGTTCACGAACGTACAGGCAAAAAAACTCAGAAGCTAAGAGAAGATATCACTTGTTTCCTCAATTTACATGGTTGCCTATCATCAATTCCCATTGATAAATGAGTGTAATGTGACTTAGTACGACTTGCAATACTGGCCACGGAGGAGCTCCGATAATAACCACCGCACGTAAATCGAGGGATGTGACGGACCGCCTTATTGGAACAAAATATCATTTCGTCTTTGTATCCACCTCTCAGAGTTGGTGACGCGAAACATCACAGGCTGTCTAACGGCGCAAGTGGTGAAGGTGCAAGCACAAGAGCATTTCCTCGCTTTTTATTTCAATAATACTTGGTAGTGGGCTCTTCAGCAAGCCGCTAGTGATGTCATGAAGGATCCACACGCTTACGTTTACCGCAATCGGATCTTACGGGTGAAATATGGCACGTTGCTTTTTGGCCACTTTGTGCTCTGATTTCCAGAGTTTTTTTTTTCATGTTTTCTATACGCCTCGGGTTCTTTCCAGCCAAAAGTAATGTCACGCAAAATATTCGTGTCTAGACCCTCCAAATCAGCTAATCAAACGGGACGTGTAATCAGTGTGCGCATTAACGAGAAAGCTAGACCTCTTTTCGGCGCCTTATCATCTTTCAAGGCGACGATTTCGTAGAGTTGTGCCGCGAACCCTTGAGTATCTCATTTGCTCGCACCGAAAAATTTTCTTTCAAAGCATCTTACGTCGGAGGCATAATTACAACGCACGCGCTTTCAATCTATTCCTTCCTATATCTGATCTCTCGAGCAGCGCTGGTCGCAGAAATATTACAATATTGAGTACTCACTGCTCACACGTGTCAAGCATTGACCGTGAAGCGGCCTCAGGAGTTCGTTTACCTCCACTAGAGCACACTTCACTTTTCTTTCTTTCGCTTCCTCCTTTCCCCCTCCGTCGCAGAGCAACTAATGTGTCCACCGAGAAGTGATATGGTTACTTACCAGCCTTTTGATTGTTCCTAGTCAGTTCATTCGTTTATTGCTCTCATCCTCTAGAGACAACTGACGCCAAGTAGGAAGCTAAAGCAGTAGAAGTGCCACGTGCTCTGCATCATGGTGTCGTCACTCTGGTGAGCGCTGTCTCCCTTGAATCTAGCTGACGCCCAGGGAAGCCTATTAATCAGCAGCGGATTAGAGGAGCCCGACGTGTCGCTGTGCAACTTATGTATTGCGACACTCGTCCTGCGCGCTTCGTCCACGGAAGGGTAGCATCGTTAGTGAGCGGATTAGGATACACGGGCGTACTACAGTGCGCTAGTGTCGCAAGAGCTTCCGCGGATTCTGGAGTCAATGTTCGCAAACGTGCACTCTAGCACAGTGGCAACCGTCCCTCCATAAGCTGCTGCTGCAGCAGTATTTGATTTCACACCACTGCCCGCTCTTTTTCCCGTTGAAAAAAGTACAACTTAATTTGGCAAGGGTCTGAGTTTAAGTGAAGTGCAAGCAGCCTCGGAAAGTCTGCAATGGCTTAGGATGAACGACTTTACAAGTTTCCCCACCTAAAATCTCAGAAGAGAGAGCAATACGATAAAGCACTATACGCTCGTGTAATATAGTACAATCACCGTTCTAACTCAAGCGTGGTGTCAGAGGTACTGGGTGCAAAGTCAAAAGCATTAACAAGCTTGAGTTTCATGTAATTAGAGATGTTCTCTACGAATTAGAGCCAGAAGATGCTACCAGAAACAAGTAGCATTAGGTAAGAGCTGAGGTGCGTTGGCGCGAGAGTGCTTAGGCGTCCTAAATGGCCAACCGGGCATTTTTCAAAGTTGGCAGAATTCTTCACACGTGTTATTACTGGCCTTCTTGAAGGTTTTGATCTTTATGACATAAGTGGTAGCAGTCCGGTGTTTACCAAAAATACTAACGACCCTAGTTAGGCCACTCTACACTCGGCGACACCCCCGCACGGTGATAAACATACCACTCCGGTACAGAGGGCATGAACTGATTTACGTACTTAATTGTTCACTCCCCGGAATGCAGATGGCGTGAAACGAAGCCCATTGTGCAGGTTGATCTCAGATGCACACAGGCATTTCAAAAATGTCTAGCCACATACGAATTTGCGCTGGAAACCCGAGTTCAGTGGTTTCGCCGAAAGTTAGTGTAAACGTTTTATTCGGGACGGTAAATGCGTTGTGCACCTAGCCTTAGTTCGCCCCGTTCTGAAGCATTCCGCTGCATGTAGTTACGTCCTCTGCTAGTGCATGCGATTGAGTTGTAAAATATAACGAAGATTTCGAGCGTGTTCGTGCGCAGGAAATTACCAGTAGTGCACCGACACGGAGTTTCTCCATACGAAATAACGCTGAACTTTGCTCTTGATTTATTTTGTTTTCTTAACTTCGTTAACAGTAAGCTGGTGGTGGTTCCCAACAGTTTGTACCCCTTATACTCTTGCCAGGTAGTTAACAAGCCTCACTAGTCGGGAGCGCACTGATATTAATATGGCCCGTCGTGTCCATCGGCTCACCACTCATCAATGCATCACACATGGACCTTGGTGTGTGTGCCCTAAAGTTATTGCTAGTACACATCGTGTTGCAAGTTTTCAAAGGAAAAAAGGCAATGGCACATACTTTGCGGGAATGAAATGAGAAGACGAAACCTCGGTCACAATTCCTTTAGTTCGAGTGTGCGGCAGCCACTGCAGGCCGAAACACGTGGTAGGGTCAATCTATTGCCCCGCTTAACACGCATATGACACTGCCAACAAACTGCGACAATCTAGCAGCATCGTACCGGATGTACACCCAAATGAAATTCCCAGTAAAAAAGATGTGGAAGATAATGACGACCTCAAGCAATCAGGAACGTATATAGATCTCAAATGCATTCGTGAGTGCCTAGTCGCTCGTCTGCTCGCGGCACCTGTAAAAATCCGCCAAATAAGGTTTACCGACGTTTTTTGCGCATCATGACGAAGCACCGAACCATCATTAGGGCGACTGTCTCAGTTAATTTACAGCCGCGTCCATGAACGCCGAGCAACTATACAACCGATTAATGGAGCTAGTTTCGTGTCAGCACGAAAGCGTGTGAAGGACGGAAGTCAAGCAGGCATGACAGCGCCTTACAGCGGAAAATGTAAAAAAAAAAATCGAGGACACTTGAGTTTTGTCTTTAAAAGAGTGGGATGCGAGAGCGTGTTGCAGCGTTGCCAAGGGGTCCACGGAACGCCATCACCCGTGCGGAGCGAAGCCTTGCCCTTTCTATTATTCAAGAAAAGGAAATGGCGCCTGTCTCACATAACTCGGTGGACACCCGAACCACGCCGTAAGGAGAGGAAATATTGAAAATTTGATTTAAGGAAAGGAATTGACGCCTCTCCATACTCTAATCCCAATATAATGCCCATACTCCAATCCAATCCGTCTGCCATTGGGGTTATTGCTTGTAAACGGTGCATTCTCACCGTCAAAGTAAAGCTTATGCTTTACAATTCTTTAGTTTTACCTCTTATGTAGTGCTGCAGCACGGTGTGGGGCACAACCGGTGTGGCCAATTTGTGCAGACTACATTTGCTGCAGAAAAGAGCCGTCCGTTATATTGCTGTCGATAAAATTTTGATATTCTTCCTGTGTTCTGTTTGTACAATTATAGGTTGATGGTATATTATAAATCCTTCGTTAAATCTGGTATGGATACTGCAATTCTCCATGCAAAACTGCAGTTCAATACAAGCGTTAACAATCTAGACACAAAGAAAGGTGGTTTATTCCTACACCTACAACATCCTATGATGAGCAATCTTTATTTTACACACTACCTTCGTTGCTGAATTCATCAAACTGGCAATATGTTTATCCTATCTGTAACCAAAACTAGCTCATCGAACGCTTTTGCCAACTTGTTATTTTGCCGGATTAGTGTAAGGCTTCTTTTTTTTCCCCGTTCTTATTACCCGCTGCTTTTTATAGACGCTTTACAGCGCCGTATCATGGGGGCTGCCATCTTTGGTCACGTGAGCACGCCGCCATTGCACGCCTCCTGACTGCTCCGAGCGCGCCTCGTCGCGACGGCTGCCGCGTCTGATGGTTCGGTTCCGACAGGCTGTGTTTCGGCTGATACGGTTGTAAAATAGTGGGAAGGAGACAGTATGGTTTGGCCAAAGATTCGAACGACACGTGAGAACTCTAATTTGATCTCTTGTGGCCTTGAAAACGGTGTCCGGTTTCATAGCCAGCCAATGGATGGATTTCCTGATAATTGTCTTTGCGTCCGCAGAAGGCTTTGCTGAATGTTTTTTATTGTTATTATCTTAAACGGCAAGATTTAATGCTTCTGCGGCAGCGCAGGTCGTTGTAGTATTCTGTACATGCACGCAGACACCGCTCTAAAACGCTCGCATGCACATCGTACGCATTTGTTTGCAACCTGTTAACGGTGCTTAGGAAACCGAAAATATTTTCTATTGGTTTGTTAAGCACACAAAGGTGACAAAAATAAATAGACACAAATGTTAACTACCATGTATAGCAGTACCATTCATCAAGCAGCCTTCACAATCTGGCGCGCAATCGTTTCGAAGGATTCCGCGATATAATTGTTATAACGCGCACAGCAACGCATTCACACTACACGAAGTTCATAATTATGTCAGTCTCACATATGAAATTGCGGTACGCTCCACTCTCGATATGCGGACATGAAAATGCTCGAGGTCTCGTTGGTGGTAAGTAATCAGCTTCTCTCTGAGCGCTGCCCTGCGGGGTAACTTTTAGTGGCTGTCTCGCATGGACCGCGAGGAAGTGGCAATCATCCAGCCCAGCAGCCGTAACGCAAATGCTGTATTCCGAATCTGGTCCACAAAAAGCGCTCTACTTGGAGCGAAGTTCAAGAGTAGCACCAAGACGGCATACAATACACGGACGGTAAGCGTTGTCCGTTCGTACGGCTGTGCAGCGCACGATCTACAGTAGCGGCATGTAAGAGCATAAGTCGTCCTTCTTTTCCGTACCTGATCTGGCCTCCGGCGCTGCTGTTACTACAATTGCCGAACACCTTAACTTACGAGCAATGGGGCCTCACTACACACGTAGGCGCAATTGCACAGCAACTGAAAGTACCTAAGTGACGGTTTCGGTGGCGGAACACTTTGATCATGAAGCAATGTTGCGCACTTACCCTCGCAGATTTTCCAAGATCGTAACCTTTCTTTCTATATTGGCCATCTAGCACTGGCGGACGTGTTTGTCGCGTTCGCCCGTTCGGAAATGATGCATGGCAAACGGGCGCGAACAGGGGCAGTACTTCCTTGTGCAGTTCGGTTCCGTGAGGCTCGCAAACGATCGCATCCTGCACCTTTAACTCTCTGTCGCAATTCTTGCAATCCACAATAAAGCACGTATTTCCTCTGCCTTTCCCCATCTTCGCAGAAAGAACACTTCGGCAGCCACCCGCGATATTTCCATTACTGCATCGAGGCGTACACTCCGGCGACTTACGAGGTCCGTAATGGCGCCGTGTTCCGAGCGCGTCTGTGGCGCCATCTGGTCTCAAACGGAAGAACTGCGCGCTGTAAACGGTCTATACTGCTAATTATTGTGCCGTCATTTTTGTTTATTTCCTTGTGTTTTCCCACTGTCATTATACAATGCTCAATTCTCTGTGCTACTTCTTTATTACTGTAACTACCATGTATGGCTGGCCGTCATCTTGCTGTTTGCCTATTTGTAAGTGGTCGGGATTCGTCAAGGTCTTCGAGCTTTTAGTCCCATGCTCCTCCTTTTCGATAGCAAACAAAAGTTGACTGATTAATACATTGATTGATTGATTGATTGATTGATTGATTGATTGATTGATTGATTGATTGATTGATTGATTGATTGATTGATTGATTGATTTATACCTCGGTGGACACCCGAACCGCACCGAAAGTGAAGGAATAGTTCCGACTCGCACTGCCGACAACTACAGCTACTACTACGACGCTGACGGCTTTTCAACCAAACGAGCTGTATACGCTGTCGCGTGAAACGCAACCCCGATAGGTCACCTCCTCGGCTTCGAGATTCCACGCCAACATCAAGCGTTCGCGGCAGTCGCAGCCTTTGAAGACGGCACAGTGGGGACCGCCTCCACTATCCGAACTACTTCGCCTGCAGAGACGGAAGGAGCCGCCATAGCACTTGCGCTGGCCCACTTTACCATTGACAAAAACATAACCGAAATTTGCGCAGATCCCCAGGCCGCATACCGCCACTACCTAAAGGGCGTGGCGACGCCGGCCACACACCGTATTCTTGCCACAGACACCTCCCTCGACCGTACGGTTACTCTGTCGTGGATCCCTGGGCATGCCTCGATAACCAGTAATGAGCGCTTTCATGCGCTGGCCCGAGAACTCTCCTCCTGGACCCCGGATGATCAGGCACCAAAAATCGCGCAAGAGGCCACATCGGTCCTTTATACATATCATCAAATCACCCCATTCTACAAACTCGGCCGCATGACATTAGCACCACCACACAGTACTTTGTCGCCCTTATCCAGCGCCACATGGCGACAGTTACAAACAGGCTGCTTTATTTCACCCAACCGTGTCTCATGCTTTCACCCCAGCTTCTCCCGTCATTGTAACTCCTTTGGCGTGCCCAAATCTACACTTTTCCACTGCCTTTGGGAATGTCCCTCCCCACAGGAAGTACCCCCCATCCTCAATCCCAATCATTCTTCATGGGAGGCTGTTTTACGGACCTCTCACCCCTCCGGCCAGACATGGCTGGTGGATCGGGCTTTATGTTAGGCACAAGCCCGTGGACTCCTGAACCAGTGGGAGCCACCCTGGAAGATTTCTTTTTTTCGGCTAATGAAATTTATTTTCATCCATCCAAGCGTCCGCGATAGCGTAACCACCCTGTTAACGTTTACGCGTGCTCTTTCTAAGTTTATGCGGCACAACACAAGTATACTCAGATGTTGTTTAATTTGCGTATGTCGTATATCATCCCCTAAATGTAATCACACTGAATTTCTGCTCGTACATCGGGAAGATTCATCAATTCGAAGTCGTCCTGAGTATCCCCTTTGTTGTTTTCTGGCTTCCTGTAGCAGAACGAAGTGAAATAAATGTATTACCGACGTTTTAAAGCCGCCTTTCAAGACGAACGTGGTGAGACTGGACGTTAAAGTGGTAGTTGACGCCATATTTGGGAAGTTAGAGCACTACCCTCCCGCAATTTTGAAGCGAAAAGCTTCACTACGCTAGGTAAATTAGTCGTCGCATAGGCCGGAGAATGGCCTTGGACGCCATTCAGCCCAACCACTTAGCCGTGTATGGCCATATGTGGTACAGTTATGGTGTCGAACCCTTAACCCCTGACCTTGACCCATGACCTTTAGTTAACCTCCGCCTTTTGGCCTTTGACACTGGGCGACTTTTGGGTTGACATTTGACCTTAAGAAGATGCGATGGGGTCATGTGAAGCCACGTGATGACATCCGACAGAGGTCTCGTAAGATCATGTGATACACGTCACAGCCACTTCGTTGTGTCGGTATATGTAGAACGGTTGTCGTGAGCGTGTAGTGGAGCTGCCATGAACGAGCTTCAGACACTTAGCAAGACTCCTTGCTTTTCTCTGAATTCCAGGGTTAGCCATGTTAAGCCACTGCAATTTCTTTTTCTTCGTTATCGGTATTCACTAGTGATTTTAATTCAAATCTTCGCGAATTTTCGTTCGGATTGCGCCTTAACACTCAGTTGAAATAACAGTAGACTACGCATTACGCGCTACGTCGTCTCGGATCTGCAAACAGCATTCTCGACAACAAATATTTTATTCCTATGGCTCTTGAAAGAAAAAACAACTAGAATTGTTAATGTCACACTGAATGAAAGCTAATTTCTTCTGAGCACAAATGCGCCTACCAACGCCAATAGTGATGGACGGAGTGTATCTCGCCAACCGCTTGCATGATCCTAACCTGCCAGGGGCAGCGGCTGCTATCTCTAGAGAGAGCACTATCTCCAACGCATACGCTGCCTCATTAGTCGACTTGATTGGCTCAAGTTTGAAGCGAATGCATTGCAACTTCCTTGCGTAGCTTGTTCGGTGTGTTTAGAATTTTTCCGCCTCCGCATGCACACTTTAGTAAAGTACAGGCCACGATGGTAAGAAGGATCCAGACTCCATTCATTCCAAGCGCTCAAAGGTTATCATTTATTCATGCGAAGGCATTACTTAGTTATGTTCGAGGTTTCGTGTCCGCAGAAAGTTGACGCAAAACGTGTCGGCAGCCCTTGCGGCGCTCGAGGAAAAGGTAGGAATAAAATAACAACTGTTTGCGATAGACGACGATAAAATGTCGATGCGCATCAAGTTTTCTTGCTGTGGAGTACTTAGTTTATTAATAAAAGGCGAAAAAGTCTATTCGACGTCGAAATAGTCCCAGTCATTGATATTGTGGGTGGACGTCAAAACTGTGGTAAAATACCCAACCAAGTCGGATGAAGATTTGAAATTTGAATAAAATGTGATTAATGAAAGATAATTAATCTAAGTAATCGCACACAAAAAATTATGGCTGATGTGCAGTAATTAGAGGCGAACAAGAACCATGGACGTAGATGTAGTGGAAGGACATCAGTACCGCCTTTGACGTCAAAAGAGTACAAAACAAAATAAAGAGGTTAAAAAAGAGTAAACTAGGTTTAAAAAGTATTCATACCCTTAGCGAAAACTAATACGTTTGGAATATACTTCGGGATATTTATAATGTATCTTAAACATATTTTGTATTCATAATGCACTAAAAAATATGCCGGAAATAGGTTCGTGGAATTTTAAGCTTTGTATTTGAAATATATTCTTAAAGTTTTCCAAAAATACGTATCTTAAGGCATGCTTCGAACACGTTTTAAATACGTAAAAAATGATGAATGCGGTTTTAGCAACTTGTCAATACATAAAAAGTGTACTTCGGTCAATATCAAATTAATTCTTTCAAAGTATACGTCACTTAAAGCATGTTTCAAGCACATTTCAAACACGCGAATAAATTTGAATGAGGTTTTAGCACCTTGTCAATATATTAAGTGTGCTTTCGTAAATATGAAATTAATGCATTCGAAGTATACGCCCCTTAAAGCATGTTTCGAACACGTTTCAAACGCGTGCAAAAATATGAATGCGGTTTTAACATCTTGTAAATATATTAAAAGTGTTCTTTTGTAAATATGAAATTAATTCGTCTCGAGTATACTTGAATTTTAACAAACGGGCAGTCCTTTTAAACATATTTGAACCTCACTTAGCTGCCGTAGAACAATCTAGTGCTAGAAATCGCGTTCCAGGCAATCGCCTTTGCATGTTGGCATTCTACTGAAAGTGTACTTTCGCTAATACGACATTAATTCGTCCAAATTGCACTTCAATTCTAACCAATGAGCTGTCCGCGTAAACGTATTTGCAGCACACTTCAAGCTGCCGTTGAACAGTTAGTGCTCGAAATCGCGTTTCGGGAAATGACATGTTGGCAATGCATTTAAAGTGGGTTTTCGTAAATACTAAATTTGTGCGTAGTATACTTCAACTCTAACAAATCGGTAGTCCGCGTCAGCATATTTTCAGCACACCTCAAGCAGCCGTGGTACAACGTAGTGCTCGAAATCAGGTTTCTGGGAAGAGTGAAAACTCTTTCTTTTCTGTCGTCCATTCGTTTATATTAACTTCTAGCAGAAAGGCAGTCACCGCTTATATAAATTACGTGTGGGCTGCGTGATCGCATTATACCGGCAATGGCGCTATGCGCGCCTCCGGGCCCGCACATGCCAGCGAAAAGGACCCCGACTAGCTAGGCTGACCAGCTCCCCAGACGCCCATGTATTTCTTAGTTGACAGTTCGACTCCTGGCCGGTGCCTGACGCAAGTTACGACTAACAATTCGATTCTAGATAGACCGCAGACTCGAACGAGACCACTCCGACGCTTGTGCGACAATTTGGGATCCCACAGTCTTTGCGCAAAAAGCGCCTCACCGGGCAAGATAATGTGGTTCCTCTCGGGGAGTAATATAAGCCAAGCCAAATGTTGGGCATGTCGGAGCAGTTCCTGTTTGCCGACGTCACTTTCCGTCGGCATTTCCTGCGTGGTGACATCTTTCTCGTTCAGGTCCCGTCACTTGACCTTGCACTGGCATAGCCTTCTTGATGACAACGTGGTTTCTCTGGAATTGCATATACCCAATTCAGTCATTACTTCTGCTGTTGACAACACTGATCAGTATTATCCAGTAAATCCGACTAGCACACCTTTTGTGAGCCGAAGTGAATATATTTTTGTGTATTTTTGATGGAGTGTAATGTATTTAATATATATTATTAGTATACATATAGTGTGTATATTTAGCATATTTTTAATGTATTGATTGTATATGTCTAGTATGTTTTAAATGTATATAATGAGTTTTTTAGTATATTTGTAATGTATACTAAGTATACTAAGCGGACAGAAAATGCATTTTTCATGCATTTGTAAGAATATTCAAAATAGTACTAGTATACTTGGAACGCATTCGTATGACAATTTAAGCATAGGGACAATAACTGCAAAATTAATAAGAAATTCATATAATGTTTTCGAAATGCATTTTAGCACAGCCTTTTTTCGCTAAGGGCATTGAAGGAAAAGTGAAAATAAAAAAGTCAGTAATGCACAAATGATGAAAACTTGAAAGTAGCTTAGCTCGGCTATGCCAGGATATACGTAGCGAGTGGTGCGTTTCCCTGGCTGAGCTTGTCACTATGTTTAGCAATGAGAGACATATAAGCTCCATTTCGGCGGCTATGCGCCGTCTATTACGATCGGCAGTCTGGCATCTCCGTTTTCTAAGTCGTTCCTGTCTCTGTTCGGGCGTCTACGCTGCTATATTCGCTTTGTTACGCTCATTCTCTTTTTGTTGTTGACCCAAGTGCCAGGCTGCAACCTCAGGACCGGAAGAGTGTATCTTCTCTTGTCTATACCGCCGTTTAGCAGCGACTGGACTCTTTTTCCCTGCATCCATGTCAAATGTTGTGATACAGCCGCCCATTACATCTCCACCTTTTTGTACGCAATGCTGCGCATGCGACGCGCTGTTCGCGTGATAGAGCGGCGTGCGGCGAGGCGCCGACGAAGCGCGCGGCACGCCTGTGTGGTCTCTCTGGTTACCGTGGTATCGGCGCATGCGCACACGTGCTCATCCCGTGACGTCACGCGCGGCTCTGATGGTGGAGCGGGCGCGGCGAAGCGCACGCCCCAGATGCTGCTCCTCTCTTGTTGCCATGGTAACGGCGCAAGCGCACAACTTGCCTGTTCCGGCCCCCGTGAAATGTTCTACATGTAGCCCAGTGTAGCTCTCGCTACAAAAACAGACACGAACGACAAACAATCACTTAGACGTCACAAGAGTGAAGCGTATAGAGCCGGTGGTGGTGAAAAACATATAATGCATCGAAAAACCGTACAGGGAGGTATGATTCTACCGACTCTTTAGGGCCGGCCCTCACAAACACTAGATGGTGTCCCAAGTACGGCACACCAATGGCGTCGGCCGCTGCCCAGACGCGTTCAACCAGGGCCTTTTGGGCCTGTAGGTCAGAGCAGCCGAGCACGGTCGCCTCCTGGTCTTCCCGGGTGGAGTTGCGGTGAAAACAATAGCAGGGTCTGAGAGGCAGTACCTCACCATGTGGTAGATGTCCAAAGACTTCACCACACAGTGCGGACAGCTGTCCGAGAAAGAAGGGTCAATGTGTTTGAGGGCTGCCGGGCACAGCAAAATATTAGAATATAGTCGGAGCACAAGCCGCTCCTCCGCTTTGAAAGGCCTTTACACGGGCGGGGATATAGGCCGTGGCCAAATTTATAGACTTAAATAACGTCTTTTGAAGGAGTAAGCTGGAGTAAATGCGAATTCCTGATCGTCGGGGTCGGAGGGAAATGCTCGGTGAGAGAGTGCGCGGGCGGCGGAGTCGGCTGCCTCATTTCCTCCTCTTCACGGATGGAGCCGTTGGCGAGAGAAAGCTGAACGGAGATTTCGCATTGGGAACTTCGCGAGGCGCATCTCGTTAACCAATACACGCGTCTCGCCCAGACCGTGTCCGGTCGCCGCCTCTTGGACCGGTTAAATATCAAACATGACCACCATACGGTGGTACGGGTTCGAGCACTCAAACTATGGAGACGCGCACTCTATGTTCGACCCCTTCTAACTAAGATGAACAAGAAGGACCATAATGGCCGGCGCCAGGCGCGGGCGGATGCCCTGCGCCGCCATTATGGCTCCAAGAAACACGTCATTGCAGGCCCCTACCACTCCAGGGAAGAATGGTACACGGCTGCAGTCATACACGAAGGAAAACAGGTGGACGGCTTCTCGTTCAGAGCGCCCAGCTCAACTCATGCGGAGGAGATAGCGATCACCCTCGCAGCCTCTCATCCCGACACCAAATTCATCCTCACAGACTCTCGAGGAGCCTGTCGTAACTTTGAGTTCGGTTGGATCACTCCACTTGCTCACCAAATTCTTCATCACAGTACTCGCGACTGCGATCCAACTCACCGCTCAATCATATGGGTCCCTGGCCACCAAGGCATGCCAGGTAACGAAGCCGCCCATGAGGCAGCCCGCGCACTCACTTGCCGGTCACCGGTCGCTCGTTAGGAGGAACTTAACGCAGGTTACAGCCCTCTCCTTCCTTTTAAAGTTATTACTGAGCACTATCGTGCCTGAGCACTGTGGCGTTCCGTGGACTCCTTTGCAACGTTGCAACATGCTGTCGCTTCCCATTCTTAAAGACAAAGCTTAAGCGTCCTCCATTGCGGAAGCAGTTGCGAGCAGCTGCGATCAATCAAGATAAGTCTCGTGGCATCGCACAGAAAATGAGAAAGACATGTCGGTGATGAGCCTGAGACGCGTCATTGAGTGGCGCTACTATATTTTGAGAGGAGCGCTCTCCACGCAATCTTGCCAGACGCCTCCTGAACGTCGATCTAGATGGATGCCGCCTAAACGGTCTTTGTAGTTTTTAACCAACATTTTCGCCACACATCAGTGCCATACATCAGCGGACATGGCCCGTCCGCTGGTGGTGGTGGTTATATCTGATATCTGATGCCTGAGTTAATATCTGCTGCGGGTCCTTGGACCTAAGACATTAAGCTCATTTTTGGAATATGGCGGAGTGCTTGCCTTAAACCACTCTGCACTGCCTCCGGGATCCACACCGTAATTGCACTGCCTCCGGGATTGGCTCGGGGCATATTAGCGCGCGCCTTTTCTTTCTATCTTTGCTCTCCTATCCTACTGCCTACTGGCTCATGCCGTGGCTCGGCTTGAGCCAGTAGGCAGGCCCGTACATTTTCCTTTTCTTTCTTCCTATCAGCAAAAGCGAAACAAGCAGCAACACCACGGTAAATGCTATCGCCTCAGCGCACTTTTGGTCAGCAAAGTGCCCCCCCTGAATTTTTGGAGAAGGCAGTACGCGAGGTAGCGTACCCAGCTCTGCTCGACGTTCCAACAGGCCCCTCGCGAGTTGGAAATAATTGCTTTGGAATTGGATGAGATGCAGCTAACGCAATGGCGGCCTCCTCCGCATGTCTTATTTCACGGGCTCGGAAAGGAAGGCCGTTCACTGTCTTGGATTGGTGGGTGACTGCTTCCGTGTACCATCCCCCATGGTGGAGGTCAGAGGCATCCACGTATAATACGCCGAGTTTCGATCCATAGTGGCGGGCCAGGGCTTCCGCCCGCGCCACCAGCCGCCGGCCATTATGGTCCTCGCGGTTCATGTTCGCGGAAAGAGAGCACACGTTGCGGGCGCACATCCACTGGAATAGAATACATACGTGCTCTTCCCTTAGAGTGGTATGTTGGGTGTGTAGTCCGGCCAGGAGGCGGCGACCCGACGATGTCTTCGAAAGCGACGAGCGTGGAAGAGGCGTCAGTGCTTTCGCATTCACCCAATACGGGTTGCCGCAGTGATCTTTAACGTTTTTATGATAGGAGAATATAACCCCACCAGCCTAACATGCCAGAAGCACAACATCATATATTATGGGGATGTGAGGTCAAGCCTCCATCCGGTAAGCTACTGCCAGCTCCCTTCGAAAACAGCTAGAGTCAACTGCTGCTGAAGCAGGAGAAGACAGTCCAAGAGGCGATTGCTAACAGGGCGTTGGAGGTCACCCCTGTGTGGGAGCACGCTTAGGTACCGTCGCCCACAATCTATAAATCCTTGGCAATAAAGTCATCTCTCTCTCTTTCATAACAGCATGCCGTCGCCGAGCCACAGATGTGCCGAAATCGATAAAGAGCGGGACCTTCGAAAGAAAAGGCTCACAACTGGTCCCATGCGACAGTGGACACCTCAGTCGCGCTTTAAGCTACGTGGATGTAGAGACAGATGTGCGCAGCATGCGTTGGCTTTGACAAGATTGTGGCATAAACGCACTGTGCCCAATGACGCTGGCGTTGACAATTTTCTAAACACACATGATTTGGAGAAAAGGAAGCGTTCATAACTGGCTCCCTGTGTCTGTGGACGCTTCAATAGCACTTTGATGTACGTGGCCGTGGCGAGAGAAAGAGAGATGTGGGCTGCATGCGTTACCGAACACCCGGCACTGCAGCAATAGGGCGAGCGTTCATTGAGTGACCAACCTCTCGCGATCAACCATTAATTGCCACCTGCCAGGGTGGCGGGCTGGCCGTGCTGCCTACCTAATGTGTGGGACGCACTCAAACGTTACACACGCGAATCCACTCGTAGTTGTGCGATACACCACAGGTTTTGCTCTCTAACCAATTTCAGGCGTAGTTAAACCGCAGCTAGTTTTTGAAGCTAGAAGCTTCACTGCGCTGTGTAAAGCAGTCATTGCGTAGGCCGAAGAATGACCCTGTACGACGTTCAGCCCAACCACGTGAGCCATGTGTATCACCATGTGTGGTACAGTTGTGGTGTCGAACCCTTTATCCCTGACCTTGACCAATCGCCTTCAGTTGAACTTTGAAACTGCAAGACATTCGGGTTTAACTTTCACCTTAAGAACATTCTATCGGGTGATGTGAAGCCACGGAATGACATGACATCCGATGGGGGTCTAGTAAGACAATGTGATACCACGTCATAACCACATGGTCGTGTGGGTATATATAGAAGGGCTGTCGCGACCGTATAGCGGTTTCAAGGTAGGCTTCATAGAACGGCTGTCGCGAGGTTATAGTGGTTTCATAGGTAGGTGCTACCACCATGATATCTGATACCTGATTTAATATCTGCTGCGGGTCCTTGAACCCTAATCACTCTGTTTCTCACAAGGAGAAAAAATGGAAATGAGAATTGGCTTTCGAGCCCGCCGCGGTGGCTCAATGGTTAGGGCGCTCGACTACTGATCCGGAGTTCCCGTGTTCGAATCCGACCGCGGCGGCTGCGTTTTTATTGAGGCAAAACGCTAAGGCGCCCGTGTGCTGTGCGATGTCAGTGCACGTTAAAGATCCCCAGGAGGTAAAAATTATTCCAGAGCCCTTTACTACGGCACCTCTTTCTTCCTTTCTTCTTTCACTCCCTCTATCATTTCCTTTACGGCGCGGTTCAGGTGGCCAACGGTATACGAGACAGATACTGCGCCATTTCCTTTCCCCAAAAACAATTGTTATTATTCTTATTATTAATTGGCTTTTGAGGAAAGAAAATGAGGCAGTAACTGTCTCACTCATCTCGATGGACACTTTTCTTCCTTTCTTCTCTTTGCGTCTCCTTTATTGCTTCTCTTACGGCGCGGTTGAGGTGTCAGCCGAGATGAGCGACAGATACTGCCCCATTTCCTTCCCACCCCCACCCCCAAAAAAAAAAATTTCAATTTTCTCCTTGCGAGTATCTGCAGAGTTGCCATGCTCGCCCGCCCCATGCTGAATTATTTCGCAATCGATAAGTGCCCCACGGTGAATTTGCATATAACTCAGAACGCCCTGAGCGGAATTCCTTACATATCGATGCGTTAGTGCATAACACTACAATACAATATAATTTATCTAAATCAGAAATGGTTTATTTGCAGTGCTGTATGCTGCGTTATGTATGTTATTACTGTGTGCAGGTACATTCCAGTGATGAATCAGCTAGGCAGTTTGCCTACGCTACAAAGCAGTTTCTTGGCATTCAGTCTTCAGAACTTTCTAATATTTCGTATGTGTTGTTTAAAAACGTTAAGTGCTGATACCTTGGCGTTACGCTAAAAAGTCACCTGGTCGGAACGTGTGTCCCGTATTTGCTTAACCGCCCTAGGAACGCTGTGCCGGCTCATATCAAAATATGGAGGTGTGACACTTTTTACATATATTCTAGATGACAATGCATGAGCCAAGTCAGAACATGAGTATTTCTCTACCGTATGCGAACCCTCGACAAATCAGAAATTATGATGAAGAAGACGGAGCTGGCAGTGGAGCTGTTGTTGTTGTTAGCCTATCACAAGATGGCACATACGCACACTGGGGAATCGGCCAGGAATCGGGTGACTATTCACCTGTATTCAGGTAATTAAAATGAAAAGCGCGCGGGAAAGCAACGCCAGAGGATTCTTTCTCATAAACATTAAACGGATGAGAGTTTTGACTTCAAAATTAGAGATGAGCGTCATAAAGAGCTACACGGAGCGCTTATTCTTTTTTTTCTTTACTCTTTTTATCTCTCTCTTTTTTCCATCCAAACTCTTACCTCTTTTCAGTCCTACCCGCCGCGGTGGCTCAGTGGTTAGGGCGCTCGACTAGTGATCCGGAGTTCCCGGGTTCGAACCCGACCGCGGCGGCTGCGTTTTTATGGAGGAAAAACGCTAAGGCGCCCGTGTGCTGTGCGATGTCAGTGCACGTTAAAGATCTCCAGGTGGTCGAAATTATTCCGGAGCACTCCACTACGGCACCTCCTTCTTCCTTTCTTATTTCACTCCCTCCCTTATCCCTTCCCTAACGGTGCGGTTCAGGTGTCCAACGATATATGAGACAAATACTGCGCCATTTCCTTTCCCCAAAAAAACCAATTATTATTTATTATTTCAGTCCATTTCCTTCTTGTGGTAGAATCCATCAGTGTTGCTTTCTCGTGTGCTTCTCTTTTCCCTTTACTGAGTACAGGTCAACAGTAACCTGAGCCTCTCGATTCTTTGCCGATTCCCCAGTGTGGCTATGCGCCATCGTTTGAAATGCTAACAACAACGGAGAGCTCGTGTTAGGCCAGCGGCCATTAAAACCATCTCTTGTCCATCGTTCATTGCGCCTCGTTCTTCGGCTGGCCGCCACGCAACATTTGATGGCGCTTGCGGGGCACGACCCAACTCTCATCCTCCTGGCCATCTTTCTTCTGAGCCCTGCGTCGGCATCCTTCCGTCGGCTGCGGGTTCCCGGTCCGTGTTGTCCGGCTGTACCTCGGCCTTCCAGAACTGAACCGACCACGCCGTTGCTCCCCCGACCCGTTCCACGACCCGACCACGCGACACGGCGAATTGGCCCGATGCCATCACCGACCCGACCTACCGACCCCAACTACCCCAGAGGCCGCTCACATGTGAAGACACCAACTTCCTGCCCATGCCGTTCGGCGCGTCCAAAGACCTAGGCCGTTGGCTCTTAGCAACCAGCGACTCCGAAGGCTACGTGAACCAGGACTCATTCGCTCATCTCTTTCGTCGCCGTGTGCAGCACAACACCAACTTGCCATCTGTGTCGTACCGTCATCTCAACCCCATAAACATTTCACCCGCATCACGGTCAGCGTCTTTCATTCGCGATCCGGACTATCGCTCGGTGGCCACGGGTAATGTGACGAAGAAGACAAAGCCGGCGTTGGCGCAGGTCGGCGCCCTCACGCTAGGCCAGCGGCCATTAAAACCATCTCTTGGTCATCGTTCATTGCGCCTTATTCTGCGGCTGGCCGCCACGTAAAAGTATTACACAGCTCTAAACCGTTCAGAAAAATAGTGCAAGGTTTGTTTTTCTTTCGAAATACAGTAAAACCTCTTTAAGACGAAACAGTTTATAACGATGTCATGGATACAACGGTAAGGAACGGCGGTTTTTCTTAAGAAGCTCGGTCAACATGGGCTCTAACGATACTGCGGCTTTAACGAAGTAATCGCCGGGCCCCTTCAACTTTTTTATAACGAGGTTCAACTTTATAACCACCTAGGTTAACCTCCCGTTTCAATGATGATCAGTAATAGAGCTTTTATTATACCGGAGACGTACTAGATTAGACATGTACATGTTTACCGGACCCCTCCTGCGCATGAGCGGTGGTATTGTTGGGGTCAGGCGGAGCTACTGCACGTACGCAGGCGGCGTCCGGTAAACTGATATACGTCTAAGCTAGTACGTTTCCGGTATGCTAAAAACGTCTCAATATATCGGCGGTACAAGCACGCAGAAAATTAAGTCGTACTACATTCCTACACGACAGCCACTCTAGAAAACTTGAATTCACCTTCCCAAAATAGTCTATGCGTCTTAGTAAGAGGACTACGCGACATAGCCATGCACGTTCGTTGTCCCAATTTTCGCTCGCAGAAACACATTCAAATATGTCCTCTACTCAGAGTCACGCAAAGTACTTCGTTGTCCACGAGCAAATTTGAAGCGAAAAGCTTTCCTACGCTAGGTAAAGCAGTCATCGGGTAGGGAACACAACGACCTTGAACGACCTTCGGCCCAACCCTGCATAGCCGTGTATGACCATATGTTGTGCAGTTATGGTGTCGAACCCTATACCCCTGACCTTTACGCAAAACCTTGAGTTGTCGACCTTCTAAATTGGGTGACCTTTGGGTTAACCTTTGACTCTAAGAACATGCAATGGGATGATGTAGAGCCACGTGATGACATCCGATGGGTGTGCCGTAAGATCGGTAATATCATGTGATACCACGTAATAGCCACGTGGTCGTGTGTGTATATATAGAACGGATGTCGCTAGCGTGTAGTGGAGCTGCCATGGATTAGCTTTAGACGCTTAGCAAGCGTCCTTGCTTTTCGCTAAATTCCAGGCTTAGACATGTTAAGCCACCGCCATTTTTTGTAAATATATCGACTTATATTTTTAGTTCGAAAAACGTTGTCACCTTGGTAAATGGAATTGTTATGCTGTGCCATTGCATCTTTACCGTCTACGACATCTGCTGTTACCTTTTAATGGTCGTTCATTTTTTATGTGAATTACGTTCCAGTAGCTTGCAGTCTTTGTTTCTGAACTCTGTTCGGTCCTTTGTGTTCATTCCTTGCGTTGCCTACATCCATTTTTCGTGTGTGTGTGTTTTGCACAAAGC
The DNA here is from genome assembly GCF_052857255.1 of Amblyomma americanum. Classification (NCBI taxonomy): domain Eukaryota; kingdom Metazoa; phylum Arthropoda; class Arachnida; order Ixodida; family Ixodidae; genus Amblyomma; species Amblyomma americanum. The sequence continues at coordinate 144,814,218 of NC_135501.1, read as the reverse complement.
CTCTCCTGCTTGACTTGAACATTAGCTCGTAGTATCTATAAATGAATTCATACCCTCTACCTATGAGTTATCGCGATGTTTATTCCTTTTAAAGGTTGTCTTTGAGCCCTGTTCTATGTAATATTGCTTTTAGCTATCGGTCAAACGTGCCTGTGCTGCTGTATTTGTTGTTTTCGCCGTTTCCTTTCGGTGCTTTAATCTAGCTTAAATTTTGCTCTTAATAGCTCAGGCGGTTTTTAATATACCGACTTCATGAAAAGTGCATAAGAACAGTAGTAAAAGTACGATAGGCTGCCGCCGCTATGTTGTGTCTAAAACAAGCAATTCAGCGATATCTATTACAACGACGCTTCTTCAAAATGAATTACGTATATACTTTTCTTATTCTTCCTTCAAGCTATATATAAAAGTACGGATAGTGTTACGGCTTTTGGGTCCAGTGAATTGCGGTATTTTTCATTCCAGGAAAGCATATATCCATTTAGAGCTACCACGGCCGCAATAATGAAGGAATCAGGAAGCGCTATTTGATCGAAACCTTAACATTTTCATACGATTTGGATGACCTTCGAAACTCGAATGCATGAAGCATATTGGGCAAGCATGCTTAGTTAGCGCTAGCATTTAGGCTTGTAATATCCAATTAAACCCACAAAGACGTTCAGACTTCCCGCCATGCCACTGTGCTGCGAAGAGGAGCCTGATGATGACGTCATAGCAGATCAGCTTTCATATTTCCGTTGCTTCTGCCGGCTCCCTGTACTACCTGGTCTAATGCTTCCAGGCACCATAGCGAAGGTTTTCCTTTCACGTAAGATGTTTTTTATCTTTCGTGCATGCATTTATGCTAATGACTAATGGCAATGCGAATGACATCATGAGGCACGTGCGGAAAAAAAAATCGTGAAACTGTTAGAGTAAACGGCTGCATACAGATTTTAGGAGGTTAATGGTACACATTAGTGTTCATTTGCTTTTGCATTCTCTGTGTTAATTTAAACTTGCTGGCTTTTATTATCGGTTTGCATTTCAAAACTAACATTTACTCTACTGGAGAAAAAGTACTTGGCCATGATTTTCGCTTTGCACTCTTGCTATAGCAAAGCATCTTTTGTATGGCTCGCGCTCATCTACAGTAAAGCTGAAATCACGCCTCCTGTTTAGATAATTTTATTCAAACGACACGAGGTCTCTTTGTAAATATTTCACGCACAACTTGCTTCTTCATGTGCAAGGAGTCTCCTAGCAAGAAAGCATGTAAATATACGAAAAGTATTTCTTCTTTCATGCGTCTAGTCACTGCTTTTGATATTGCCCACCTTTTAGCCAAATTTGCCCGATATTCGTTGCAAACTTTTTTCCAGTTTCAGTTTACATGTTTACTCGTTTCAGGCCAAAGTTTTTTTTTTTAATTTGAAGCCATAATTGACAATACCTTCTAGCTCTCTCACAGCAGCGAAGTTACCAAGAGATGCGGCCGTAATCTCTTTTCTTCTCCTTGTTTTATTTACCCGTGCCCTCAGAAATAAACGGAAGAGTCTATATCCGCGCCAGTTACGCCCACGACTGTACCATCATTCTGCCGGGATTTCCGTCTTTCCTGCAAAGCTTACCTCGTTCACTTTTTCCTTGGTTCCAGTTCCCGCACTTAGCAGTTGAGCTTAAGGGCTCTACGCAACTTCGTTCTCTATTTTTTACTTGTTCCACTTCTTGGCCTGTCAGCGTGCTGCGTGTTCGTTTCCCATTCCCGGGAGCCTTGTTACACTGAGAGAAGGGCTCAGCGGGGATTCCAGAACTCATCAGCTACTCTTCTCGCCTAGTGTTTTTTGAGCCATTACGAAATGTCGTGCGTGCAAGCTGACCTGCAATAGCAGCAGTACGTTGGCTTACTAGGGTCTCGGTTGCTATATCACGCACTGGATGGGGCGTACACCAAATTCAAATTCGCACTATGCTGCCACAAACTGCTCACTCTCCGCCGCTGAGGTGAAAGTGGGTGAGAGGGTAAGTGTGGCTCAATATTCTATGTGACTTGTCGCCCTGGAGACGCGTAAACTCGGGACACCCATCTTTTTCACAGTACTGATAAGAAAAGTCGTTATATTATTAAAGACTATTATACATGAGACACTTGAAAAGAAGAACAGGTCAACTACACCTCCAAAAATAGACCCGTGACCGAATTTCTGGCGTAATGGCCTTTCAGCTGTCGACGCCAGCGTCTCCGAGAAGAGAAACGTCTCGTATGTTTCTCTTGTGGTTGAGAGATTCTCTTCTTAGCTATACTGCCGTTTCTGTGCGCACTCAGTGTGGAGTCACTGCTGGACATTTAATTACTCAAAGTTTCCCGCGTGTCTCAAGACATACGCGGCTTAGGGCGGCTTATGCTGGTGCACTGCAGGGCTATTCAAAGGTCACGTTCCAGAAAGACCGCTATACTGTAGATGACTTAGACAGCGGTGACGAGAATGATGATGCCTGACGATGCAAAGAAAACAGTTGCCCTTCCAGATAAAAAGTGAATGTGTATGACTAGTGTGGACAACGTGGTACTCGTGGTACTTATCCATTCTGCAAGAAACAATTTGTGTGCGCTTCGGCGTCGACCATCGAGCGCAATTTTTTTCGCGAGTGTTATGAGAAGTGGCTCAACAAGTCACACGCCGTTGAGCTTATTTGACGGTAGGAGAAAATTTAATGGCGATTACACCCATAGTAATGTAAGGAATCAGCGCTGAATATTCCGCCATGTGTTCTTGCAATTGTTGCATTTTACACGCAAGATTATTTGGTTATCCTGTGACAAAGACGACGAAGCTCTTGGTTATAGTGTGAGGAAGACGACGAAGCCTAACGCTCGCGCTGGGCCAGCAGCCATTAAATCACGTCTCTTCCATCGTTCATCACGCATCATTCTTGAGCTGGTCGCCACGTAACATGTGGTGGAGGTGCGGGTTTCATCCCCATCCTGCTCTTGGCGCTTCGGCGTCCTGCGCCAGCCATGGTTTTCGGCCGTGAGTTATTTTCCTGCGTCGCCGGCCGTGCCCCAGCCTTTCAGGCCTAAACCGACATCGCCGCTTCCTCCACCCCGACCACGTGACACGACGAACTTAGCGTACGCAATGACCAGACCTTCCGACCACAGCGATCCTAGACGCCGCCTACCTACGAGGACACAACCCCCCCCCCCCCCTGTCTCATTACTTTCGGCGCGTACAAGGGCTTCGCCCGTAGGCTCCTTGTGACCTGCGACCCGGAAGCTTCGTGGACCAGGAGTCGTTCGCCCATCTTCTTTATCGTGGCGGACAGCACCTCATCACTTTTCCTTAGCGTTTAACAATTCCTTGAAGTTATAGGGCAGTAATTACTCAATGCCATCCACCCAAGCGCAGCCTTACGGCAACATCGGCACTGCAGCCTACGGTTCCCACTTCGAGTTATTGATCAATTCGCTCTCGCCCTACCCTAAGCCTGCCGTTACCGGTTAGCGCGGTTAGTAGAGCGACTGCTCCGGTAAAGCAGTGGTTCCTGGTTTGAACCCCGGACCAGGACGACTTTTTCTTTACATGCGAGGCTTCTATGAAAGCTGCATAGCTTTTCTTTTGTAGCTGTATGACTGTGCTTGGGTGGTTGCCAAAGAGTAATTACTCATTTATTACATATTTATTCCACCTTGGGGGACTCCCCTAAACATTTGACCATCCCCTGAAGTCAATCACCATTTCGTGCGTCTCTTCGTCTCCGACCGGGACGATCACTCAGTGGCCCCGGGTAATGTTACGAAGAAGACGAAGCTGGAAGTGACTCGGTACGGAGTGCTCGCGCTACGCCGGCGGTTATTAAATCATATCTCATTCGTCATTCGTCGCGCCTCATTTTTTTAGTCTGGTCGTCACGTAACGATACGTCCCTGTTTTCCGAAGGGTGAACAGTTAGTGCACGGGGCGATGACGTGTTCATCTTGGCGCGGCATACCGTGTGGTGCGCCCCCAGGCGTGATTGGAAGCGAGGTCATGCTTGGAAGCACGGACGCTCGATGGTCGCAGCAAACGCAACGTTTGGCAATATTTACCTTAACTGCTATCTCTGTAAAAGAGGTGATTGGTTGGCTGAAAAAATTGGCGAATAATTTGGGATATAGAAGCTCGGCGCCTTTAGGCGGCGCCGCAGCAGACCTCGCTTTCTCGAATGCTCCTTATTCTCCTGCTATGGTATGGTAAAGAGTAGTACGGGGCCTAACAGGGGGGTTCTCTTTAATTAAATATTCTTCTTCCTGGGGAGCATTATGCTGCACAAAACGCGGCAGTAGACGTTTGGGCTGGTCATGTTATGTCTTTGAGTGCGCTAGTTCTTTCATAAACTCATTCATGTCTACTTTGCTGTGCGTCTGCGCAGGTATGCCTGAGAAGCACTCTGTGATGGCTGTCCAAGTAACACTGAGTCGCGAAAAACTTAGGCTACTTGCTTTTTCCAAAGTGCATGTTTTGCTCAAAGCAGTTGTTTCGCGCCATTCGGTTGAGAGGTTCCCTATAAAGATTCAGCGGAAGAACACACAGGCCTCCTATTCTAAGCGGTGTTCCTGGGCGTTTTTTAAATCTGCTTCCTATGAAGTATGAACCAACTAACCCACACCAGAATCCTCTTATTTCGAAGCAGTTCGCGTCAATTTGGGCATTATACCCGCTAAGGGAAGTCAATGCATACTACTTCTTCAACCTCACCGGGTGCACCTTGAAGACGTGCCGATCTTGCGTAAATACAGCTCCTGTAACCATATATTCTTACGGCATAAGCGCTCCTTTGTTGGGTGCAAGGTAGGGTAGAATGTCAGCGCGACAGGTAAAATGGCAACACGATACCGCTGACCTATTTGCGTGGGTTTATCCAGCTTGCGTCTCCTTGGTGCTTGTCAGCGCACCTGTCCCTACGACATCACCTCAACCTGGATTGAACTAATTCTTTTTGTTTCACGTCGCTTCAAAAACAAGCTTTTCTGCTTGACTGGCGAGCCAGCCTGTTAATGGGCAGCTCATTTTATTCCTCAGCCCTTCATTCTGTTTATTTGTACGGTGGAAATAACCTTATTTGTACATATGTGACTTTTATATCAGCTTCACTACCACGCTGCGTGACGGCCTAATGGCGGAACAATCCATTTTCTGCCGACGTATTTCTTTCACGATGCCGAGGAAAGTTTACATTTCGTAACTCAATTATTAAAGAAAGCTAAAGGAATACATTCCCCACCTTGCTAGAGCCGATAGAGGGGTAGCGCTCAGCCATGCTTACATCACGAAGAGGATATTAAAAGAAGGTTTGTATGGTTCTTAGAGGGAAGGCTTCAATTCATATCTGATTACGTCACAAATACAACAGAGTAATAATCTGGAAACGCTGCATATTTACTCGCGCTCTTGAATTTGAAGCAGATTGTTGTTGTTGTCTCGGAAGAGATGGCACATACCCAAGTGGGGGCATTGGCCAGTGTTTGGTGCAGATCCAAACAGGAGAAAATGTAAGGCGAAATTCATCAGCCAGTTGACAAAATAGAAGCAAGCGCATGTGTTTAAAATGATCGACGTTCATCCACTCTCTGTGCCCCCGATTCTTGGCCAGTCCACATATGTGGGCATGCGCCATTGTGTGAGGGTAACAACAAAAATACGTTCATCGTTCATCCTGTAATCGCTCTAAGCACACAAGTTAGGCGCCACAGCGCCCTCGTTCAAAACTTCCCATTGTCCGAGTGACAGCCGAAAGCGCCTTAGTTGGCTAAAGTACAACGTGGTAGAGCCAATAGATTTGAACGGCTGTGCGCAAATGAATGTGCGACGGAACAGTGATGGCAAGAGGCATGTCTTATGCGTTTAGGACGTGTCTCATTAGTAGGACTGGAGAAAACAAAGAGTTGGCCAAGAGTACAGAATAAATAAATAAACAAAACTGATAAAAGCTCCTGGTCGATAGCACCGTTCATCACCCGACACGAGACGCTGATCTATTCAAACTCAACACATGTGTACAAAGAGCAGTCGAACGTAGCTTCGATCTTACTTCATCGAAAGCCTTACGGCCATGGGTATTCACTTTATGCTTCCTGCAAGACATTTCAGCTAAAAAATAGGATTAAAAGAAAGAAGGCAATGAATGAATGAGATAAATGAAAAACAAAGCACAATCCGTTATCTAACACTCGCCTTACTATTTTCATTTTTCGCCTATTTCTCCATCTGATCTCCCATTTTCTCTTCCCTGCCTCCATCAATGTCATCGGCGACCCAATCCTCCTTTTACTACGCAATATCTAGCGCTCTCTAAAAAGCTGGCTTCATCGCTGTCACCACGGCATCTGTGGACAAAACTCGGCGGAGTTCGCTGCTATGCTCTCTGTGGCTTTTTTTTATTGGCCTCCCTCACTTTCTGTCTTTCTTCGCCGCAAATTTCGTCTAATACCGGGGTTCACTAGCGAAGAGGCACCTCCTTGAATTAAGCGATGAGGTGGCGCCTGGTTTCCTTCTGGGTTTGTTTTCAGCAACGCTAACTGAAAGTTTATCGCGAACCCCCCGCCTACTTTCTCTCCCATTTGAGCTCAAGATTTCTTGCTGTAAAAGAGAGCAAATGAATCGAAACTCGGTGCATTGATCGGCCAACTTCTGTTGAGAGCCTCGCACCACGCGGACGCTCTTTCTAGAAAATCTGTCCAGCGCTCTTGTCGTGGCCAGCCTCGTTCTGAACTTGAACTCTTGTTTAGCGCTTTTCATTCGGTTATTTTATTATTGAACGGACTCCAATTTCCACAGTTCGTGATGGTTTTGTTCGTGGAGTGTTTTCAGAACCGCGTTTCATGCTTTCTGGGGATTAGGCGGAAGAACAGTCGTCATCATTAGCCTGACAACGCCCACTGCAGTGCAAGGGTCTCTTCCATTTCTCTCAAATTAACCGTCTCCTTTTCCAACTCTGGCCACCGTAACCCCACAAGCTTCTTTATCTCAACCGCTCACCAAGCCGCCTGCTACGCTTGACTTCTCTTTAAATCCACTCGGTTACCCTTAAGGACAACAGTTGTCTTGCCTTCGCATTATATGCCCTGCCCAAGCCCATTCTTTCCTCTTGATTTCGACAAGGATGTCATTAACCCGCGTTTGTTCCCTCACCCACTCTGCCCGCTTGCGGTCTCTTAAGGTTACACCTATTATTTTTATTTCCATAGCTCGCTGCGTCGTCGTTCACTTAAGCTGAACGCATTTCGTTAGCCTCCAGGTTTCTGCCCCGTAGGTGAGTACATTTAGGATACAGCTGTTGTGCACTTTTCTTCTGTGGGATATCGGCAGCTGCAATTCGTAATCTGAGAGAACCTGCCATATGCGCACCACCCCATTCTTAATCTTGTAGTAATTTCCCTCTCATGATCCGGATCAGCGGTCACTACCTGCCCTAAGTAGACGTATTCCTTTACCACTTCAAGCACCTCGCTACCTATTATGGACTGCTGTTTTCTTGCGAGACTGCTGGACTTTACTTTGGTTTCCTGCGTATTAACCGCAGTACCAGTCACGTCGAGAAAGTAACTGTCGCAATGCAGATGTGGTTCATCTGCATTATCACGAAGATAACAGTGTCTGCATTGAACGGTTACTTTATCGACATGACTGGTGCACCCGTTCTCTGGCTTCTGTTGATTCTCGGAATTAGCGCAAATCTTATTCCTCTCAGAGATGCTGGTAGTTCTGCAGTGTACAAGAACGAATACTACATCGCCATTCTCCAAACTAACGGCAAGCAACCAAACAGGATACAATGTACTTTAATATTAACGACTTGAAGAAGATTAGGAAAAATGTCGTTTACTGATTTTCCGCAGGCTCTGAACATGGAGTCTGGTTTTGTACCTTGTGCTTGAAATCTTTTTTTATCATTTCATCTCCTTTTTTCATCACATTTTGCCTTAGAGGTACAATGATATGTAACCATTCTAAGTACCAAAGTCTCGATAATAAAGGTAAAGTTCTACAGCACTACAAAAAAAATGTACACATGTGTAGACAATCTTTACCATTGTAGAACTTTACCTGTATTCATGAATAAACAACCAGCACAGCAACTTTTTGTATTGATCAAGGTTCTAGAGTTTTCTGTTTAACTGTCATGAGTTCGCTCGTTAAAGTGGTTTTTCTCAAGGTTGTTTTTTGTAGATTTCTATTTTCGCAGATTTCTGATCACGATCTCCACACCCAGTACGTGTTTCGTAACATTGTATTGTGCCACCTTCCTAGAAAAGCTGTGTATAGAGATCTGTGATCCGCTGGGAAAGACGATTTGCGTTTCCTGCTTTTTGACGCTCTAAACACAGGGCGTGGTTGGCGGCACACTAAGCAGGCCTAGGGCTGTATTTTTTTACATGTTTTCTTGCCTATTCATTTCATTGCCCTCCTGCTATGGATAAATTAACTGTTGTTTGTTTTGCAATGGGGGATAGTTAAACAAGCTATGTTAATCGTCCGCTCTGTTATCGCAGCGAAGGCTCGTTAGTTGCGATAACACAGCAGAATGAGATCTGCAGGTAATTGCATCAAAATGCGGCCGCTCAGAAACATTTTCGCTTTCTTTTGGAAAAGGAATTTCTTTCATAACTTAGTTTTAGTTGCTATAGGCTCTTGCTTGCAATTTTTTTATTTGGCGTTGGACTTCAGGACAAAAGATTCTGCAGTAGTATGTTTGTGCCAATGTATGTAACGTTGCCGTCCGGGAAAATTATCAATCCAAAATGACCAAACGTGTTCTACTTGCGAGTAATAACGGCACACATATATAGCGGACAAAAATAGATTTCTCCCATTATTTAATGTCCATCTGCAGGCCAGAGATGAGATACCGGCAGTTATACCGGACCACCACAGCCCAACCGAGCTCTTCCTAAGCGCTGCCAAATCTCTTGCCAAGGTGGTGCATTTTAAAAACTGCCCTCTACATTGAGAACCTGGACCATTTCATCGGTCGACAAGGGCTCACAGAGTTTTCATTTGAGCAGTATTGCACCAAAGCTAACAGCAGCTTTATAGAACTGGATTATATTTCAGGCTTTTCTCTTTGTAACTAGTGTGCATTTTGGATTGATCTGCTAGTGTGACGCAGGAAACGTATGCTCCTACCAACCTCGGCATAACTAACAGCGGCGATGCTTTCAGTTTTGAAGAAAATTCCTCACGTAACCATCCTTGTCACACTTTATACATAGGTACGCCGGAAAAGCAGTCAGGATATGCCCTTACTGTTCACCTTTGAAGAAATAGGCTGCAACCGATATTGGCGTTAAATAATATTGCGCCGTTTCGAAGAAAATGATGACTGGGTACTAGGTGCTTTAGATGAATACGTGTGGTAATGTACGCGGCAGGCTGCTTCTGATGATGAGATTAATGACGCGACACACAGTCACAAAAATATGTCACCCACACATATTGAAATTCAAAATTTTTGCAGAGTATGTATATTCCCCGTTTCGTCAATAAATTTTAGCAGAGTTTTGAGTTTACGTTGGAGGCAGAGCCAAACTGCGCCACGCCATTGTACAAGTACTTTCGTTCGCAAGGCTGAGGATACACTACTGTCGGAGATCTAATGCAGTTTTTAATAAGCTACGGAATATTATAAAACACTCAGCTGGAGGTGGTAAAGTGTTCGAGGCCTTCACAATTCCTTAACGCAGGAATACATTCCACGTGCACACGTTCTCAGTTTTCTTCACCCGCAGTTTCGGCCCGTGCGCCAGAGCAGACCTAGGGCCCAGATTGATAAACCCCACCGTTGGTCTAGTGCAGCTCTGAAAACATGAACCGGTAAAGCGACAGACGTTGAGACGAGAATGCTGTCAAGCTCTGCTGTATTAGCATAAAAGGTGTTATACGAACGGAGGGTGTGCGAATTTTGCGCCTTCACTTATTCCTATGATTCAACCGTCAATGGTTTTCATCATAGCGAGCGTTTAATTTTCGTGTCTTTCTTGAATCGTTCCACTTCTCAATGTGCCTTCAACGACGTTTTCCCGCCAGGGTCATTCGATTCGAATAGAGACGCAGGCATTACTTTCGAGCCTTTGTTTATGTCTATGCTGCTTCCTATTGACCGGCTTTCATGAAGCCTCAGCGTTATTTTTACTCCTAGTTCCGTCCTTGCAGGTTACATTGTAAATGACCGTGTAAAACACGCCCCTTCCTAAAGAAAGCCCGCAAAAATGCGACACGTGGATCCAAAATTACCCTTGCTGCTACCACTCCGCGGGTTAAGCGGACGTCCGTCAGGCACGTGCGGACCCTAGAAGGCTTTGTTTTCCTTTGAGGAACCTCCAGGGACGCAGCTAACATGGTGTCTTCCTTTCGCAGCCTTTCTATCCTTAGGCTCCCTCGCTTAGTGTCTCTTTTAGCTTTTCGCTTCTTCTCTGATTCCATCGTCTTCTTCTAAAACATAACACACGGGTGTCCTCCAGCTGCAGACTCGAATCGTTGCCAGGCTGATGAGGAGGCTGTATTTGTTGCAAGAATCCCTTGTCTTCCGCTTCGCCTCAGCTCGTGTCTGCTCAACGCGTTGCTATTACGAGCTTGTTCTGTGAAGTGCTCCGCATCAGGGATTGCGTACAGTGTATACGAAGTACAAGATAGCGCCGACACGTGCAATGGGGTACTCGATCTCTATTGACTTTTATATTACGAGCTATGACACAGTGTTCAATCGCGGCATTTTACGGGTATTAGCCTGCAACCGATCTGGATGCTGGACCTTTATATCTGCAGAACTGAGAATATTGAAGCCAACTGATGCCAATTAAAGTTGAGTTCGGTTCTGTTAGCTGTGCTTTTTTTTCACGCTTTAATGGCACATATTGCGGTAGTCGACGTAACATATGGCTCATTGTCTTTCCTGCATACTAACCAACACGGGTTGGTACTAGGTTGCCCTAATAGGAATTGACAAGGTAGAGTTATATTTGTTGTGATTAGTTAGCCGGATACAATAATTACCCAAACTGTGTTAACCCGTTCTGCACATGCCCCATCCAATGCTTGCGCTAACTACACCTTAATTAAAAAATGTTTACTTCATAGAAAAACTTCTTGATGGAGGGCTGACTAATAAAACATCTTGCATCTCCCCGACTTTTCCGTCTCCGCATACACCTATGAACCTTCTGTTTACACTCTCTTGATTCTATTAGAAATGTTTATCATCCTTTTTTCTTGCTCTGTCTCTTTTTCCACTCCCTTGAACCGCTTCATTTCATCCCACTCGTGTAGTGCGCGGCATTCGTTCGGTGACACTGGATTACCGGCTCTCAAAATACTAACAGGCTTCAATAAGAGCGAAGCGCTTATAAAGTGACTTATTACTGTTTTTGAATTAAAGAACTCCCTGTTTCTCTTTTCTGTAACTGCGAAAAATTGCTGACAAGAATTCTTTAGTTATCCCCACTGCACACAATTTGCAGGACAACGTATGTGGTGCTCTAGCACCGAAAGCAGCGCCTAAAGTGTCGTACACACGAAGGAGTAAGGAAGAAGGCGTAAAGGCATAGAGGGGGCACTGAAAGGGAAAGGGGAGAGGGACTGGATGAATCTATTTTTGTACTATGCCTTGGGGAGTACAGCGCAAACGAAAACATGTTTTCGGTGATAGTTTTGCTCCTGACGGCTCGCCTCCTCTTGACGCGGATACGGTGCTCGGTTCGGGTTGGCGTCAGCTGGGGAAGACGTTAAGCGCGCCAGCATGCCCTTGGGTGACGGCAGGTTTTCTAGATGATCTACTTATTGATGGCGGTTTTTTCTTGATGGTACCACGACTAACATTCCAAATGTCAATCATTTTGAGTCGCAGCGACGGTAGGAAAGATTTCGCGCTGATTTCTCTCAGCGAAGAGGAATGAAGTAACGTTGTTCATGCGGTTACTGACGCTCATTCTATCAGGTAACATATGACGGGACGAGAATCTTGAAAAAAAGTAAGAAACTGTAGAGAACCGCAGTCGGCTGCATAGGAGAAATGCGAAAGTATTTTCGTTTTAACGTCAGCAACTTCTTTTTCAAATCATCGCTTTCACGTGATACTTATCGCGTAACCATTGAATTATATCGACAACATTTTGTAACTCACTATTGTCACATGACACTTATCACGCGACCATTGGTTGATGTCAGAAATTTTTTTGCAAGTCATCATTGTCTAACATCAGCACACATCCCCACAGCCGCCAAGTTGGCTCAGTACCCGGTTTGGCACTTTTAAGGCAAGACGTAGAGTACTGTACTTTCACGCCGCCGCGGGGGCTGAGTGGTTATGGCGCTCGGCTGCAGGCCCGAGAGATGCGGGTTCGATCCCGGCAGTGGAGGTCGAATTTCGATGGAGACAAAATTCCAGAGGCCCGTCTACTGTGCGATGTCAGTTCACGTTAAAGAACACCAGGCGGTCTAAATTTCTAGAACCCTTCACTACGGCATCCCTCAGAGCCTGAGGGCGATAAACCTCCCTATACCAGTGCACACACCCCACCACACTTCACCATCGTACACGCCACAACGCATTCACGCACGCTTTAAACCCGTGGCCCTCCGAACCTTACGCATTGCTTGCCCGCCCAACGCAAAGAAGGCCTGGGTTTGAACCGGAATGACGTCGAATTCCTTTTTTTCAATCTTCACTTTCAAGCGTTTTTTTCATCACAATTGCAATAAAGCCAGGAACAGCAGGTCCATTTCTACCGGCATACTTTCTTTTTACAGCCTCTAGTGTACCGTACTGCACCTGGCTGTGCGCTCCACATACACCTAGACTTTTCCGTTTTGTCGTTTGCTTGCTATACTTCATTTCCTGTATACCTTCCTGAATGACCGGAATGAAGTGTGCCAAGTGTTTTTACGCTGGTTGTGCATAGAATTACGTCGGTAGGGGGCAGGAGCTATTCGTGTCCGTACATTGGCGGTAGAGAAATGGTCGCTCGCTATTCGACATTTACACACACTCAAAACGAAACGGCTTTCTCATTTTTAGACCAAAACTGCACATGAGCACTACAGGGAATGTGGGGGTTGAGGATGGTAGCATCAGCGAGTTGAGAATAGAACACTGTGAGTGCTTGGATTTAACGCGGAATTCCTACTCCGTCGATAGCTGCAGCCTACCAAATATTACTTACTAACCAAACTAGCTGCAGATAATAAGTCGTCTCATGTTTCTAAAGGCAGTGTAACATATTTTCCTGTTATCATCAAATTTAGTTGCAGAGTGTTTGCACTGATCTAATTCGCTTCAAACACCGTTTGTGAAATCTTTATGAACGCCCCCCTCTCGGGCTCATGTTATACCTGAATGGCACGTGTTGAAAACTCACGTCAGCGTAGCCGTGTGCATTGTGTTTTCGACATCACATGTGCATGATTGCATTGTAACATCAGCACCTTTTTGTTTTTTCTCCTTCCCCTGTCTTCTGGTGGGAATAGCTGGTCAGACACACCTGCCTATAGCCGACATCTCAAATTTATTGATTTTTTTCTCACTCTCTCCATGACGTCTTTCAAAAATTAAACCCCATGGTACTTGTGTTTTGCTGGCACACTCAGTGACAGCCACCTCTTGTCCAAAGAGGCTTTGAAAAGTGTGAAAGCCTAAAAAACGTGAATCTAGCCTCACCGGGTTCATTGAAATGGCTTTAAAAGCTTCCCGAAGTGCTTTCTCTTGTTCCCTTACTCACGGTGGGACAGACCCGCACTGTCCCTAAAAAAAAAAGGTATCCCATGCCCACGCTGAATTATTCTCACTCTTTTCGGCTGCAGTTTTTGAGATAACTCGGAACCCGGCTTAAACAGTGCATTAGCAAGAAGTTCAACTAGCATAAGCACATGCTAAGTGTCCAGCTAAGAGACCCCGCGGAAGACGCACTTGTTTTTCACGTACTAGCCAGGCAGAAAACGCGCAAAAAGGTTTCCGTCCGTTCTTCCACCGTCACTGCAATTAAACCTTTTCGTTTGCAACAACTGGAGCTTCGCCAGACCTTATATTAGTTAAAGATTCATTATGATTGGATGAGAATCATGGGATGAACGATATTCGCCTCAAGTTGGATAAAAGGAATGGAGTCGCTTTGCCGATGGGAACCCGGTGCGGTAAAGGTTTTTATGCAGCAAATCGCTTGGGCCACCACTTAGCTCTTTATATCTTCATAAATTATGGCAAATAATAACTAATATAATTAACATTAGAAGTGCTTTTTTTAATGTTGTGAACCTTCAAGAAACTGAACATTTTGTTTTGCTGGATAACGAGCAAGAAAGTTTTTCCTTTTTATTTTTCTTTTATATGTGGTAACCGGATTGAGCAAAGCTAAAAAGCTAATTCACAGTCGACACTCCCTTAGCACCAGGCGTTAACCGTGATGCTCTGCTAAACAATTTGTTTTGCTGCATAAGAGCAAGAAACTATTTCCTTTTTAGGTGTGAAAGCACTATTCCCATGGGTAAACGCTGAGCAAGGCCTTGCGATGTTTGTGGACTTGTGTCAAGTGAAATAAATAAATAAACATAAATCGAATAAATATCCGCGACTAGGATTCGAACCCGCGGCGGCGCGAACAGATCAGCTTTGTGCGCAACTGCGTGAGAACAGTAGGACATCCCCGCAGCTCAACACGCCTCTCATTAAACTGCAAAAGATGCTAGTTTGTGCATTCCACATCGTCTTCTTCGTCAACTATTATTACTATCAAACTGATATTCATCCTAACATTCATCAGTTATAGGAACACCTCAAAGGCGTGCGTTTCGCGTCCTCTGATGGTGTCACTGATGTAATGGTGTGGTCAGTAGGCGGTTTGACACTTTTACGGACGGACGTAGAGAACTGTACTTTCACGCCACCGTGGTGGCTCAGTGGTTATGGCGCTCGGCTGCTGACTCGAAAGACGTGGGTGCGATCCCGGCCATGGCGGTCGAATTTCGATGGAGGCGAAATCTCAGAGGCCCGTGTACTGTGCGATGTGAGAGCACGTTACGAAACTCCAGGTGGTCGAAATTTCCAAAGTACTTTACTACAGCGTCCCTCACAGCCTGAGTCCCCTTGGGAGGTTAAAACACAATAAATTAATAGATCTACTATGTACTTTCATCGAAAATCCGTCCCCATTGGCGCGAAATGCTTGCAAATGTGATGCGTCCTAGAGAGTAGGATACTTCTGCCCTTCGCTTCAGCGTAATGTATTTTATTTCGTTTGTCCAATGGAGAAGTCGGAGCCTGGGATCCAATATTGCATGAGTGCTTGATGTTCTTCGACCACTTGCACTTAAGAGCTCTTTGGAAATAAAATCTCATTTAAGAGTGTTAGTGCATTGTCACTTTTTCAATATCGACCGTATTCGCGAGCTATCTTTGCCGCCTAATACACCCTTGCTAACTACAAGATATTGATTTACCGTCTACAATCATTCCGTCTGCTTTAATATAAATAAATCTGGTAGAAACCGGTCGAAGTAAGTGGCTGAAAGAAATGAAAAGCATGCAGTGTAAAGTAAAATGCTCAGCTCTGAACAGCCGAGAACTTATTAGCATATTCAGAAACCACCTGATCGGAAGTGATTTTGAACGCTCCTTTTTCTCTCTCTCCTACTTCTGTCGCGTTTTGTTTCTTGGCCCGTTTTAAAAATGCAGAGCACATACACTATCAGCCTTAGATTAACTACACTCTCGCTTTAGGAGCCAAAAATGGAAAGAAAAACTGCTTCGCCAGCTCCCTTCCGCCGGAAATTTCATTCGAGAACTTTATTTCTCGCCTGAACGGGGGGCCGAGCCCGGCCCTGTCTCGTAAGGAACACTGGGTTGTTCGTTTTCCACCCGTTGACTCTGCAGCCCGTCGCGAAATGTAAATGAGTTAGAGTTATTCCGTTTGTCTTTCCTTCTTTCTCTCTGCAGTGTTGGGACTTTGTTCGCAACTTTCTTCTCGCGCTTACACCTTTCATGCTCCACTGATTTTAGTAAAAGGAGGGTGGCCTTGATCAAACAGTTCTCTCCGAAACATCGAAACCTTCCTTCGAGCGCATGTTAGAGGACTGAATAATAACCCGGAACGCAAATATCTGTGTGGATTTTTGCCTTCGCACTTGATTATACAGTGTGCTTCAAATTATTCGATGCACATTTTTCTTTCAAAAACGGGCAAAGGTGCGTCTGTGCGGTCGGTGCACGTTGATGATGCGGCATGTCGTATAATATTCAGGTAATAGAACAGAAAAATTAATAACTAACTAAAGTGATAAATTTTTAAATTTTGGTTTTAAAGCTCCAGTTTGTGTGCACAAGCTGAAGGCGTGCAAGATCGAAAGCGAACCCTGCTGGCAAAATTTCAAAACCAACATCGTACTTGGAGATATGCAGCTGAGAAAATACGCGTATGACAGCTCATTTTAGTTGGCCTTTCAGTGTTACATATTGCTAAAAATGGCTTTGATGCGCGTGGTATCGTCTCGGGCAGCACGTCAACACCATCTGCGTCCAAATAACATAATCTTCCTTTGTATTTTATTTAAAAGACGCCAATTTCAACACTGCAAAGTGTGAAAGCCAGATTAAAAAACGTTCGAAAGCGATTTTTTTCTCTTTCAATATCTCACCGGACAGTGCCAATTCTGAAATTTCATAAACTAGGCTCACCTTCGATTTTGACAGCCTTAAATTTCGAAATATAACACTGAGCCTTTAAACTAAACGCAAAAAAATTTATCAGGTATTTTATTTGGTCATTAGTCATTTCATTGCACGCTATCATGTAAACAATGTCCGCCTTAGCATAAAATCAACCTATAGATTCCACACACTAATTACATTTCACAGCTTTTAAAACAAAATTCTGTTTTGAACAATTTGAAACAATCGGTAGGCTGCACAAGCACGCAATAGAGGTTTAGAGGAATGAGGTTTTTCTATCCTATAGTCAACACATCGTGTGGTAGGCTTGTTGCTTCAGTCGTGGCGATTTTGTACTTCGTAGTGTTTCGAAGCTTGTGCTTCACTTTTTCTACGCAGTTGTTCATCTTCTCGGTTAACAATGTATCTCTGAGAATAAACACTTCACTGTTATCGCCATGCGGTTGTACTCCATTGGTTCGTATCTTGCTGGCCTCCAAATTCGACGAAAGCTCAAGCTTCTCTTGTTGCTTAAGTCCGCTTCAGTCGAACACTCCCTCATTAGGTATATCGTTTCTCGCAGATGACATAACGCTTCGAACGTAATACTTTTCGGAGGTTTGAAAAACCAGAAAAATAAACAGTTTTGAGTTTTAGCTTCAGCATGCTACTGAAAACTCAACGTGTAAAGAAAGGGTCGACCTGCTGTGCAAATAAGAAAGTATATCATTATTTTGGCAGTTAATCAATGAACGCGGAATACAATGAAACACTGTTGACAACGAAAGCAGCTCACTTAAAGCCCCTAAATGAAAAACAAAGTATGTGTCACATATTATGTACATTTGCGAACAAAAACATGAGAAGCAGTGTGCACAAAACCGCTATTCAGTAAGGATTTTGGAAGAATATTCTGAGTTTTTTTTCTTTGCCTTTCATTGAAATATTAAAATACAAAAAAGTATTTTATTCATTCATTCCAGATACTCTTGAAAATGATTGTTTATTACTTGCTTTTCTTTTCAGCATCCTCCAAGACTACCTGAGTTTTCTAATCTTTTCGCTGACGGCGCGCCTCCTTTAATCCCTGCATTTCCACACTGCTTTAATTTTCGCTTAAACGACTGTTCCTCGCCCCTCCCGTGCAGTTACGGCCTGCTTATTAGATTCTCTGCAACGTCACTTCAGGTGCGCCTTTTACGCCGCAGGACACCTTGCTGTCATCAGCGCTTCCTCATCCCATTAAATCACCCTAGCCGCTTGTCGGGGAACGGTTGCGCCAGCCGCTGTCTAGCCAAAGCTGTTAACAATAACCGTCAGTTATTTTTTCTTCTCTCTTTTGCCGAGAGAGCTTCCCCATAGTGCTACTTTGACACTTTTATTCCCACGTAAATTAGATTCCAAACTTTATTATCAAGTTACTGCGACTAAGACCAACTTCACAGGCGTGCGTATCTGCACGTTGTCTGTTCTCTCCAGTGTATTCGTGTGTGTGGGTGTACGTCTGACTGCGTCGTGTCTAAAGCTGCTTTTATTCTGTAGTAGAGCATGACATCAGTCCTGGGTAATATTCTGGCTACTTAGTGCCGCAAAACCCAATTCGAGATAACGTGCATAGCAACGTCGACTCCATCTACTCCTATGCGCTGCGCGGGCAAAGTAAGGAAAAATCTTCCTCGGCGCCCCCACAATGCAATCCCGTCGTACGATACCCCCCCCCCCCCCTCCCACAAACACAGAACATCCATGCACGCACACGCGCACGTTAATTTTCTTTTTCCTGGGGCAAAAACGCAAGGCGTAATAAAAATATGAACCTATTTTCGCCTTACGAATGAAGAAAACTGTATTTTCCACTTATTTGATGTGTTTGTTACCCTCACTGGTCACTGGGCCCCGTGGCCGATCCACTGTCCTGCATGCCGCACTTGACAGCTGCCATCATGGCTCGGCGTACGAGAAATCGTTGCACTTCCACGTCCTAGCTGGCCGGCAAGTGCTCCCACTGCGTCGCACTTGGGTTGTCTATTCTTGCGTCTAAGTCTTTCTTAGGGCAGGTTTATGTTTACCCTGACAGCCAGACATTTGTCTACGTATTGTGTAGGGAAAATCTTGTGCAGTTTGCGTAGATGTGGGTAGGCATCGGTTTGCGGTCTCCGATAGTCTACCGCCCATTCTTTGGTTAGCTTTTTGTGCGGGGTTGAATAGGAGTTTCTGCTAACCCCTTTAATGGTCGAGTATGTCTTAGTACGTGGGGGTAACAGGGTCAAAGGTGTCCGTGGTGCAGAATGTTGTGGAGAACTATGTAGCAATATTGCCCTTCGCTAGATGAGAAGTTGGCAGCCTGGCTCTTAATTCATTTCTTGGCTTACATTCGGTGCCCGGATGTAGTGACAGTTTCAAAACGGTAGGAGTAAAAACAGCGTTCCAGCGGTAGTGTCATATTTGCAGTCTGCCGTGAAAGTTTATGGAATGCATTCTGCTCAGGAACAAATTCAGAGTGGCGCTGACTCCCGACGCGGTATATGGTGCCTCGATCCAGCTGCATCGAATCACCTATTGCATCGATGCAAGGAAGCTGCGTCGAGCGACCCTCAAGCGATAACATGATTATAACATCGGACAAACATTACACGTCCTCTAAGAATAGCGGAGGTTTAGGCGTTTGAATTCACGAGCAGAAACAATTTCGTCTTCCACACATCGATATCCCGGTAACTTTTGGGGCTGGTTCTACCTGCATGCCTTCGTTGCAGCAGGTTTGGCCCTTTCTTACATAGAAGTGAGAAATTACCGAGAAATGTTCGGATAGCATTGGGAACAATTGCGCCACCTAGCTTTCACCCCCTGCGGGTGGCACTTGAAGGATCCAAGAAATCTTGCTCTTTTTCTCATGGTTGTTTACACACAGCGCACATGTTCGTTACAGCACGGCTCTTTGATGAAAATTGTCTTAAATAACCAGGGTTGGTTTCTTCAGGTGTTGTGACGCAGAAATTAGGTTATCTGCGGACCAGAGAGAATGTGTGTATTGTAAGTCGACCTGCCCACTGCACAGACCCCAAAGGGCGCGCCTTAGTAATTTCTCCCACCAGCTCATGGGATTGGATTTGTATAAGCTCATGTGGTAGTTTATTTTTGTTTGTTTTATTGTATTGTTGCAATATTTCTAACAACGCTTCCTTTAGTCAATGCCTTATGGTACGCTTTAGGGCTTTTTTTTGTTTGTAAAGTCTACATTCATTTTATGTGAATGGAAATATAAGTACACACAGGCTGCGTAAAGCGAAATATTTTCCGGTTTCTCTGAACCGCGCATATCATGTATGGATATCAATAAATTCTATTTTATTTCATTCGGTGTTCGTGGAAGCACAGATTACTCCATTTCAAAGAATCAAGCACACTAATCAGAGTTGTTAGGTGCATTTCGAGTCGTCCGCGGTTATACCGCTCAGGTTTGCATCTATATAGGTTTTAGAATTCGGCTCCTCGTGAGAGCCATCTTAATTTATCTGTACATTATCGCCCTACAATCCTGAAAACTGAAGGAGTAAACGCAATTTCTAAGTATAAATGTTGTTCATCAGAACTTGCCGATTTTTCGCATTTACTTCTACGCAAGGATCGTTATGAATTATTTTGAGGTTACATTTTAATGCAAGCTTTGTAAGCGTGTTTGACGAGTCCTTTATAGTGCTGATAGCAAGGAAACCGGAGAATACAGTGAGTGCGTCAGTATATTGACATGTTCAGTCAGTAGTACCAATGTACGCGTTTTTACTTCGCCTTTAAGATCTTTTTTGTCGTACCAGCTTAGTGCGTTTTCCAGGCTTCAGTCAATGCTAAATATAATGAAGAAAAAAACGCAACCACTGGTTTGACAAACCACCACCGACATACTTTAGGGAGAGAACAGCGCTCGCAAGCAGCAGACCTGCATTAAGCAAACTTGCGTGCGGCTGGTGGTCGATTTGGTATCGCACGTTTCTTGCTCTTGCGGAATGGAGCACACAGCTATTCGCGCCCGTCCTCGATGCAGGTTTTGCCGTGGAAAAAGGCTGCGCATATCTCCTCCACGAATATAGGAACATTCAGTGGACATGATTTCTGCGCGGTTAATGGGCCGCAATATTCTCTTTTTGATTGCTGCTACACATCATGGCCAGATCATTACTGAAACTGCCGTGCTTC
This sequence comes from Amblyomma americanum, assembly GCF_052857255.1. Taxonomy (NCBI): domain Eukaryota; kingdom Metazoa; phylum Arthropoda; class Arachnida; order Ixodida; family Ixodidae; genus Amblyomma; species Amblyomma americanum. Next base: position 144,793,368 of record NC_135501.1, on the reverse strand, counting down.
GCTTCAAACGTTAGGCTCTTATCAATGAATATTTTGCTCGTGCTGTTCCACACTTCTCAGAAAAGGCGAAAGAGCATTCTTGTCAATTTACCTGACAGTACCGCAAATGACTGTTTAAATCTTGAGGCAAGCAACGGTAATGAGGTGATTATTGGCAGGAGCGGATTATTGCGCACTGATTTAGCGATGCTTTGTGTTACCCTTTACGAACCGGAAATTAACTAGCGATAAAGAAATCGAAGCTTCTAGACAACCGTCACTACATTCTCTTTTTCTGTCGCCCTGATATTTGCTTTTTACGTTATATGCTGCCTTGAAATTGTGTTTTCTTAATGCTTGGCTTCTGTCTCCTTAATAAAAGGTAGCGGCATTTTTTGTTTTCTCATATATCTCAGCTAATGTTTTATGTTATTCATCCTTACTTAGCCTGGAGACCAACTCCCGGCACGCCAGTGTTTCTCTCTTTTAGATCGGTTTTCAAGGACGTCTGTTTTATAGAATCGTTCAGGCTGCTCGCAGTTCCAGTACAGTTCACGTTCTTCTAAATCCTTACTAATGTGGGCCAAGGGAATAAGAGAGCAATCGCCTTTGGTATATTCGACACAAACGTCTGCATTAGATAGGCAGAATAGTTGTGAAGTACCCAACCATAACATTTTCTCGTGTGCGCACAAGCGGGGTTTAAGCAACCAGTCATTAGCTCACGAGGCAGTGTGGTTTCACGGTACCGTGCACAAGCCATGTTATATTTTGCTGAAACCACGACACAAAAGAGAAGAACACATAGCACACTACGAGCTGTTCTCTATTCTCGTCCTATTCTATGTGTTCTTCTCTTTTTTGTTGTTGTTTTAGAGCAGTATAACATGCCTTGTGTAGACAGTCACCAACCAGCCTGACAAAAGATTTTGTTAAAGCATATTTCACAGTAGCCGCCATCATAGCGGTAGATAAAGAAGAGAACAAAAATTGCCCTCACAGCTGTTCGAAACGCGATCTTCAATGTTCTAATTCTGATCTTTTCTTTGCAATTCATGGCGTCAAGTAAGATGAATGTGATATCAGAATGCCAACTACAACAAACTTTAGCTCCTTTAGAGGTTGAGGGCCGCCTAACGAAAGAAAATGCGCTGTGACTACCACGCCAAGCTGTCTGCCTCTCCTAGCTAGACTTAGCTCAGCGTTGCTAAGTGGAAATTGTGAGACGAGAAGTACGGTATGTTCACTATTTGGCCAAACGCAAACTACGTAGCCGGGCACTCGATCTGGGCGGTGTCGAGCCTTGCGTTACAGAGGAGGCTACGCGGTATGGCGCGCGTAATCCTGCAGGAGTGTGGTAGTGAGAGGATTGCGTAAACACGTGGGAACACAAGCGCATATGCGAGATGTAATTAACTATTTCACCCTGCGGTCACCAGCATTGTCAGAGGCAAGTAAGCTGAGAAGACAGATAGAGACAAGAAATTACTGCAGAGAAATTTTGCTTTCAAGCCTCTTAATTCAATACCACAGCGCAGGCTGCTGTGTCCTGCGAAGAACGCATCATCACAAGTCAATCAAAATGTTTTTTTTTTCCGCTGGGTATGGGGCTCATTATATTCCTGCGCGCTTATTCTCCATCGATCTGTGTTTTCCAAAGACAATTTTAAGCTGTTTTTCTCCTACAAAGAAAACTGAGCCCGTCAATAATAGACACTGACATCTTTAAAGGCTCCATTTGAATTGAATGTCTAGTGTCAACAGTTTTAAAAGCAGCGCAGAAGGCTTTGAGAGCAAGTCTATTCTGAGCGTAGCTCAGTCAGTATAATGGAGACTGGGTCAATAAGATTCTAAGATTAGCTACGCTCAGGGCTCGCGTTACAGGGCAACTGAAGAGGTTTTAAATATCCAAGAGCTTAAAGGGATCGAATGCGTGAAACTTTAAGGCAGAACGTGGGAAGTCGGTTTGTGCTAGCATTTGGAATGCTGACGCAATTGCAAAATAAATAAATAGCGACGGCGTGCAGGCTTCCCCGCAGCGCACATGCCAATTAGGGGGCGGCATGATGAGGTCATCCATGGCGACGGTACAAATCCAACACAAAAACGCTTGCTTGACAGAATTAAACGAAACCTATGGAAGGGAGAGTCCACGCAGAGTTATTTTGGCGGCATCCGATGATGCACGGCTGATTGTGGGCGAAAGCAGCGGAAATTTGAAATCTCACCTCTCATGAAATTACTACTAATCTTCTACGCACTTCTCAAACGATGCGAGATGAAGCCTGAACAACGTCATGGCTTTAAAGCGGCACTAAGACCAACTACGTCAAATTGATCTCGCTACAAATAGATTCTCAATCTGATTTTTTTCAAGAAATGTTTGTCTGACCGGCTCCAAAGGCGTATTTATATCAGAGAAAATTGGGTTTAAAAACCTTCTCTCATTGGAAATCAACTCATGACGCCCACATGGGGGAGGAATAATTGACGCCTTTATAATCTGAATGGCAGTGCAATATAGCCTCCCTGATTCGCAATTTTTTTTGTCTCGACAGCTGCGTTTTATTTCCGCTTTTTCTTTTATAGAACCTGTTTTCTTTGAGATTGGTCTCCTTGTCGTTTGATTCTTTTATTTTATTGATAAAGACCAACTTTCATATTCCTGACTGCCACTTTAATTGGCAATTGCTCCTCCGTTTTAAATTCAAGTGCGAAAGAAGACCTAACGAGCTTTTACAACTTTCAATTCAGTGCAGTTCAGTTCTTTATCTACCAGAGAATTCTTCAATCTTGTCGAATTCTTCAAAAACCATTCATCTTCCCTTTTAGGAACGAGCTCATATTCCTACGTAGCTTTTGCCCATATATGATCTGCTGGCTACTCGACGGGACTGGAAATCAAACCCCCCCCCCCCCCCCACCCCCACGCTGCCAATAGGAGAGAAATGCTCAGACTGGCCACATTTTGAGAAGTTAAATAGCTTAAGCAGTTTTAGGAACAAATTTCGCAGTACACAAACAAGCAACTATGTCATGATGGTAACTTTTGAAATTTGGTTGCGCAAACTGCTTAAACCACATTTTCTTGGATCCGGACATAACATCAAGTAAAAAGTCAACTTGAAAGGATGATTTTGCTTTGCCACGTTAGTTTGGTCCTCATTCGTGCTGTATGGGCTTTTATTGTGTGTACAAGCTACCGCTTCTTTAGGCTAATGTGCACATTTAGTGCTGCTGAACGCTAGAGCCTCTTACGCTGTAGAGTAAAGTACTTCTCACAGCACAGCTTTAGCAAATCTTACTTTTACATGAGTGAATGCAGTTATTAATTACAAAATATTCTTTCATTTTTGCAGTAAGAATCAATCCTATCGGCGATAGCATCAGGGTCGCAATCTGCTTAAAGCACATTTTCTTGAATACCGACGTTCCACAAGTAAAACGACAAGTTGAAATGATGATTTCGCTTGACCACAGTTTAATCTTCATTCGCTCATTCATCATAGCATTCTGTAGCTAGAGTTATCATTTGAAACATTATTATTGAACAGTGCAGTGATGAAATACTTATACGAAAGCGTTTTATGTAATCCTGTTACCGTAATTAGGACATCTAGCCCTGTTTTCATAGTTAGCTTGTGTAGTGGGCAATAAAATGGTTGAAGCTAACGGCAATCTTCCTTGAAGCACACATACCTAAAAAGTGTCACATGAATTGATTTTTCACGAAGTTAAAGATGATTGCGGCAGTTGCAGCGTCAGTTCCAAGTTTCCTAGGGTATCGCAGTGAATGTTATGAATGTGTCGAACTTAATTAATGTGTCGAACGAAAAAGTTTAAGAAGCAGCGAGCCTTTATGCTTCCTTTAACAGAGCCAAAGAACTGACAAGCATAGTTGGCGGTAGTGTACCATGCCTATGAGCAGACACGGGTGTTAAAAGGCTTCTCACTACTCAAGTGACGTGCATTCATGCACCGAAAAAGTGTTTGTGGATCGCTGATTGTCTCATTTATTGACCGTAAAATGTTCGAGAGCCCGCTCATGCCCCACCTCTCGAACAAATTATAGGATGCTGGAAAGTGCGGCGCACTTCCAACTCTGTCGAGATTTAAGCCAAGTACCAAACTATATGTACACCCCAGACTGAAGCCAAACTGTGCATTAATATCATCTTGGCATGGTTCCTATTTTCTGTGCCGAGGTGCTGCTGCTTCTCTGATTTCATGCTTAGCTCGTTCGGTAGTGTTGGACCATATTGCCTTCCCCATACCTATGCTCTACTAATGCAAAGAGTCTGCAGTGTATAGCGCACAACAGATGGAGTGGCAAGCATTCGGCCAAGCGTACGAATAATACGACGAGTTACAAGTCCTAAAATTTTCGCATGAACCCTCAAAACTCAACTCCCTAAAAGGCGTTCGATGGTACCTTTCTGGTGGCATGTCTTTAATTACGCCAGTCCATCAATGCGTCATAAATTCAGCAGTTACTTTATACTTTAACGTTTCCGAACGAAAAACTGGTGTAATGTACACGAGCCGTACAATTCATCCGCGATTCGAACCATGTATTTGCTGTTCGTCGACAACAGTTCACGTCATTGCGCAAAAGCTTTCTTTTCGCTAAAGCTGGCTTTGCTGCGATGCGACAAGTCTTGCGGAAAAGCACCACGAACCGTATAGTCTGCGAACTTTTCATATATAATCGGCGTGCGTGAGTCGGGAGAGATCTACAAAAACAAAGCTGTGTGAGGAAGGAGCTTAGGAAGGAAACTCTATGTATTCACAAGGATACTTCAAGCACATGTGCAAAAGCAAAAAAAAAGTTGCCGACTTAAGACTACTTGCTTGCTGCGAATGTGAACGCATGCATTCGGGGTGTTCGGCTGCGGTGATGGCGCACTACTATAATAAAGCGGCCAGTAAAGGTGATCTGTTCGCGCCATCCGAATTTATTTTGATGAGAACGACGGTACCGCAACCCACCGCGATAGACTTGCCGTTTGGCACACGTGGTGTGGCACGATATTATGCACCGTGTTTATTTGCCACCATTTTCCGCGTGGTTTGTACATATTTTATGAACATAGACAGTCCTGCCTGTGAAAGCTGTGGTTGTGAGGAGACCATGGCTCATATTCTCTGTGAGTTCCCTGCATTTGCAAGTGTAAGACATACACTGTGTTGTGCCCTGGACCGCCTCGATCCTCGCCCATTAACAGAGCAAAAGATCCTCGGTCCGTGGCCACAGCAGTCGACTGTCCTCAAGGCATACAAGGCACTCTTTGTCTACTTCAGAGCGACTGGTTTGAGTGACAAATTGTGACAGCGTTGTGCGTGTGTGTGTTATGCCTTTTTCCCCTTCTCTCTTCCTCCTTTTAGTCCCCTAATTCCTCTTCCCCAGTGCAGGGTAGCCACCCGGAACTCCTTTCTGGTTAACATCTCTGCCTTTCCCTCCTCGTCTTTATCTATCTTCTATGAACATAGAACATTGCATCACTGTAAAAAATACCTTGTTTAAAAAAATGCACTGATGACGAAGTGCTGTAATAAAGTGCCCAGTGAAACCTGATCTGTTCACGCCGGCCTTCGTTCGAAATACACTTAGAGAGAAATTTTATTTACGGCATTTTGTTTTTCTTTCTTTCCACATGACATGAGGTTCACCTCATGAGCCATCTAATTCGTTCGCAGTAAAAGATCAAGTATTCTTGTGCGCCCTATTGATTTCGATGATGTCATTCTATCGGCGAAAAGGCAGTTTATCTAACGAGGGTCGTAGCTATAGTGTTTATTGAGCTGTACAAGGAAAGACTTTAAAAATCGTAGCAATTTTCTAGTTACTTTATCAGTGAGAGACCCCAGATCTAACTCTAAGTGCTTCTTTTTGAAACCTTCACGGCAGTTGTCTTCAGTTGTCCCCTTGTATGCTTTTCTACGTGTTACGTTGGTCGCTACACGTCAGTAACCTATACTAAATGTGCCTCGTATTTTACAAAATACTAAATGTTTTTTATTTTCACAATCAATGACATGCAAACTTTAGCCACATGTCGTAAAATACTCAATTTCTTTCATGTTGGTCACATTTTGCGCACCATCCTGCAATAGGAAGTGGGAAACCCGCACACAAAAATATCACTTATCTGATGACCTTATGTCATTGCACTCATTTTAAAATTGTAATTTATGCGACGCCACATTTTTATTTAGAGTTCTGCAAAGCTTTACAAGTAGCGTGAAGCGCACGAATTATTAAGTCCGCTTTTCTCAGCTTCCGTTCGCGGAAGCTCACAAAACCGTTGAACGCGCTTGAGACCTCCTACCAACTCTGGAATTGATGAATTACTTAGGGCTTCCCTTGACACAGGGGTTAGCACAAAGAGCTCTGAAAAGCCGAACGTTGCATTTGTCGACACACTATCCAGATGGGCATGTCTTTCTGGCCGAACGGAACCAGTTGTGCAATAAAGTTATGCTTAGTCAATTTTCAGATTTCATCTTTTCTTTCGGGCTTACCAGACGCATTTATTTTGGGGCTTTAAAGGTACCCGCTGACATCAGCAAGAAGCAATCAGCTAAATAGAACAAAAGGATAAGTTCTTGTACAGAAATTTACCAAGAACTCTGTTCAGAATGGAGCAACTATATCTGACTGAATTATGCCTGGATTTGAAATTTTCTCGCATGCACGTATTCCTTAGTGAGAATGTGCACATTGTCAAAAATGCAACATGCGACTTCTTAATCCCTTCTGCACTTATTTAAGTCCATTTCGCGTTTCATCAGTAGTCACACATGTAACATGACAGAACGTTCCAGAGTGTAACAAATTTTTTCATGCTTTTGTTTCAGAATCATTGCTTGAAGCGCCACTTCTTGAGGCAGCATTGAAGCGCTGTAGTGGCACAGGTGAGCTCACTCTCTACAAAATCATTTGTGTTCGCCGCCTCTCAGCCCTACCAGCCAGTCAGCATTCTGAGTGTGCCTGTGTATGCGTGGGCATCCGTGAGCTATTCTCTAAACGGCATTGCGCTGTCGCAGTAACAATTGAGTGTACCAAGGCACTCCACTATACCGGCGTTAAACTGTGCCAGAACGAGTGTAGTGTCTTTGAAGTTTGCATGTGTGCACGTCTGTTCATACCTTGACTGGCCACTAGGAGCCAAACTGTACCCTCAGCTTCCAGGCACGCAATGTTCTATTTACAGATTAGGATATTATCAACACGTGAAGGAGAGCTATTTGCGCGCCGTTGGTTCTTCTAAACACAGATGCCGATAAGGTACCCTGCAGTAGTAGTCACGGTAACATTTCTCTAGGAATACTCTCAACCGAAGTTACGCAGTTTTTTTCAATTAGGTTAATTTTTGCATGCCTAAAGTCTTCTGTTCGTACCCAAAGAAATCTTTCCTGTTTGGCTCAATCTTCAAGACAAACGAAAAGACGTGAAAGCAAAAGAGCAGCTCAGATTGCGTAAGAAACACGAGTTAATATTATCCCAGCTTACATTATTATAGAAATAGGGATGGGGCAGAGTAAGTAATGCGGAAGAAGCAACACAACTGACATTCTCTTGCAGTAGCAGAGTCGACTACCCGAGAATAAAAGCTTAGCTCGTGGCAGCAGAGAATAAGGTGGGAAAGAATGTTAATAAAGTTGCTGGAAAAACGTGGTCAAAGCTCTCGTTGCAAACAACTAATTGGAGGCCAAAGGGATTGAACCTTGGTCGGCGCAGGACGTAGTTAGGTTAACGACGGCACAAGGAAGGAACATCCCAGAGTACTTCGTACGCACCATAAGCTTCAAGCTCGTGCTATGCTGTTGCTATTGTTGCTATACTTCATCTCAAAATAGTTAGCGGTGGAGCGACAGCTATGCGCTTGAGAATATCATGAGCTGGCGGCTTACACACCCGTGCGGTTCGCACGCTCTAGCAAGCCAACCTGGTAAGTCTGGAAGCCATCCCCTTGCACTCCTAGCTTCCACTCCACCGCAAACAAGAAGTGATGAGAATAGTAAAGACGCTGTAATGAACGAATACATGGGGATCTCATTTCACTTCTGTATTTCACGACCTTGCTTGTTGACTGAAACGAGGCAAAGCCCGGTTATTACTAAGCTTGAGCTAAAAGCATAAAATTCTGGGCGTGTTCAACTAGTGAACAAGGTCACAAAACGAATCATAAATGAAATCAGAACGGATTTTTTAAAAATATTGTACAGCCGTAGGTTTTATAACATCTGTGCCGCGATATGTGCTGCAAAATAAATGCCACCGCTAGTATGCCTAAAGGAATATATATATATATAAGAGAAGTGGGCACTTCTACAAAGACACTTTTATTTGTACGCCAGTGTTCACGGCGCTGGTGAACACTCTCAAGGTTCGCTTACACCCAATGAACATAATAAATACCAACGAGAGCAGCAGATTGGACAGCCGTCACAGTAGCTCAGTTGGTAAGAGCACCGGGCGCGATATTCAGAGGTCGTGGGTTCGGATCCCACCGGCGGCATGGTTGTGTTTTGTGCTGCTTTATAAGTAATTTTCTTTAAGGTATTTATTAATCTAAGCACTATAATATCCCACTGATAAGCACAACACATAAAAAAAACATTCCCCTATGCACCTTGGTTTCGGTGACTGTTGGCTCCCTTCATAAGTTTGTCAAACGGGCCCCTCATTTCCTTTAAGTTATCTGCCAATCTATATATATATATATATATATATATATATATATATATATATATATATATATATATATATATATATATATATATATATATATATATATATATATATAATTGTGTGTGTGTGTGTGTGTGTGTGTGTGTGTGTGTGTGTGTGTGTGTGTGTGTGTGTGTGTGTGTGTGTGTGTGTGTGTGTGTGTGTGTGTGTCCGTGCATGTGCGTGTGTGAGTGAAGAGGTAGAACACCTTCAGTTTATTTATTTAAAATATTCGCTTCTATTCTCATACGAGCGAAAAAATTTCAATTTTCCGAGCAAGAAAAACAAGCTTTCTTGCTTTATTTTAAAGAAGGGGGAATAAAAGACAAAATGCTGCTAGATTGGTGGAGACGGGCCATGTCGGAAAGGAAACGCGAATGTAAAAAAAATCGCGTCAAGTTAATATTTCTGAAAATAAGAAAAATGAATAACAAAAAGTCTCGTGAAGTAAAGCTTCACGCTGCAGTTCCTCTCATATGCGAAAACAATGAGTATCATAAAAAATGAATTCGCATGAACACAAACGTTCTGTCAAAGGTAAAAAATGAAGTAGTGAAGGTATCCGTTAAGATAAGTGTTTTCTTGGTTTTGTTTTAACCGCTCTCACAAACTCTCAAATTGGCAGTGCGCGTCGAAATGAAGAATAAATTGTTATTCCCGCAAAATAATATGTCCGGAATAATCTATGAGCAGCTCTGATCAAATAAAGAAAAGATGGGATGAAATACCACTTCAACAAAACATCTCTTCAAAGAGTACTTGTTGGTTAAATGAAGTTCGTCCTCATTTTCTGCTGAAATATCAGTTGATTCGGTGTAATTTTGTTTCAGTTCTACGAACTTCAAAGCGTAGCAATTTTGACTTCAGCGCAGACTTTCGGAACCAATAAGGCACTGTTGGCGAGCCAGATTACATCATTCCGAGATAGACGCTGGAACGTTCATCCGCGCAGTTTCGAACGCTGCAATTCTGAAGGAGCGTAGCTTGTGAAACTTCAGACCACCGTATTTTCACTCGCAACAACTTTATTATGTCGCCTGTTGTTTACTTTAGTGCTGCTCCACAGCTGGCTAGTAGTCTGAATTCTAGGGCAGTGCAGTGGTTTGCACGCTTTCCTCATACAGTCCCACAAAAGAGCAAAGCAAGAACTTGCTTTTCAAGGAAAGGCTAGCTACAATTTCAGGAGTCGAGTCACTAATGTATCTTCACAAGTTGAAAGCCTCTGCGGACTATAGATCCCATGCAACAGATAAGACAGGGAGAAAAGTACAAACGAAATAGCCCAGTATACGAAACTGGCAATGCTAGATACAATATTTAGGCAGGAATTGCTCGTATTTTGTCAACATTTCTATGTACACAATACAGGCGTCAAGATTTCGGTATACGGAAAAAAATGTATGCAGAAACGACATCAACGCTTCTGTTTTCTTCAGTGCGTCAGATGAGTGGAAAGGAGACTGGAGCATCACCTTAAGGGTATGAATTAATAGCTTCAATCCGTTCATCATCATCATCATCTGCCTGACTAAACCCACTGCAAGGCAAAGGCCTCTCCCATGTTTCTCCAATTAACCGCGTCATTTTCCAGCTGCGCCCACCCTATGCTTGCGAACTCCTTAATCTCATCTGCCCACCTAACCTTCTGCCGCCCCCTGCTGCGCCTGCCTTCTCTTGTAATCCACTCCGTTACCCTTAAGGACCAGCGGTTGTCCTGCCTTCAGAATACATGCCCTGCCCATGCCCATGTCTTCCTCTTGATTTAGACTAGGATGTCATTAACACACGTTTGTTCCCTCACCCATTCTGCCCGCTTCCGGTCTCTTAACGTTACACCTATCATTTTTGTTTCCATGGCTCGCTGCGTTCTCCTTAGCTTAAGCTGAACCCTTTTCGTTAGCCTCCACGTTTCTGCCCCGTAGGTGAGTACCGGCAAGACACAGCTGCTGTACACTTTTCTCTTTAGTGATATTCGTAAACTGCTATTCATGACCTGAGAGAACCTGCCATAAGCGCTCCACCCCATTCTCATCCTTCTAGTTATTCCCCTCTCATGATCGGGATCAGCTGTCACTACCCGCCCTAAGTAGACGTACTATTTTACACTTCCAGCACCGTGCTTCAAATTGTGAACTGTTGTTCCTTTACTAGGCTGCTGAAAATTACTTTGGTTTTCTGCATGTCAATTTTTAGACCCACCGTTTTGCTCTGCCTGTCTATATCATTCATCATGTTTTGCAATTCACCTCTTGAGTGACTCAGCAAGGCAATGTCATCAGCTAATTGCAGAATATTTAGATATTATCCATTAACTCTCATCCCCAACAGTTCCCAATTCAAGCCTCGGAATACCTCCTGTAAACAGGCAGCGAATAGCATTGGCTAGATCGTTTCTCCTTGCCTGACGCCCGCCCTTATTGAAATTTAATTGCTGACTTTATGGAGGACTATGGTAGCTGTGCAGTTGCTATAAATATCTTCCAGTATTTTCACATAAAACTCTGCCACACCCTGATCCTGCAATGCCTATATGACGGCTGAGGATTCCAGAGTCGAATGCTTTCTCGTAATCAATGAAGGCGATATATAGTGGTTGGTTGTATTCTGCGTATTTCTCTATCACCTGATTGATAGTGTGAATATGATCTATTCTTGAATATCCTTTACAAAATCCTGCCTGATCATTTTGTTGATTAAAGTCTAAGGTTGCCCTGACTCTATTAGCGATTATCCTAGTAAATGGCTTAATCTCTTGTAGTATATGCTGAAATAGTCATTCTCTACATCCATGCATCCCTGGGAGCAGCAAACCACTCATGGCACAGGAGTGCAACAGTTAAGCGATGGGCCACTTTCCTGCGGGGGCCGGTGCTTCCACCGGTGGGGCTTGTGTGACTCAGGTTACTCTTCCTCAGCAACATTCTGTGACCAATAATTAATTTTAACTACCACATGTTATGATGGGTGGTGTGCGCACAATGTGATGGCCAGGTTTTGATGATGTCTCAACATAACCCATGTGGCCCACCTGCCACCTTGATTGCTTCTCTGGGAATTTTTGTTGGATTTTTCGGTCACGGCCAACGACCCCGGCGAAGACGCCAGCCTCGAAACGGGATCCCTAACGCTATTGCGTTAATATATGGTCGCACATTTATTTCATTTGAGAAATTTTTCACTGCATTCAACCGCAGGAAAGGGCGAAATTTGAACGCAGAGATACAACAGTATACGAAGGCAAGCAAAATGAAATAAAGACAAACATAAAAAACAGACTGCATTAACGAACCACTTTGCAAAGTCAGACAAAGAATATTTGAGCACGAACCCAGGAAAAGCAGAATGTCCAATCCACACAAAGGAAATTTAATCGCTGTCAAGAAAGAGATTCGAACGTAACGGCCTAAAAACAGAGTAAGGTATACAAATGAATAACACAACTAACTTGCATCTGGCAAATATTCATGAGGTTAAGAATAAGGCTGACGAAAACGTACCGAAAGCAATACTATATATTTAGCCCATATACAAAACGTGAGAAAGTACGTAGACTCTCTCACGAAATTTTTGCCGATATATTTCAGAGCACAGAAACACCATCTCAATACTCATCTTCATTCTATTCGATCAAGTCATGGCACCAAACTCGAGCGCCATTGTACGAATCCAATTCTTCTCGTAGTCAGAAGCGCCTTGATGCGGGCAGCTGGTAAGCACTTTGACACACAAGTACAGAACTGTTTCGTGTCGAAAGTATGTCCTTCTATCCGATGCTTCGCATGAAATCATCCATCAATGCTAACAAAGCTTTGGAATTACGCTACCACTATAAAAGCTACAACTTCCAATAAAAATAATGCTTGAATAAACTATCCTCAGTTTCGCAACAGTTTGGTTTCGAGAATAAGGCATGGCGCGATAAGCATCGCTACCAGACTCCAAGCACTACGGCGACAATGACGTCAAATGAACTGAGCTTTCACCGGCTGTCCCAGGCAATTGTTTGCACTGCACTTTTGCCGCCCGATGCGTGGCTCAAATACTTCATCTTGAGAGGATTGTCGTTGTAAGCATGTGTAAGACATTTACTGCGCTGGACACTAGAAAATTCAAGCTTTTGATAAGAAAAACATCACAAACCAGGGTTATCCACCAAGCATGCAGTCGCGTACGTGGGCGGCTCTTCATGAGAAAAGAAATCTGCGGCGACAGGCTTTAATATTATCGATGCCACAACGACACGCGGCAACTCACTGCGCTTTTATTCTTGGCTAAGCCGCTGTCGCCACGGCAACGCAATACCCACGCACAGCGTGGGAGGGTGTAAAGTGTTTACGAAAACAGCACCCCCACGCCGCGCCTACCCGAACTACCACCAGCAAAAATGTTTTTGACCTGCCGGAGGAAGCTTGTACTACTTCGCTCCGTACTTGGGCGTAGCCCTGCCCCTTCAGCGATGAAAGCGTCTCGCCGTTCTAAAGGCAAAATTATTAGGCTGGTAAAAAAGTTTAATAAGTGTAATATACGCTTTATCCATGAAAGTGGCGTCGGCAAATGCTATGAATTACTAAAATAACTGTCCTTGCAACCAATACATTCGAGCCTGCTGGTAAAACAGGCTTCATTGATATTAATTCTGCCTAGCGACACTGCCGTCAATCTCTTTTTCTCGGAAAGCGCTCCTGGTATACATCTTTCAGCGTTGGATTGGTGATATTCACCGGATGTGCTAGCAAATAGACGTGAGGTGACCTCGATAGCCGACGACGGTGTAAATCTGTTGTGTATTATAAAGGACACATAATCCAGGTATCATGCTCCGCATGAGATAGTAAGAACTGCCTGCATTCATGTCCCCAAACGATGGACGAAGCTACTGTAGAAATACATTCCAGTACAACGTAAAGCAACACAATGACGTTCGTAAAATATTTGCGCCCCGCATTCCACACCAGCAGTAAATATCTGCACTTATCTCCCAGCTTCCGCAAATCTACGCCCCTAAAACAGTGCCATTATTTCGCGCCAACGACGGACGTTGCGACGAGAACACAACACGCTTTTTAACAGCGAACACTGATGCAGAATCCCAGCTCATACCGCTATATGTCACAGGCCAACTGCCTCATCTCGCAAAAGTAGCAGCTCTGCTTGAGATAGTAAGAGCTGTTATAGTTTCATATAACACTGAAATGGGAATTTTACCGCAGATGTTTCTCTCTCCGGACGCAAACAGTTTAAACGTAGTCGTCCCCGTAATGATCATTATGATTATGATGCAACGAAAAAAAAGCATCTTATATGTCTAACACTGAAACCTTGGTCCAAAACCGAAACCTGCAAGTGTGCCTTAACTGCTTGTTTCTGCCGCCATGAAATTGTGTGTGTGTGTGTGTGTGTGTGTGTGTGTGTGTGTGTGTGTGTGTGTGTGTGTGTGTGTGTGTGTGTGTGTGTGTGTGTGTGTGTGTGTGTGTGTGTGTGTGTGTGTGTGTGTGTGTGTGTGTGTGTGTGTGTGTGTGTGTGTGTGTGTGTGTGTGTGTGTGTGTGTGTGTGTGTGTGTGTGTGTGTGTGTGTGTGTGTGTGTGTGTGTGTGTGTGTGTGTGTGTGTGTGTGTGTGCGCGCGCGCGCGCGTGTGCGTGCGTGTGTGTGTGTGTGTGTGTGTGTGTGTGTGTGTGTGTGTGTGTGTGTGTGTGTGTGTGTGTGTGTGTGTGTGTGTGTGTGTGTGTGTGTGTGTGTGTGTGTGTGTGTGTGTGTGTGTGTGTGTGTGTGTGTGTGTGTGTGTGTGTGTGTGTGTGTGTGTGTGTGTGTGTGTGTGAGAGAGAGGATAAACATTTAATAAAATTGGAAAAGTAGGTGGAGTCCACCAATTAAGACATGAATTACCATATAACTTAGTATAAAAGGAATAAACTATTTTCTAGCGCACGCTGTTTTAGAGGCAGGGTATCCTGCTTAGGTAGCAGTAGATTTAAATCAGTAATTCTACGAAATGCGGATTGCAATCAAACAAAACTTTAAAGCGCCACATGGGATCTCATGAGGTTATCAGATAGAGTAGTTTGAAAGGTAGGATAAATTTTTTTTGTCAGGCTAAAACCATGACTTTTAGGTTAAGCAACACAACAACTCACAGTGTCCAATGCCATTTTTGTCGATTTCTGTGTGACAGGCCCCGATATTTAAGTTTTTATCCTGCCATCTGCTTCTTCTATCTTTTTCATGTTTTCCCACGCCCACCGCTGCAGCCGAGGTGTTGTGCACGTGCATAGTATTTAACTTTAGGAGAACGATGATGGAATCATTGCCGCGCTACCATTGTCGTACTAGACTGTGTCAGTTGATAGCTTCGAGAGCAAACCTGGGTTACATTGGAGTGTCCAACAGTATTCCCGCCCTGGTTGCAAGCGGTACACAAACCAGGAAAAAATGCTTGTTCAGGCACCCACGTGGTTACTTAAATCACTGGACGGCTAACTGGGAGCATGCCGCACACATTGCATTTGCAGACGCAACTGCCCGTTTAAGCATTTATTCTCGCTGCACCTAGTGCGTTTCATTTTACTTGCTTCTGATTAGTTTACCGCTTGTTTAATTCATTCAAATTTTCTCTATTCAGTAACTGAATTTTGTGACTACCTCCAAGCGACAAGTGCGTAAGATATTCTGCACAAACTTGTTGCCAAGCTCGTGAAATGCACGTGGAGGTCCTAAAAAGGTACAACAGTTGTGAGCAAAGTGAGAGAAGGAACAATTTTTTGCGGAATTTTTCGAATGTTATTGTTAGTTCACCGTTAAATTTGTAAGAACTTTTGGACATTATACGCCAAGAGTAAAAGTGGTTAGAAAACCGAGAAACCTGCACTTGCTACACATAACTATGAGGTAACCAATAAATGAATGCTGGAACTTAGTTCCCTCCTATATTTCTTACGGCTGTATTCGTTTGCCTACAGCACATAGTCGCTGCTTAAGAGCTTTCCTAATGCACCGTTCTGACGCTGAAAATGGCTCCATTAAAATTGCAGCATCAGAAGGAGAACACTAGGCCGGGCCAACAGGAAAAAAAAAGAAAGGTCGTGTTCAGGGCTTCGCATTTCATTTCTTTCATCTTGTCTTTCTTATCGCCATGTTGCAGCGCTATTTTCCTCCTGATGCTAATGTCCAAGTAGTCCGACGTCAAGCCTTTAGACAAAGACACTACTCTCGTATAGCGAGTCCGCTTCACTAAACGCAGTCCCCCTCGCGGTGTTTCAGCACTTGCGTGAAATGTTCCTGTTTGCTACCCAACGTTTACTTTTTGAAATAAAAATAAAATAACTTTTAGGAAAGGAAATTATACGCAGTAACTGACTCACATATCTCGGTGGGCACCCCAACCGCGCCGTAAGGGCAGGGATAAAGGAGGGATTGAAAGAAGAAACAAAGAAAGAGATGCCGCAGTTGAGGGCTGTGGAGTAATTCCAATCGCCTGGGGATCTTTAACACGCACTGACATCACACAGCATACGTCTTCCTTCTGCATTTTACCGCCATCGAAACGCGGCCGCCACGACCGAGTTCGAACCCAGAAACTCCGGCTCTTTAGCCGAACGCGCTAACCACTGAGCCGCTTTGACCCCATCCCACTTGTTTCAAAGAGGCCTGTTCTGCGCTACTCTTTCGTCTCCGCTCGCTGCCTTCCCATTGCATCCCTGCCGACTCAGTCTTACTCTAAAGTATGACCATTCTCTGCGTTGCTTCGATCGACATTCGCGCGAAAGCTATTGATAAGTACTTGCAGTTGCGCCATGAGGGAGATACTCCGATTGGCATTTTTTTTGCCACTGTTTACAACAGCAAGGAAAGTGCTGTATGTGAGACTTAATTATATGCTCTAGCATCTCATGTATGTGTGCGAGAAGCATTTAAGTATTGTATAAATGTCTGAGGCACCCGTCGCTCTCTTCGTTAGAATGTCGAGTTTGCTTGGAACAGTTTTATTCGCGCATGCAACTTATTATCATCAAGCTTATCCAGTGACGGAAGAAATTTCCCACCTTTCATTTTTTTTTATGGAGCATGCCAAGCTTTCTGAAAAAGAAAGTTCTACATTTGCTGTTGATTAGATACTCGATTTCTGTCAGGCAATCATGCATCCGCATTTTAATTCAACAATCCATAGAACTCTAAAATTTCACTGCATTTGACTCATTCCTGTCGCAAGTGGAGCAATCAGTATATTGTATCAATTTTAAAGGGCACGTGTCTGGAAAACAATAAATCAAACAAACACGCCATAGAGACATCCCCGAAGTATTACAGCACGCAGCTATGTTCAAGTTAAATGCGATTTCCTGTGCTTATTTCTTTCTCCGGCCTTGAGATAATTCTGTGAAGGAGATTTTAGACAGCAGCGCATTTTTTCGGCCCGCATGTTTGTGGACATTGCGCATTTAATGAAAAGATGAGACTGGGCTCGGGTCACGTCCGTAATTATGCACGAACTGTGTGCGGGAAATGGTTGTCGACAGTTCTTACTAGAACAGCAAACTGGTGATGCCACTAACTTAGCAATTCTTTCTACGTAGATTTCACATGCTCCGCTAGTTGAGAAAGAACGCACTTTATAGTATTACATCGCGCCAAATTTGCTCCAGCGGTTCTTTTTCAATGTTGACGAAGATGGGCGATCGGTACCTCTACTTTCCTGTGGTATGCAAGATAATTATTTTGTCGGGACGCTATCTTGACATTCGTACTAAATCTTCCAACATGTCTCTTGTGCTGCCGACACTCTTTTATTGCTGGCAGCTTTCATAGCATTGTTTATTTTAGCATACCGGTAGAGCTTATAATTAAGAATCGAGAGCAGGCGCTTAACAGTTGGGAATTGCGTTAAAATATTAAGGCGGAGAATACGTCATTCTTTTATGTTTAAGCTGAATGTACGTGACTCTAGGAAACGAAATGAGTTATTCTGGCAGCGGTCGACACGAATAAGGCATACTACAGCTTGGTTTCACATCGTTTGTGTGATTATTACCGGCGCACTTTCTCCAGGATGAGAAAAGGAATTGCTTGGCACAAAACCCGCTTCTATAGGCCAAGGCCCCGAGTAGTTAAACCCAGCATTCGCTTAAGTAATGTAAACGAAACTTTATCAAGCACGGCTAGGCTCGCACATTTAGTGTTCAAGACTAATGCGATTACTGAGTTCCGTAAATAATTATCTCTCTCTATTAGAAAAGTGCTGGACAACTAATGCTAGAGAGAGACAACTAATGGAGGGAACAGATAACATGGCCCGCGACATGGCCATGCATGTCTTAATATCCCGGGCCTCGTATCTTTATAGTTGCCAAGCTTTTTTCCTGCTGCTTCATAGCTGGCGCTGCGAGATCTTAGAAGCACTGTTGCACATTCCGGTGAGTACGGCGTTTCGTCTGCCAGCGGTGAAGATCTGGATGAAATTGTTGCCTTTTGATATCAACCTCACGAAATGAAAGAAGCACCGTAGACAACGTCTAAGTCCCACGTGAGAGGAGTTGTGTGCCAGTTATCACATCCTCGCACGCATAATTACGCAGACTAGGCTGAAAATTGGAAGGCGATTATCTCAGAACACGTTAGTCTTAAGAGGATTCTGCCTAATAGAGCGGTTTAAAAAAAAGAACTCTCTCAGTTTTCATTATATACATTTGCACTACCTGCAGCGATTAATATGCTTGTTGGATCGTTTCAGGTAATCATACGACTGAAGATAATTACACTTTTGTACTGTCTGCGTGGTCGTGCAACCAAAGTGTGAATCAGCATTTGTGTACAGCTCATTTTTGTTTATTTCTAAATTCTGAAAGTTTATTTTGAACACCCGGTATATAAAAATAATTTCAAATCGACAGTGCTTGGCCATGAACGACCGAATTCTTATATTCACTTAATTGGCGGGGATTCTTACTTTAAGCCACAGCCGTATGCAGGCAGAGCCAATTTATCAACCCTCCCAAGGAAGATTTTCTAAGTCTTTTGCGGCCTCATCCTGATATCACTACCACTAACCTTGAACAGACCAACGCAGGCCCACGGCCGACCTACTCACGAACGCCTGCGCACTCAAAACATAGAAAGAGCGCAACTGCGCACAGCGGACGCATTGTTACAGCCTTTCAAAGGGCACAATATTGTCCAGCCGGTAGCCTCGCCATTCGAGCCACGCCCACTACTAGCCTTGGCGCTCATGTGCTGGCGGCATTCGCAAGGCTACTTCCGATTGTGGTTTACTGCGTTTCCTTTTACAGGAGCCGAATACTACGTGCTGATCACGGGTGGACGGAAAACTGCGTCAAGGTTACGGTGAGAGGTAGGCGCTAAAATTGTCCGCGTAATTCTGTGCACTGCTCAGAACCGTCTAGGCTTCAGCAGCGCGTGTAGCCACCATCATTCGTGGCATCCTCGCGTTGCCGTTCGTGAAGCTCAGCGTGAGAACTGTGCCAACGCTGAACGCTACCCCTAAAGCAGGAGTTAATTCACTGTCGTTTCTTCTGTTGTTTTTTTTCTTTTTTCGCACTTTTTTTTAGTCAAAATATTTTCTTGCCATCTCTCAGTACCGAATGTTGGCCACCAATGTGGTCATTATCATCATTTCTACATAGGGCGCTCACAGACCGCATCAGGGCACAAGCTCTAGTCACATTTCAATAAATGAAGTTATTCGTAATTTACAGGCATGGCTATCACGAAATCTTTCCTAGCCTTTCTTAATATTACTGGACTATAAAGGCTCAGTCGCCGTAACTATTCGTCGTACATGTTTTCTTTATACGACAGTCCGTGCTGCCAGGCAGAGATGTATCCAGAAGAAAGTGATAGTGGATCCACTGTGTACCCGCAACAAAAAGTACTGCGCAGTCCAACGACAAGCCCATTACTGCTAGGCGCAATGTCCTAATGTACTGCGCACTGGCGTAGGTCTAAAACGCGTAATGGATTTCTACTTATGTATAGTCAAGGCGCTGAGTCATCGTTGACTGCAATGAGAGGTCGACTCAGGCCAGATAGTTGAAGTCCACTTCTAAGGCAGGACGAAAGAAGTCTGTGCATCGCCTTTGGCGGGTGATCATTTAAAATAAGGCCACTTGTGGCGAAGTGTATTGTAGCAAGTAATCAATGACTGTCTAAGTTGTGGAAACTTCTGAGCGTGCAGCTCGGCATACGTGATTGTAAAACGTACGAGAAATCGCGCTACCATTGCTGCTGATTTGCCCTTACAATGAACAGGCACTAGACTCAAAAGCAGTTTCAGAAAATACGATTCGCATCCGCGAATGGTCTAGATTCCTTCTGGAATGATCAGTAATTATGAGAGATGAAATATAATATGAGCTCCAATATTCTCACTCACATTTAGAGAGCTTACATTGCTGCGTATACATCAAAAAGTGTTAAAAACCTGCATTTTCATGCAACTCATTTGCACATGGTAAAGTAACAAATATAATGCCTATTCTAATTGTCCCCATAATCATCACTGTCCTTTTTGCATACTTGAAACAGTGTTTATGCATGGTCGACCATTCGTTTGCGGCAAGAACTCACTCCTGTAAAAATTTCTGAAAAAGGGATTGGCAGTATAAATAAATAAATAAATAAATAAATAAATAAATAAATAAATAAATAAATAAATAAATAAATAAATAAATAAATAAATAAATAACATTTTCAATTAACTCCGATCGCACCAAATCCACACCTAACCACACAGCTAATAAAAGGACTACTGTCTCATGGTTATCGTACAATCGAAAAACCCAACGGAAACACGAATAGAAAAATAACTTGCAGCACATGTTAGTTAAGAATGCGTTAAGACAAAGTACTTTGCAACAGCTTCACTAAAACATAAAAATAATATTGCAATTTTTATAATATCCTTTTCTCTGTGTGAGTAATTCTGCAGCTTTGGCTATAGTTACCATTGTAAATTAATGAAGCTCCAGGACCGCACTTCAAGTGGAGCAGAAGCAGGGCAGAAGCAAGAAGAATAGGACAGAGGCGCAAAAGAGTAGGCGGCTGTGACGCGCAAAGAAGACCACTCCGAAAACAAAACGGCGCACACAAAACCTCCCACAATCGCCCATGCGTCGCTAAAAGACGGGATATGGGGAGCAGACACATAGCACCGTGTCGAGTGCAATGCAGTCACTAGAACCGCCTGCGACGTGCCTGATTAGCCTGGGTCAAAAGAGCCTCCCATAGGTTAGACCGCTCACAGCAACAATACAGATGACGAAAATTTATTCTTCTTTCTCTTTAACCCGACCTGGATACTCTTCTTTCGTAGAACCTCAACAGAGACACTCTCTTAGATTCCGGTGCGTTGGGGTCTGGTTCACCCGAGAGGTGTTACTGTACTCCGAAACGGCACTTACGCGCTCTCGTGTTGAGTCCAGGAATCCGCTCACTAGCGAGGTTTCAGTCATTGCCCGGCCAACCTTGCGCACACTCGCACCTATTTACGGCATGAACTTTTTCTTCGCTGCGCGCAAGTACCGATCCAGTGTGCTGCTGTCAGCATTCTTTGTGTCGCGATCGGCTTTCTGGGTGCAGCGACGCCCAGACAAGCCGTAAATTGCGTCGACGGTTCGACACCGCCCACGCGAGGTCACGTGTGCTCGGAACAGTGTCGCACTCGGTCAGGAGGGGTTAAGCCCTTGAGCGCCAAACATAGCCCTGCTTACCCGCTAGCGTGCTCTAATTACAAAGCAATACGAGGATAACCCCACGGTGCACTGTACTCAGACACGTGAGATAAAGGCAAGAGTAGGCTTCTGCCACTCAGCGTTCTTTCCCATTCCGGAGCTCTTCCTATGATTGATTGATTGATTAATTGATTGATTGATTGATTGATTGATTGATTGATTGATTGATTGATTGATTGATTGATTGATTGATTGATTGATTGATTGATTCAAGCGCCTGGGTTGTAGAAGTGGCTCCTGAACAACTTCGACATTCTCGTCGAGTTCTTTAGGACAGTTTACAGTATCACACGATCGTAAGGCATCACAGCCGGAAACCCACAAGGTACAAAAGCAGATCTGAAAACTGCGAAACCGGATCTACAGCTCGGTTTCTTCGGAGTTAGGATGATGAGTACTATTGCGCCGGTTCATTTGTGGGTCAAGTGGTTGGACATAGACGAACGCGAAATAAAAAAAAGCTGTGTGCTGTGATACAGCTTCACATGGTATACCTCAGTTAGATCGGATGTGACATCATCCTATGAGCATGTCATGCCTAAAAGCTGACAGTGATGCTTTGGAGCGTTAAAATGCAGCAAGCGTAATGGGCCGCAAGCGTAATGGGTGTTAGAACAGACTAGTTATCGAAAACATTTCTGAATTTTTGTGTCCTGCAGCAACACCGCCTTTCTGTGTATTAGATAGCGTCCCAGATTTTGACCGTTCTGGATCCGACTTCTGCCTTGTGAAATATTTGAAATTCATTAAAGTCACGTTTGTGCTGCGCCTGACAGTCTTAGAACTTTCCTCCCCATGTAATCCTCGGTAGCAGGGTGCTCGTTCACTAATGAAGCGATATACGCTCCACGGAGCCACTCGGCGAGGTAGATGTGTATGACGTCACAGGCAAACGTTTCCCTACTACGGCTGCCACATAGTCCGCGGGGATTCAAGAGCTTTACCACTTTGAGCACGTGCTATGTTGTGATAGTTTACTCTTTTCACCGCTTCCGGTCACAGCATCTTAAAACCGCACACAAAGGTCACATAGCTAATGGGCCTCTACACCTCCTCCCTCACACTTCTCAGAGATAATCCGAGTAGATCCGTATCCCAGTTTTGTACAGCCGGCATGAAAAGTGTTCGGGGTGATTCTCCGGAAAAAAAGGAAAAAAATAAGTTTTCGTTTTATGGGAGTATAACGTCCCAACGCGGCCCAGGCTATGAGGGACGCCGTAGTGGGGGCTCCGGAAATTTCGACCACCTGGGGTTCATTAACGTGCACTGATATCGCACAGTACACGGGCCTCTAGAATTTCGCCTCTATCGAAATTCGACCGCCACGACGGGGATCGAACCCGTGTCAGTCGGGGCCAGCAGCCGAGCGCCATAACCACTGCGCCACCACGGCGGCTCAAAGAAAACAAAACAAAAGAATTTAGCAGTGGCTTAGTTTGGCTATGCCAAAGTATACGTAGCGTGAGCAGCTATTACGATCTCCTTCTCCACGGCTATACCACACTGGCAAACGCCCCACTATATGTATACCCCCACTGATACCTCTGCGCATGCGCACAAAATGAGAGGCGCTATCAAGCGGCTCCAGCGCAGCGTCATACTTCGCTACTGCGCAACGGAGGCGCACAGCTGGGCACGCGCCGGCGCCAGTGCGTCTGCGGGCGAGGCGCGCGCGGCGGCGGCGGCGGCGGAGCGCGTGGCAGTGGAGGCTCCGGCGTGCCAGCTGTGCGTTATGTGAGGTCACTGCCCCCCGCGCATGCGCAGCACGGCTCTCCAGGAGCCACGTGAAACTGCTCAACCTCGGCCAGTGTAGCTCACGCTACAAAACAAGTATTCCGGCGCGGACACACAAGCAAATCGTATGAATCCCATGAAAATATGAGTGGATGTGTGCACTCAATTCTCTGGTTTTAAAACCAGGCACTTGGGCCACCGACAAGAGCTACTATACACTGGTTCCTGGGTGCAAGACTACGGTAAACCATTTTGCTACCTGGTAGCAATGAAGGTACGTGACCCAATAGTAATGGCTAGCTTAAGCCAAGTGGAGCAGCCGCAACAGAGGCCATATTCCTTCAAACACGATTCAATGAGAAGGCGTAAAGTGCTGTCGACGTGTAGACGTCCCACGAAAATAGCCCCGCAAAAGATCATGAAACTCCTCTTAGTCGAAGCTATACCCTTTGCGCCGCAGCAGTTAAGTGGCTGAGGGAATGGACGACGTGTAATGTCGCAGCCTTTGGAGAAGCACTTTTGTAGTCTATGCGAAGGAGCTGACTTCGATCTGTAACGCGAAGTTCGTCACAATGGAAACAATTAGGCAGCGTTTTCTAAACTGCCCAAACCAGAAATTTGTGCACTGCGAGGACATGAGCATTGTCATTAACTAGCTGTTCACGATTAGGTACGCTGGGTCTCAGTACCGTCCTGCCCTGGACGGTGGCAGTGTTCGGATATAAGTGTCTGGTACCGGCAGAAATAAATTGTCAGGTTATCTTTAAGTAAAAATTAGAAACCGTGCTTCAAAATGCTGCTTTAGCGAAGTCGGAAATCCATTTTGAGGGTCCACGTGCCAAGACTAATTGCTTTGGGTCTAAATAAAATTATTCGCAACAGCAATGCTCGGTAATCAATGCTTGAAACAACAGTTCAAAGAAGCAGGGTGATAAAGTTAGGGCGTTGAAGATAATTGCATTTTTCGAACATTAACAACTAAATCATTGATTTTTTTGTTGTCGTTCCTTAGTTTCCCTTGGGCTTGTTTTGCTGAGTCATATTTACATCCAGCGTTGGAATAAATGTCTTTGTTGCTAATAAGCGCATGTTATGTGTGGCTTTCCTATGTGTTTCGTTCTGTTTAGTGCTTTAGTAGCCACCTTGAATCAGTTCATAGTGCAGCTTCAAGTGGAGTAATACTGTGAATGTACTCGTCGCAGTGAGCTTGTAAAAACATAAACAATTTTTGTTCCTAGTTGGGAGAAGTGGGAGGAGCGGAAGAAGTGAGAAGTAAGGGAGATGTGCCGATGTTACCCAGTCTGCAGAGCAGTGCTAAAGACAACAAGCAGCGGTCGTCGACGGGACTGTGGACAATAAATTTGGCTGTTTTAAGTAATGAAAATGGTTGCCGAAAGTATTTCTAGATAACGCAATCTAAAATCAAGTATTAATGACATCGAAACGAAGCAGACACATTTAGCGGCAAGCAACGGTCTTATACGCAAAGAGTTACCCTGCATGGACAGGAGATCGCATATTCCGTGCATATTGCGGAGTTAGCGTAGCGTTTAAACAAGTAAAACTCGGAATTGTGAGCAAACGAAGATAACATTTTATGTAAGAAGAGCCCACGTTGGGCTTTACACTATGGAAACGAGCACTACTGTTTGTGCACAGCTATGTGAACAACCTGAGGGCTGGGAGCAGTCTTCGTATTTGCCGTATTTCGGGGGTATTTTGAGCGCGCACAGTAAAGGCTTAATGGAGTACTATTATCTTGAAGCATTAAATTGAGAATACACTAATTACTTTTGAAGCAAGCAGCAGAAAAAGCAAGCAGTGCATACAGCCTGAGAAGCCGGAGCAGTCATGCGGCGCCGGAATTGAAAGAGCGATGTATATTGTGCATGTGAGCCGCGAAACGTTTCAGACGCGCTCGGTTTCGCCAGCGGCTTGGCTTTGTAAAAAGATTCTAGCAGCCTAAAAGAATGTACAATGTATGTTGGACTAACACACGCACATGCACGTATAGCTAGTCAAACATACGTGCAGCGAAAAACCGTCGCATTGGGCCGTTGTCTCTGCCTCTTTCCAGCCGCAAGTTCTACTCTAGTGCCACCTAGTGCTTCTTTAAATTTAATTATCGAGCCGGCGAATAGCGGGCAAGTATGTTGGCGGCGCCATCGCCACACCCTTCGCAGGGCACATTGGCGAAGGTATTCACGGACCGTGCCGCTTTTCAGATGCGGAGACACTTGGCTGCAAAAGAGAGACCCCAGCCTTAACATACGAAATACAGTTGAAATAATACATCAGGAGCCCATCGATTTCTGCTTTTTCAGTAATCAGACGACGGCCGCTATGAACAAGTACACTTTCCCAAGGACCACTAAGCTCGCGTCCTATGATGAAGGCATTCAGAAAAAAAAACACGAAAATGCATTTTATTTCGCTAAGCTAAAAGAAAAACTTTCCTGGCGACGACAGTATACGGCGTGCTAGCGAGCAGATCAACGCCGCTGACAGCAGGTAGCAGACGACGTGGAGCGGGTATTCCCTTGTGACGTCAGCGATCAGAGGTTGCCAGACCAGCAAGTTGTCCGCAGAAGAAACGAGAAAAAAAGTTTTAAAATGTCTACCGCACCTAATCAACTGAAACTTCATAGAAATGTTATTAGACGTGCTTGGTATTGAATGTGATAAGCATTGTATGTACGAAAATTGGCTGCCGTGGCCCAGTTTAACAGGACACGCAAGCCACTGACCTACCGCGGCGGCTAACCGTGCTGGAGGTTCAGATGCCAAGTTCAACGAACTAATGGTGAACTTACATAGTCATTCTTCGACGCCATTCCGGGAGCACGACACACAATAAAGGGGAAGAGCTGTCGTCCGCATTTTTTTTTATACAAGGAAAATGGCTCTCGCGGGCTTTTCTTTGCTGTTTCTTCCATATGCGACAAAAAACATCTCCAAGAACTTGTTCCTGTGATCAGTTGCGACAATAATCAGTGCGATTGGTAGGCGTTAAAAGTTTTTTTTTTTTTTCCGCCGCTTGAATAATGCACCACCGCCTCCAACGCGAAACTCGCCATTCGGAAACAGATTAGCCGAAAACATGCCTGAGTTCTGTCAGAGTGAACCCAGCTCCGAAGAAGATTCTTTTAGGCTGGGAACACTGAGCAGGAGCGAGGAGATGTGAACACTCTGGGTTTGCAATTACGGTATATACATGACGCTGAAAAACAGCCCTTATCGCTCGAAAGGCTCATCTTGCACCCGCATTGCATACGCAGCCCGGAAATGGTTAATTTAATAATAACGAGTCCGGTGAAACTGCTGTGAAAATTCTATTGACTGGCTTGATTCGCAGAGTGCATGAGATTAGGAGGGGAGCCCGACCTTGGAATGGCCGGTTATCACGTTCAGAAATGAAGCGATAGAAATTCACAGGTAGGAGAAGAGCACTGTTGACGCAAGCACAGGTAAACAGATCAACATTGTAGAAGCATGTGCTATAGAACAGTTTTGTATATCGGCTAATTTCGGTAGCGGCCATTCGTTATCAGGATGCAGTTGCCTAGCATGAACGTATAGCAGCTGCAAGTCGCTGAATGGGAGGACGAAAAAATCCGAAAAATGATCGTACTTGATTTGACCCTAGACATCAATTTGGGTCAATGTAATATGGGATGATATATGTAGGCTTCATTAAGAACGCGTATCAGCACATCCACGGTTTATGTGTTTGCCTACGACTTTTAAATGCCAGAAGCCAGTTCCATTGTCATAGTTCGTTACCCGACGCGGTGGCTCAGTGGTTAAGGCACTCGTCTACTGAGCCGGAGTCCCCAGGTTCGAACCCGACCGTGGCGGCCGAGTTTCCGTGGAGGCGAAACGCAAAAGGCGCCCGTGTGCTGTGCGGTGCTGTGCACGTTATACATCATCAGGTGATCAAAATTATTCCGGAGCCCTCCACTACGGTACCTCTTTTGTCCTTCCTTCTTTCACTCTCTCCTTTATTCCTTCCCTTCCGGCTCGGTTAAGGTGTCCACCGAGATATGTTAGACAGTTACTGCGTCATTTCCTGTATTCAATACCATTTTTTTTTCTTGTCACAGCTGGAATAAACACGTTCTTCAACAACAATTATCAAAAAGTACAGAACAAAAAAGAACCCGAGCTGAAACCTGTATCTTGCTCCCGTTCTGTTAATGCTGAAACATGGAAGCAAGCTGCAAGAGCTGGTCGGGCGCTGTGAAATCATTTGTATATGATGAATCAGTCAACACCGCAATTCATTTTGCATCGTATTGGTAAGTTTTACCATCAGGTCCTCCTCAAGCCTGTTGGCAGCCTTGCCTACCGCATCTCCAGCCGCACGAACCACAAGAAGGACGTTTACCCTCCTCCTACTCGGTTATATGCGCCTCTGTCCTCATCTTTTGTTCCCACTGCTACCGACTATAATGACTTGCGTTTACCTTATTCCGACCCATCTTCCTTAAGATAATTCGTCAAATGAATCATGCGTCCAGTAATCTACTCTTTCATGTAATTGCAATTAAATTGGGTCCTTTATGTACTAACAAATTATTAATAAGTAAACAATTACGTCTTATTAATGTCTGTGAATTCTCAGGCACTTAAAACTATAAAATAATACGTATTGAAGTTTTAATTCTGCTGGTGGTCCGATCAGACTGTCAACGCAAAGCTTGGCAATTTAAGAAACTATAGTTTCTGTTCGACCAAATAATACGTAACTTCGTTCAATCATGTATTATGCCACCTGCGTCTGCCTTCACAAGTATTTAAAAGCTAGTCTCTTCATCATAAACCATCATACACAAAATTTTACCGCTGGCTTTTAGAAAGAGCATCATCCGACAAAAATATCTTTAGTATATGATGCCAAAGCGTGTCATTCAGTTAAATATGTAATAAAATAAATACTACTGCATCCCTGAAGCGTAGTTTATGATAGTCAATGCTTTAGTTGCTGTCTTTGAAAATGTCAGAGAAGCAGTTTTAATGCTCTTCTTTTTATTTGGAAGACAAAAAAAACGATATTCAAAAACATCTTCAGAATATCATTACTGAATCTTGGGTTGAGGCTATTAAACCCTTGAATTTCTTGGATACTAACATAATATGCGAATAACCAGGACTACCTCGGACTAAATCGGCAAAAAATATTTTACAATTTCTATTTCTTTTTTTAATTTCGCGATTAAAGGTATACGTGCACATTAAGGCAGCGAGCACCCAAAAGAATATTTTTTTTCCGCTAAAACAAAAAGCCCCCTTTTTTATTACTCAAATCTGTGCTTCACCTCACATTTGGCTAGCGTCTTCCCCTTTCTCGTCTCCAAGAACAAAAAAAAAAAAGACCAGCTTCCGCTTGCCTTCAGAAAACATTCTTGGCCAGCGACGCTGTGGAGCTTGACGTGGGCGAACAGGCATTGTGTGCGTTTAAAGGAAGCAAAGGCAACATCCGCAGGAAGCATTGAAGACTGGTATGTTTTAACGAGCACCCCTGTTTGAGATTCTGTGTTGCTCCAGGTTCCTCTCTTCTTACTACTTCCTTTCGTCCAGAGAGTACGTCCCTGTAAAACCTGCGTTCCATGAATGCGCCAGTGCCCACGCGCTCCGAACATAGATGCAGCTTGGCAAACAAACTCTGTAGGTATTTCGGGGCCTTAATAAATGTCTCAGGCTTCTGGTTCCAAAAACTTTAAATAGCGTCTCTCTAACACTTCACTTGAGCTGAAGGCGGACCCGAACGTGGGTTTTAGATGCGCTATATAAGAATGTAGTTCGAAGAACGAGTTTCCATTCATGCTTGGTGGGCTTTAGTCCGTTCGTGTCTAACCAGTTCGAAGGGGGAAATCTGAGTTTACAAGTTCAGAGTTTGCAGCGCAACAACACAAGGCCAATAAAGGGAAGAAGGACGAACACAGCGCTGTATTCGTCCTTCTTTTTTTTCCCGGGGGGGAGGGGGGCGTGGTCTTCTTTTTTTGGCTTTCCCCTTTTTTTGTCTTTGTGATGTTCCATTGAAAACTACGGACTTAAATCTGCAATACGAACTAGCCCAACAGCTACCTCTACTGAGTTTACAAGGCTTGCCTCGAACAGTATGAGGTTCTGAAGAGCTACTGAAGAGCTCTGTTTAAAATCAGATAAATTGTCGCTAAACCTAATCACGAGCAAGTTTTTGTCGTGCCAACTTTGGTGGCACATTTTGCCTCGTTTGTCGCGGCATAAGGAGAGGTAGTGGGACTGCGAAGGCGAACAGAATTCCTTTCTATCATTTCTGTTAGTGAAGTCTCGCGTGCCTCTGTTTGACAACGCTCGTTCGCCTCATTACCTTTATCTCCGGGTCGACCAACCGTCGAAGCAGTGAAATAATGAACCGAAAATTCTAATTCATTGTGCATAATAATTTACCACAGGTTACATAAGCAAACGGACTTGCAGTTAATATAAGCTCATTAAAGTAACATCTTAATATATTGTCATTCTTTCCCACTTGAGGAATCTAATTTTTTTAGCTCTATTCTCATAAACAGTGCTGTCTTTCTCTCGCAGCTCTTATCTAAGCACATATAGCCAATCACCACTTACATTTAACGCAGTATATCTAAACTAGATTCTGTCTCAAAAATTGGCTTTGAAGTCGGATTAACACTACTGTTAAATAATCAAGGGGGAAATGTTTTGGACACCTATCTCGTATCGCGGTTCCTAACAGGTTAACACTCGTGACGTTAGCGTCGTGACAGCGCGACACGCCGGCATAGCCCGAGCTCGCCCAGCTGGCGCGCACCAGCTTTGAGGATTCGACCGCTGACTGTCTGACGTCAGCTGTAGCTTCCACCTGAGCGTCACCAGATCGTGACACACTGCTGTGTCTGTCCATACGTGAGTCGCTGCCTTGTCATAGCAGTTACATTTCTGAGAAAACGGCTTAACTTAACCTCATTCCTAATTATTATGTCTCTAAAAACTGTGCAAAGTGGTTTAAGTCATTTAACCACGTCCGCACGCAGGCCTCCTACTGAGCCACGACGAAACGGTGTTTTTTGATACCAAAACGTACCGTGTACGCAAACAATGCCCTTCAACTCCGTAATCCTTCTCAAATTAGAAGGTTTTGTGTGGTGTTGTGCCTCTAAATAGCGACCACTAAGTCACGTGAATAACGTCACCGGGCTTGGTATGTGAACAGCGCATGCTTCATACTGATGAATTGATTTTAATGGCGCCGGGGCATATGTGGCCAAAGAGAACCTTCGCTCCAAATGTTTTTTAGCCTACTCAAGCTTGGCTCAAAAACCACCATTTTTCAAGATTTTAGCCGCAGAGATTCCTAGTACCAGGCCAGGGGAAGTATTGTGCCCATCGTGTCACTGGTGGGCACCCGGCGGCAATGGGGATCGAAACCCGCACCTCCCGAATGCAAGGTAGCAGCTCACACGCCTAAG
Source organism: Amblyomma americanum (assembly GCF_052857255.1). Lineage (NCBI taxonomy): Eukaryota > Metazoa > Arthropoda > Arachnida > Ixodida > Ixodidae > Amblyomma > Amblyomma americanum. Next base: position 144,762,715 of record NC_135501.1, on the reverse strand, counting down.
ACACGGCGGCGGTGCCTGCTCTATTTCTTTCCAACCAAATTCTTTTTACATGCTTACTGCCTCAGTCTTCCACATTCTACGGGCGACGCTGTTTGAACGATCTGAATTTAATCGTGTCTCCAGACAAGGCCGGCCTGCTTAATAGGAAATACGACATGCTCGCAGCTTTCAGAAACGGCGCGTCGCTAAAACTCCAACACTGCAACAAATTCGACCTGATTCCCTAAGCAAACATGGCCGATTCAGCCTCATACATTCAGATATTTACGCCATCGCCAGAATCATACGTTATGCGACTGATGCGCGTACAGCGATGGTGCTTCCATTACTCACCTTTGTGAAAGTGCCTCGGCTTGTACCAGGGCACAAACGTCAATTGGCTGTTAAAAACAAGTCCCGCAGTTGGATTCAATTTAGGCGGCGTGTTTGGTCTTCTTGGCATCACAACGGCGAATAGGCTTCTGCAGCGCTGATCGTGTCAAACATTCTAACGCTTTCGTGCAAGCTTGGCACGAAAGCCCTGCAGGAAAACACATTTAGCATTTCGGAGATGGCATTTGTTATTGGTCGAGAAGGTGCATTTGGAACAGCGTCAGTGAACGTCAGGAGGTTGCAATGTTCAGTTTCTCAAATGGTATTCATTCAGACAAACAGGGTATTCAATTTTGGTCCAGTTCGATTGTCTTGCTGGTGTCCTCAATGCTTGCTTAGTGTTTTGTTTAAATTCCTTCCATGTTCATCAGCATGCAAGTGACGAACGATTTTAGTGAGAGTACAATGACTGGAGCTGTTTCCGGTGTGGTCGGTAGTCATGCTGTATTAACAACTTGATAGCGGCTGCATCAAGCAGATGGAGAGAATTTTTTTATAGCTGCCGTACAATTCTTCAGTGAAAGTAATGCGATGAGTATTCTTTATTATGCACAAAAACATGCCAGGAAAGATTTGGTACCTCAAGGAAGCGCCGGCTCATTTCCGCCGAAGAAAAGAGCGCAGAATAATATTATTTTGTAATTTATTCAACAGTGCTGCAGTCCATTACCTTGGCTGAAACTTTAGCAGCTTTTTAACATAAAATAAAGGCAGTGAGCATAGAAAAACACAAATGTTACAGAAATGAATACAATACCTAGAATACAGAAGACAAATGATGGTTCGGTTTAGTGGAGTTTACGGTCCCAAAGCGACTCAGACTATGAGGGACAAACAATGATCAGATATGGACATCGCATAATGTAAAGTAAATTGGTTGTTGGGAAAAGGAAATGGCGCAGTATCTGTCTCAAATCTCGGCAGGCGCCTCAACCGCGCCGTAAGGGAAGGAATAAAGGAGGCATAAGAGAAGAAAGCAAGAAATAGGTGCCGCAGTGGAGGTTTCCGGAATAATTTCGACCACCTGGGGATCTTTAACGTTCACTGACAGCGCATAACACACGGGCGCCTTTGCGTTGCGCCTCCAAATGTTCAGAAACATAATTTTCCGACGCTGTCATGAAGTCATTCGATTCCATTACACTAATAAGGTATGAATTCCTATTCTTTTTTTTATTTTCGAGGAAAAAAAGCCAGCGTCGTTAGTTTTTTTTTACAGAAATAACAGCAAGCAAGTATTGATGACTGTGTCATGTTCTTCTCGTAGTAGACCGAATTATGCGGTCGTTGAAACCCATGATAATTATTCAAGAAAGAGTATAGTAAAGTAGTATAAGAGGACAAAATTTTCTACGTAGTTCTAGTGCCTGCACTCTGTGTTTTCCCATTAGTGAAGGCGGGGAATCTTTCCCACCATATTGCTGACCCGAAAGACGCGGGTTCGATCCCGGCCGTGGCGGTCTCAGTTCGATAGAGGCGAAATGCTAGAGAACCGTGTACTGTGCGATGTCAGTGCATGCTCAAGAACTCCTTGTGGTCGAAATTACCCGGAGCCCTTCACTACAGCGTCCCTAATCGCTTCGGAATGTTCCATAAGCTATAATTCAAGCCAAGAGAATTTCTCTGTATGTTTTCCTTATATGAAGCGCACAGCTTTCCTCTGGATTGTTAGCGCTCGAAAGTGGCCTGTTTGGTATGTAGGTCGCACACTTCACAAGCGTACATACTTCTGCATTTCTCTATTTTAATGGTTGGCTAAAATTTTGGTTCTGAAAGGCGTTTGATTATACTTCCTTTTATGAAGGCACAATATTTGTAACGCCGCTAAACAAATATCTGAGATGTTTGTTTATGATGTGAGTTTGCTGTTTGTAGCAACGACATGGTATTGCCATTTTTCAGTTTCTATGGTAGTTATTTTTAAACCTGTAGGAAAATGCTGCGGGAGGTGTTTGTATTGCGTAAAATTACTTTTTTTGCATTGACCACTCTTGCGCAATGAGAGCACAAGTCAGGGATTGCGCCAAGGCATTTCTGCAGCGCATCATGATCATCGTGAGAACGTTTTTTTTTTGAAAACAACAGAGTCGTCCGCATGTAAGCGTGTGGTCACGTTACCAAGAATGCCAGCAATGAAGTCATCTGCTCTAACTTTTTCATCTGCGGGGATCGCATTATGCTACCAGGTTTCCGAAATAACAAAAACATTGGTATCATATACCAAGCCCAACTCTTCTATCATGCCTGCTTTATTTACAACACACTTAGTGAATTTAATCGGACGTTATGTTCTTGCTAGTGCTAGCCTTGTGAGGATGAGCTGTTCATTTCAGAACTTTCAGAAAAAAATTCAGGTCATAAATTTGAACCGTATTCTTTCAGTTTCCTTTATCGACTCTTCCTTTATTCCACAGCATTTGCGTTTTCACATCGTGTCTGGACAGTAGCCTTTCGGGGGTAAAATTTTGCGCCTTTGAATTCTGGCCATTTCGCAGGATTAACTGTTTTTCATGTAATCGTGCAAGTAAACAATAATTGACCGGTTCCCTGCACTTTACCCTACCTTATCTATCTTAGCCACCAACGAGCAGGTCGCGCCCAATTTTTCCTTAAGCGCTTCGTTAGCAACTTTGCCGTGTGAAAGTGATTCAGTTTTGCCGGGAATTCCCGAAATATCGAGCTGCCAGATTCGACCGCATGTAAAGGCCTTCCAATTCGATCAACTTCGCTGGCTGTAATTTGAGTGTCTTCTCAATTTTACCCAGTACTGTGATCGATGTTACACCGCCGTTTTCAATTGTTTGGGTGTTTTTTCATGTTAATCAGACGCTTCTGAAAACTGTTTATAGGTTTTGTTTTCTGTAGTTCCAAGGCGTGTTTCCAGGTCAGCTAAATCATGCCTATTTACGTTCTATCTATCCATTAAGAATTTTTAATTTAATCAGCGGATAATTCCGGATCGTTCTCGATGTCGCCACAATCCAGAAATTTGCACTGAGAGAAATATTCATAAGCTATTCTTATGCAGACTTGAGGGTATTGCAAAGGAGCCAGGTACATATTACCAATACGTAAAGAATGCTTTCCACCACCATATATATGAAGGACAAAACGCATGGTAAACGACCTACGGCAAGAGATCTCACCGCGCCCACTGAAATGCCTCCCGTGTTGAGAGTCTGTTTGGGCGTTTTGGCTGGTGACATCACGAATCCATAGCTTGTGACACATCGCAGGTTGGGGACGGCATTGTCCTTCCGAGATTCATCGCTGATATCGCTTGATGCCGTCGTAGTCGACGTGAGCGTTGTGGTCGGTGTCGCCTCGTGCGCTTTCAGGAAAAGAGCCCCTGTCAGGAAGAAAAATCACGTGGTGCACAACCTGCGCAAGGGGTTTCTCCGTGCCCACTCACAAGATCGTACACAGCACTGCATACCTCCTGAACACAACGCGAAACGAAATAAACAATACAACGCGTGAGAAACAGTCATCGAAAGTAAAACCCAATGCAACAAATTTTGCGCAGCAGTTGAAGGAAAAAATGCGACAAGAAAAAGTTCTTCAAGAATAAATTTGATATGACTGTGTGCGATATGAATGGTAGTAAATTTCTTGCTTTCAGCCATTCCCTACCAAGAAGTCAATGCGTAGAAACTAGCCCCTTGTTATTTAGTCAGCAGTGCGGTGCAAACGACAATGGAAAATTGCGCCTTTAATTTCGGCTCTCGTAACCGCGTCTTATTACGTGAAAGGTGTTTAAGGTGTCTGCGTTTGTAAGAATCTTTGGACAAATATAGCCGTGCACCTACATTTTATTGCGGAGTAATCTACCTTAACGTACCTCCTTTACGGTGCACAGCCATTTGTTTCGTAGCAAAAAGCAAAGCGTTCGCAACTAATCCCGTCTAATTATGCGAAAAAAAATGCCTTCCACGAAGCGACATCTTTTTGAAAGATTATAATTTTAGAGCTGCCTTGTTACTGTTTCCGTTGGGAACAAAGTACATTAAAAGTGCGCGAGGGGCTGTGTTCATAACAAGCCTTTTTGATGTTTCCGGCGCCAAATTGAGTCGCAGTAGATAAATAATCTGTTCTAGAATTCAGTTAATATTCTTACTCTTGTAACAACGATAATTATTGACAAAACCTGCACTCACAAACTGCTTTAGAAATGTGCACTCACAAATTGATTTAGGAACGTGCTGAACGGCGTCTGGCATTTTGTGGATTACTGGGTTGTATGCATTTACTTAGGGCTTCATCGAAAGCAAGTTGGACTCTATGTTCTCCTATGAATAGGAAAGGCTACTTCCTTTAATATTCAGATGCTTTATTTAGGCAGCAGTGTAACAGACCTGTCATCCTCGATTATCCCCTGAGGAATTACCAGCAGGTCCACTTCTGTTTTACGATCTCGACCTCTGAAAAAACGTTAAGGAAAGAAAAGCACCTTAAGATTCTAGGAGCAGCAGAAGTTGAAAAAATAAATAGAAAGACGAGTGAAATTGGAACACCATGCGACAAACCACAGCCGTGAATATCATTACCTACTCAAGGGTGCCGCGCGGTAAATCGTATGTCAGCTGCACACGCCAGGCACGTCAGTTCTCTGTATCGGAGCTGGAATCAATGCTCGCTCTTCGCATTACAAACAGCACGAAAGCATATGAAAAAAAAAACAAGCGCTGCAAAGTTCGCAATGACATGCATATCACTCCTCTTGCCTCTCATGCACAAAAGCAGCAAGCACAAGCTAGAAATGCGCGAAAAGTGGTGAGAACGGCATCTAGTGGCGCTCGTCTATCGAAACTAGCCGTCGGCACGTTTTCCCGCATTTCAGTCGGCGTTCTTTGAAGCAAATGTCAAGGCCTCAGACTTTCCCGCTAGAATGTCTAAAGCGTTCCTGAAAGGCCGTCGCTCCAACAGTTTCCGCGGATACGCCCTCAATTTTCCGAAAACTACTCTCCAAAGATTTTCGTCATAACTAAAAGTAAACATTCCTTTTTTTCACGATAAAGAGCATTACATGTAAGCAATAACAACCCTTCCCGTTGTTTATTCTTTTAGGTCGCTATTTTTTTTAGGTGGAGACCTTCAAATGCATTATTAAACAACAGTTAATAGTACCGAAAGTAAAAAGTAATTCGGCGTTTTAAGTTTATCGCGAGGGAGTTACAGTAGGCTACACGAGATGAATGTTGGGCTTTGGCGTTAATACTGCGCTCTGGACATGAATATGCCTATTCATGGGAGCGAAAAGCGAGTTAGCTGTCCTCTAGCGCAAGAAATAAAATTTGAAATATATACAAGAAAATAACTCCAGCTTGCAGAAGAAGGACCGTCATAGAGTGACGGATGAGAAAAAGTCTCACGATTGCAGCTCTACTCGAGCCTGTCAGTGTTACACGCCGTCCTTACTCTACAAAAGTCAGAAAAAAAATATTTTTTGCAGGTAAAACTAAACTCTTGCACCATATGTCTCTTAGGAGCCCTCTAACCAATCCTTTACAAAAATTTCTTTAGACAGTTTATATTAAGTCCATAAACTTCTGTCTATAAAGTGTACAGACTTTTTATAGGAAAATCCTAGAGAACAGTCTATAGGCAATACAGATCCTATAGACAGTCTACAGATTTATGGCGATACACTCTTAGTAGATTTTTGTCTATAGACAGTTTATAGGCTATGAACAGAAAAAATATATCTATAAGAAGGCAATAGAGGCTATAAGAAGTGTACAGATTGTCTATAGACCATTTTTGTTAGAGAATGGCATAGGTCATTTTTCATGACGTCGCGGTTATACATCTCGTCCGCGGTCAATCCCATTCCCACCTGCCAGCCCACTGCGATGTCACGCTACCAAGTGAGAAGCAGTTAGCCACTACGTCATAAGACCCAGTCGACGCCATTGTCTGGAGGGACTATTTTAATGTGCATTTGCCGCTTCGCCCTTGTGTTTGGTTTGGTTTTATTTATAGCTTTTTAAAGTCCTATAGCGACTCAGGCTATGAGGAAGCCGCAGTGAAGGGCTCCTGCAATTTCAATCACCTGGGGTTCTTTAACGTACACTGAAACCGCACAATACGCGGGCCTCTAGAATTTTCGCCCGAATAGAAATTCGTCCGAAGCAGCCGGGATCGAACCCACGTCTTTCGGGTCAGCATCTGAGCGCCATAACAACTGAGCCAGCGCGGCGGCAATAATTCAACCCCTGTTATATTCGTGAACTATTCGCTGGGCAAGACTAACTGGTCGCTTTCTCATTCGGCGTTACTGTGACGGGAAATGCCGTAGAAATAAAAAATCAACATTGTGAGCTCTCTTAAGATGCAAGAAGGCGAAGCGTCACTCGCTTAGCACACCTCTTAGTCGGCATGCGTGAAGCTACTTTAAACAACAAAGTGTGATATCGCTTTAGCCAAGCGTCGTTTTTGCTCTTTCTGAACACCTTGAGAAAAAAAAACGCAAACCAGGTCGACGAAGAAAAAAGAAAAGAGGACACAAGCTGCCATTGCTTGAAAAGATGCCTTCATAACATGAAAAGTGGTAGATTGGTTTCACGATGAACAAACAGTACGGCGGAGCTATTACAACGACTTCGTTCGGTTGGTGGATCAAGCTGTATTGTTTTTGCTGGTTCTCTTTTATACTTGGAGAATGTTCGGAGGAGGTACTACGTCATTGAATTGACGTAGCGCCCCCCTCCCCCCACCCGGCTCCCTTTAATGGACGCACTAAAATAAGGAGGACTTTATGTGCGACATGAAAGACTACCATCGATAACTTCTTTTTACTGTATTCTGGTCAACGCAGTCGTCTTACTGCGAGAAACAAAGGTTCATGTTGCTTCCCAGGGGTGACTTATAAGTCCAACGCAGCTCTTGGTAGAAGTTGATCCTTTCCTTTAGTGCTTCTTTACGGATTACTCTGCATGCCATAATGGGGCCCAAGGTCACACTGTGAGAAATTTTCATTCAGAGAAAAATAAAAAACGCACACTGCAATTCAGGTGTTCCATTTCCTCTGCTGCTCAAATACATAAATAGGGGGCCATGATCCTGCTCACAGCAATCACCAATTGGCTTCTCCAGCAATCAATCCCCCTCCACATTTTATCCATACATATATGAGGTATCCGCATCAGAAGATATGTATATAAGGAATACACCGAAATAACGTAGGGAAACGTGCAAATAACACCGCTCTGATAGAGCATATAATATTTACGTAAAAGCAAGACCGCTGCACATCATTACACCTCTCGCTCACCAATTCGCTCACCGAAAGTAAGCCATCTTTCTAGCCGTGTACCAAGGTAGAATGGTCTCGAAAACAAATTACCACTTGGCTCCAGATTCTTGAATCAACACCTGCCGAATGAACAGTCTATCTCATTCCTATATTTTGGGCACCCTAACTATCAGAGATTTACGCCCAACATATAGCCCTGTCTGCTTTGCTGATGACTAATATTTAATGTGAAATAGGTCTAAATACGAAATGAGATTTAGCTTCAGGTTTTCTTTTTGACGGCATTACCACTTTCCACACACACTGCATTTCGATGCTGTTTTCACAGGTCAATGTTGTTGAGATAGCGATGGCTATATTTTTACGCTTTTTCCCAAAATATTCAAAAAATTCACGTATTCAGAAACCTTATTCCTCATGGAACACACCGCTCGATGCGCCCTCATTTCGCAACTGCATTTGGCGGCACTGCTATGGGCCATCGGCGCTGATATACGAACCCGCCGAAGGGTCAATAAACCGAGCACATCGCGCGAGCTTCGGTCATCGCCACGCACAGTGGAGAGAAAAAAGGAACGCATACAGAATAAAACGGGGACATCGGGCGCGGTGCTCGTGCAAAGAACAGCAAAAGCGATTGATTTTCCAATCACGCGCAGGGAGAAAGCGGGCCAGTGGGGTGCCGCCGTCTACGCATGTCGCGTGGGCTGGGTTCGACGACGACGACCTGGGACGACACGAATGCCGGGCCCTTTTCGCGCAGTCTATCATTTTTTTTCTGTACCTCATATTTTCTGTTTTTTTGGCTCCTCCGGAAGCGAGAACGATCGGAAAGGGTTCTGATGGGAATGATCGGGGAAGTGAGGATCTTCTTCTTCCCACCGTAGGGAAGAAAGGGTCGCGCGCCGATGCCGTGCACGGTTGGCGGTGCGTCATCCTTTTTTGTTCCTGATATTTTCCCGCCGTCGGTGTCGCCGTCTGCTTGCCGCCGCGCCCTCCATCGCTATAAGGGCAGCAGAGGTCAGTGCTCCCGTGCCTCACGTTGTCGGCTTCGCCCTTAACGCTCTTCTTCCCGAACCGGCAAGGACGGTGCGCCTTCATCTTCCCCCGACGCACTTTTTCCCTTCATCTCTCTCGCCCTGGCTTTACCTCGCTATATAGGAGAAGAAGCGGAACACGGTAACCTAATTTTCTTCGCATAGGAGTGACCGTCTGTCAGGCTTCATGTACACTAAATCACATTTCGAAATTAGAAGATCGCATAGCTGAAATACGAGTGTTATCTCACGCCTCACTTTTTGATAGTGTCTTGGTAGCCTTATGAAAGCGTTTCTTGGCGCCTGTATTTAAAAATGAAGAGTTAGAGCTTTAAATAGAGCTCTTCTTTCAGTGCAAAGTACTCAGGACGTTTTCAGTGTGTGCTCTGCACAAATACGCAAGGCATTTCAAGTTACCTTGCCTTCCTACTGCAGTCCGCTTGCCAATGTCATGACTATATCAGTCGTCGACATATCCACGATCACTTACGGACATAAACTGAGTGCCACCCAATGTGACTCTGGGAGAGAGAACGCCAGGAAAGGACACGTGTGCACTGATTTCAGGTCTACAAATGGCGTGGAAATAACAATCGTCTGTCTATTGTCTTCACGCACTATTGCCTACCATGCGCATTAACTATCTCGCCCAACTTTCTGTTCTTATACGTGAAAATAACCAGATTAGGACGCGAGAAAGGTATTCGAGACTCCTGCGGGGTCCATGCGAACAGGTAGGAAGGTGTATTGTATGTGCTCGAGCATCGCGTAAGTACATTTTAAACCCAGATTCGCAGTGCTGCTTCTTGCTTTCGTGATCAGTAGACGCTCGAGTACTGTGCAGTCACGAATGCCGACTTGTGCTTAAAGGTTGTGTTTTAATGTTCGATCAAGGATTAGAAATTCCCATGAATGAAGCTATCGGGTACACTCTGCACGCAAGGTTTGCGTTCTTGAAGCAAAACACTGCTTAGCTCCACGGTGGCTCATTGGTTATGGCGCCTGGCTGCTGACCACAAACACGCGGGTTCGATCCCGGCCACGGTGGTCGAATTTTGATGGAGACGAAATTCTAGAGGCCCGTGTACTGTGTGAAGTCAGAGCGCGTTAAGAAGCCCACGTGATCGAAATTACACGGAGCCCTTCACTACGGCGTCTCTCATAGCCTCAGTCGCTTTGGGACGTTAAAACCCCCGTAAACCAAATCAAACCGAGAAACAATAACTGAAGAAATAACAGCGAAATCTCTTCCATTCCGAGTGTCCAAATTGCTCTCACCACCTCCCACAGCACCCCTTATGGGGAAGGTAGCCGTCCGGGAATTGTGTCTGGTTAACCTCCCTGTCTTTCTTTCCTCCTCTCTCTCTCTCTCTCTCCCTATCTCTTCCCGTGTCTCTGGTCCTGTGTAGTCGAGAAGATAAATCGTCGCTTTATCATTGCCATTCCCGTTCAGAGTGGGGCAAGCGGTGTGGTTCGACGCAGGCATCGATTCTCTTCGATCTGGGTCGGCGGCAACGTCCTCAGCAACGACGCACTATGCGGTGCCTGTGTCGACCGGTTTCTTCCGCTTGTTACGATCTGAAATGTGGAGAGCTTTGGCCGGTTGGTACATGCTCGCAAACAACAAAACCTGTGGAAGCAAGCCAGCACCCGAAAGAACAACGCTGTGCGTTGTTATACAGGGTATGTTACTGGGCAGGTTGGTAGTTGTCGAACATCATGGAATTGCAGCGCTGGCAGGCAAGGACACAGAGAGAACACACGCACGCTATTGTGTGTGTTCTCTATGTGCCCTTGTCTGCCAGCGCTGCGATTCAACGATGTACGTTGCTAGGCTTTCAACTTCGAGTATTTTAGGAAGCTATCACAGATTCTAGATTGAGGCTCATATAAAGGAGTAAATCTTCACCATTGGTGCGTCTCGGGTAGGAAGCAATCACACACGAGCCTTTACGCAGAAGCTCCTCATATGCGCACGTATGACATGATTTGCGTGAAAAAGAATGGTTACAGGTGAAGGCGTCCACTACATTATGGAAACAGAATAGCCACTTTGATAAGAATGGTTGCAAAGGGGTTAAAATATTGTTTTTGTATCGGGAGCCTTAGTGATGTGTTCTTGCATTCCTCTGCTTGCTCAATAACATAGTGTGTCTGTAAAATATGGCGCCAGCACTTTGGTCTTCCAACCCGAACGATTACAGTGATTTAGAGGAGCGAAGTATGCCCGTTGAGTTCAGAGCCGTGCTGCTTTGTTATACATTGTGGTGTTGCGTTTCTTCCGCTGCTTTTAATGCGTGTGACCTTGTCGGGTTACTACACGACGCACTGCACGGATCAAACCTCTGGTCTTAAAGTGTCTGCGCTTAACGCCTTCTCGAGCCTTCACGGGTAATTGATTGAACAAGCCATTCCATGCATTTGTTAGCTCCCTGATCGTTAGACTCAAGGAGCACATCAAGATGGTTTCTTCCTTGCTCTCAGTGTTTTGTTCTTTTTTGTGAATTGCTATTGAACCGTCACTGATCAAATTATTATTTATGTTAGTAAATTTAACAGACCATCACAATCACGGAGCCAGCCATGCCTCCCGACTGTCTTACAAAACTAGTGGTACCATATCTAAGCCAAGAGGTGTATTGAGATCTGTTAGATATAGTAACTCAATACTTCTCGTCTCAGCCTGAGGCGAACAAAAATAACTGCGCTTTTTCCACTTTGTTTCTCGTGTTCTCTGAAGAGTTCGTGCACGCGTGACTAACGCACAAAACATGTGCACCTGAAACAAAGTTGCAAACCGACCCGAGCCGTGCCGCACCAGTCTAGACCTTCAAAATTCAGAGCGCTCTGAAATTTGCATACGTAGTACATCAACGTTTCCTGCCAACCCCAAACTCGCCAGTCCTTGCTAGTCCAGAAAGAAAGATTTCGTGACAGGAATAGCTCAGATTTGCACGGAACTTCCATCCACGGGTGGTAAACAAGTTTCATTCCCCTCATTCCCTTTCCCTCACCCTAAGCATCCCACGTGAGCGCCCCGTCAGCGGGAACGACCTAATCTCCCGACTCAGCTTCGCAAGCCGTGCAGGTCAACCATCGACTACACGAGCATCTTGCCGGGAAGTCTGGCTTCTGGCCGCAAATCCGTGCCACCACTCCCCATCCGGACCCTTCCCTCAACTTTTCCCCCCAACACGCTCCTGTAAACGCCCGAGCCAAACTCCTAATCCGGAACACACCGGAGCGGTGCTTCCGCTGATTGATCCCGCGCTGCTAATCGAATTTGGCTGCACTCGCGGTGTTCCCGAAGGGGCACTTGTTATTGGTTTAGTTTCCTTCCACATCCGTCCTCGTGTTTATTTGTTTAGACTCTCCTCGGCGACCATCCACGTAGCTTGGTGACCTCAGCACCAGCGGAAGCTACGGACTTTTCGTACAACGCCCCGTAATGTTCCTTCCTCCTTTCGTTGTGACTCACATACCGCGCTTGGGACTGAAGCCCTTCCGCCGGTGACGATGAATGCGGAAGCGATCTGTTTAGGGAAGTGACCGGGAATACGGGAGGGAAAAGGGGTGTAGGCGTGGCAGGTGAAATACGTGGCTTCGTCTTCATCTGGGAGCAAGGGAAGAGGGGATTGCAGAGCAGGGGTCGCACGGCCGGGTTCTTCGAAGATGCCGCCGATGACAGAGGGCTGAAAAGCGGTAAATCGTCTCGATGATTCCGATGGCAAGGTTAATGTGGTTAGACGATCGCATCAATCACGCTGTATATTCTCTGTCGCTTCAATGGGTCTGCGGTAGGGCAGTGCTTTCACTTGGCTGAACAGAATTAAATAGTTGAGCAGGACGGGTCCTTGGGTGAGTTCTTCTCGTGTCGATTTCAACGAGAAGGGTTGCCCGAACTAGACGTAGCACGTTACAAAATGAAACTGTTACAAACTTGCAAAGTGTATTCGTCACTCATGGAAATGCACGTAGACGTGGCTTCACATAGAGCTCTTTGCGTCTGTGCTGCCATATTGACGTGCATCTGCAAGAGCATGGAACAAATTGCTGTAGTAAGTTTGCGCACCACTCTGTCTTGTGACTGTTCGATTTGTAGAATTTTAATGCGAATTGAGCGCAGTGATTTTTGCCGGATGCGAAAGGCGGAAATCACGCCAAATCCTCTCAACGCTTTCTTCTTGTAGTTATATGAACAAGAAGGGCGACGCCTGCTCTGAAACTTACATGCCGTGTGCAGCCCCATCATGAGCCGCGCAATAAATAACATAATTAGCTATCCTTGCTAAGAACAGTCTTCTGAGCGTAAGAGTTTAAGTGTTCGCACATTTTGCGACATACTGCTTGATCACTGCAACATTATTTGCGACTCTGAGCTCATTACGTTGTTATGTGACAGACCTTGAACACACATATATTCGCAGTGTGGTGTAGCCAACGATTGGCTTGGACTGTCTGTGCATTGCACTTCCGGAGATACCACTCAGCCTCTGCCCCCCCTCTTATAGAGGTTGCGTACCACGTTTTGATAAGTTCTGAGGGCCTAGTCATGTGGCCAGCTGTATCATTTTGCGCCACATAGCCACCACCTTGTTCTTGTTGGTGAAAGAAATGTGTGAAACGGCGGGTTCAATCCCGGCCGCGGCGGTAGAATTTCGATGCACGTGAAATTCTAGAAGCCCGCGTACTGTGCGATATCTGTGCACGTTAAAGAATCCCAGGTGGTCAAAATTTCCGGAGCCCTTCACTACAGCGTCTGTCATTGCCTGAGTCGCTTTGGGACGTTAAACCACCATAAACCATAAACCAAAAATGTTCGAAACTAAAACAATAGGTTATATATTGCTGTCAGTCATTCACAGCAGTGGCAGGCGCCAAGTATTTCTGTCAGTTAACGAAATGATTTTTACTAATCTGCGGCCACAATATGCCCAACATTCAAAGTGCTCTCCCCTAGTTAAAAATTGTTCTCTCTCACCCTCTTTCTCCTGAGAAATGCCATGACCACAACATAATCTAAAAACGGCGTGATGCAAGTAGGATGGCCGTTAACAGCCATATTTAACGGAAATGAAAACGGTTAGAAATGGCCGTTAGATTGCTTGAAATGATTCTTCCAGAAATGTGCTGAGCATCCAGCTCATGAAATTTGTATTAGACGTCAGGCAGACCCTACTTGACTCAGGGGAAGGTATGCAGTCTTGGTGAGTGTGTCGGATTTGACAGAAACGAGACAAGATAATCTCCACTTTACATAGCGCTCAAAGTCGCACAAATCCTTCTTTTTTGGGCAGATTTTACCTCGACAGGTGTGTTTTGAAACACCGCTCCCAAACACCTCCTAATCTCATTTCACTCTTTCTCCAGAAACGTTGGGTTTATCAACCGTTTAAACAAGTAATAAACGTTCCTGCAAAAATTTTCTGCATGTATGATTTGAAAAAGGAACGTTCAGAAGCAACGGTTCACGCGGTGAATGAAGAGTGTTTTTTCGAAAAACGAGCAAAGCCACTCCCATGCGACTGCAACAAACGGTAACTAAGTTTGGGCAGCCAAGCAGTCTAGGACGACATTTATTTTTCATACACACTCAAGTTGTTCCTATCGAATTTTATAAAACAAATTACAAATAAAACTACACTTTCAGTGAGAAATACGGGCGCATACTTCGCCAACACGAGCGCTTTTGTTCCATATTTCCTTTATGTTTTTCGATCACCTTAGTTGCAATCTTGCGCTGGAACGCCTCTCTCAATTTTAGCGTCGCTTTTCAAATTTCGGCGCTGGGGAGCTAACTTTTGCTGGACTCACGTCAAGGCAAATCTTCGTGGCAAAATGACTAGGTATCATTGTAGGAAGACTAAAAATGTTAATAATAAAGAATATACGGGGTTGGTACTGAAAGCAGTCAAATTGCTGACATAATGTCTTTGTCAAGTAAACACGTCGTTCACGTTCAGCGTGACTATAACTAACTATTCTCCTATAATACCCATTACTTTAGTTGCGGGTAACATGTATTTCTTGCATGTAACAAAAGAATCGTTTCACTGCACGTTCTCACAGATTTCAGAGAGAAACAGTCGACCATCATGGCGTTTTTGACGAAGGAAGGCTGCAGCTGCCCGATATTCACCGACGGCTACTTAATGTCCACGAGATGTCGCGGCTGCCAATATCAATGTGCTTAATTATTTATTTATTTATTTATTTATTTATTTATTTATTTATTTATTTATTTATTTATTTATTTATTTATTTATTTATTTTTTATTTATTTATTTATTTATTTCATGTATCCTCAGGGCCAGAGGTATTATAGAAGGGAGCGGTTACATAAAGTTACAAAAACAACGCACAATGATGCAAAGTAATTGGTAGTACAGAAATGAATGGCTCCAAGTTACACAATATTATCTATGGGTCCTTGATGGGCCGGTTAATAAAATATAATACATATTAATACTGCATATAATACTAGTGCATAAAGTGCAGCAGTACAGTATAAGAACTGAAAGTGCAAAGAAACAAACAAAAACATGCTCCTACTCATACAATGTTATCTCTCTCTTGAAATGCTTGTTATCAGCGATTGTATGGGGCGATGCGGGAAGATGATTCCATTAAACAGCTGTGCGTGGAAGGGATGACTGGAACATGGCATTTGATTTCCATATAGGCATATAGATGCATTAAGAAATTTGAACATGGAATAGCAACATTAACGATACACCATGCTGGGGGTGAGCATCAACTGCATCCACTGACACGAATTGTTAGCGAGTACACTCATTGACGCTGCCCCAACTGTATCGCTTGAGATAGAGACGACATTGAGCAGTACCTTTCTATATAGAAAAAGTTGCTCTATGGCACGGATTGTTGACAAATGTGGAATCAAACCTTTGTTCACGAATACCACAAGAAGTAGAATGCCATCATGTAGAGTCAGCAGAGTTTTCGCCTTTGTTTGTGGTCTAATGGGGAACTTGTATTGCATCTCTTCCCGGTGCTTGTCCTATTCCTCCCGTATTTTCATTCACTTGCTGTTCAAAAAAGTCAGGAATCAGTGAGATATGTATTTAAGATTAACTTGCGCACACTGTATTCGTATGGGCTCGGTAGCCCGTTTCGTTTCCATTCATTACCGATTTAAGTTATTTAATCTGATTATTTAATCTATCCGTCAGTTGCTTAAATTAAAATATCAGTTACTTTTTATTACTTTATTCATTGTGACACAGAACACAATGTCTTTCCCACCCATTATTTTAGCAGTGCTAATGTAACTATGTTTTTTGAGCGTCTTAATGTTCTGTGTCTGTGGTTATGAAATAATTATGAAAAAATATAAGCAGTATTGACTGGTACATTGCAATATAATCTCGTAACACCTGAAATCAAATCATTGCGCTGCAGTTCATTTTTTCTTAGTGATATAAATGGCTATTTAACTTCGAAATTTATGAAACAAGACTAGTGCACCAATTTATCATTTTTGTTTGTTTTTCACGCTTCACTATCATTTCTTCTTACTGTTGTTAGGACATAATCTATATCATACTTATTTGCTAGTAATTTCGCCGTAGCTGAAATTATTGTACCTTCACGTACCTGCAACTGGTGACCACTGCCTCTGTTGTTGGTGAAACTATGTAGCTTTCATTAGGTAATTCTCTTGACAGACTTTTAAACATGGTACCTCCGTGAGTACTAACTTCGTGTAACAATTGTGTTACAGAACACACTGTGGTCACTAAACGGCTTCACTATGAAGCCTTAGATATTTTAAATGCCTTCGGACAGCTAGTGAGTTCGTTAGCCTTCACCTACGTGAACGCCGAAATCTCCTTTCAGCTAGGTATCTCACCAGACAAAAAAAAAACATAAGCAGGGCCAGCTGGCGTATTCGACATTTCGACATCGCTGTTTCAAAAGATGATTGCAGTGTTGTTACACCCTCTGTTTTTGTATGTTAGAGGCTTTCATTTTTAGGAACTTTTCGCTCAAAAAGTATGCAATGCATTGCGATCAACAAGAACTGCCTGCCATTCTTTTGTGTGTGTGATAGCCACAAAGAAGCAGTGCAAGCGATCGCTGGGCTGCACCCTCTTTAATTCCTACACTCTAAACAGAAAGCAGTAAAAGGAAATACTCTAGCACACACCCTTTTACGAAATGGTGTGTGCTAGAAGACAGCTTACTACCTTTTTGCTCCCGTATAAAGGCGTATTCGTGTTTAGAACACACCCTCTCCTCAACACCCTAGACGCTCCTGCCTTAGACCCAGCTAGTCTTCTTTATTCGAGATTGACCTGTTGACGACATTATCTGGGCAAGTACCAATATAATGGTAATGCCGGTGGCCATGCATAAAGATTTCTTTTGCAGTGGGTTAGCGGAAAGGTTTGTTTTTATGCCAGTTTACGCTGTCGCATATTATCGCAGAGAACTTGTTCTGTACGGCTAAGTTGATGAAATAGTCTTGGGCAACCGGCAATTTCTGCAACAATGTGTTCACAAGGGAGAACACTCCCTTACACTAAGTGCCTTTTTATGTGAGAGCCTGCGCACAGAAGTGTAATTTTCCGAAGTTTCATTTCACTAAACTTCATAGCTTAAAGTAGAATTGCACTTGTTGCGAAATCCGCGATATTCAAGGATTAAAATTTATATAGGGTGGACGTAAAGCATGCCATGTGTTTTTGCGCCAGCGTTTAAAATAGGGACGTATTCAACGATGGAATTTTTCGCATCTTCTCAAAGCCCCAAAGGGAGCGGAAGGTCGGTGTGTCGTTAGGGGTGGATAAAATCTGAAATTTCCACTTCCGTCAACCACGCCCTGCCTTGGCTTCGGAAAAGCCCTGGTACCATCGATGACATAATCTTTCCCCCTTCCCCCCCTCCGCCCAATTGGCGCTGTGCGCTGTGGAGAAATTTGAAGGCCGTCGCTATTTTTATCGGGGATTGCGCCACTATCTGCACTTCTAACCCAAAAGGACTTCGCCTGCTCTACCTGCAAGTCTCTCATGTTCGACCCATTCTCTAAAACCTATACAGTTGCCCTTTAAAGGTGTAGCAGGCTCCAGCAGCAGTTCCTAGGCGAAGAGGCCAAGGCTGTTCACCGAAAGGACCTCATAACAACTGCATTTCTTCAAATACGGGCACAGGTAGCACTGCATAATGCTACATCTCTCCCACGGGCGTTTTTCTTAGCCTTAGAATCGGCCGAATCCTGTGGCACAAATGCAGAAATTGCATTTAATATGCACTGAGTATCCATCTTGTTCCAGTCCAAAATATAGCAGGGAATGGAGGAGCATCTCTAGCCCACATCATGCCCGTTATGGTTGGGTGAACAGTTACAATGCCAACGGCTGTAAACACCGACATTGAGATGTTGTGTCTGGGATAACTAAAATTCACTCGAAATGAAGCGCTGCAGGCGAACGCATAATTCGAATCCGGCGCATTTATTGACATTTAAAAATAGCAACTTTGGTGTGCTTGATAGCTTTTTTCCAAGTTAACCCGGTGTCTAGGTATAAATAAGGTTGGCCTTGCTGCATACGAACATAGAGACGCAATTCACGGCGGTCATAGTCTCAATGCACGCTCATGTTCGTTGACTAGATATTTTAGCGATAGAAAATACACTAAAAGGAGAAGATACAAAACGCGCGCGCCGGAAAGCCAGGCTCTATTAAATTCTTCTGGGGCTGAGTGATGTATTACCTTGAAATAAGAACCAGCATTTCGCAATAGGCATAGCCACTCCTCCGAACAACTTGTGGCACAGCCGGTCTTTGATGACAGTGTTGCTGTAGTTCCCTACGGAGCAAAAGACGTCTGGTAATCCGAACATGCCTCAACGCAGCCAGCTACAGATGTAAGCATCATCCGCTTATGGTACCCGACGTACACAGCAGACATTATTTTTTGCGCTGCCGAGAAAAGCCCTGAGAACATAAGCAGGAAAGAAGGGAAATTTCCCAATGCCATCGCAGCAGCTGCACGAGCTCCCGAGGGGGCTGGTCGATCCCTATACGGCCGCGTCGAGAGAAGTGGACAACCTTGTGTGGGGAAGAGGAAGGCAAGACGAGGACTCCCACTGCGCCCGAATCAATAACGCTTGACAGGACGCGCCGCAGTAGGGACGTGATTGAAGCTCCATGTGCCGGCTGCCCTTTGATCCACTCCTGCCGCCTTCGATAGGAGGTCCAAAAAAGGGCGCCGCTCAGCTTGAGTTCGTGTTCGCCTGCTCTCGGAGCGTATTTTGAAAACACATCGAGTATTCATTGATCGATCGATCGATCGATCGATCGATTGATTGATTGATCGATCGATCGATTGATTGATTGATTGATTGATTGATTGATTGATTGATTGATTGATTGATTGATTGATTGATTGATTGATTGATTGATTGATTGATTGATCTATCGATTCACCCTGAGCGGTGGATTGTCAATTTCACCAGCCGTTTTGTAGTTCAATCACTCGGTTTCTCTAGTGTCAAAAAATAATGTTCAACAAGCCCGTTCAAATAGAACTAATGGTATGCACACTGGCGCTTGAAAAGTCACACTTCTCACTAAGAAGAACAAAATTTATGCAGTTGAACATCAACAGCAAATAAGCTAGTTTCAAAAGCGGCACCTCTTCTTTCAATGCTGCACTTTGTTTAGGTTAGCATACGAAGCGGTGTTTTCCAGCTAGGACAACAGGATCGTACATTCACAACAGCTGTAAGATAGCGCTAGGCTTGCCCTCTATTCGAGGCTCCAGCCGCTACCAGCGCTCCTCCGATGAAGGCAACCCTGCTGGGGCTATTTTTTTCGTACTTTTTGTGGACAAATGCGAGTATCCGTGACATCTTACTTCGTCCCTTGCTCCGTTCTTTTCGGCATGAAACGCTGAGGGGACCATTGAATGAATGCGGCTATGTACAGTGGTGTGATGTAAAATATGGTGTATCAGTGTTGGTGTCTGCTTAACAATTCGGTTCGGCTACTCGGTAGACGTCACGTGAAAAGTATTAATACGTCATATTGAAGCAATATAAACTTTCAGCAAGGCTTCACTTTCGCACACAGTAACCACTGGTATACCGCTACCGCCAGGTGCTCCTCAGGGCTTCTATACACATGTGTTGTTGACAGCTGTTGGTAGCGACGTAAAGTAAAGCTACGCTAAACTCTATAATAGCAAAAACATTACCTAGCCGCTGTCATACACGGCTACCATTACTGCTTCCACCCAGCACTATAGTCGGTGCCGATTTTTTTTAATTAATGTTAGCCTGTAAACACATCTGTGTTATTCCGCTAAATAGTTAGGACATGGGACTGTAAGCCTGGCCGCCTGGGGCGCTGCTCTCTCTGCGGTGTATACACTCTGTAATTGGTGCAGCTGGTGGCGTCTATGGGAGCTCCTTTTAACCAGACGTGCATAGTAAATTGCCTGTAATTGAGGAAAATGTTGTTTCCTTGAATTTCAACATTGAAATGTGGCAGATGTCTTAAAAGCATTACATAAATAACAAATATTGAAAATAGAATATGGTTTATGGTTTATGGAAGATTTAACGTCCCAAAGCGACTCAGGCTATGATTGACGCCGTAGTGAACGGCTCCGGAAATTTCGACCACCTGGGGTTCTTTTACGTGCACTGACATCGCACAGCACACGGGCCTCTAGAATTTCGCCTCCATCGAAATTCGACCGCCGCGGTCGGTGAAAATAGAATATGTTTTAAGAGGCGGTCGGTGAAAATAGAATATGTTTTAAGAGAAAATTAGTTAAAGGAAGCGGAGAGTAAATTTTGCTGTGGAGAAAGGGGTGTTTTTTCTGCTTCGTAGCTTCCGCTGCACTGCCACAAAAAGATGGTACAACAATTGGCATGTCTTTCGCGCACATACCCCGTTTTTGAATGCTGTAGCTGACGCTTACTGCACTGCTGCTGACGTTACCACACCGGGAACTGACTCATCATCCGTACGGTACACGTGTGCAGTCAGCTGCCTGCAGAAGCGGTATACATCGTTCCACGGCTACAATAATTTAAACCGTTCGAATATAAAGAACCTTTCAGTATAGCGCGCGCCTTGTTACCCTTACCGGAGTACCGAGAGAACGCGCCCCATCAATGCGCATGCGCAGATGCACAGAGTGCGCCAGATGACGCCATGTACCCAGCAGCTACGCCGACGCCTGCCACATCGGGACCAATCATCGCGTGCGCACGGGGGGTGGGCGGGCTCCCGGTATTCCGGTAACGGTAACACGGCACACAATATGCTAAACGTGCTAATAAACTGCCTTACCTTGGTGCGTTGCTGGAAACACATGAACACAAAGCAAAAATGCCTGGAGGGCTGCTGAAAACACAATACACTGCGGAGCACCCACAGCTTCGAAAGCTTTTGTGCTCTCGTGTAGCGAACGGTTCGAACTGGCCGTGCTACTGACAGCTGTTGAATGGAGGCGTCGCCCGACATGACTCCATTTGGATACAATACTTTCGTTCAGGTTCGTTTCCGAGCAATTAAACCGGAGAAAGCATGCTGTCAGTTTGTGCGCGTTCAGCTTGTTGCGAGTGGAAGCGTAAGAGCGTGTCGCAAACGCGTAGTCTGAAACCTGCAGAGACGTCATCAAGCGTCATCGCTGTTGCCTCAGGATGCGCTATCCGCAGCGCCCTCCGAACGCGGTTGTGTCCCTGACGTGTATACTATTGTCTTGGTTGTAAAGCCGTAGCACGAAGAAGGCAAAAGTACGAAATATTGCGGACATGTGCAGGGTTGCTCTTTATTCATAGACTCAAGATCCCGTAGTCTATTGTTCGGTACTCATATTGCGCTGAAGTATATCGGGGCACGTAAGGGTTTACGAGCGGCAGTGGATACACGAAGGAAGAGGAAGAAGAAAGGGAATTTTAATGAAAGAAAGGCGGAGAGGTCGGCCGGTGGTAACAGGGCCCTGGCCTGCTACTCCACACAGGGGAAAGGGAAGAGGAGGAAAAGGAAAGTGTGAATGAAGGCTGATGATGGCATAATACAATGAGTTTCACGGGTGATGTCTATGCACACGCACACACACACACACACAACACTGGCTGGCGCTCGAGATGTCGCCAGTGTTCATGTGCGTGAAATTCCTCACGTGGTATTACACAACTCGTGTTAGCATGATTCCGGTTCTGCTGCTATTGCTCTGCGTACTCATTCCAGGGAGACAGGGTGTGAAACCTACAGAGAGCAGATGGATAAAACCAGACCCCACAAAAAGAAGCCAGAAACGTAACCGGACAAAGGATGAGGGCGACCTCAAAGATGTGCAGCGAAATGCAGCGAAAATGGCTGGACGTCAACAAGCAAAGGCACTGAGCGAACGTCAAAGCAACCACTCTATCATCCGCACAGCCAGCGGAAAAATAACTGAAGACCCCAGAGGAATGCAAAGGGTACCCTTTGTTGATTTTGTTGATAATGTGGACGAGAATAAAAAAAATGAGATTCGCCAAGGAAAAAACAGGCGAATGCAAGAATTGACGGTAGGACTAACGGTAAAGCTGCTGCCACCGACAGAAACTCGAACCTTTGATGGAAGGCCATGCGGCAGCTCCCTTCGTCACCGAATAAGTTCAGGCCCCGAAAAAGCCTCTCCATCACGGCACCTGCGGCCGTCTGCATTATGCAGGAGAACGCTCAGTCAACGCAGAGTGCGCAGGAAACAACGCAAAGAAATTGTACATCATTGGCAGTCATGCAACACCGAGAGCAAAATTGGTGCTCAAATTTCTGGCGCCGTTGGTACAGCTTAGCCAATCTGCTGTCAAAATAGGCATGACACTAGAATCCATAGGCAAAGCTTATAAGTTGGAAGTTACACATTGCTAGGGAGAGCCAGACTTCATTACAGAGGTGTAGACTCGACAGAGTGTGGTGCATGGAGTAATCTTTATTCAGGCAAGCAAGCGGTTATCTAGAAAATGCAAAGGGGGCGGTGCCCGGCTGTCGTGTGCCTGACTGCGCACTAAGTCACAAGCGGTAGCCTAGAAGAAATCCAAGGAACGAGATAGAAAGCTTTTTTTTGTCTTTGGAAAAAAAAATGTCATGCCCATGGTGCCCGCAAATGCTTGAGGTTGTCACATTATTGAAAACACTGAAGAAATGCCCCGCCGCGGTGGTTCACTGGTTATGGCGCTCGGCTGCCGACCCGATCGAAAGACGCGGTTTCGATCTCGGCTGCGGTGGTCGAATTTCGACGGATGCTAAATTGTAGAGGTTCGTGTACTGTGCGAGGTCAGTGCACGTGAAAGAGCCCCATGTGGACGAAACTTTTGCTGAGCCCTTCACTATGGTTTTCCTTATAGCCTGAGTTGCTTTGGGACGTTAAACCTGATAAGCCATAATAAACCAACTTAAGAAAAGAAATGATCTCTTTTACCCGCCGCGGTGCCTGAGTGGTTAGAGCGCTCGGCTACTGATCCGGAGTTCCCGGGTTCGAACCCGGGACCGCGGTGGCTGCGTTTTTATGGAGGCCAAACGCTAAGGTACCCGAGTGCTCTGCGATGTCAGTGAACGTTAAAGATCCCCGGGTGGTCGAAATTATTCCGGAGCCCTCCACGCCGGCACCTTTTTCTTCATTTCTTCTTTCACTCCCTCCTTTATCCCTTCCCTTACGGCACGGTTCAGGCGCCCAATGATATATGAGACAGATACTTCGCCATTTCCTTCCAACCCTCCCCCCCCCCAAAAAAAAATTATTGTGCACTATGTCACAAGCGGTAGCCTAGAATAAATCCAAGGAACAAGTGAGAAAGCTTTTTTTGTCTTTGGAAAAAAAAATGCCATGTCCATGTTTCCCGCAAATGCTTGAGGTTGTCACATTATTGAAAACACTGAAGAAATGCCCCGCCGCGGTGGTTCACTGGTTATGGCGCTCGACTGCTGACCCGATCGAAAGACGCGGGTTCGATCACGGCCGCGGCGGTCGAATTTCGATGGATGCTAAATTGTAGAGGTTCGTGTACTGTGCGAGGTCAGTGCACGTGAAAGAGCCCCATGTGGACGAAATTTTTGCTGAGCCCTTCACTATGGCTTTCCTTATAGCCTGAGTTGCTTTGGGACGTTATACCCCATAAGCCATAATAAACCAACTTAAGAAAAGAAATGATCTCTTTTACCCGCCGCGGTGCCTGAGTGGTTAGGGCGCTCGGCTACTGATCCAGAGTTCCCGGGTTCGAACCCAGGACCGCGGCGGCTGCGTTTTTATGGAGGCAAAACGCTAAGGCGCCCGAGTGCTCCGCGATGTCAGTGAACGTTAAAGATCCCGGGTGGTCGAAATTATTCCGGAGCCCTCCACGCCGGCACCTTTTTCTTCATTTCTTCTTTCACTCCCTCCTTTATCCCTTCCCTTACGGCACGGTTCAGGCGCCCAATGATATATGAGACAGATACTTCGCCATTTCCTTCCAACCCTCCCCCCCCCCCAAAAAAAAATTATTGTTTTATTAAATGATCTCTACTTTCAATCGCTGTACCCTCGACTTTCAATTTTTGTCATGCTTTCTAAAGGAACACCGTAAATAAATGAATCCAATATATGTTATCAGTGGAATTTGCTTCCATGCTCTTTCACTCGACGTTGACACTTGTCCGCCAGCAAAGGAGGCATTTGTCGGTGAGAAAATAACGCTTCGTCTGTACTGAAAAAAATAAAATGGAAGTTGGCCTATATCGATCGATTACTGCTTTCTAACGACAAAGACGTTACTTTCGCCGAAAGCGGAGCACTTATAAGACACAGAAAGCCGGAAGTTCAAATATAATTGTCAGCATCATCAGCTAATTTTGAAAGCAAATTGCAAATTACTAGGCTATATCGCCACTTTATTCAGAACAATAATCACGGAGGCCTTTTGGCCACATTACTAGTTTTGATTCTGGAGCGGGTGAAAATTTTAAGTGCGACTTTTTCTGTAGCAAATGTGTCTTTTTCTGATCAAAAAAAAAAGGGTAAACATACACATCAGGAGCCAACGATTCGGTTGTTATTAAGAAAACAAAATGGGTTGGAGTTGTTCTCATCGGTCCGGCAAGCTCTATGCTGTCCTTCAGGCAAAGGCCAAGCTGAGCTGCTGCAGTTATCTTACTAAATTTACTTTTTGCTGTGGAGTTTCTTTTTCAGTAGCCGCCTAATGTACAACTTGGCAAATGATGCCGACGTAGTACTACGTCGTAATACAAAACTCCCATGTTCTCCTGCTGGGTAATCCAATGCGAATGTCATCAGTAAACCCAGGATTGGGAGAACCTGATAATGTGGCGTAAGTATTTACGTGACTGGATTTGGCGCGAGTTGTGCAGATACCAGTGGCAGAACTCTCTCTGTGGGGAGCTTGGAAAGTGTAGAAGTTGCAGGTTACATTGGCGAGATAACCAGAACTGAATGGACCAGGGTGTCTGACGCGGCCTCCAACACGGTCTGTTACTGTTTATCACTACCAGGTGGCCACAAGGAGTAAGAGACCGTAGTGTCAGTGATGCGCTGGTGTGCGTTAGAGTCGTGCGATGACGGCCATGACTTGCTCACGCAGGCAGGATAAATTGTTTACTCACCTTGCTGGTGGGCATAATATAAGCTATTTATTTCTGCCTCGCTTGCAACCAGGGCCGTATCGTGCCCGATACTTCTGGCCAATAGCATTTTGGAATGAGAAAGAGGTTATAAACGTAATTTTCTTATATATTTTAAGCTTTCACTATAACTTTCCATCTATCAGCTGATCCCCCTTTGGCAGGCTTGCATTTTTTTTGCTATTCACGTTCTTTTTGTCGTCAAAAGCTTTCCCCGTTGGTTTTATATGGGAGTCTTAACGTCTCGATGCGAAGGATGGAAAAACTTTAATAGAAAGTTTTTGTAACGCATCGGAAATATGAATTGTTACCTATAATATTTCTATAAGAGCGCTTTACACTTTTCTAATACCCAAAATGTTTGTCCAAAATTTTTCGACATGTCTCTAAGCAGTCCATTTTTTTTTTATTTCACGCTCATTTTGTCCTCCCTCTGTGGGTGGTCACTCAGATATACCCGCGGCTTTCAAGCGTCTGTGGCAAGCGACCTGGCCGTTGGGTTATTGGTGACGAGACCTTGCCATTGGCTGAAACTGGGTGCACTGGGATGAAAATGGCGAGGTGCATCGCAGCGCTCTGTCAACAGCAGGCGACAGGACCTCCCCACTGGCTGCCACTGGCCGCGATATGCAGCCAATGGTAAGGTCCGACCGCCAACCACCCTATGGTCATGTCGACTGCCACAGATGCTTGAAATCCGCAGGTATATCTCTATTACCACTGACAAAGGACCGAATCGAGGCGAAAGGATTAGGAACGGTAAACATGAAAAATTACCGCTCATGGCTATCTCTGTATTCTACGCCGAGAAGCACGACATCAACGTTAGCGCACCGACAGCTAGCTTATATAATCTGTGCGCAGGTAATGCATTTGCGGCCTGGTAGAGGAGTCGCGGCTGTGGTGAACATTTTCACCTATATATACGTACGAAATGTAAATAAATTTTAACACGACAGCGTTAATGGTCTCCTTGTGCCGACAACCCGGCGATGTCTTCGTCATCGGCGGCGTTTCGAGCGAAAAATCCCCATAGAAGCGAACTAGGTGGGCCACCTAGATAGGTCACGTTACATTGTGACGTCACCACAACTTTCCCACTGGTTTGTGAACAAAGTGCTCACCGTTGCAAGTGCCAGATAAATTAAAGATTTGTCGTGAGAGGTTGCTCGGGAAGAGCAACTTGGGTCGCACAATCCCCAGCGATGACAGCGCCTGCCATAGAAGGGGAGTGGCGCATCGTTTAACAGCGGCACCAATGTTCCAGGAGTGGTACGTGGACTCCCGGCGATCTGTGAATATAAAGGGGAGAATGAACAATTCGTGCGATATGGTCTTTAACTTATTACGCAATTACGTCGTACCATTAAAGTGAAGCTTAAGTGTTCCCTCCAATTTTTTCCTCAGAGATTCTAAATTCACAATACTTTAACTGATCAGCAAAATGTTGCACATAAGAGTGGACGACTTCTGCCATGCGCCCCAAGGGCCAGCTCGGCAGGCGTTCGGAAGAAGTAGTCTGCTTGAGAGGTGATGAGTGGTGGTATTCATTCGCAAAACAGTGTGACGGTGTGATCAAACGGTGAGACCATAGCGGCAGCCATCGTCGGGCCAAAGATTTACAGTGAGTAATAACAAATATAGCTAATTAAGCCAGTTCGTTTTATTGTGTAGGTATGTTTATGTGACATGAATTCGGTCTAACCTTCCATATTTACCGCGTTTTGCCTCATAAGCCGGTGCCGATGCGTAACTGCAGCAAATATTAGTTTCCCGCGGCTTCCCAGTTGATTGGCCCTGTCGAAGGACCACCTGTATATTTTACACCGTGTGTCTGACATGTCTTGAAATTCCAAAGCTAGGCCAACTGAAATGGTCGTATGCCCTTTTGTGGCAGCTCGTGTGGAACGCAATGTTGGTTCGTAGTTGATGATATTCTTATTTCGTTGAAAAATTCACAATTTATTATGGCAGACCCCACAATGTTTCGCGCACCAGGTCAAAGGCATTTCCTGGTATTACTGCCTCATAGAGATGAATAAATAATTTCACAGGTTTGCACTGGAATGAAGACGCAGTATTATAGATTTTGTTTTCATTAAACTTTATTATTGTTATTTAAATGATTGTTTGTTTACTGTTACCATTGTAAAAGCAATACGACTGTCTTTATAGTGGGAATTACAAAGGAGGGTCCAGATCCTCAGCCTCTCTTCGAGCTTTTAGTGAACGAGAGAGAAGCTAATAAACTGCTAAGAATTACTGCTTGCTGAATTGAAGATGTCATTATCAACAAAGGTAACAAATCACAGGAGTTGGGAAACTCTGCTATTAAAATGGACTAGTCCCAGTAGCCACTTACGGGCGGCCACGCCATCTGGAAGCCGGCAATAAAAGCTGCTCGCATATGTATCGATTCTCTTGAGAAAATAATTTTATTTCGCTTTGTTTACCTATTAATTTAGCAATGAGGCTGTTATACCTATGAATTTTTGATAATGCATCTCTTTCACCAACACTTTTGCCAGGCGGTTGTGCGTTTCTCAAGAGTTTCAGCGTTGAACATGGAGAGATCTTTATTGACCTTGGGCGGCGCGGCAATGCGTAAGCACTCCAATTTTGTCCAACTCGGACCGCCGTTTTTTGATGCTTGAATCGTATGGTAAGTTTCGCAACAGGTAATATCAAATAGCTTTGATATAAAAATTTATGGTTCTGCATGGAAGGAGCAAAGTGAAAGAAAAATAAACAAAACAGCTCACCCTATCAATTTGGGGATAATGTTGCAAACGGAGAGCAAAACAACAAAACACATTCTCCTGTCTTGCAATACCGCTCTAATTATTTTTTCGGTTTCGAAAGAGTTGATCCTGCACATGACACACTTGCTAAAGCTCTAGTTGCATAACTTGAGAGAAATGGAACTGTAGAAAACCATGTGGTGGTACCGAAAAAAAGGTTTTAATCAGTTGACTTTTCTATGTTTTGTTCAGGAAAGAATACTCAGCGGCTCCTCGGTAACATATGCTGGAGACACTACGACTAGTCGAATCATTCATCTTCGTCCAGCACCCGTTTTGAAATTCCTTTCCTGTGTGCCTTGCAGGCTAGGCTGTGTAATTAGTTTCCAACATTCCCTCGCAACGTATAGGATGGCGAATGATCAGAAAATGAATACCTAGTCCAATTTTGTTTCGTACACGGGGAGAATATTAACAAAACAAAGCTGTGAGCAATGGAAATTAGCCAAGAATGAATGCGTAGCGTCAAGTAATTCTTCGTAAAAGAAGAGAATATAAACTTTATTTGTCAACCTTTTTCACTCACACTTTCGTGGTATGTATTTTTGTAGCTGCATTTGAATTAAAATTAAGGTAGTAGCATTCGACAGAAGGGAAAAGTAGCATGCTTACTGAAAGTGTAAGCAGAAGAAGCACTGTCCTTTTGCATACGAATCGGCTGACGGCACTGGTGTCGTTTAAATCCTTCTAAGATAGCACCGTTGGCGACAACCTTCGCCGTAGATATTCGCATCAGGGCTTTGGACCCTGGACTGCGGGTTTCCTTTTGCCCGTAATACAGCGCGTCGCGAAGCAACATTGCTTTGCCGTCTGTGGCTTGGTGCTGCTATTGAAAAGCAAAGCGCATTCCGGGTTGGGATGGCCGACAGCCCGACTTGTGAAACATGTGGCTGCGAGGAGACAATCGCACAATCTCCTATGTCAGTGCTTGCTATTTCGACCGAAGGACATACGTTGCATTGTGGTCTGGACCACCTGGATCCTTGCCCTTTAACAGAGGATAATATCCTCGGACCGTGGCCGTAGTTGTCGACTGCCCCCAATGCCTACTAGGAGCTGGTTTGTTACATGAAAGCGACTGTCTTGAGTGAGAGATTGTCATAGTGCCCCTCACCCCATCTGTTTTTTTTCCTTTTAAATGCCCTGCTCCCTCTTCCCAAGCGCAGGGCAGCCATCCAGAACGTCCTTCTGGTTAACATCCCTGCCTTGCCACGTCCCTTTTAGCGCTCTCTATAAATGTAACAATGTTGATGCGTTTATGTTCTGCGATTTATTGTTCTTGAATCGTTCATAGTATGAGGAAGACTATTTCATGTTTCATCGAGTGCAAATTCTGTGAGCACAAACACACTTGCCCACCAGGTGGCCCAAATCTATTCACTCTTCAAAATAACGCTAACCAAGTTGTGACCTCAAATTGAATAGTGTGATGCACGGTTTAGATAAATTGTGTTTAATCAATAATCAAACAATTATTGCGTGAACGAGGACATTACATTATGAACGCGAAGAAGACAGTGAGAATCTCCAGTGCTTCCTCGGAACACGCGCCCTTTAGATACTACCCTCAGGTATTCGTGGAGGCTTAAATATAACTTCATTGTAATTGGTTATTTGATCGGATAAACAAAGGGCAGCATTGGATACATCACAACGGAAATATTCAATCAGTACGCATAGTATTATAAAAATGGCTATGCCCACAGATCATAATCTACTTGGAGTGTGTTTACATTTTTCAAAGAAATACGCTTTTCGTAATTAAATCGCCCCCCATACTCACAATTGTTGGCTTTTTTCATATGTTTCTCAAACTAGCCCCTCAATTCCTTTTCCTTGTTTGCTAACATATATATTCCAACGTAGCCAGGGTCATAACACCACAGGCGCACATACTTCCCCATCTCGTCATACCAAAATGAAGTTGGTTCCCACTTTGCCTCTATCGTGTCCTTTATTTAGTTCACCTGACAGCGGACATTGCAGCTCGGCGTCCGTTTCCAGGCAGCAGAGAATGACGCATTCCAGCACCCCAGCCTGTCACCACGAATCTCCCCGCCAGGAGTCTGCCCGCAGAGCACAACTCACGCTGATTGTCCTAGACATTCAGCGAAAGGCACATATAGGGAGTTCTTTCGGACACACGCAAAACAGAAATATTCTCTTCCACGTGCAGTTCACCGATGCTGACTAGTCTCTGACATGTGCGTTCGCTTCTCCGCGTGGTATGACGGGCGGTCGTCTACGTAGCCATCAAAGAGGCAACGTTGGAGCCTCCGTACGGGTAGCCTAATGAGCCCAATTATTTCTAGCGGAATACCATCTACTAATGGACGCCTGGCGAGCAGTGCTGCCCGACACAACATGGCCACGCTGTCAACGCGCTGAACCTGGGGAATGGAACGCGTTCGTCGCATCCCCTCCCTATCCGCATTGCGCCCTCGGTTCTGAGCACGCCGCGGTCACGTTAACGACACATCCGCGAACCAAAGCTATTTCGGCTTCCCTAACGGCCTCGCCCCGTTGTTGCCGCGGTTATGCGGCTGTATTCAAGTATTTGAATGCGCAAGTAGCCATCAACTAGATTAACGTCTGAAGGTAATGGGCCGGGCAGGTAGAGGCCCACCATTGTTTTCAGAGCATATATGTCTCACAGATATCAGATATTAAGAGCAGGAAAGAGATTCAGAAACACTGTAGAGACAAGGCGCTTTGATCCATTTCATAAGTCCTATACCTTAGCCAGGATTGCTAATCTTTATGTGTTCTCAAAGAAAAGTGTTAATGTACTGAGCTTTATGAACACATTATTAAACAAGTGTGCTGCCTCTCCAGAGCATTTTGAGCGTTACGTTGTAATCATTTGAATATTTTGTAAAGAAATGGGCTTTTGGCCGCTATTTCGAGAAGCGGTCAGTCATGGTTTCATGGCTCTTCCTGTCCACACGATTGAATGAGGCACTGAGTTAATCGAATAAAAAAAATGAAAAAACTTTTTCTCACGCACACTCTCAGACCCATTAACGTTAGCATAAACTAATTTTTAACGCATATACGTGTGACGAAGAACATGTATTTTCTGCCAAGGACAAGAAGGTCAACTGCTTGTGTACAATGATGTTTAGCCAATAGGGGCGCTTTGCGTCTGGACTACTTTTCTCCTCTCGTTTCCCGTCGTCGAACCCTAAGCAGCCTGGATTAATGATCAAAATTGTCGGGTGGTTTCGTTTTTCTAAGCACAAAATTTCTGCGAAAGCGCACATTTTTGCAGGTGAACACCACCGCCGCGTACCTGAGAGCGCGATGGAGGTTCCCACTGACCTAGGGAGCCAGCTGTATGTGTATTCAACGTTTTCATCGTCATTATCAATGTACGCAATGCACGCCAGCAGCATATATGCTCCAGTGCCACGTTTTTGCGGCAATGTTGTCAACACGAGCGTGTATTGCTCTAGTGCCACGTTTCTGCCACAACGTTGGCTACACCAACGTAAGCATGTGGCGGCCTTCTTTCCGTCACTACCGCCACGTCACTCAAAGCGTGAATATTGCAAATATTCGTTTCATAGTAGTATCAGTTGATGAAAACGACGATGTGCAATGCACAGCGCGAGAGTGTGTAGCAGTTTAACACGAGGTGTGATCGGCTGCGGTGATAGCCTAGCGCTCTCGTGTAGGGGCCAGTGAAGCTGATGTGTTCGCCCCGCCGTGGGTTTGAGTCCCAGCCTTATTTATTAATTTATTTATGCTTTTCGCAAGGTCACCTTCAAGGTGAAGCATCACACAAACTGGCGAGCTTGTTTCACCTCGTTGAGTAGTGGTTTCGCACTAAAAGTGCAGCTACACATGTGGAACGCTGCGTGCAGCTCCCCTAGAAACCCATTCCTAAGCGATGATTTTCCCCATAAGCACCTTCTTTTCTGCCAAAGCTATATATTTGTTCGTATAGTGCTGGTTGCTCTTCTGTCACCCTCACCTCCGGAACGTGGACAACCCTTCGTCCATGCCCCTTCCTGTGTAGCTTAGAAAATGGCCTATAGACTTTATTTAGACTTCTTGTGGACTCTATCGACTTCCTATAGATATTTCAGTTTGTCTATTCGTAGTCTATAGAAAAAGGCTACTAAAAGTGTATGGCCATAAATCCATTGATTTTCTATGCGCTTCATATATGATTTGTAATGCCTAAAGACTAGTTTGTAGGAAGTCCATAGTCCATGGACGCTACTAAATATGTGGTTGGTATTTTCTTGTTATCGGGTTGATGTGTACAACGAGGATAAAAAGCACTGCGTCATATTGCGGGATCTGAAGTGGATGGATGTCGGGTGTGCGAGCTTGACAAAACATTTCTGCATAAAAAAGAGGTCATCTTTTCACCGGTGCTCCATCGAAAAGCGCACTTGTGCATACACGAGAGTAGCACATTTTCCTTAACTGCGCCCCGTTTTCGAGCCCACCTTCATCACTATATACTACAGATCGCACATTCTTCAGTGCACCCTTTCTCTGACTCCCATCAGCTACGTGACGCAGGCCCGCTGGGGTGTCATATTCTCCGACCAAGTCGTGAAAACAGGACCTCTTAATCACATCATTTCACACCGACATCACTATTCAAATCTCAAACTCCGCATATTTCCAGCACTATACTGATCAGGCACTCGAATTCTTCATTTGTATGAGTAAACACCCGCAAACATTTGCTTTTATTATTTTTTCTTCATTATATATTATTTAAGGACATGCCGGTATACTTTATAAGACCCGGCTGCTCACTCTCTCATATTTGAATGAAAAATGATCATAGGTAAAAGGAAATGGTAATTCAACTCCACAAAATACTATTCGGGAACTTTTATGTGTGGCAAGCCACATGCTACATTTTTTTTTGCTTGTTTCGAATTTATGCGCATTTAAAGCATGCACCCTGTTTACTTCGTCACTCAGTGAAAACAGTCATTCTGCAAAATTTTTAACGCAATATCTTTCACGGGCGCGATACTCAGGCACGCCCAAGATACTTGTGGTTTAGGGTGTCTGGAATAAACTTTTATGGACGCAACATTACCCAGATTGCAGCGATGAGTGCAGATATACAGGACTAAGTAAAATACATGAATAAAAAAACTAAATAAAATCCTTCAAAACATGCGGAATGAGTAGGGTTTGTTTTACGAGCTCTAAGAGAGATCCTACGCGAGGTCTGATGTGAAATACCTACGCAGAGTATAGTGATTATAAGCCACCGTTATGTTTGAAAGTTGATCATCTCGTAAAAGAGAGCGCGGCGGCAATATTCTCCACTCGAGCACCGGAAAGACTGAAAGAAAGGGATAACGGCACAAGGCTTATGGGATTTCGCAAAACCTCTTCGCTCTCCTCCTTCAGCGTTGATGTTATATACGTTAGTGAAAACTACCAATTAAGCCTCCAAAACACGTTATGTCTGGTATCACGTAGCCGTATTCTAGACAGCTCCTGGCACGGGATTTCTGCGGGTAAGAGAACCGAATTTATTTGAATAATGCTTCAAAATAAAAGAAGACGAAAATTTTCATATAGACGGCTTGGGAAAGGTCGAGAGCATCAGGGTGCCGTCTCTGTGCTCGGTCATCTCAGCGGATTTTTCGTGATAATTAAACCGAATTTCCGAGGTGACTTTTGGTGCCGTTTGTGTAGTGTTTGTTTCTTTGTGGTGATCTTTATTATCATACTCTCATACTCAATAGCTTCAAAAAAAATCAAAACAAAGCTGCCTTTCAGAGTCCCGCCACATACTAAGAAATCAATAAAAAGCTAGAATTTTATCTGCCGTGCACTTCAAAGAAGTAAAAGTAAAGTAAAGGAACTAAAAAAGAAAATGAAGTAAAAAGTTCATACAAGTAAGGGCTGCTCTCCTGTCCCGCCATATTTCATGAGAGAATCCCGTTCAAAGGCCGTATAAGCTCCTGACGGACACAGATCAGGAACGAAGCGCCAAATGCTTTTAAACGGAGGTCCTTCAGGCAATGGGGTCGACTGATTTCCGTGACGCCGAGGTTAATCCGTGATTAATCCCCCCTGTAATGGTAGCCTGAAAAGAATAACCCACGGATTAACTGCGACGCCATCAAATTCGGTCCACGCTACTGGATGGATAGCCTCCTTTAAAAGGTATTTCTCTCTTCTATCTTGATTTATATGCGACAACAACCGTTCTACTCGGTAGGACCGCGGGATTTTCCCATTGCAACATAAAATGCCTGCACCGACCGCAACGCTGTTTAGACCGAAGAAAGTCCGGCATCTAATCGCTATTGTAAAAATCCTGAAGCCGAGCCAGGACCAATAAAACGACATAGCTGATATTTTTTGTAACCAAAACTTGAGCTTTGGTCGGCAGCAAAAAAAGCATATTTGTTGCTAGGAAACAAGATTTATTAAGGAACTTTTTTTTAAAACTAAATTCTTGGTTTCAAGATCGAGAACGAGTCCGTGGTCAACTGTCCGAAGCGAACGGCGATGTTGCCGAGCCACCGAGGTCCACGAGGATTGGCTTTGCCGACATCGAACTTTGCATGCGAAAGCATCCGGTCACTGCGATACTAGTATTTCATTCTGTGCCTTTTTCTAGCGCGATAAAGATAAGTTTTTGGTACACGAGCCGTCTTCGTCAATAAAACGCTCTGCTGTATGGATAAAGGATGATTTAAAGTAGTCCTCAGTGCCCCTTTAATAAATATTTATACTACGTGACAACTTTTCCTGGCATTGCAGCGGAAGCCTCGGAGCCTAAGCACGCCTTAGCCTCCTGAGCAACGGAACATAGTCCTGACATCCAGTTATTAGTATTCTCTCTAAATTTAGTGTATTGAATGTTATAAGTTTTATATTTAAACTTAGTAGATTCAATGTTAGTTATTTAAGCCTTATTCCTGGCACACATGATAATTCTCAACGTTGAAAGTTGAAGAAAAACGCTGTCTTGATTACAACAAATTTTCTAGGCACGTACAGTTAAAAGAAGCTTCAAGAGATGGCACCAGCTGCTTCACCAATGTAATGAAAATACCTCGGAGAGAGCAACACGCAAGGCAGCCTGGCGCACTGCACTGCGGCAGAACAATTTGGTGAATGACACAGTTGTGAAGGCTCCGCCTCTGCAGCTTTCCCTGTGTTGCCAAGAAAATGTGCAAGGCAGTATAGAAGTTTCAGGTATCTGTTGTGTCCAATTCACAGCGAGCGCACCGCCATCCTCGTTGCCGTGTTTGTAACAGCGTGGTGCGATTGTCTCCGCAATACATCAACGTCCTTTGCTTGCTTCGACGCCAGTTTCCCTTCCCTAGAGCGCGTGCAAGTTCTTGTCGGTTTGCGGTTCAGTCTTAAACTGTAGCTGCATGGGCCATCGCTAAAGCGGCATGACGCCGGTTGAATAATCAGCAGGTTGAACGTTTGATTTCGCCCTATGAAACACACAGCAGATATTTTTTTTTGTGGCCACGACACATTTTCTTGCAGTATTTTGGAACCTGACAATGGAAATTCCTGTATAGTAACTACAAGATTTTGTGTAGTATTGAACAGTCTGTTTTCGTAACTACAGTCAGTTCTGTCGCAACAACAGACAACTTCGCAATTCTACAGAAAAATTTCTCATAACGACCGGACGCCAAAAATTTCTGTTGTATATTTAGACCAGCTCTGTCGTATTTTTCGACGGGGCAGGCTCGGTCAACGCGGTTTTCCTTATCTGCGGGCTGCTGGCAGACCGTATTTGAGCGAACGAGATGCGCTGAAATGTTGCGCTCGTTTTCGCCATTCATTTACTTGTCGAATTGCATTATAAATACAACCTGGTAACGTCATACGTTTCACTGAGTTTGATGACAGGCGCCGAAGAGGTTATCAAAAAGCTGCAGCGAACCTCTGCGATTTTAATTTGTACGTAATTTATTTTATCCCGAAAAGGCGTCGCGAGAGCCAGTAAATAATCGAATTTTGCTGATTCAGGCCACCGGATTTCAACGCATCGGCGCTATGACATGTTTCACAACTAGTGTGATGAAAGAGTTATGGCAATAATAATGTCAGGCATGGGTGGCGACTGGCTTAACACTAGCCCGACGAGTGCTTTGGGAGTGAGCTGCTTATTTCTATTAACTGACGGTCCTACAAAAAAATGAAATGAACTCTCCTGCTTCACCAGCAAGAGGCTGCTTTGGAGACCTCAGGCGTCAGAATTCCTGGGGCCGTTCTTCAATAAACATGGCTCAGAACGTTCCAGGCAACGGGCATGCCTTTTAGTGCGCAGTTCGGAACAGTCCGCAAAAGTCCCGCTGTTGTCGGAAATTTATGCAATGTAGCAGTGCCTGACCTACACACGCAGTCTAACTCGATCCACATAGCGAGCAGAAATGTGGTACAAGGCTTTTTGCTTGCTGTTATGAAGAAACGGCATTCCTTGAAAAGCTAAACACAAACTATGTGATGACTAGCTTATCGC
Source organism: Amblyomma americanum (assembly GCF_052857255.1). NCBI lineage: Eukaryota > Metazoa > Arthropoda > Arachnida > Ixodida > Ixodidae > Amblyomma > Amblyomma americanum. The sequence continues at coordinate 144,726,122 of NC_135501.1, read as the reverse complement.
ATAAGCAGCAGGCTGTACAAACTCGTGTTGTATCTCATTCTTGCTCGCTCACAAAGTTGTACGATATTTCACAGTGCAATACAAACAGCATATCTGAAGCTTTTGTCAACGCATGCACAGTGTGTCAGCTTTAAAGAATTGAGGTAATTACAGTACTTTATACTATAGCGTATCCTTTTGGTCAAATGTTTTTTTTTTCAGGTCAAGCATTTGGCCAGCACTGTTGTCTCTTTGAGCTATTGATCAATTCGCTCTCGTCCTACCATAAGCTTGCCATCCCGGTTAGCTGACTTGGTAGAGCAACTACTCCAATGAAGCGGTGGTTCCGGGTTCAAACCTGGGACCAGGACGAATTTTCGGTGACCTACGAGGTTTCTGAGATAGCTGTATGGAACTCATTTGTAGCCGTAGGGCTACGTTCGCGTTGATGCCATTGACTATAGCTTCTACCTTATAGCATAACTTTTGTATAGTTAAAAATATATGGCTGCATTGTACCGCATCGTATGGTCGGTGACGGTTCTCACATTTTCCTTTCTTTTGCGAATTGCTTAGAGGGAGATGTTGTTTAATATATTTTAATAACGGTTGTTTGTAATCAGTTATCTTCCTCGATTTCTTTTCTCATTTTGAAAACTTTTCCTCAGCAAAATGCCCTAAAATATTTTATATCCTATCATTTTTTGCGCGCAGAAGGTTCTCATAGGGTGCATCGCCCTTCAAGTTTATTGTAATCGTTACCCCTTTATGTAACGGCCAAACAGTTTTTGGGTATTTAAATAAATTACTGTTGTGTGATCTTTCACTGCAATGGTATTATTAGAGGTGAGACAACCTAAACATTCTTCAAACCGTACCTAAGCAAGCAATGGAATGTTATCTTCACTATTGGTATTGGTTTATACTGTATACCTCAGTACACGCCCGCAATTTTACCTTGTTGAGCTGTGCCTTAATTAGTGAATTTTCTTATTTTAAATATACCGTAGCAATATAGCCATCTCAGAAAACCTACCAGCTGCTTTACAACGCTGCAGTTCACCCGATGTGAACGATCAAGCCTCGAAATTTCCGAACTCTTTACCAAATCCTTTGATTGTCTGAGCCTCATGGAGTTGACCATCGCGACGGTAGTAATATCGGATACGGATTATGGAGGCTGCAAGAGTTCGCTCACATCTAGCACAACTTAGTAGCTACTGTATCGTACTTCCCACAACAAGGCTAGCATTGCAATTGTTCATAGAATTGAAAGTAAATTAAGCGATTAAAGCCAATGATTTCACTTCGAGTAGACGCTGCATATTTCACAATGTAGTTTTCCTTCTGTCTAAACAATGGGCGTGTAAAGTGGGCCCGCAAAAACTTGCTCAAAGCCATTTGGAGACTATCCGCTTCTGTGGAAAAAGAGTGTCAGCGTGCGGGAAGTCTTCGAAAAAAATCACGTTCATTTTCCGAAGCCACCTTTAATCTCGCTGAACTTTGATACGTAAATTCAGCCAACTCCTGAAACCAACTTTCCGGCCAGGCCGGCAAACCGTCCTACAGATCCAGAAAAACTATCCGCTCTGTGATAGAAAATCGGAACGAGTTGTTTTAAGCAAACAGATCGCCCACACACGAAGCGACACAACGCTCCGACCGCGCAACCTAATTATAGTCGCTCTGGAGCCTGCATTACTGGAAAAGGCCGTGGGAGAGAGCGAAATAAAAAGCTCTTCATTTAAAAGCGAAGATTTTAGTTGGCGCGTTTTCAACCAAATGCTCTTTACTGAAAGGACGTGAAGAGGGCAGATAGAAATGACTTAGAAGGGGGTAATAAATGATGAAGAATAAATGCTCAACAATTAAATGGTAGTTGCGACATTTCGAAGTAAACTTTTCTAATTTCAATAAACACGCAACAGTTATCAAAGAAGCCAAGTAAATAGCAGCAAACGCTCCCATCGCAGCTGCATTGAGGATGAACTTTTAACTTATCCTTGTCTGCGCACTGGAAATAGGTAGGCGAGAGTGACACTATGCGCAGCGAGCGAAAATATCGGTTCCCATCAACTTGCCCAAACTCAGATGTGACACTTTCACTTTCAAGCGAAAAGAAGTGAAGCCGGTTAAAGCTAGTTAAACCTAATTAGAAGCACCCAGTAGGACATAGGAGGAAAGAGCTTCCCACGATGCGCTCCGAAATGTCACTGGCAAGGTCGCGCTGTCGAGTGTGGTAACCGAGTACGCGGTACCTGAAACCAGACGTAGCGTTGGATTTACCGTCTCCTATCGCATGCACATTGTCGATAGTCATTAGTGGGCCAAAACCTCTTAAATAGCCATCAGTGACATTCCACGCAATCTTCTCAAAAATATCTGATAAAGTGTTCGCATGTTACAAGGACACGAGGCTTTTGTCTTCAATCGTGATTTTAACGAGGCGAAAATTTTCGCAAGATGTTCTCTGCTCTTATCCACGCAACGAAAAGAAATAAAGCAGACTCCCGGTGCAAGGCCGTTAGGCCTATCTTGCGAACGAGTTGTGCGCCTTCGTTTCTGACATTCGTTTGTAAACATCCGACACCACTTGGCTCACCAACCAATGGTGGCTAGCGGTACAACAAGGAAGCCGCTAAGCAATCGAGCTTTGATATTGTTAGGAATACGCAAAACTTAGCTTTTCTAATTTCGTGACTATTTCCGCCGGCTCATAACGCAAGAAACAACACTTACGTAAGCGAGGAACTACAAGCACAGCCCAGTATTTTCCCATCACGCGTTGCCTTTCTCGTTTTTTGGCGTTTATTGGCGCTAATATCATGATACTTGAGACGTATCACAGCGTCTGAACATGCTGTCTGACACTGCAGGAATTTGAACGTGGCACATGCTTTTTAAAACAAACACGTATTTTATTCATTCCTAAGTATAGATTGAATGCTTAAGAATGTCAGCCTGAAACGGTGAAGTAACATTTACTTTATTGCGAAAAAATAAAAAACAGCCTCTTTCGACCTTAGCGCTAATGATCGAAAGCATCCACTTTTTCGTGATCACAGCCGTACGCTAACAAGAGTTCTGCCGTCTAACCATCCACTAATGTATATAGAAATGTCTTCTTCTGACGCATTCTTTTTTTTTCTTTAGAAACGTCTGATGTTTGCTAAAATTGAGCAAAAATTACAAAGATCTTCGACAGATTCCTTACGTTCTCTAAGAAAAATGGTGTTCATTTGTGAACTCTCGAATGTGATCAAATGGTGACTTTCTATAACCAAAAAAGAGATATAGAAGCCATACCTGACTGGATTTATCCCTATATGTACTGCGTGTCATCGTTCTTTTTTTCTTGTGTCGCCTCTAAATGTTGCTCTATCGCTTTTCTCATCTTATCTCTCGAATGTAATTCAGCAGTTTTCTGCGTTGAGGCGTTACTGCCAAAAAATTCGTAAGCGCAATTCTTTTTTTTTTTTTCACGCAAAGCCAGAAGTCGTCGTGAAAGACATTTTTTCTATCCTCGTCGCGAATTTTGTGAGAAGCATTTGATTCGCTGAAGGCTGCTGCACCCCATTCATGTTAAGCTTCTGTGCTAAGTAAATCAAAATGGGGAACAAGGACCGGAGTAATTATCTTAAGTGCAATTTTTGCGCTGTCGGAATACATATTCGGCACGTACAACCGAAAAACTGCATTTCTTTTCTGTTAAAATTTGCAAGAACTGACCCGTTTCTTCTCTGTTATCGCATCTTCAAACATCGTCGTGAATCTGTATGCGTTAAGTTATTTCTTTTCTTTGAAACAGCGAAAAAAAAGGCTACAACGTGTTCCTGATTAATTGCGCGAGCGAAAAAAAAAACACTGCCAGCGTCCTTATCGTTTCAACCCCTAGGCGCGTTCTTCCGTTTTCTTCCTTGGAACTTCTAGCAAGAAAAGAAGTCCTTGCTTTGCAGATCTGGGGAATGCGTTCCAGCAGCAACAGAAACGTCGCCACTTATGCGGCACAGGCTAGCAGCAGGAAATTATCCTGGAAGGTTATTCGTGCTTCTAGCTTTGCGGGATTTTCTGTAGCAGTTGATATAAAAAGCCTTCTGCACGTAAGGTATGGACTTTAAATAAAAGGTTGTGTTAATTCCCTTTCAACTTGCGTAATGTGTATAGAAGGGCTCCGAAGTATTCAAGAATTCTAAAGGTCAAGACGCCAACCCAGCCATGTTTGTGCGGAAAAAAACCCCGCGGATCATGTCAACCGAAGGATCATGTTTCTTACGGCGCTAAGGTTTTCTGCTATTAAGTTTTATCAGTGTTATTTTCAACACGAGCGCTGACACATATTTCCCGTAGGGAAGACAAAAAAAAGTTAAGTGCGCTAGTATCTCTGAAAAAGAAGACGCCTTGGTAGTGCTAGTAATATCAAATGAGGCGATCTCAGCTAACCTCTGCACTGTCTTAACTCGTTGTGCCAGTGGAAGAGCGCATGCCAAGTTATTTCGCAAAAATTCAATTTCGCCGGCAGCTTCTATTCAATACAAGCACTTTCCCCACTACGATGCATGTTATTTTGCATCCTCCACGATCTGTAATTTTAACGCTGCGCTGGAGTTGTTATAAAAGATCACGTGTCTGGCTCAGCCAGCATAGAGTATGTCAAAGACGAACACATTCTAGGCACTCCCGCCAAAAGACGGCGTTTAAATAGTTAATCTGCAGCCACAGGGCCGTCCTAAGTGATTAGGATACTATGCGCAGCAAGTAAGAGCTAACAAGCGATGGTTAGCTCCCCCCAGCCACCTCTGGTCTGCGAGTGCACTGCTTAACGCCACAAGTAAGTCAAAGGAAAACAAGCATTCCTCTCCAAACCGTTGATTTCGTGGCCAGTGCACGCCCGTTAGAGAAGTATTTGCTTGCCCAGCCCGTTTACCACAAAGTAACCAAAGCGACGACGATGCCGATGGTGTGCGATTATTTTGCACGAGGGCAGCTGTCATCGTGAAGGTAAGCATGAAGGTAACGGGTGATGTATGTTGGTTAACCGAACAAACCAAAACTGGTGTTGGAGTTCTTGAAACTACAAGTCTTTCTGAACATCGGCCCTGTTTTACTGTTGCCTTGCAACCAGCATACACGTGGCAAGTGTCTACACAGTCGTCTCAGAAGTTTGGACGCATGTTCCTTTTGAAACAGTGCACTGTCTTGATGTGTTCTGCTCGGGACATCGTACAGAACTCTGCAGTGGAGAAATAAGACAGCAGTTCTGAAGAAAAAGGAATATCACGAGGAGTGGAGTGACTGACGCGAGGATGTTTAGAGGAATCTACTGGGTGACAAGGAGGTTTCCGGTGGAGAGTCACCACTTAAGGGGCATGGTAGAATTGCTAAACATGGGAGTAAAACGGCTGTAATGAAGGCTCCATTGATTTGGCCATGGGCGAAGAGGGTCGGAGGGCATGTCAGAAGAGAGCTATATGAGAAGGACATCATAGGAAAGATGACACGAAGAAGGCCGGAAGGGAAGTGCTGAGAACTGATTGACAGAGCTCTTTGGGAGGAGAAGCTTTCAGTAGAGACGACGCAAGGTAGCAAGAGGTAAAGGGCAGTCATAAGAAATACCGAACCCCCATGAATAACTAGAATAGGCTGATGAAGGAAGGAATTCAAGATAGCGCAAGAGACTCGCGATCGGAGACAATACGGGGTCCAATCTAGAGACTAGACAAAAGAAATGGCTGATAATTCTTGGACGCGATTGGTAAAGAAAAGACAAATTTGAAAATTATTTGGACAGCCTGTCATTCTGCTTTCCCAGAGCTCGAATAATGCTGACTGTGATGATGGCCATGCCAACGATGATGCATTAAGCGACAGAACTTTACTCACATTAGTTACACTCTTATTGCTATATTGGAAATGAATTCAAGTTTCTTTATTATTCTCGGCGTATACCACCACGCCGTGTACGTGCTCTTTCATACTTGCCTGGATCTCGCGTCAAAAAATTCGCGTTATTGGGTTTTCTTCCGATGGGAGTCAACTACTCCTGTAACAAGTCGCACTGAACTCCGCAACAAATAATCCATCTAATTGGCTGAGCGCTTTGTGTGGAATCACCTCTTGATCGGCAGATAAGCATGCTCACCAAGCTATTATTTTTGCTTTATATTTACTTGCGCTGAAGCTTGCTGTTGTTCAGAGGGGGCAAATTTCGGATCACTCGCACACACGTATATTCTAGGCAGCTCATGTTGCACTGCGACATACCAGGCATAATGTCGAAGGTGATATCAGGGATTTCGCGGAGACGCAATGCCCGCTCTACTTTTCCTGAGCTTACCAATCACTCTTTTAACACCGCGAGCGTAAATCGAACGCAACAGAGGGGAATTTCTGGCAGTTCCAGAAGAGCCATGGGCACAACAAGCCTCGCCAAGTGCTTTTCTGGTTCGTTCAAACAAAGCTGTGGTGAACCGCCGGATACAACTCAAGAACTCATAGGTCAACGCCAACATTTGGTGCACATCCTTCAGAGGATTCCCTCAAACCAATGGCGTCTACTTACGCTGTGGTAAACCCCTTTTACCTGTTACCGAAATGTGATAACATGATGCCAGGAGCCATGTAGCTTACCGCGACGTCATGCAATCAAGCAGACGGCACTGGTTGAAGGTTGTCCTCTGAGAGATATTTTCCGCCTCATTCCTATGTTGTGTCTCCTCAAGTTCCCTGCATTGATTCGGTATTGGATTAAGATAAATTACAACTTACAAGATCAATGGTGACCTCGGTTCATTTCCTTGTCTTTATATTTTCCGAATTTTGAAGTGGCCTATTGCATTACTTTTTTGCAGCACGAAACTTTCTGCCAATACCGTTTCGGCCTCCAAAGAACACTCGTTTCATTTACTTTCGGCCTACGCGAATTCGTTCTAGAGCACTTTTAACTCAATGCAGTCCGACACTACGGAAATATCCGTAAAACATATTTTGGTAGACATTTCAAACATGTTCTTATTTATTCCAAGCGCCGCGCAATATATTCGAACTATGCATAAGCAAGTTCTCGACATTCTCAGCACAGGAATCTAAACTAAGCATGAAAGGCATGGCTAGTACGATTACTCACTTTTTCCTTCCACCGTCTTTGCCGTCTTTGAAGAACAAAATAGGAGCGTTCTACGAATCCAATCTCGATGGTTTTGCATTTGCACTGAGAGATGGCGGAGTAGGAATAAAATAGCCAACGCAGAAGCTTCTTTGGGAGCACATGAGACTAAGTCCTCGTTTCTTGCGCTGGTTTTTTGTTTATCAGGAAGTCACTAGGGAGTTGAGCGTTATTGGAAAAAAATCCAATATGCGAGCAATCGTATGTTCGCAACATGGAGCGCAGTAAAGTGAAGTTACATGTTCATTTATCCTTACTGAAGAAACGCTTTCAGGTGCGCTTTACGATTCTTGCGTCGCCAACTGCCGATTTAAATTCTAATTTCGTCTTTTTTCTTTAACTTAAAAAGTTTTTGCTTGTTCGTTCACGTGGCGCAACTACTGAACTTAACGAGAAATTTTTCAGTTGCGTACCAATAGTAGAACAGGAGCTCCACGACGTGCATTTATATACTCTCTTCTTTTTATTTAAATTCGCTTTTCTCGGTTTACTTAAAAAATTTATTAATAATGCTGCGTGGAATATGTTCTCCTGGTATCTCACGCAGGACTCCAACGGTGGTAGCCATCAATAGTTTGTGAGCAAATTGCAGACCTTGTATGCAATTCATGTAACCTGTTTTATATATGATATCTTGGCTCTAGTATTTTGGGTGCGTTTCCAGGAGCAAGCCTCTTGATAAGCTTGGTGTTAATAGGAACGACTCTGAGAACACTTCGGCGAGCACAAAATACCAAAACTTCGCAATGAAAACACAGATGCATGTTTTGTCGAGAAAAGAAAGCTTTCACGAAACTTTCAAAGCGTCAAAAAACAAAACCGGCTTACTACTAGCAAACATTTTAGTGACTTCGAACCATCAAAAGCATTGTGCTGATATACCATCATACAGGGCGTTTCAGGGACGATTTTAAACAATTCTCAAAACTACGTTTTTTTAGGTAAAAATTTGGCTCTCTGGGCATAGTGTTACCACTGTTAGCAGCCAGCAGGAAACCGATGAATCGGCTTTAGTAAGTTGGCTAACTAATTTTCAATAATTAACTCTTTAACTATTCCAGTTAGGCGTCTAGATGCTATTAGAGGTTTGTATCCGGTTGTTAGTAATAGCCATGTCACTATGTAGAATTTCGAAAACGACATTACCCTTGCCGCTGTGGCTCGACAAAACTTCGCTTTTTTGACTAGTTACGTGCACTGGAAAGGTTGCTTTGCCTTCATGCTTTTCGAAATCGCATGTATTTTGTCACGATGTAGCCAGATTTTGTCAAGCCACAGCGCCGAGGACAATCGAATTTTCGAAATTCTAAAAACAGATATGGCTATTACTAACGACAGGCTACACCTCTCAAATTGCAACCAGTTGCCTTTCTGTGATAGTTGAAAAGTTAATTATCAGAAATTAGTTAACGAGCTTACTACTTAAGACAATATACTACCATTCCGATGTCCGCCAACACTGATAATATTCTGCCGCGAAAGCAATGCTTTTACCCCAAAAAAACATTTTTTTGAAAATTACTTATTCTCCCCTCAAACACCCTGTATTTCACTGAAGCTTAACCCACTAAGGCGCTACGTACACAACGGCATAGATAGAGAACTCGCAGTTTATTTCCAAAACACTGCTTCATCTTGCAGTGATTACCTTGTGTGAGGACAATTTTGAATCCTTCATATCGTAAATGCGGCGCTTTTTTGTCCCTTTTAAACGCGCGCAAAGTAATATCTCTCAAGCGAGTCAGCCTGGTAGCACGGCCTCCTGCATTTCCGTCTGTCAGATTTGTGCGACCCTTTAGACTGTCTTTTTTTTTTCAAGATTTTTGGCGCCATTTTTGCCTTTCAAAGAAGGAATATTTGTACGTCCCGTCGGGTGTTCCTACACCAAATCCAGGTGTTTAGATGTTAGAAGCTTCAATAGTTGCGACGCTTTCAATTAAATTTTGTACACGTACATGAAGTTGTAGCAGCAGCAGCGGCCTTATGCAGCAGGAGCAGCGCCAGCCGCCGAAGATGATTTCGAAGTGAAGCCAAATTGAGCTTCCTCCTCGTGCCGGCGTCACTCGCCGGCAACGAGTTCGAACACATGCTGGAGCTCGGCATTATCCAACCTTCTTCTAGCCCATGGGCGTCCCCTCTACACATGGTACCGAAGAAATCCCCAGAAGGCTGGCGCCCCTGTGGCGATTACCGCGCCCTAAACAACGCTACCGTTCCGGACCGTTATCCTCTACCTCACATCGTGGATTTTACCTCTGCACTGCATGTCGCCACAATTTTCTCTAAAATTGATCTCGTCAGGGCCTACCACCAAATCCTTGTAGAACCATCCGATGTACCCAAAACTGCAATCATCACACCATTCGGCCTCTTCGAATACCTCCGCATGCATTTGGGCTCCGTAACTCTGGCCAGACATTTCAACGCTTCGTGGACACAGTTACAAGGGGTCTACCTTTCTGCATGGCCTACATCGATGACCTCCTCGTATTCAGACGCGATACGGAGCAGCACTTGCAACACCTCCGGCAGCTTTTTCAACGTCTCTCTGATTACGGCCTGATCATCAACAGAGCAAAATGTGAATTCGGCAATTCGGAGCTCGACCTCCTTGGCCACCATGTCAACAGCTCCGGCACCCGGCCTCTCCCATGTAAATTCCGGGCCATTCAAGACTTTCCTCAGCCTGCCTCAATCCGCAAGCTCCGTGAATTTTTGGGGCTTATCAATTTTTATCGCCTTTTCATCCCTCACTATGCTGCACTCCTCAAACCACTAGCGGGCATGCTTCAAGGCAAGAAAACAAGCTCCGCGCAACTGACATGGTCTTCGGCTGCTCTGGATTCTTTCCAGGCCGCCAAAGCAAAACTATCCTCCCTCGCTCTCCTAGCTCATCCGCGCCCTGATGCACCCCTACGCCTCAAGACCGACGCCTCCGACTCGGCGTTGGAGCCGTGCTCCACCAGCTCGTGGATGATTCTTGGAGCCCTTTGTTTTTTTTTTCTCCCGCAAGTTTTCCGCTGCCGAAAGCCGCTACAGTACTTTCGGCCGTGAACGCCTTGCCATGTACATGTCCATGCGGAATTTCAAGCACCTCCTAGAAGGTCGGCAATTCCATATTGTCACCGACCACAAAACCACTTATTTTTGCCATAAAATCAGGGCGCGGTCGAATCTCGCCCCGTGAAATTCGTCACCTTTCGTACCTGGCAGAATTCATGACCGATATCAGACATGTGCAAGGTCTGCACAATGCCCCGGCGGATGCTCTGTCACGTGTTGTTGCTTCCCTCGCATCTGCTGCTACATCACTGAGCCTCGACTTTGCCGCCCTCTCAAAAGCGCAGCAACATGACTCGGAACTTATGGACCTTCGCAAGAACCCTCTTACGCTGGTTCTCCGTGAAATTCTCCCTTCATGCCACGTCTTCATCATCTGCGACACTTCGGCCGGCACTCCGCGCCCTTTAGTCCCCTCTGCCTTCCGTCGTCTTGTCTTCGATGCCCTCCACGGCCTGTCCCATCTCGGAATTCGCGCCATGCAGCACCTTCTCACAAAACGTTGTCTGGCCCGGCATCAACAAGGACGTGCGCGCCTGGGCCCGTGCTTGCCTGGCTTGCCAGCAGTCTAAAACTCAGCAACACACGACCTCTCCCTTCGGCTAGTTCCCTACGCCGTCAGCCCGTTTTTACAACGTCCACATCGATATGTTGGGTCCCTGGCCACCTTCCGCTGGACAGTCATATCTTCTTGCATCGATTGGTTTACTCGCTGGCCCGAAGCGTTCCCTTGGCCTGACGCCACCTGTGACACCATCACCAGAACCTTCGTCGCCGGCTAGGTCTCCCGGTACGGGGTTCCCTCGACCATCGCCAATGACCGTGGCGCCCAGTTTCATTTTTCACTTCTGATTAACTTTATGACTTTACCTGGAACTTCCCGAATCAAAACTACTGCTTACCACCCCATCGCCAACGGTATGATCGAACGCTTCATCGTTCGCTAAAAACATCGCTCAAAGCTCAATTCGACACCACCCACTGGACTCCCTCCCTACCACTGGTTCTGCTTAGCCTCCTTGCTACACTGAAACAAGATCTTCGTTGCACTCCGGTAGAACATGTCTTCGATTCACCCCTGCGTCTTCCCGCTGAATTTTTCGAATATACCGATTCGTCTACACTACCGATTGCGTGACGCAGCTCCGCTATTTTTGCCGCCATCTCAGAGCGCCGCAGCTCCGACGCCACTCTCGACCATCTTCACATGTTCCATCCGAACTAGCGACTTGCACGCACGTCTTTGTTCGCCGAGACTCTCTCCGCAAGCCGCTTCAGCGCCCCTACGACGGCCCCTTCTGTCTACTCGAAAGAACACCGAAGTTCTTCGTCGTCGACATTCTTGGGCGCACTGACACCATTTCAATCGACCGCTTGAAGCCGGCCTTCACAGAGGACGCCCCGCCCATTGTACCTTCATGTGTGCTCTCTCTGCCCCAACCGACCGGCTGCCTTCCTCCGCCATCTTTCCCTGCCACTCCTCAGAAGCGGAAAGTATCGTTCCGGCGCCCAGCTTCCCCGGACTCCTTCACTAGCGGAGGGACCTACTGTAGCGGCAGCAGCGGCCTTATGCCGCAGGAGCAGCACCAGCCGCCGAAGATGAAGATGCTGAAGTGCAGCCGAATTGAGCTCCCTTCTCATGCCGGCGTCAAGCGCCGTTCGGCTCCACGCCATCATACGTTCTAGCACTTCAGCCAGTAAATCAATCATTTCCTTCATGGTGCCGGCCTCATACTGATTGGCGCGACAAAGTATTCACTTTGCTTTCAAGAAGTAAATAATTTTCTTTCTTGAGACTTGACCATGCAGATATGGCCAGAAAAATGCATCTTAACAACGGAAGCATCTGGAACAGTTCGTGACCAGAAAAAGAACTGGGGGAAGAAAAAATGTCAGAACTGTAAACTTTTGCGGATTCAGAAATGTTGTGATGCAATGTTGACGCGGCTTTGAAAGCAATCGGAAAAATCCCTGCGGCATAGCTCAAGCAGGGCAAACAAATTGATGCTCTCTTAAAAGGACACTCCACATAGCTATCGAGCGTTGAAAGTACATACTGGCTGTTCACCGAAAAAACGTGGGAACGTTTTTGTCCATTTTTTTAAGGGGAGACCCATAAATTGTAGTGGATTATAATTAGGGTGCGGTAACTAATTACCGACCACATGAGCGCGTCCATGAAGATAGAAATTAGTTATACACATTCGTCAGAAACTTCGCTAGTGAGCAGAACGTAGACGCAAACATTAATGAATTTCTACGCAAAGTGCATGAATGAAATATATTAGGGTATCAGCATTTTCATGGTGGGTAATCAGTTATGCGAGAAGTGCGTCAATTTATTTTTAAATCACTAAGGAATCATTTCCAAGTATTAAGGCAATGAGTACTGCCTTTCATTAAACTCCCCCAATATTTAATCTATTCTAAAGGGGATAAATTTCCTACTGGCGATTATTAACTACGTAACGAAAATGACGAATTCCACCTCAACATTACGTCTTGTGGCGTCACTGGTAAGAAAATTAGGGGTAATTATCACAACAGTGCGGTCGGGCTAACACGCACCGCTAGCTGGCGGAGCATCGTAAAGTCGGTTAGTTTGCTTTGGCTCAGCCGATCAAAGCTGCTTCACTGACAAGAATCACCCTGACTCCTGGAATCATCGTCATCAGCCAAGCTATGTCCATGCAGTGAAACATTTCTGCAACTTACCCTACTGATTAACCTACTGATTTCCTGTCAATTAAACCTGCCATGACTCAACGACATCCATCTACCCACTCGCAATTGTTAGCTTTATACCCGCTTTCATTCTCTGACGTGCCCAGCGGCAATTGTTTCTCTCGGAATTGTTTCTCCTGAAAGAGACACTCGGTTATCTCTCCTCCACAATACATGCCCTGCCCGCGCCCTTTTCCCATTGATATAAGTTAGAATATTGTTAACATGGGTACTAGGGTTCTGTACCTGTTTCCAGTTTCTGTCTCCGCAACATACATAGCTGCATGCGGTCATGCTATTGCGTGGTCTCCTGCTTCCTCTGCTCAGGTCCTTCGAACACAAAGGAGCGGGCCTTAGAAGAACTACAAACGTCCTTCTGCGGAACGGCTTTTGTCCGTCCACCATTAAACTGGCTCGCCTCGCTGAACATGCCGAATGAACTTATCAGGCAAACAGGGGTCTCCTAGCATGGGTATCAACGACACATTCAATAGGGTACAGCTTGAGAAAAGGAGAGAATACTACTCTGCGAATATATTAGAGTTCATTTTAGGTTGACCAATATATACCTTAACACTCGAATGGGGTGTGTTCTTATGTGGGGCAACGATTCACATTTCGCCCAGGCCCGACGCACAGAAATTAATGTTGCGGAGACACACCGCTCCACAGTGGTGTCTCTGTGTGCGGTGGTTAAGAATTGCTGAACAAAAAAATAGTTATCTATCTTTTCGGGGGCTTTTTGTTCATTCCCTGTCCAGTACAATTTACTCGGTTTGCATTCGATAGTGTGGGAATGATATATCTTGATTCCTGCATGCACAATAAAAATAAGCTTGACTACAAGTTGTCCTCACATAAGCACAGCGCAAGTATTTCGCAAAAAATGTTACGTCTAAAAGTTGTCTCCGTCCTTCATTCTAGACCTTCTGCAGTCTCTTTGAAAATCACGTCATGCATTCACATTACTGACCGAGAAGTGAAGCGTCTCTCCAAAGTCTAGGTTTGACATATACCCCAAAGACGACTATGATAAGAAGTTTTGAGTTTTGAGTTTTTTATGCTCCCGGGAAGAGGGCCCTGAAGAGAAAGTTTCGAGGCCTCCTATAAGAAATAGTATATGTGAACGAGTGGGGTCTTTGGATATATTTTTGCTAAAATATAAAGCAAGCACAAATACTAAGCTTATAGATAGCTGAAAAAAGCACAAAAGGGGGTACAGTGACGAGAAAAATAGTTTTTCGTCAATGTGTTTCAACTAACCTGTCCAACTTACCGCTCTTCTGTTTGAATACTAAGAGATTGAGGTATATTTAATGTCTCTTCTGTAATATCAGATTCCATAAAAAGGCATTTCTAATGCAGGGTTTGTTTATCTTCCTTTCTTCTGCATGCACGTTTTCTGAAAAACAGCTTGACGGCAGAGAACAAGAATGGAATGCTTTAGGACGCTCATTTTTTCTGCGATAAGTTATTGCATCGCCGCTTTGCAAGACAAATTACAATCCTTCAACGAGCATGGTGTTTCGTTTAGCTGAGGTACTTCCTTTTTGGCACTGGCGGCTTAACTCCGAGAATAGGCTTCAGACCACTTCACACGAAAGCAGCCTGTAAGCTACTGAAACTTTTGATATTTTTGCTCGAATTGAGATTTTCTGAAAAATACAAAAAAGGGCAGGAAATCGACGCAGTTATATGGCAGGCGTTGACTTCATCTATTCACAAAGAAAGCTGTTGGTACTTCCGGCAGTAAAACAATTGTGTCATCACACATGCAGATTCTTGCTTTCATATTCATTGTGACGGATGTTTTTAGGGCGGACAAAACGAGAACATTTTGCAGTCATAACGTTGCCTAATCACAGCTTCTTTCTGCCTTTAGCAATATACTCAGTTTCCGTTAATCTGGGCCCGAAAGCTTTCAAGCATACTACCCAGTCCCTCATCTTGATGCCACAAAACTTCCTATCATCAAGTAAAGTAAAAACGACTGAAACATTTGTCCGAACACAAGTACAAAATATAGCTTATATAGAAAGATATGACAGACCTGCGTCGGGTCCTGTTCACCGGTGGCGTGTTTACCTTGCCATCTGAGTTCGGAAATTTGAATACGCTTCACAATTTTGCTGAATGTCGTGCTTTCCTTTCACCTCCGTCACAGCATTCGTGCAGTTCTGAAGGTGTTCCGTTGTGAGAGCAAAATTTACGCACCGCGATTAATGACGAATGCAGCAAAAGTAAAACCGCAAGTTCTGTAAAGAAGGAAACGAAATGCGAAACAGCGCGTAAAGTCTTGAGCATTCTTTGAAAGAAACGACCCCGCAGAGCTATCTACCCAACGACATCCCCCTCTTCACACGCCAGCAAATCAAATTACTGTCCCCCAAGCATGCTTCTCGTCCTTTCAAATTTGCTGTGTAATGTCCTTTGGTTTATTTGTCTGACCTGTGTCTGTGCAGTGCTTAACAAGACGTGAATTGCTGCTGGGTTTGGTGTGGATTACTTTGCCTCTTTTGTCTTTATAAGCCATTTTCTTACTCATTGCCTAATTGTGTATTCATTTACTGTATTTTGAAGCTCTGCCTCCTCAGGTGCGCAAACGTGATTGCAAAGGAATCTACCTTTATAGTCTCATGCAAATCACAAAGATAATTGTGTTTAGTTTTTTAAATCTAGCAAATATCATAAATAACGATACTCCATTTGCGATTTTGCGCGTAGGTTCGCAGCATAGGCTCATTGGCTGTGGTGTTCTGCTCTAACTAACGAAGGGTCGGGTTCAAAAGACAGGCACGGCGATCATAGTTCTATACAGCCGGTGCGCAAAATGCTTTTTCTATGATGATTTATGGGCTCCTGAAAGACTCGCAGAACAAAATTAATTAAGCGTGCCTTATAGTCCCTAGTCTAGCTCTGCCAGACAAATGTCAACCGTTGATGTATGTCAATAGATCAGTAAATTAAATAGTTATTCATTCCAGTAAATTAATTAATCATTCCCCTGTACTCTCCGTAAGGACTTTATTGCATGTAGATGTGTTTGGCTCTAATTTTTTCGCGCTCGATACTTGTAATGGTATATGCTAGTAAGAGAACAGAAATAAGCACAAACTAACAATCTACGCCATTTTCCTTAGTTCAGCTGCTCATAGATTATAAGTACCGACAATTTGTTCTTTAGAGAATCCTGACGCTCTTTTGCCGAGTGTCTCCTCAGCATGAATCATGTATGTTTCTAGTAATTTATATCAGCCGCTAACCTCAGGTGCCGGCACTTCCTATCTCTGTGCAAATTCAATTAATTAGCTCATATGGAAAGATAATGCGCAAATATATATTGAAAACACAAACCAATTAAAAAATGTCCGACAACACAGTCGACAGAGATGTTGCGGCCGGCAGTTGGAGAAAGTAAAAGGCGAGAAAAGTGTGGTGAGAAATAGGTACTACATATCTCTTAGAACTCTGAATGCGCATTCCACGAAAATTTCAGATTCGAAAGACCGCACAAACACAAGACGAGAACGGGCGTTTGCTGCTTTTTGCTAGCCAGTTGGAGATGTGCAGAATGAAAATAATGTTAGTAATAAAAGAAATAATAATTAAATATTTTCTCTGCGATTTTGTTTTTTTAACGCCGGTGCTTTAACAGGCTTGCGCGATGAATATAGAGCTGGAACACACATCTTGCTTCCTAGTTCTTAGCATTTTTTCTTTGAAATTGTTTTCTTGAAGTACTGCAGCGTTGCTTTTCAAGAGACGTAAAAAGTACTTATGCGTTCGCAACGCGCTCGTTATGATGCGGGATGCAGTCATAGTTATGACAGGCCGCGGCGACCGCATTTCGATTCAGGCGAAATTCTAGATTCCCGTGTACTGTGCTGTGTGAGTGCAAGTTAAAAAACCCCAGGCGCTCAAAATTATCCAGAGACCTCCAGGCGTCCCTCATAGCCTGAGTCGTCTTGCTACGTTAAACCCCATGAAACCAAACTAAAACTTCAAAAACATGGTCTTTAACCTAGAGGAGTGGCGGGTGAAATAATAATTTCACATTTCAATGAGACTTAGCGAAGCATAGCAGAAGTGCAGCTTTTGTATGCCAAACAAATAAGTACTTGAGGTCGCCAAGTTGTATGGAGCTAGATTCAAAGTAACACTAGATCCCACCTCAGGGTTCGACGGGCTTCCGTCAAGCATGCCGAAATATGACAAAGGAATTAACCTAACAGCAGCTGTCATGCTGGCAGGTACTCACTTTTCGGACCAGTAACCTATTCTCATGCGCTTCCAGTACTGGAGAGAAAGCTGTGCGCTACAGTGCCCAGTTTCTAACTGAGAGAAAACTTAGTGCCAAAACCACGCAACCCACAAAGAGGTACGACGACGAGACACAAGCGCTATTCTCACAAATGAGTTTTTATTGAAGCCAGGATGCAGCTTATATAGAGTGAAGCTTCAAGGGGAGAGAAGGATGACAACGAGGAGAAGGTGAACAAAGGGAACATCGCTTCGCAGAAACGTGCAGGCAGCCAAAAATCACGCAAGAAAAGAAAAATTACATAATAACTGAATCTAAAAACTTAAAATCTCAGACAGAAATAGATAAAGAAGGACTACTGATGCACCTACAGCCAAATTTCTTTATGTAGAGAGCCTCCAGGCTAACACGCGCAGTCTTATCTGTGCTCTTGCCAAGAATCTTCGTCTCATTCAAACGCGCCTCGCACCCGTCGCCGCTCATTACGTGCGCAACCAAATGTGCGTACTTATCTTTTAGTTCTAACAAATTTCGGGCATGGTCCCCGAAACGCTCGTTGATGCAGCGGCCAGTCTGACCGACATAAAACTTCCCACAGGTTAAGGGGATAACGTAGACCAGACCTACGGAACACTTGATAAACGGAGTGTCGTGCTTTATCTGGGTTGCATGGTTTGGGCGCTAGTTTTTCTCTAATTAAAGTATGTACCAACTAGCACAAAAATAGGTGTTAATGCTCTGGCAGTATATTCTCCTTTCCGTTGGTTTCGCAGGAGTCTAGCAGGACCGCCGCTCAATTGCACGCCCTGTGCCCCCCAAGCGTCCACCACGAAGCCTCCCAGGTCTTCGGCACAGCGCAGCGCTTCGTGGAAAAGTGCTTGCTGCTGCTTCCGTCGTGACTCGCCACATCCCAACGGCTCCGGGTGAGTCCAGCAGACATGAGGGCGATACAAGTTGGTGCTTCTCGCGGGGATCATGGCCATTGTTATTATACAATTGGTTCTGCCTTCTCGCACGGACCATAGATTCCAACCACAGCTGTCTAATCATGGCGACTGCGGGACTACCCGTGGAAACCGTCTCTCTAATTTTGGCGCTCTCACTGGCCTCTCACGGGGCAGATGGTTATGTCATCTGCCACCTGCACGCAACCTGGCCAAAGCTTCATACATCGCAAGTACAGTGTATAATAAAAAATCAGTTGGGCGCCACTCTCTTTAAACGACCCTAAATAGCCACGGGAAGTAGCTCATCAATCAATCAGTCGATCGATCTGTCGATCGATCAATGTGGGAAAACCAAAAGTGAAAGAAGATTGATCGAAAGAAGAGCTAAAGGGCCCACGTGACCAGGTTTGAGCCTGCTCTCCGCCTGCCATAAAGCGACAATGTGTAATACAATGAATAAAATAAATCTGAATACCCTAGAAAGCGAGTATATAGAGTGGTAAAGGAGAAAACTACACGATATAGCATAAAAATATCAATAGCGGCTGCACCGTCAATATAGTCCTTCATAGAGAAAGTTACGAAATTCTCATTAGACAGCGTGTCATGTAGCAAGACACGACCTCTCTGGCACTGTTCACCGCGTGTTCACAAGAGGTACTTAGATATATGTATTCAGAAGAGTTGAGAATAAAACTTATCGAAAAATTCTTTACTAATCTGCCATTCGCTGATGACATTGCATTGCTACGAAATTCAGGCGTCGAAATTCAAAGCATGTCCGAGGACCTAGACAGGTAAAGAGGAACAGTGGCTCTGAAATTTAATATGCACAAAACGGAAGTACAGTTCAACAGGCGCGCAAGAGAGCAGAGCTTTATGGTGGGAAGTGATAACTTGGAAGCGCTAAGAGAATACCGCTCCTTCGTGCCTATAGTAGCCGCAGGTGCGGACCACGGGAGTGAAATTAGTTGGCGAGCATGAATCTGGTAGAATGCATTTGGCTGGTACTCTCACATTGTGAATGACAGTTTACCAGTACACCTAGAGAGAGAAGTATATAACTAGTTTCACTTTATGTGGACTTAACGTCCCAAAGCGACTCAGGTTATGAGAGACGCCGTAGTGGAGGGCTCCGGAAATATCGACCGCCTGCGGTTCTTTAACGTGCACTGACATCGCAGAGTACACGGGCCCCTAGTATTTTGCCTCCATCGAAATTCGACCGCCTCGGCCGGGATCGAACCCGCGTCTTTCGGGTCGGCAGCCGAGCGCCATAACCACTGAGCCACTGCGGCGTCCTAGAAGTGCATAATTGCTGTATCTTATCATTACTCACCTATGGGGCGGAAACGTAGAGGCTGTCGAAAAGCTCTGAACATACACTGACGAAAACGCAGCAAGCTACGGAAAGACAAATTATAGCTGTATTGTTGTTTGAAAGGACGAGAGAAGAGTTGGTTGGGTAATCAGCTCGTGCTAATTATATTCTAGTTGAAGTTAACAAGAAGAAATGTATACATGAGTACGGTATGCAATAAAAAAGCAAGATAACTGATTGGCATTAAGGCTAACGGAATGGATTCCAGGAGAAGGCAAATCTAGCAGGGAATGTCAGAAAGTCAGCTGGGCGGATAATATTAGGTAGTATGCGGGGACAAGGTGGTTGCAGCTGGCACAGGATACATGATTATTTTTAGGGATATGGGAGAGGCCTTTGGCCTGCAGTGGGTGCAGTCGGGCTGATGAATGATGATGTTGTAGTGACACAGTATATTATGTTGTGAATCTTGCGCGACAAGGAATGCCTTCACCAGGTTGTTTCTAATGTTATTTATGTGGACTGCTTGAATATGAAGTTGGTTGAGTAAGGCACGAAGAGCATGCAGAAAATTCCCTCAGTTAATTTTATACGCGCCAAAAGAATTTTCCTAAACTTATTCTTGCGTTTATTGAAATACCGTTTTAAAGCTGTCACTTTCATGTGTGCGGAGTATTTGGTTGGAACCACGACTGTACCTTTTGCAAGAAAAAGTGAAAACATGTTCTTTATACAAGCAGTATTGTGTTTACGAAGGTATCGCCTTTCAATTTATAGTGAGCACCCGCAACACCACGGAACGCTGTTTTCTCCAAGACCTGTCAGCGGTTTAGAACTGCAAGTGTCCTTTTACCGAGACGAAAAGGCGGTTATTTTTAAGTGAAAAATGCGTAAAAAGTAACCATTCGTACGATTTAGTTGTGTTAAAATCTGAGCCGTTTTTGAAATTTGCGTAGTCATAAGATATCTATGACTGTCTCTTTTTATCAAAATAGCTCTAACCCAGAACTTCGTAAATATCGTGACGAGAAATCTGGGCAGCGCTGGAGTTCACTTGCGAGCAAGTTCATTTGTCATGTCAACTCTGGTCAATTATTACGATCAACATATTAGGAAATTTTCACCCTGACGATTCATTCCGGCAAGCGCGATGCGACGAGGAGCGCTGCCATCATTTTCTCCCATTCGATTCGTGCGAATGACAGTAAAGTCTTTCAATTTGTCCGCTCTACCCACTATTCTGTTCTGTCTCACTGAATCATGACATAAACCTCAATTTTATGGTACATTACTGTGAAAACCGAAAATATGCAGTGGGTTATTGTGACAGTCACTAGATTTAAGTTCGCTATGTAAGCTATTTGCAAGAATCGCCACCGTCAAGTTACCGGTTGCTGCCTGCAAACGTATACTATTTTATGAGCTGAACTTCCACTGCTCCTGAAAACCCAAAGCTCTCAGATGTGGATCAGGGATGTGTTGCATCGCTGTTTTAGATTATGAAACAATTTCAAAAACTAAGTGTTGGAAATAAGAGTGTTTAAAACGATTGCGCCTAATTGAATGAGAGCGGAAGGAAGACTTGTAATTTACTCCCTTATCTCTTCCACTCGAAGCAACACACTCCTACCGTTAAGCCTTTATCGATCTCCAGAGCAGCGGTGACAATACTCGATATACATCGGCGCACTAGGTCAAGCACTTTATCACCTCTATTGACGTCATCATTTGACGTCGCAGAAGCTTATCGGCGCTGGGCCTGTTCGCAACGCAGTGAGCGTGGACGAACCTCAAGTACTGAAGTGTCAGTTTTCCAACCTGAAGTGTTTCATATCCTGAGGTTATTTCAACACAAGTCGACCTTTTCTGACTCTTTTTTTATTCTGCACACGATATGTCTCTTGCCTTTCCTGATTAAAGTGCGTCATAAGGGGTATATGACGCACGGAATTGAAGCGGCTGAAAAGGAGTTTGACTTATACCCTTTTATCTGCTGCTCCAGAATTTCACAAGGCTACCCTAAGTGTCACGGCAGAAGTGAACGAATGCCTAAGACGAGTAGTTAACAAAACCTACATTGGCACAGCGTGGCGCAGTCGGGAAAGAAAACGAGAGGAAACAAAATTTACATCAGAGCGTTTGCCTGAACTCTGCATAGATAGAAGTAATGTCGTGGGTGCCGAGAGTAATCAGGTGATTTGACGCGCTGCCTTGATTAGGAGCTCCGAGGACTCTTAATGAAAAGTGTCATGCATTGCCATCCTTACAATGCCTTCATATATGGCGAAGCCCAGCCCACTTGCGACAAAGAAGAATGATCTTGAAATAATAATGAATGCTGTAGAATCTGGCGGAAGCGTAAAAAAATAGTGTCGAACTTTCCTCTGTTCTAACTGTGCTAAAACATAGGTGCTGCGCCTACCTCGGTTCACACAAACGGAGAGGGCATAAGAAGTTATTAACATCAACGACAGTCTTCGTGTTGTGCAAATTTGTTCAGCGCAACCTCCGGTATGAGCCACAAACGACTACAAGTGCCGCAGTAGATAGTCCTTTAGGAGTAGGAGCGTAGATTGAAATTTCTAATCACTCAATGGACCAATGTTCACTCCCTGAGAGGGCAATTACGACCGTACGTCAATCACAATTCGTTTTCACGTGAACCAATGTTAGTCGAGAAAATAAAATGATGCATTCTGTATTTCCTGGCTTTGGGTTAAAGTCTGTGCTGCACAGTAAGATTCCTTCAGATTGCAGCCGGCAATTGCTATGCCCTAGCAACATGCCGGTAACAAAACAAGAAAGGCACCGTTCATGGCGTAGTTCCAGGCCCTTGTATCGTGGAGGCGCCTAGAAACATAACGGTGTCTAAATACCGTTGTCACATGTCATGAGTTCTGTGTAACAGAGATATAACACGGTGCCATTCATTAAAAAACATTAAAATCTGGAACGCTACGCGTGTTTCACGCCTCAAGAGAGGAGCACTGGAATGACAGGCAATGACAACTTCACCCAAAGGTGAGAAGACTGTGAAGTTGTCAGAAGGCGTTGCTATGACCGGAGAAAGAATGGGGTTCAATGTCGACAATAATTCGAAGGTGTTAGAAGCGGTACCTATGACACGTCCTAAAGCATGCCGTCAGGGCCCAGGAAATAATGTGATATTAACACCATATCCCTGCGACCAAATAGACCATGATTTCTTTTTTCATCGTTGTACAGAAATGCCACACAAAAAGAAAGTTTTGTTTTTCATTTAAAGGGTGCGGCTAGCAGTACTTATGACTGGTTCAAGAACAATTCTACTCGGGTACTTTAAATCTTCTCTTTATGATATCACCTCCCTGCGACAAGATATATCTCAGATCATTTCCTCCTTTCTTTTTGTTCGACAGATATGCCACTCAGTACCAAAATATTATTTCCCAGCATTTGTTCATCGATTTGCGCCTGACGAAAGCATCACACCGCCAATAATGGAAGCAAAATTTCAAGCTCGAAATTCACATTGACCAGAAATGCAGACGGAACTTGAAGTCACTGGGCGCACGGGATATTTTATGCACTTCAGAAGAGGAAACACCCTCTGAACAGTTCCCACAGTGCCAGTGTTTTCACAACCAGCCCATCAATGCAAGCAAAGTCCGCAGCTAGAATGTGTGATTAGGTATATGTAGGTACAGCCGTCATAACTCTTGTCATAGGCGTTCAGCCTGCGGACTGTTCTCGCGAAACATGTATTTTGGCAGTTACGGCAAATCGGAAGTTCAAACATCCGAGCTGGAGGAACAGTCGCGTTTGGGGGTTTACGCGTGACTTTAAGTTCCCAACTATTAACCTGCGCAGCAAACCTTCTGGCCTGAAAACTTTCGACCGAGGTTGTTCAACTCAATCACTTAGCTAATCTCACATCCCTTAATTCTTCCCGTCATCCCTTTAGTTTTCTTTTTTTTCTAGATTTCTTGATTCAGGATGCCCGTATAGAGCAAAGTTTTGTCGTGAAAAAAATTATTTCAACTTTCGTATGTACATTCTTTCTAGGATGCGTGCACGCACGCGCACATTGCAATAAATGCTGCGCTCCCTCGTGGCCAAGTTGGTCAAAACGTTTGCATTGGGCTGCACGCAATAGCACCTTCTCGCACGCGCACAGCATTCACTGTCTCAACCACGATTAATTTTCTGCTCCCTGCTCTACTACAAGAACACGGATCTCGCACATTTTTTGCGCTTCATGTTGCATAACTCGGATCATTCGTGTTGCATTCCCTCCCCCCTCCCCTTCTATATACTCTTATCCACTCTGAGGGCGCAATCCAGCAGGAACGCATACTGTGTGAAGAGATAGCCAGTTTCAACGCGTCTGGGGTGACCTGACAGAGGCTTTTCGAGATAAGCAGGCCCGATAAGGAAGTAAGTGCCCATGAGAGGACGCAGATGAAACCGGGCTCTATATTCAGCGCTCTCGAGAGGCTGAAAGCGTTCCACGAGGGTTTCTCCTGTCCTTCGGAAGGATAGTGCACGGGTACCGAGAGTCAGTCGCATGTAAGCTAAAAAATATGCATTGAAACAAAGCGCACTGAAAACCGGTTCCAAGCTGATAACGGTACTTCGCAAAGCCTGAGCACTCTTCCGCACCGCTAGATGTTCAGTTTCAGCTCTGAAAAAAAAAATCCCTCGCCGCTCTTTTTCCTTTGTAGTTTTTTTTTTTTTCTCGTAAGCGTGCTTAGCAAACAGAGACCGAACTTGTTGGAGTTTAAAAAGGCTTATTACGGCGGCACCGCTCGTGGAACCGCTTATGTTCGAAGATTAAGCGAGGATTTTCCAGCCCGGGTTCTGCTCCGCTTCTGTATAGCAAGTGCGAACTGTAACTGGCGCCTGAAGTCAGTACGTATAACGCCTCGCCGAGTGGCGGGAAATGTTTACGGGATTAACCGCGCGTTTCGGGGGTGCGCGGCACGGTTTGGAAGCCTCGTGTTGAAAAGCGGATTTGCGGCTCTTTTAGGGAGTCTCGCGTTAGTTTTTAGAGCAAAAATGCGCAGATATATGCTCCTACACTTTGTAACAGGGTGCTTAAAGTGCTTGCTGATGAACTGCATGTCGAGCAGTCATGGCCTACTCCTGAAGCCACTTTACGACTTACAGAACTTCTGCATCTGCGGCTGCTTTAAGCGCAGTGACCTACTTTTTTACGGGACCATATTAGGCGATCTGAGGCCAACTCTGCAGCCAACCTTTTTTGTCCTGAACATTAGGGTCGCGTTATCTACAAATGCGCGATTGAATCCCAGAAAACGGCGACAAATGCTTATAGTTTGCGCGCCTGTCACCACGGGCCGCATGGTGCCGATCATCCAAGATTACACCTGGAATTACCGGAAGAACTAGTCGGCACGAGTGCGGGAGCCATATTACAAGTCAAAAATTTGCAGCACGTGTGGAGAGTAGGCTACCATTAGCAACACGTTCGCGCAGCATCTGAACGTCGTCTGTAATTTTCACAGAACTACAAACAAAATTATCCCCATTTAGTTACACCGCATTTGCTGCTGGCGGTGAAGACATGGCGCTTGTCGGGAATGCACAGGAATGCGCAACCTGTACATATCAGCGACCACTGGTTGCTGTTCATTTAGGTGATGGTTAAATCTGGCTAGAGGTGTGCGAATATCCGAATTATTCGCCATGCCAAGCGAATTGTTTTCTAATCGACATTCTCAAGTTCAGAATTCAAGCATTCCGCCTTATGAAATTTTTAGGCGTTTCTTAACACTTCCAGAATGCCACGTGGTAGGGTAAGCCCATCACTCATCCGTCCTTCTTACTGTT
This sequence comes from Amblyomma americanum, assembly GCF_052857255.1. Lineage (NCBI taxonomy): Eukaryota > Metazoa > Arthropoda > Arachnida > Ixodida > Ixodidae > Amblyomma > Amblyomma americanum. The sequence continues at coordinate 144,700,836 of NC_135501.1, read as the reverse complement.
CTTCGCTGCAGGCATTGCCGTCGTTCTCATCTCTGGATTTCTTGTCGAAAAATCCTACCGAATATCTCTGCTGCCAAAAGAAGCCCCTAAACGGCGTCGATTGCGTAAAACACTTCAACGCTGTCGATGGTTAAACAGGAGGCCCGCAAGTCTTAGAACATCCGGCCTGGTTTGTGGAAGTGCCCGAAGTGCCATCGGCGGGCACCCATCGGCATGAATGGAAGCAGGTGCCGTCCGGTCAGGTGCTCGGCCACTTAAGGGTTCCATCTGGATGGGCGGAAGGGGGCCATGGCACTCCCTACAACGGTGGTTGTCGCCCCCCCCCCCCTTCCAACCACGGTTGGCCTTGTGGTTGAGCGTCCGCCAAGGCAGCGGGAGGCACTTCGGTGTTGCCGGGTACCTACCAGTGAAATAGGTACTAGGGCGCTCCCTGCCTGGTGCTCGGCGATCATGGGACCTCAACCATCGGAAATTGAACCCAGCTAATTTTGAGAAATCATCCACTTGACAGAGATGGCTAACCTTTAACTGAAGCGGCTGCCTTGTGGTAGAGCATCCGCCTCGCATTCGGGGCCGCACCCCAGTGCCGCCACGTACACACATGTTTTCTAATGGGTGCAAGATTTCCCCCAGCCTGGTGCTCGGCCGTTCTTGAATGAGATACTTGGGAAAAGGGGTCTTCGACCAAAAAACGTTGTGTCAACTAGCCGATGGTTCGTTCCGCCGTCAAGCAACCCTAAATCCGCATCGTGCTGTAGAAGCCCATTTGTGGCGGTTTTTTTTTTTTATAAGTGCCTGTTCAAGCTCAAAGTGACGGGACTTGAAGGCACAGGGTCCTTTCTCAAGTCATCCTCCCTGGAAAGCCGAGCACCAGGCCCGGGGATAGCCTTGTACCTATTTGAAGAACCAATAATGCATTCTGCAAATAGTTCTTTCAGCAATTGGGCAATCCTGTTTTGAAACAGTCTATCTGTAGCTGTTACAATGACGGAAACCAGTATTCAGTAACTGTACATGTAGCACCCACTAAAGCCGTTTTGTTGGTGTTTCGCAACTGCCATCCCAGGAGCATTAATGTTACTTCGTACATTGCAAGGAAAAGAGCAAAACGCTGATCTATTCAACTGTTTACAAAAACGCCTACAAAAATATGAAGGCCAGCATGGATAAGGAACGCGAAATGGAGTCAGGTCAATAAATCCTAACTGTAACATTATAAGTTTTTAGTACTAGCACAAAAGAGAATACAACAAAACCGCTATTGCTAAGACGCTCGGATGACGATTTGCGGCACGATTTTGACGAATAGGATTCTTTCTGCGCGGTACCACCTAGAAGAAACCAAACAGCAGGGACGCGAGACAACAAAATTATTGATTCGGAATAAATGGCCAGTTCAGTTTTTTGGTCCGAAGTATCCACGCTCTTTCACAAGGGAAAAGTAATGATTATGTAATCCCCTGATCACAACTCGTTCACTCCAAAACAATATCTGTGATAACGGCAGAACGTTAAGAGAGTCAAGCGGCCAGAGGACATTTGAGAAAAGACCAAGCAAGGGCCCACTTGTTTTTAACACGGGGAGAAACCTGGCTAGATGGTGAAAAATTATCAGAGCGCAGAAAAGATAAGGAAAGACGAGAACTTTTCATTGCGTTTTTTATGCTCTGTTTAATATGTAAATAATTCTTGAGCACATGAGCACCAACGTGGGTTGTTCATACTATGGAGTTTTGTCCGAATTTATGTTTATCGCGTGTTTTCTCCTCAAGTGAAAGGTACTTAGGAGTGGGAGAAAAAAAGATAACAGCAACAATATGCATTCTGTGTCATCAGGTTCATAACGTGATAACAGCAACAATATGCATTCTGTGTCATCACGTTCATAACGTTCGTATCGCTTGCGGTGGAAAGAATAAGAACGACATGCATCCTGACACGTGCATATAATAATAAATTTCGCACGAAAGTACACAGGCAGGCAAAGAAAGAACGTTGCAAGGATGCCCTCTGCCCCAGTATAAATAAATCCAAAGAAAAGACACTTTGATAACATAGGCACTTTGCAAGTCTTGGTAAAATAATAAAGAGAATCCTTTAGCTGCGCCAGCAACGACGCTGCGAAAACGTTGTTTACCTCAAATAACCCGATGGCGAAAGAAAAACATTTTGACCCGAGGCCCAATTTCTCACCTGTCTGTAAACAAGTTAGCTAGGTAAATCGGCAAAGGCGGTCTCGCAATTTGTTCGCTGTCGGCAGTAAGGTACTCAGCAACTCAGAGATAAAGCAACTAGCTGCAAAGCACGCGTTGTTTACTCGAGCGAAAACTGCTCGTAAGTTTTTTTTCTTCTACCTTTTCTGTGTTGCAGAGCGAATTTTGTTTACGCGCTTCTGTTTAGTGTTTATATTGCTGTCGCTGCTGCTGTCCTCGATTGTGGGAGTTGGAACTTTGCAGCGTCCAAGCTATTTGACGCATTCTGTGCGCAGACCAGACAAGTAGGCTTTATGCGTGGCATAAAACCGCAGTAGATATACGGCTTTCGGGAAAGCCTTGTTTACGACTCTCGAGTATGTTGCGTGAAGTTGATTTTGTTGCGCGGCGCCTCAGCGAATTCTATGTGTACTCTATTCTCCGTTTTTCCCGCGTCATTCAAACAGGCAGAAAGCGCGATCGTCCCTGTCTGTCTAGCAAAGAAATAGAAAACAAGTAAAACTCCTCCAATATACTGAACCTGAAATAACCTTGGAAAGACCCTAAATAGCATCGTGAATCGTGCAGTCTTGCTCATGCATTGTTGCTTAACGGTCTTCAGCCGATACACACGCTTGCCGTGGAATGAATGTAATCACGTGAAGAATTATGGCGAATAAAAAATGTTGCTTAAACTAATTAAGCATTTGCTTCATAAATAGATGTTCAAAAGCAAATCAGCGAGTAAATGTTGAGAATAATTTTTTTGCCATGCAGCACAACCGAATGATTAGATTTAACAAGGTGATGGTTCGGGCTAGTGGGTATGCGTTACGATCCATAGCGCAGCAACAAAACAGGGGACAAACACAAGCGCTAACTTCCACTACAGCTTTATTTGGTGCACACAGAATTTATACAAGAAGTAAAGAACGAAACCTGTCGTATTCGACAAGATACTTCGTGAACAAAGCTTAAAAATCACATGAAATACATTTCATCGGTTGGCTGCGTCAGCAGTCCGTCATTGTCGCTGACAAAGAAAGATACGGCATTTTTGCCTCGGAGCAGCATGCCAACCGGTGAAATGTATTGCGTGTGATTTTTAAGCTTTGTTCACAAAGTATCTTGTCTAATCTGACTGGTATCGTTCGTTACTTCTTGTATAAAATCTGTGTGCACCAAATAAAGCCGTAGTGGAAGTTTAGCGCTTGTGTTTGTCCTCTGTTTTGTTGCTGCGCTATGGATCATAAAGAATGATTAGAGTCCGGCGGGATATCTGACCAGGAGAAGCAGCTCGATGTAAAATATGGGGAAAAAAATGGCGGGCTATTTATAGCGGCTAGGCGAAATGCAAATAAGGTGCGCTATCACTTCGGCTTTCATTTCGGTTTCCGTTCAAGCTGGGTTTTCAAGGTCAAACAGGCTTCAGACAAATATCGGTGAACTTCGACTTCAGCTCCGCCTTAAGAGCATGACGCGACAGCGTTAGTGGATTAAAGTTCATACTTGCGGAATCGGTCGCTCTCTTCTTTTGCATTCATAAATCCTTGACAGTCCTCATAGCACTCCTGGTGAAGTGTTGCAGCCGTTAAGCGATGCGCAAGTGGCCCTGCAATGGCAGGTGCTGCTACAGGTGCCGCTAATCAGACCCTGGTTGCTCTCTCCCGTCCAACCTAAAGGTCACAGAGAGAGCCTTCGGTCAGACAAACATCGGCGTAATCTGAGATTTCGGGTTTTGGTGCTCGAGCACTAAGCAATCGTTTACAATCTGAGAATTGTTTTGTTTCGCTGTTTATAAAGTGGGCAAGTAGGAAGAACGGGACAACGCGGCTTGCATAGGAGGCCGGAGGTCACCAGCACAAACACCGGAAAGGCCGCATACTGCGGTTGAACGCGCTGTGTTACTCTGTCGCTCCTTATTGAGTCACCATAGCCTACACAAATAGTGTTAAAACACGCCGTAACGCCTAGAGTGTCAACTCCTTAGTATCCGTAGTGTAAAACCGGCTTGTGAGGAACTTTATTGAGAAAGGCTACGAAAGTCGGTGACACGCCGGAAAAAGCAGCGAATGTGTTTTTAAAGCTACTTCCGCCGTCAGCGGACAAAGAGCCGAATTCTCACAGGTTTTAAGGCGTGCATTTCCATATAGCCGGCCAGGGAGTTTGGATATTTTTCCCCGTGCTGTTTTCATGACCGAAAACTGCAGTGAGATCAGACTACGAACGCTTCTTTCAGTTGAACCGTACCTAACAATTCTGGACAAAAAAGCATTTTTGAACAGGAAAGATTGCATGAACGCAATTTTTTTCATATAATTTAAGATTTACCTTTAAAAGTCAGTATACTCGCATATCTTTCGTCGCCAGGAGTGTATTTATTTTAGCTTTTAATGTTTTTGTTATCGTCAAAAACGTCACATTGGTTTTCTATGCCAGTCTTAACTACTCGATGCGAGCGACAGAAAAACTTTGAACGAAAGATTTTGCTAGACATCGCAAGAATGGGCCATTATTCCAGTATTCCAACATTCGAGATGTTTCTCCACGTTTGTTCAACATGGACGTCCAGAAATGGCTTTCCTGATTGGCCGCCGGCAGCTGCCGCTACGTCACCGCTGCTGCATTTTTATAAAACCGAGTTACGGTCCCGCAAATATGGTTGGAAGGTAGTGAAGAGTTAACTTCCACAATTATCTTTCCTTCCCTGCTCGAAGAAGCAATACGATAGTTGTATTCAGCTCCCAGACTCAGTTCTTTTTGTTACAGATGGATAATTTTTCTATCGCGCCTAATGATCAGTTTCCATGGAAATAATGCTTTGGGCCTCTGAGCAGCTCCTTCACCCCAGGATTTACAAATATGATATTCGGCGATAGTTAATCTAATAAAACTTGTCTGATATGGATACGGTTCTGCTTGTATCAGGGACGCCTGTCTTGAATGAAACCATATCCTGGGCAGCAAAAAAAGGGAGGAAAGTCTCCGCTATTATCGCATTAATAAGTAAGAAGCCATAAAACGAAAGCGAAAGCTCATTTCTGTTATGACTCTATGCCTTATGCCTTTTAATAACCTTTATGGTACACCGTTAGAGCCAATACTCATTTGCTTTATACATTCGTTTCGAAAGCTCCAGGAGGTGTTGTGGGCAACAGCGTGATGTACTTGTGGAGTGTAATGTCATATCGTTTATCCAGTTCGTGAATTTGCCTCTAGTTTTAACCTGTCTTAGCCAGTATTTCGCCAGATTATCTAGTCTTTCTTCATCATGACGAGCTACCAGACTTCTCGCGGTGAATGCCAACCGAAAATTTCCCTGCGGTGTTTGGTTCCAATGTCAAGCATGGCGTCCCTGGTCGAGTTAGTCATGCGAGAGTAGAAACACTCGCTTCAAATTCACTTAGGAAATAATGAGCCTCGTCCGAAGATTCTGATCACCAGCTTTCGAAGGCATATCAGCTTGCCAAACCAGGAGCATGATATCCAAACCGAGAACCAGGGATCTCTTTTTAGACACGGTTGTCGGACACCAAGTTGACAGCGCTGTTTGTCGCGTTGGCAGAGGCACGCTTGACGTGATAATTTATTGATTACGCTAGTCCCAAAAAAGCTGCATACTATAAGGTCTTCCAAAGTGTAATTACAAGCAGTGACCGCACATGTCTAAGACGTGTCTTCGTGCGCAGCATGTATATGTGTCCTTTGCCTTAAACACCATGAGTCGAATCAAGCACAACACCCCAACTAACTGACAGGTGACACTGCCTCGTATATTTATTTTTGTATTGAATTGTACTGAATTCCCAGTCACTCTTAGTGTAAGCGCTAGCACGTCTTAAACAGCTGAAAAACATTTGTTATTTCCATTCTCGCTTCTGGTGTCCTCATTCAGCTGATAATGGTCCGTACACGTGATGTCTGATATTGCAAATTGTGCCCCATTAAAAAGCTTTGTACCGTTTCCGGTAATTCACGGCACTGTACTTTTGTGCCTGAGTCACGCGGTTTGTTGCAGCGGCTCCACCGACATCAGGCCTACTTTCTACCGGAGAATGAAACGGCCGCTAAGAAGCCTAAACATTTTGAGAAAATAACAGCGATGCGAAAACACGGAGAGGAAAAAAGCGAGGTGCAATTTTCCAATCAGTGCATCGGCACCAAGTGTTGAAACATTCGCACCACGATGCAACAGGCGCCGCTGTTTGGCTAATTGGCCTCAACAACGGACGCCGGTGGGCCCCCCACGGCAATAATGGCTGGGCCGCAATCACAGCGCGATTAGGCGAGAGCAATTGCAAAGTCTGCCGCGCCATAGGCTCCGTACCGTACAATCAACGCGGAAAGGCCCGGTAGTGAACAGCTGTGTGGCCTACATATATACGAGGTCCGGCGCTAAATAGGGCGCTTCGCTCCGTAGAACTGCATAAGGAAGAAAAGAGGGTAAGAGAGGGGGATATGCTAAGGCAAATAACACCGGCCCTGATTGGGTCCCATGAGGAAGACAAATCGTTCCGTGCTGGGCGCGAAACATCGTATAAATACAATATTCTGTGTTATGGAAGAGATTGCTGCTGGTCTGTGATTGCATAAATAACTGCGGAACTGTCCGTATTTACTTTGCATTCGCCGTCCAGCGCACGCGCCCAGTTTCATTGTTCTGCCAGAAAGATTACGGCTGCGTTTTGGTTCAACCTTTAGAAAGCTTGCCCGGACACGTAAATGGAAAGCAATTAGTCAACGCATATTCACTGTTTCACGCTTTTAGTGTGCACCTAGATGTGACGTGCGCCGTAAGCTGATGGCAGCAATGCGGTGCCAGACTCGCCGCATTAGTGCAGCTAAATTAATAAAATAACAGCAAGAAAATATACTATGGCGCAGTTTCTTGCCTTCGAAAAGAATGTATGCGTTTGAATGTTCAGCCGCAGAGAATTTGGCATTACAACCGACGCGTCCTCAGAACATTAGCTGAGTTCGTAGCCCAGAATTTACCTTGTTTATTTTGTCTTATTCACAGCTATTAAAATAATCACGCATTAGCTTTGATTTGATAATCGACCTCTTCAATATAGAAATTCTTCAAGGCCTCATACATACGACATTGTATATTAAACATAGGATTTATTTACTAGCTCCTTTTTGGCAGCCTTCCTCAAAAAGTTTTCGCTCCTTCTGCAACCGCTGCATAGGCTGCATCGACATCTTGTCGACTAAAGCATTGACAGTATAGGCATGAGCGATGAGATGATCGTCGTGAAGGCCAACGAAGCACACTGTCATTCCTGTAATCGTAAGGAGCGAATAACTCTGGTGGGTGTATATAATTAGTTATTTTAACCTCTTAAGCGCGTTGCTGAAACAAAATCTTCCTTTGCCGTGTTCCCTCAGTGAATCCTTTCTCCTTAACCATCGGCTTTAGTCAAGCCAGCACCGAACATAACGCTGACATTTTCGTCATAAGTGGTAGGAGATTTAAAGCGCTCTACGATATATGGATTAGTTAGCGTCACACTTATGTCGTAACCGGCGTGTCAGCTGGAAGTACCTTGAGCCGTGCCCTAAAAAAAAAAAACAAGTTGGTGTAGCAATCCCTCACGGTTCCCCGGGAAACTAAGTCCCCTGACATAGCAACGGGCCCAACAGTACATCTTTTAGTGCTCCCGGCAAGGTCGTTCCGCAACTCTGTACACTACTGTAAAAAACCGCGATCTCGCGCAATCTCACTCCCAAGCGCGAATGCTGACGTCACTCGACGGCAAAGTGCTGACATTCCTAACCCAGTAGCGGCGAACGAGGCAGCTGTATTGAGGCTCAAACTAGAAAGAATGGGAGAGGTAGCGGTAGACCGTCCGTTTTTACGACGACTCTGTGACAGGCTTTCCCCACGGTGGAGATGCCAGTGCAAAGAAAAATAAAGACAATACAAGAGAGGCTGCAGCGTTTATTCAAACCGCTCGCATCGAAAGCCAACCTCCCTACCTAGAGACCAGGATCACACTTTCGGCGCATGAAACCGATCAGTTAACTCGTTGGCTCAAATACAGCATCATTTCCTCGCAAAATCTCTCATTAAATTTTTGTCCGAAACAATCCATCACATATCCTCTTGCAGTAAAGCAATCCCTCGGTCATTCGTCATGCTAATTAATCTTTCAACACTCCCTTGCTCGTCCTCTCCCGCACGCAAGCACGTAATCGCTTCTTCGACGCGCTGGTCGCTAAGGCATTGCATTCACAAGATATTCTTTGTTGACTGGCCATCAATTACCTCTTCCCTCACAGACATGATTATACACACTCTAAACAGGCTATTAATTATCATTCTTACCAAATAATGCTTGATCGCTAATTGGCTCATCCATTTTCTCGACCACTCGTTCACTGAATCGAAACATCAGATTTTCCTTTGCGATAATCTCAATGCGTTCGAGGCAAACTCCTCCTCACAACTACTCGCATACGAATTCACTCAACAAATTTTTTTCTTTCTTCATCCCTCCGCCCCCTAATTACGCTGTCTCGCTGCTTCATTATCCTGCGGTTGCGTTGCTGATTGATCCATCAACACGGCATCTAACGCGCATATCTGTTGGATCATTCACCGTCTCGTTGAAATATCCGGCTGTTAATCGACTGCGTAGATGGCAGCATTGTCTGTAACGAGGTAGTTAGGAGGGCCTTTTCCTTTGCACTATTTTTGCTGAGCTTAGGCGTAAGCGAGTCTTAAATAAAGTAGTAAAGCAGCATGTAATGGCGTTGCGAAATATGCAAAGTAAAGTAGGATCGAAAATTGCCTCACTCAACATACATTTTCTAAATTATTGGGAATGGTTATGAACGTTTATGTTTTTAAGTTTAATCGAGGCTGAGAAGAAGCTTTGCGGCAAAAGAAAAAATAAATTTAGCATGCTTAGCTTCCGAATTTATGGAATCTTCTGGGGCTAAAGAAGGAAGAACCCCGATTACTCGGCTCCCCATAACCTCACTTCGAAAAGTTCGCCCTGTATCACGCTCCCCTTGAATACGCGACCACAGATGCTACCTTGTCGGGAGCAGCCGCAGGTCGACTGACATAGTGGCCGTTATTGGGGAGGGGGGGGGAGGGGGGCGATCGTGGATAGCGTTTCGATTTGGCGTTCAAGTGAGCGTGACAATTATCGGTTATGACGAGCGACGATATTGGCGCTTAGGAAAAGTCTCCTATTCGTCGATCGTAGTAATATACAGAAGGAGAGAATATCGGCATTAATATTTACTGTTCATGTTGATGCGGTACTTGAAGCTAAACCATCAGTGCAGTCAATGGCTGAAGATGCGTGAAGCAGAAAACACGCAACGCAGGGATTAAAGGCAATAAGTTATGGAGGCGACTGATAATGGAATGAAAGAAAAAAAAACAATAAAGGAGGAGAAACTTGTAGAAGAGGAAGTACGAAGCTTGTGACAAAAGTATTGAGACACAAAACAATTGAGGTGGAGGAGGCAACGAAAGAACGAAGGAAGGTAAATGACAAAGTAAGACAGCAGGAAACAAGGAAATGGTGGAGACACATAAAAAGGAAGAAGAAAGGCAACGGGAAGGATGCAAGGCAGGAAGGATTTTAAGAGGAAAGTAGAAGCAAATAAAGAGAGAAAAAACAAGAACGGAGGTGAAAAACAGGGTCAAACGAAAGCGAGGAATACACCCAACGCATAGCAGCGGCACTCCAATTTGTGCTCCAGGGTCGGCGGCAGGCAGGTCTCGCGACGAGTATTAGATAAACGGCGGCGCGCGCCGAATCGACGGAGCTTCAGCGCCGTGGCACATACCACGCCAGCGAGCAAGCAAGGTCGTATTATGCAGCCAGAAAAGCGCGCTCTCGCTCTCGTCATTGGCCTAATTTCCGGCCAGACAGGCGCGCGGCTATGCATACACAGACTCCCAGAGAAAGCCCCAGAGCGCCATTTTCTCCCGTCCGGCCCCCCCTTCATTTACCTCACTGGGAAGTCTTGCGCGTAACGTCCGCTTGTATGTACGTGGGTGAGGAGGAGTTGGTGGTGTTGCGAGACATGCAGAAAAAAAAAGCGGAGGTGGAAGGCTGCGAGAAGCCTGGGACGACGTGTGGAGGTTGTGTAGGAGAAGAGGAGGGAAGGAAGTGGGGGAGGAAGAGGATTGATCGCTCCTTGAGCGCGACCGGTATAAGGAAGGCGTCGTCGTGCGCCGTGGTCTTTCGGGGCCGAGTTCGGCACATTTTCTCGCCGATCGGGTCGGCCTCCCCTGACAGGTCTATGCATCACGGAGACGGTATAGTAACGACAGTCCGTTCCAGCTGCGTATTACAGCCGCGTATCGGCAGCTCTTTCGTTACCAGTTCCTTCGAATGTTTAGTTTATTCTGTTCATTCTCGCTTTTTTTTATCCCTGGCCTAGCCCTCTAACAATCTTTTTTTTTCCGTATTTTCCTCTTTGCCGCTGGCTTTCTGGGGCGCGCCTCTCGAGGCATTCCGATTCTCCGCTCTGCCGACTTACGAAGTGCTTGCAAAGAGTGCCAATGGTCGAAACGTTGGCTTCAACTCGCGTTCCTAGCGGTTTTAAATATCCTCCTTGAGTAAAGATCAGCACTTCAATATGTGTAACTAGTGGTGCTCACCCCTTTGGTGAATCCCAGGTGCTGTAGACGCAAAAGCAAAGGAAAATTTGATATTCCAGCTTGCTTGACAACCGTCACAAAAAGCCGGTTTATGTGATACCTCTACGCATATAAATAGTTATCTATGAATTCTGTCTGTTTCCTGCTTACAGAAGAAGCTTGAAAATTGTGTTGCTGCCATCCAGAAGTCTGTTAGATAGCTCGAAAAGCATTCCTTACGTAATAACTGTACGGAAGTATACGGCAAGTGTTGCGTGCCGCAGTAGCAGTCCATATGTGAAAACAATGAAGCTGAGGCGTTTCAGTGTCTTTTTGGAACTTCTGTTCCTGTGTTCCGTCCAACAACAGTGTTAAGGCCGTACAAACTTGGGACCATGGGTCACAAAGACTCCAAATAGTACTTATCTTACTAAATTTGGAGTCTGAAATTCACGATCGCAGCTGGAGCGGTACCGTATCTATTGGCGGGACATTCAGCTGCAGTGCAATATTCAGACAGATTTCGCCCACCGTCTAATTATGCTTTGCCACTTTGATGGGTGGAACAAAAATAATTAAATGCAAAAAGAAAACAAACCACCATGCCCATCGAAGTTTATTCTAAAGATCAGAGAGCCTCTGGATGCACCGCAAATTACTCGCTGTCCGCTTAAATGGGGCTTCCATACCCATGACCTGACCACAGGCGTCGCTTTGAAAGCAAATAATTCGTCGACAAAACTAATTACTCCTGCACACGCAGTCTTTGCCGGCGCGATAGTGCCACTTCATTGGGCACAAGGTCGCGCGTCCGAATCCTTTATACGTATATGCTCTCCCCTGCATACTTTGAACGGCACGACCGCGACGGCTTCTATTCACCCAGCACGCTAACTGGCACTGCCGACGACGGCTGCGATGTTGTCTTGTCACTTGCAGAGGCCTGTGCGCGTACCCCGAGGACCTCCTTACTACGCACGCACATCACGTAGGGACGCCAGCAAAAAAAATAAATAAAAGGCAAGAAGGAAAAAATTTAAGACAGTTGGAGAAAGTCGCAGACGAATAGAATTGAGTGGCGAAAGGGGACAAGTGGAGGAGAGAGCGTAGGTGATTCGCATTTTGCCGTGGCCATTTTTTGTCCCTCAACTGCGATGAGGTCAAGCGACTGCCTTGCACGACCGCTGTGTTGGCCCATTGCGATACATTCTGCGCGGTGGGCGTGGGGAGATTGCCTTTCACTTTCCGCACTTGGCCACTTGGCCGCCGAGTGTCCGCCGATCTTGCTTGTAAAACTATGGGTATATGGCGTTGGCGTATGTGACTGCTGTCATACTGCTGGCTTCCCTGTCTGGGTGTATGCCTCGCTTGGGGCTACTGTGGGAAGAGGGAAGCAGAGGCTTCTGACATCCGGCCTTATGGCCAGTATAGCTGAAACATCCCGCCGGCAGTGATTTTGCATGATGAATAACAAGGCAGTAGTCTTAGCACTCTTGATGCCTCTTCTCTTTCCCGTCCTTTGCGCCGTTTAAAATATTGCAACGGATAATGTGAACTGCGACGACGTCAATGAAGTGTCATGGCCTGGCGCATGCTTTGTGCTCTGAGTGCCCTAGGCTGCTTGTGCTCTCAGCCCTGATTATACCCTTCTTTTCCTTACCTTGAATACGTAAACTGCCACGTCCCCTTATGACCGTGTACGCCAACAAGTCGAAGCCGCTTCGGTGGCTCAGTGGTTATGAGGCTCAGCTGCTGAGCCGAAAGTCGCGGGTTCGATCCCGGCCGCGGCGGACGCATTTCGATGGAGGCAAAATGCCCCATCCGTGTACTGTGCAATGTACACGGCCGTGTACTGGCCCGTGTACTGTGCGATGTCATTACACGGTAAAGATCGCCAGGTGGTCGAAATTATCCGGAGCCCTCCACTAAGGCGTCCCTCATAGCCTGAGTCACGTTGGGACGGTAAACCATCATAAACCAAACCTACCAACATGCCCAAGTTCGTACACTTCGGACTAGTAATGCACGGAAAAATATTGGTAGAGGCTGACCACAGGCAGAAAGATTGAATATAAATTAACCAGCCCAGAAAATGCTTAAAAAGCCAGTGACCGTGCATTATGGATGGGAAAGAAAAGTCGTTCGGTTCAGCTCCGTGGTTACCATCGCCTAAGCGCCCTATCTGGAATCGTCATGTACCCCCTGCATAGCGTTTTCTTGCGGTCCCTGCAATGTATGTCCTTCGCCTATTCGGCGTTCCGTAAAATCTTGAATGACTTCTGAACTTGCCTCGTCACCAATTATAAGTTTATGAGGTCTAGGAGATGGTAATAGACCGTCACTACAATGTCCAGCATTAGATGCACTGGCTTGAAACTTTTTGAAAATGATAGTACACTAGCTCGGTAGCTGTCAGGAGACTTCGGTGCCTCAGGCCATCCAGTCACTGAGAAGGAAAAGATATATCCTGGAGAAAGGTACGCAGAAGCTTGCCTTTTTTTAATGTTTGATTTTAAAATTATACTCCCTGAATACAAATTCTTATTGTAAAACACAATTTATTTTATTTCTTTTTTAATGTTTCATGCTAATATTTATTTTTTACCATGAAACGCCCAGCATTTCAACTGGGACAACCTGTCGCACAAAAGACAAAAAATGAACTGCAAGTTCGGCATGCATAGTGCATAATTGCTGAACTTTTTCGCGTATCCCCTTCAGCCACGAATTACGCTCTTTTCGGAATAAAGCTTTAAATATTTTCAAATTTTTGTGAGGAACCGGCACTGGTCGCAGATACAAAAATGCGATGTTTCCTGATCTTTAAATATGCTATTTCTTTCAGGCCTTAATATCACCACGTCATTACTGTACACTGTGTTTAGAGTGTCAATTGTACTACTTTTGATATAATCCTGTAAGAAGACAATATTTAAGCAATTCAGCTTATTTTAGGGCTTTTGAAAACTCAGATTCCAGCAAAAGGAGCTAACAGATAAGCATAAGTTCCGAAGCCACACCGGCGCTTTCGGAAAACGTGGAGCCGTCCATCTTAAAACTTTCTTCCATAAGCCTTGCCTAAAATAGACCGCGACCAGTTCAAAGTACAAGCTACAGTTATTCGCGGCCTATTATGCCCTTGCAGTGGCCACAGCCGGCCCAAAACGAGTTGCGTACACGATTTTGCACGCCGTGACTAAAGGGCATATAGAATCGGATTAATAGATTAAGAACCACAAGGCACCTCTAAAAACAAAGAATTTCTATGAAACGCTTTGATCACTTCATAATGCCGCCCGCAATGATTTTCAGAAGGTTTAAAATTAAAGCAGCGGTAAATAGGCATTCTATGCTCGAAAAATAATAAAATCATTTCTTGCTGTTTATCCGCGCCCTTCACACTGGCTGGAATTTTCTTCATCATCATCGACAACAACAACTGTCTCTGTTTTTTTAAACAGGAGCAGGCGGGCCAAAAGCTGTGGGAATAGCTGGACGCTCTCGTTCGGTCATACGCTCGCTCGCCTGCCCTTGAGCGGAACACATCGCCGAAATGCACGCCGAAGGACGTCTTCGGGACCTCGCCGTCCTTGCTACGGTGTCGACGACAGGACAATGGCCCAAAGAGCGCGCATACCGTCGCCGCCAAGGCGGAGAACGAGCGCAAGATTTTTGACAAGCGGTCAACCTTGCGCGTCGAGTCTGGGTCCCACGGTGCGGGCCCGCCCGAGCGAGGCATCGATCTCAGGCGTGGGAACATACGCCTAACTATTCAGCAGGAAACCTGCACACGTAATGCAATGCAGCGGAGGCTGGTGTGAAATATGCAAGTCAGCAAGGCTGAAATAAAGCCTTGGTTCTGAATAGTTCCTTTGTATACTAACAACCCATACTGACATTTCGCAAAGCGACCGGCGATTGTTATTTCACCGTTTTAAGCACAAATGGCTAGAAAAAAAGCAAGGATACTAGAAAGCTGTTTATTTGATATTTGCTGGTGATGTAAGCTTCGAACGTCACATCCTCAAGAAGCTAAAACTACGCTTGTCTACACCTGTGACCCGGTTTTGCGCATTTCAGTGGTGACTCCAATGATAAGGAATGCTTGGGGACTTCACTGCGCAGTATCCTTAAAATGCTTGGTTGCCCAGCCATAAGCAAAAGACACAGAAACATCTCTTGAAAGCTGTCCTAGATGCGGACTCTTTCACGTTAGCAGCTTTATTATACTTAAGGAACATACTAATTTTTACCAATTAAAAATATATACACATATTCGATGAAACCTCTCCATAAGAGAAAAAAGCGAATGTTCGTGTCAGTCTGTTTAAAATTTGGGTACTCACACGCTTTTCTGATAGAATTGCCAGAGCCGAATTACTGTAATTTTGTTTAGATTCTCTTCGGCATGGTAGAAGTCTTCTCTCATACAAGGGTAGTCACAGCACCATGCAGAAAAAAGAATGATATGTAGGACGGATGACATGCTGTTAGAATATTCGTTTAGATCGCTGCCTTTCGTGGTGGATAAGCAAGAACATAAACATTGTGATGAACCAACTAGCCCAACAGCAAGTACTTCTGCGAAGCAAGAACACGTCCGTTCAAAGACCCCAATAAAAGGCGAATATTCCTCTTGTAGAAACGTAAATACAACTGGAACGACAAACCGCATTCAAAATTTATTTTTCATGGCTGTCGTCAGAAGACCACCAAAAAAAGGGGCAAGCTTGAGTTCAAAGATATCAATACCGACCTCATGCTTTGGACGTGACACCATCGATGAGTACGGTATCACCTAGTTACGTGTCTTCGGGCATAAAACCGATCAAGATTTCAAACGGGCGATCTAGTTTTTATCCAGGGCACTTCACCTTAACCGCTAGAGATTGAGCCCTCTTCGGCAAAGTGGAAAAGTGATTTTGTTCTCAACCACCCTTATGTCCAGGCGTATCGAGAAAACTTAATATCAACATAATACAAGATACGTGAGTTACCATTATCTCGCCGACGTACTACTACAGTTGTGAAACATGATTCTTTATAAATTATTCCCTTCCTGGTGACAGAACTGCTGTACAGTAAGAGGACCTGATTACAAAAGCTGCGGTGAATGTATTTGTCCGGTGTGATTTTTCTTCGGTCGATTGAATCATTTTCATTTAAACTCTATCTTTCTTCAGAACTTTAGAAGGGTAGACATGGAGAAAGAAGGAAATAATAAAGAAAAAGCAGAAGCAAGAAACTTTCCTGTAGTTGGAAT
This sequence comes from Amblyomma americanum, assembly GCF_052857255.1. Lineage (NCBI taxonomy): Eukaryota > Metazoa > Arthropoda > Arachnida > Ixodida > Ixodidae > Amblyomma > Amblyomma americanum. Next base: position 144,684,770 of record NC_135501.1, on the reverse strand, counting down.
GAAGAAAAGAGCGGGCAATAAAGGACATCGGCAATCTTATCACTACGGGCATCATTTCCATTCCTAGACGTTGAACTTCGTCGAGTGTGGCTCCACAGTCGTAGAAACAAACCAAGCAGCTACTGGATACAAAGCGTCTTATGGAAGCGCGTCCAGCGAAATGTGCAGTGGTTGGTCTTTCGACGAAGCCATAAGGCACCATACATAGCAAAAAACCGAGGAATATCGTTTCAAACTGTCAGCCGCAACAAAATCTGATCAGGGGCGATCAACGAAAAACTAGATAGAAACAGTTATTTAGTTTCGCGAGATTGGACAAAAAGGTCTTTCCCATTTCAGGCAAAGATCAGCTTCTCTTGTAAGAGTCAGACTGTCGTAAGCCTCTCTTCCCGTGTTTTTTTTTTTGTACTTTTATGGATCGTGTGTTATAAGGCCTCCGGCATCTGTCTCTCAAGAAAAGACACAAATTGATCTGAGATCGCAGTTTGAGTTTCGAAGGTGCATTTGATGTGCTTTTCTTCCCCGCTATCTCAAACGGTTTCTTCTCTAGCCTTTGCTTGTACTTTTATAGATATCGCATATAAAAACAGAAAAGTATTCCAGGATTGGATGCATGTTCCAGAAACGTCAGTCGATGCACTCCTACGGTCGAAGTCACTGTGTATTCTTTTCGGCCCAATTTTCTCGGGCAACACAACTCCGTTCTAATTGAGCCCATGGACCGGCTGGTCGCACGGTGTGTCTACGCTGGTGACGGCACATGTCTCTATCATCGCGCACTTGGCCGATACGTCGGAAATAAAGAAATTTTAGGCTACGACTGTTGATCTGCGGGTGGGAGGCTAAGAAGCTAAGAAAGCTGCGGAAAATACGAGAAGTCCTAAACCGAGGTCCTCGCGAGCGCTGTTACTCAAACATTAAATTCTTTTGGTACATTTTAAAGTATGAACGGATCTCATGACATGGTATGCTATGGTGCGGTATGGTAATGTTATGATGAGGTATGGTACTGTAGCGGCCGCTGAGAAGAAATGGCTGATGTATGTCATATCTGGCGCAGAATAGTTGGAATCCGAGCAGCGTGTATGTGCTTTCCACTACAGCAAGTCACACCACCATGGTAACATTCTTCTAGGACATTTTTATCAACTCCACCGCGTGTGGAATGTAACGCAGGAATTGGGGCAAAACGACAGCACTTTTTTTTCTAATTTCGCAGAGCTCACGCGGAGGGAACAAGTGCTGACGGTACAACTGTAAAGTACTTGCACCTGCACTCCTGCACCTTCACATCATCACGACCACTACTCAGAAAAAGCTCACATTCGTTACAGCGTTTTATCGTATTGGTTACTGTCCAGCGAGCGTTAAATAAATGTACTGACGTAAAATTATGCACGTGTACTGCTTGCCTCAAATGTCGGTGTCGTCACCAGGTGGCTGTGCGTGTCTATTTGCAACTTAAAACAAAATTTTACTAGTCCCCGCGGCAAAACCTCGCGAAAAGCGACAGATTCCATTATCCAGCGCGGTACACAGCAGATAGGACATAGCCGTGCTTCGTATTTGATGCATATCAGCATGTTTTCGGACAAACTTTATTTTTACCATCAGAGTATATTTATTTAGTGGATAATTTGGATCGTTTCTGGGGCGCACCTCGAAGAGCAGGATTTCATAAGCGCAAGCGACAAGTTGATGTGCAACTGGAACTCGCGCGGCGAATGGAAGTACGGTACACAATCGGATCAGCGGTGCGGTACGGGGCCGGAGTAGAAAAAAGTCTGCGGCAGCTGGCGAACCCAGTTAAGCCGACCGCCGGCTAATTACTCGCGCCGCTGACGCCGAGAAAAGCAATCACGCTTTCAGCCGGTGCGCCCCATGAAAGGCGACGGGTAAAACTGAGTGAGGAGCAGGATCAATGCAACAAAGGCGGCGAGGAGAATACCAGCAGTGGCGCTCGAGGCGGCCGCGCCGGCGTAGACAAGACCAAGCGACCCTGACTGGGATGCGGCCGGTGCTTTACAACCCTGAGCAGCGCTTACAGACGATGTCTATGCGCTCCCCCCTTCTGCCATTATACTCTCAGTCATCGGGGTATTCGGTCGGCTTCTTTCAAAAGTTCCACAAAGGATGCGGTTTGTACTTGCTTTCAGGAGTCGGGGTCCCTTTTCGGAAATTGTTTGCAGTGAGCAGAAAGGCCCAATTAGGTATCTTCTATACCCGCCACCGGCATGGAAGCCCCGGTAGTACGCATGACCTTCATGTTTGCGTATTTGTCATCGCTTATACGTCTGACGGCTTTCCACGCGTGCCTGTCGCAAATCACACGTTATCTTCCAGGGGCCACATGTCGTGAGGTGCGTGACATTACAACGCCTCTCAACTTTTCCAGGCTATTTAAAGGCTGTTCATACGAATAAATATTTTGCGTTGCCGGTCTATTATTACATGCGCCATCTGTCTATAAATTGTGGTCAGCGAACAAAACCTCTTCCCTCGATTTAAGCATTGGCTATATTGGACGTCAACATCAGAAGTTGCGGACACTGATGCCGCGTTCGTCTTTTTGATACTGATTGTCTTTTCGGAGTTTCCGCTCCAATTCTTTTCATAACATGCATAGGTTCACCTTAGCAACAACCTCATAGATAAATCCACCTTATTAGAAGGTGGTCCTTGGTGCAGTGCGTGGCTACAGCCGCTCACAGAGTGCGTTCGGCGACAGTGATCGATTAATTCACTTCTCTCCATCATGACGGTAAGTCCCTCCTCTCAGTCTCGTGGACCGTAGCTATAAGAAACGACCGAACCATACCCGAGTATATACGGCGGCAGTGGCAAGGCTGCAGCAGCAGGCAACTTTCGTTGGAAGGGTTCCTCTCCCCTCCACCCTTCTGGGCAGCTTGGGGCCTGCCTGTGAAGGCGGCACTCTCTCTCCTCTTTCGTGAAGCCAAGCTCCAGCTGTTAACAAGACTGCACAAAATTGTATTCACTGCGTTATGGCCTCCGGTTCTGAATTTGTGCCCTTGAAGCGCAAGAGGGGCATGAACGAGCTTGCGCACCACCCCCACTCGCCGCCGTCTATAGGACTTCATTGCACACCAGTAGTTGGCTCCTTGTCTTGCCCCTCCAGTGTGCGGCGGGCCTCAAAGGAGACAAAAGGAAGGCTTTCACGAGCGAGTGACCCCCGTCTTGCTTTCTTGGTCTGCACATAAAGGGGCTACGTACATGCTTCGGCTCCTGCTAGCCGCTCATACGCGGCGACCCCGCCGCAGAGTACGCGAATCTTCACGCCCGAGAGGCGCTGCTCACGCTCCGCGACCTTGCGCATTGTGTCGGGTCAGGTGTTAGGTCTAACGCTTTATTTGTCGGCTTCGAAAGCAATCATTGGAACGCCTTTGTTCCCGCCTTCTATCAATTTTTTTTTCGCATGTTTCATAGGCTTTCAAGGCACGGTACACGGAGTGACGACGCAGATGGGGTTCTGTGATGTGGGGTACACCACGCGTTTGATACCTTTCTTTCCTAAGGTTGCTTCTCAGAGGGGTGATAGTGGTAAAATCTCACTGTCGTAAATCTTGAAAACGCCTTTTTTTTTAGTAAACAATCATTGAAGACGCCCTCTACAGACCGCCTCATCGCACCCAGCGCTGCCTTTCGTTCCAAATTTCCAGTGATGTTTTCAGACAAGTATGAAGTGTTACCACAGACAGAAAATGCTACAGAAGCCACAACACGATTGTCCATGAAGTGCGGCAGAATTCTTCATGATGCTCACTGCACAACTCACTATTTATGCATTATTCATCTCTTATTCGACGTTATTATAAAATGGTTGCTTGCCGGGCTAGTTGATTCAGACAAACTTATGTGACAGCGCGAATAACATTAGGAAAGGGACGATTATAGAGGCAGAAGTCACTAAGAAGAAGAAGCAGAAGCGAAAAGAAGAGGCTGAAGAACGTTGTCGCAGTTTCCATGCTTTGTTCCGAATTTTTTTTTTATTCGAGAAGTGTGCTATGAGACATAAGTTGAAAAAAGGAAGGGGCTGGGAAGGAATGCACGGGATTGAAAGTTGAAAGAAGGAGTGAAGAACCGTTGCGCTGAGGTAGCCGCAGAGGTTGCTAATGAAACGGTTGTCCGTAGTTTACTTCAGGTAGTCACTTTTGCGTTTCCGCCACAGGCCCACCTCCCTGAGGAGCCGTTTTCTGATAGCAGCCATCGCTGGGCACGTCCATAACAAGTGCCGCGCATCACAAATGTCCGGTGCAGCGCTACAGTGAGGGCACCTGTCAGGTGCTGGCAGATCTTTGGCACGCCACCTATGACGGACAGATGGTGTCAGAGCCGCCCCTGCCCGAATCCGGCGCACGTATACCTCCTTCTGCCGAGTAAGACTACGGGGGAGAGGGTGCGAACACGGAGGAATTAGAGCGCATGTTCGCTGGCCCAGAACTTCGGAATCGGAAACATGGGACAGGAACGGATCTGGGGGAAGAGGGGAAGGTGGCAGATCGTCTAATATATGAAGATGAGTCATAGCATCCGCTTGAATGTTATGTGGATCCTGGGCATGGCCGCGAATCCAGTGTATGCGCACAGGACATGGATACTTTGCGCCGAGCACATGAATTGATTGGTGAAATCAGGAACGTCCCGTCGAACAGCCTTAAGCTGTTTAAGGGCGGCGCGGGAGTCGGCGTAAATATGAACCGTATTGAATGTTGGAACGAGCGGAAGGGAAGCAATGGCATTATAAATGGCTTGAAGTTCCAATTCCAGGGGAGTGCACGTATCCGCAGTATACGTCGCGCGAGAGTTGAGATGCGGATGAGATGGACTATACACAGCAGTAACTCCCCTCTCTGCAGAATGTGATGTATCCGTGTATAATATGCACCCTTCAGGCAGATACGCTGCTGATACCGACGAAGAAACAGTGGGGCGATTGTCAGTGAGCTGGCAATAGGACCACGGTGGAAGTGTCTTTAAACGATGAAGTTTGAGCGACATTTTCCGAGCTCTATTTGCCACCCGTTGGTCGATGATTTCACTGAGTGCATTAAGTTGGGCGAACTCCTGTAGCACAGGTATGGGTGTTAAACGAGGCAGATATGTTATGACGCGCATAGCCTCACGATTGATAGCTTCAAGGGAGTCCCACTGTCTGCGGGTGAGACGTTGAAATTGTGCCTGATATACTATCCGTGGCTGAAGGACAGAGCGCACTAGCTGGCGGGCCGTATGAGCACGTGCGCCACCAGAGCGCATAGCTATGCGACGAATCAGACCTAGAGTAGCGTGAGCCGATTTACGGGTGGCTGTCAGCCACGGGGTTCCAGCCCCAGATGTATGGAGGAGAAGACCAAGAATGCGAAAAGTTTCTACCTGAGGAATCAGAGAATTATGTACCGTAAAATTTAAAGGGGAGCTTTCCGTAAGCCGGCTTTATTTCCAATTCGAATAAAACATGATTTAGTAGGAGAGAGTGTTAGACCCAGAGGTGGGAGGCGAGATGTCAATACATCCAGCGCGTGTTGAAGGACCGACTGATGAATAGACGCATCTGGATGACAGCACCACAAGGTTATATCATCGGCATACGCAAGCACGCGGATAGACTCTAGGGCTCGAATAAAAGGAATTGAAGCCACATTAAGTAATGTGCGGGCGAGAATGGAGCCCTGCGGCACTCCTCTATTGGAAGTGAAGTTACCAAAAGGCTTTCCGTGGACACGCACGCTGAAGGTTCGATTTGCTAAAAAGCCGCGAATAGAGAGGAGGAACCGGTGAGGGAGACCAAGAGTTTGAAGTGAGGCAAGAATGGCAGAGTGAAGGATGTTATCATATGCAGTTGTTATGTCTGTAGCGATTACGGATCGTACAAGGTGACTCTGCGGAGAGTGGTCAAGCACGTCAGCAGCCAAAGTAGCAAGGCCGTCCTCCGTTCCAATTTGTGGGCGGAAACAAATTTGGGAATCTGGGTAACAATCATGGGATTCCAGCCACCACGACAAGCGTGCGGCTAGAATGTTTTCATAAAGCTTGCAGATGGTAGGCGTAAGGGAAATTGGATGAAGGGCAGCGAGAGATACTGGAGGCTGACCTGACTTGGGTATTGGAACCACAATAGAATGATTCCAGTCTCCCGGCATGACGCCAGAAAGCCACACTTCGTTAAAAGTATCAAATAGGGTTTGCAAAGCCCTCCCTTCCAAGTTACGGAATAAGGAGTTAGGTACGCCGTCGTGCCCGGGAGTAGTAGTAGTTTTTAAACGTTCAATGGAGGCCAGCAGCTCTGCCATGGTGAGGTCAGAAGTAATCCCATCGGAAGGCTCTGTAACCGATAAGTCAGGTGGAGACGTAGCGGTGCACTCATGGTTTGGAAAAAATTGACGGGCCGCTTGTTGTGCAAATGTGTCCTCATCCACATTTAGCGCGAGGCGAATGCTCTCTGTGTAATCTGCAACCTGAGAAAGGCGCTCCATTGCGTGAAACACTCTCCAAACATGTCGATTGCCCTACGTAGAGGACAGGCGGGCACACCATGCAACCCAGCGTTGCCTGCCTAGCCGCTTTGCATAGCGCCGCGCCCGTGCGGTAGCGCGGTGAAGAGTAGGAAGAGCCGATGGGTCATCGGGGTGACGAGTAGCATAAAAATACGCCTGGCGACTAAAAGCCCACAGATTCAAGAGATGTAAGTCCGGATTTGGGTCGTCTTCATTTACAGTAGTGGTAATAGTGTGAGTAGCGAGAACAGCAGAGAGAGTAGACAGTGCTGAAGAGGGGTTGAATGTAGATAAGTGATTGTCTGCGCGTACAGAGTCCCATGATGTTATTCGTACAGTGCGGCGTATTTTCCGTAGACGCGAGGCGTGAGGGAGATAAAAAATAGGGCTGTGATCGCTACCCCAAGTATCAGAATCAACAGCCCAACGAGGGTTTCCGGGGCCTAACGACCAAGTCAAATCAGGTGAATACGGGCCACCTCGTGGGCGGGTAGAAGTATCGGGTGGTTTAAAAGTTGAAAGGAATGATCCGAAAAGCTCCCTTGGATGTGTGCACCCCTTGAGGAATCCGATGGGTAACCCCACGCAGTGTGTGCGCCGTTGAAGTCACCACCAACCATAATAGGGATACCCGAGTTGGTAGAACGTAGAAAACAAACCCATCCCAGATTGGGAGATGCGGAGCCAGGACGACTATAAAAAGAAACTAGGACAAGGGGTGTGCGTGCAGGCTTTACGAGAAGGGCGACAACCTCTTAACGTGTGTTGCACCACCGTGAAAGGTCGAGCGGTGTGTACGGAACTGAACTGTGAATATAAATTGCAGATTTACCTGGGCTGAGGGAGGAGGCGGTGCAACGGCTATCAGGGATAGAAGGTGAATGGTATGCGCAGAAACCTGAAAGGCGTGGGAGTGCATTATGCTCTTGCAGTAGGAACGCCCATGCCCTCAGATTTCCGTCGCGAAGGCGGGTGTTCACTTCAGAGGCCTTATTAGCGAATCCTCGACAGTTCCACTGCACCACTACGGATGATGATGCGCTATCTATGACGAGGCCGAAGAGCTTCCACGATGAGGGATGTCACCTGCTTCATCAGCGCTAATATCTTATCCACTGTCGGGGTAGTCACGGCTAACAGGTGGTCGGCACCTGATTGCGGGCCAGTGCTTACCCTAGGTGATTCGTCTGATGATTGCTCCCGAGTTATTAGAATTCTTCGAGAGGATTGAGAACGACGCTGTTCCCGGCGCTGGGTGAGTTGGTATAGTCGGCGGCGAGCCTCCGCGATTGCATTGTCTAAAGCTGTGTCTTCATCTGTAGTATCCTCATATGATGGATGCACTGGACGTTTTGGCGTACCATTTGATCCGGGAAGGTGAGCCGCTTGTGCATATGTACGCTGGTGAGGAGACGTATGGTGAGTAGCGGGCTCAGATAAAGGACGTTCAGGGAAGTCGTTGTCGTCACATGCGAGAGTTGCAAAGCGATTACTTGTAGGAACATCCATTTTTGCAGGCGACTTGTGAAACTTCTTCGCCTGCTTCTTCTTTGGACAAGCGGGGGAGCGAATGTCATGATCCGGCGATTTGCACAGGCCACAAGGAACTGTTGGTTCATTCATCTCGGCCACAGCTGCTGGATTAGGGCAGGTATCTTGCATATGTCCTTCTTTGTGGCAGTGATAACAAAAAATACGACGAGGTCGGAAGGGCTGTGGTTTGACGATCGCACCGTAGTAGGTTCCTAATACTGAGACTAACGGTCTGTGTGAACTCAAGTCGGAGACGCACTGAGTCCTCAAACTGACACCACCAGCGAAGGCGTAGTCGATGGCACTGCCGTGTCGTATTGTTGGCACTAAATCTGTTGCGCGTCAACTTCACGCTTGTTTCCGAGTCTCGCCTCGTGCTCCTCGGCGGTTTTGCGGGTGTGCCGAGGTCGAGCGGATTCCCGCATCTCTTTTAGCTGCTCTTGCTTCGCATTTCCTTCTTCGCTTCGTATTCATGCGCTAGGCTGGTGGATTTCGACGTTTTCTCTCGAGGAGTTCTTCCTCTGTGGCCGGTGGTCGCTTACGAGGTCACGTCGCTTCTGGCACGACAAGTGCCTCAAGGTCACTGTGGCACCGACTGACCACCCGGTCGGGGAGCGAGCGCCGGCGATCAGATAGGCCGAAATATGCGCAGACGCGCGGCAAGCGCGGGGCGGGCCGATTTGTTGTTGATACTAGGAGAGATGGATACATCGCGGAATATGAGTAAGATAGGGAAAACGAAGTGTCCCTGCTAGGGTGGCTGCACATCGCTCCAGTGAAAAATCTCGCCATCCGCATAAATACGTTCCTTATATGAACAGAACTGACTTCCAACCATCTGAAGAAGCTCCCGAGGCTCATGCGCCGTCTGATTTGGTGACAGTAAGCAAATGTCCTTCGGTCATCACGGCAGCTAGACTGGGCTCTGAGGCTAGGCCTAGAGCCACCGGTGACGCGCTGGCAGAGGTGGCTTCGCCGGCGTCGGTCCCTGCTCCCGGTCCATCAGCGGCAGCGCACAACCCGTCTTCCCCAAATGCACCAAAGCCCGTGAGCGATCTGCCCTCTGAGCGGAACTCGGCAATGGCTGCCCATCCTCCACTGCTGGTTGGGGCTTCAACCGTGCAGCGTGAGGACGAGAGCTCTCTATTGGACCTGTCTTCAGCACCTCCATCCGGGCCACCGGCTTCCCGCAGTTCTCAAAAGCGCCCATCAGGGAACACTGCACAGGATTCGTCTTCAGCCAACTGCAGCTCACAAGGCAAGCGTTCCTGCCCAGGGTATGCCAACCAGGTGGCAATGCCGACATTGGGATCGGTATCGTATAAAGTGGCCATTAAAGCTCTGGCAGCCAAAAGCCTGACAGACATTCCGAACAGGATTCTTCAGGCGAACCTGGACGCGTGTCTTAGGAGCAAAGGTTTTCGTGGCCTCACGTCTAGAACGAAATCTAATACCATCGCTGTGTGGCTCCCGACTTTGGCTGCTGTCGAGCGTCTGCAAACGCTCAAGTGCATATCGATTACAAGCGAGAAATCGGTGCCGGTCCAGGTGTACCTAGTAGAAGGTTCGGGCCTACAACGCTGTGTTGTTTGCAACGTCGACGTTGCCGAAGACCAGACGACACTCCAGCGTGAGCTGTACTGTCCAACCCACCGTGTCATCCAAGCGCGGTACATAGGAAAGGGGCGCTCGTGCATTGTCACACTACAGGGCCCACCAACTCTCCCAGAACGACTTTACTACTATGGCTGTATTCTGCGGCCTCGCCCTAGCAAACCGAGTGCTGTCTATTGCTACAGCTGTTTCAGACCGGGCCACATGCGCCGATCATGCCCTTTTGCAACACAAAATGAGGCTCGGCCACAAGGCACACCGTCTTACAGGTGCGGACTTTGCAAGACTGACGACCACGAGATCACCTCTAAAACTTGCCCCACAAAACAGAAAGCAACTGAGAAGGTTCTACATGCGATCCGTAAGCAAGTGCCTCCTAATGAAAACAGAGCCCCGATACAGACATCCAACAGGTTTGCAGCTCTTCAGTGGGATGAAGACGACTGGCCGGAGCTTTCTGAGCCCAATCCACCACAGCCCATGCCCAACAGTCGTACAGTGACAAAGTGCGCAAGGATCGCCGTCGTCTTCAAGCTACACAAAAGCACAGCATACCGGGACCTCTGCGTGAGGACATGGCAGCAGTTGACGACCAAATTGCACGCCTTTTAGCCGAGGTCTCCAAGCTACGGCAACAACGGGAACTGCTTGCTCGCCGTAGACAACCAGTGGAATCCCACTCCACGCCAATCAATGCTGCAGCGCCTTCGACTACGTCCAGCCCTCATGCGTTTTTCGCCGACTCTACCAGGTCCTCTGCATCACTGCAGGATAACTCAACAACATCCCTCCTACGATTTATGGTAAACCAGTTATCTAGCCTGGCATCAGTTCTATTACAACGCTGGGAAGCCTAATCAAAAATGGCGAGTACACGTAGTTCTGGTGTGTTCCGATGGAACTGCCGAGGCCTCTCCACAAAGCTGGGAGAACTCAGATCTCGACTTCGCATGAACAAGCTCCAGGTGTGGGCCCTGCTACTGCAGGAGACCAATGTCTTGCCATTCATTCCGGGCTTTAATTGATATATGTCTCCTTCCATGAACTACCGTCGTGTGCACACTGTTGCCTTTCCGAAAAATGCGGCGGTGTACGTTGATGCGCGTTTTCCGCAAGTTCGCCTCTCTCTAGAAGACTGGTGCACCTCATATCAAGAGGTCGGTCCGGAGCCAGAGATTCTTCGCACACTCCGCTGCGTCACAGGTCTGACCACCGCCGTGGTCAGTTGCTCCGCAGCCGCTGGGGACTGGGGGCTGAGGGTTAATTGGTTTGATCATAGAGGGGTGTGGCCAAGTACTACTCCAGGGTGACCAAATCCTGTTCTGGTGAGAGAGTGCGTTGTCGGTTCTGGTCACCGAAATCAGGCCGCAATCCAGGCCTGGGTATGCAATTCCATCGACACGCGGTTTTTTTTTGAAGCCCGGTGGAGAATTACGCGGCACCAAGATTCGAACCCCGGTCCTCTTGCACGCGAGGCGGATGCTCTACCTCTACGCCATCGCTGCACCTCAAGAGGAAAGTGTACAACAGCTTAATCTTACCGGCACTCACCTACGGGGCAGAAACGTTGAGGCTAACGAAAAGAGTTCAGCTTAAGTTAAGGACAACGCAGCCAGCCAAAGAAAAATGATAGGTGTAACATTAAGAGACCGGAAGCGGGCAGAGTGGGTGAGAGAACAAACGCGGGTTAATGACATCCTAGTCGAAATCAAGAGAAAGAAATGGGCTTGGGCAGGGCATGTAATGCGAAGGCAAGATAACCGCTGGTCCTTAAGGGTAACGGAGTGGGTTCCAAGAGAAAGTAAGCCTAGCAGGGGGCGGCAGAAGGTTAGGTGGGCGGATGAGATTAAGAAGTTTGCAGGCAAAGGGTGGATGCAGCTGGCAAAGGATAGGGTTAATTGGAGAGACATGGGAGAGGCCTTTGCCCCGCAGTGGGTGTAGTCAGGCTGATGATGATGATGATGATGATGATGATGATGATGATGATGATGATGATGATGATGATGATGATGATGATATCAAGAGGTAGTCGCAGTGGCTGTGAAGCTTCCCAAGGCAACTGCTGTGGTCTTGTCATACTATGTAAGACCCGCCGGTGGAGCTCCCTCCGGCATTAATCTGAGGTGGTTATTAACTCTACGACGACCGCACACAGGGTGGCCTGTTTTAGTCGATAGTGACTTTAACGCCCCTCATCCGGACTGGGGGTACCCCACTTCAATCTCCCGTGGTAGGCGTGTGCGGGAAGCATTCGCGGATGTGCATTCGCCGACAAGCGGATATGGCAGCTTCCCGAGACCCGACTTCTGCGCAAGCACGGCCAAGGCTGAATTACCTTATTGCCAAGGCTCGCAGATATGAATGCGATCTCTCGCGACGGCAGTGGCATGCGTGGTGTGAGAATTGCTCGGCAAAGTCATCGAATGCTGCTCCCTGGCGAACGTTTCGTGCAATGAAACATGGTTCCCGTTGTCCTGACACAGCGGCCACAGCATCCTTCGCAGCTAACTTAGCTCCGGCAGATTTCGCCTGAGACAGCGCGGAAGTTTTTCCCGAAGTATGATGTGTTGCCTCCAAGAGTCATAGGAGCTCCGATGGCTGCCATTCCAGCATATGTGGATAAGCACTCATCTACAGCCGACGCCGAGGGAATTGTAATCCCATTTTCAATGCCTGAGTTGCTTGCAGCAATAGACGAGGCCCGTCGAAAGACTGCACCCGGTCCGGACTCCATTCCGTACGAGTGTGGAGTTCGCTGACCTTTCTGCGAACTCGTTGGCCTTGTGTTCGCAAGGAAGGCCACTCCAGCGGGGTCGGAAGTCCCCAACAAAGGGGCCCGTCCTGTCCCTGCCTCCCCTTCGTGCAGCGGAGGTCCTCGTTTACGCCGCGCCGTCACGGGGATGACCCGCCGGGAAAAACGCTAAACAAGTACAGCTGTCGACATGTGGTTGTTAAGGGGCTGACGAGGTTTCGGGGGCGCACGAGATACGGCTGAGTATTAGCCGGGTGACCGGAAACCCACTATTCCTGTAACGACTGTCTACTTCCCTTAACGACTGTCTTCTCTTTGTTGCTGTCAACAACCTGAGTCATCGCCTCGTCGGCACATGTTTCTAGCGTCTGTGGTGCCGTGGGTGGCGTGGGGAACGGAAGTCGAATTTGTGTTGTTTGTGTAGTTATTTGAAACCTCCTTCCCAAATGTTTTAATCAGAACTCTTTCCCCAATCTGTGATTAGTTGGCGGAAACCTTATTTTCCTTTCCCTGACCACTGATTGGTGAGGGGTGTCGTTTGTTATCTTATTGGTTGCTGTCCCCGCTAAGGGCGGAGACAGAGGGTTTAAAACCAAGCGCTCTGGGTTGAGCGGAGGCTGAATTCGTCTGATCCACGATTTAGTCATGTAAATAGTTTTCTCCTTGCTTTGTTTCTTCTCGTTTTTTACCTATGTTGTAAATAAATAGTTAACCTTGTCCTTTCCTTGAGTAATGTGAATGTTTGCGAGTAGAACCACCGGGTCATCAAGAAACCCCGATTTCATCTTCAAGTAGTTTCCTCTCATCGCCACCGGAAGGGGAAACTCAACTGGCGCAGTCGACAAGATCGCAACTGGCGCAGAACTTATGTTCCGCTGTACTGCCTCAACTCCTCGCCAACATTACCAAGGTATGGATAGAAGGCGTCGTACCAGAAACCTGGAAATTGACTATTGTGATCCCCATACCAAAGCCGGGGAAGCCGCCGACATACCTCGGAAATTTCCGGCCTATATCGCTTACTCCAACATTATGCAAGCTTGCCGAAACAATGCTTGCCACACGACTGTCGTGGTGGCTTGAGCACCATGGTTTCTACAATCCAACCCAATTTGGCTTTCGTACGTCTATAGGTACAGACGATGGACTGGCTGTCTTGGCGTCAGCAGTTCTGGCCTCAACTCGCAGCCACAATGTACGTACTGTACTGGCCATGGACGTTTAAAAGGCGTACGATAATATCACTCCTGCTGCCATCCTGAAATCGATTGACATGCTGCATTTCCCCGTTAGAGTGCGCAATTTCGTTAACTCCTTCCTGGAAGGCCGACGCTTTGCCATACGCCTCGGTGGTGAAGCCGTCGGATCATTTGTGCCTCTTCGCGGCGTTCCGCAGGGATCAGTGGTATCGCCAACATTATTTAATATTGCTTTTATCCCCCTTGCTTGGCGCTTACATGATGTCTCTGAGATTAAGTTCTTATTGTATGCTGATGATGTAACAATGGGGAGCAGTCACAACGACCTGATGACTCAAGCAGCAGGCCTACAATCAGCCATAGATATTACGTCGACTTTTGCTTCTTCAATTGGTCTGCAGCTTTCAGTGAGCAAAACCACGTTCGTGTCAGTCGCCAACCGCTGGGGGCGCCGTAAACTGGCTGCAACACCAATTTGGCTCCATCTATCCGGAGCTCCAATTCAAGAAAATCCGACCGTGAAAATCTTGGGCCTGGCAATACACGAGTCGGGAACACGTTCTGCTTGGCTTTCTCGGGCTAAAAAGCAAGCAATTCAGGCGTTGGGTCTGATTAGACGCATTTCTCCTAAATCAGGCGGAGCCCGCTCTCATGTTGCACGACAGTTGGTGGGGGCGGCTGTGCAAGCGCGCCTCGTTTACCAAGCCCAATTCCAGCATTTGACGAGGGCTCAATAGGATCGTCTAGAAGCTGTTAATCGAGAGGCAATGAGGGTCATCACTTGCCTTCCCCGCATTACCCCGACCGTGGCGCTCCAAGAACATGCGCAGCTGAATACACTAGATGAGCTTGTGCAGCAACGACGCGATGCTCGCCGCCTAAAGTCAAGCCTTACACACACAACGTGTGCACTCAGAGCATATGCTTCATCGCACTCCATTCTACAGCCGCCCCCGTCAGTTCTTCCTCGGCGTTTTGTGCAGCTAAGCGACAACAAGCCAACTGATCTACGTCGGCCATCATCTACCCGCGCGGCATCGTCGTTTCGCTACCGAATTACAGAGCAAGATGGCATTCTGCCGCATGGCTCCATCGTTATGTACGTTGACGCAAGCATCCAGGCCTGCGAAACAACTACGGCAGTTTACTCTCCTTGCAAGCCTGCTCTGAACAAAACGTCAAGGTTTTGCCTCTCGGAACCTCCTTCCTCCTTCTGTGCGGAGATGCTTGCGGTTCAAGAGGCACTTTACTCTGTGGCCGCCGTTCCCATGCTACCCACGGCCCGCATTGTCATTCGCACCGACGCCCTTCACGTCACACGCCTACTACGACGAGTCAGTCGCACCCCAGAAATCTGCCAAGACATCCATCGTCTAGCGGCACGCATCCCGCAGCAAATCCGTATTGAGTGGGTCCCGCGTGACCTCCTGAGTGCACAAAGCCGCGCAGATTCTGCGACCCGCCTTTCGGCCCCAACCTCGCCTTTGCCTCGGGTCCTCACTCTGGATGACACCACCCTGCTTTTAACAAGAAAGGAACACCTCCAGCGCCGCACAGGTACTCTAATCCCTCCGTGTGCGGTAACCCTCCCCCGTGGTCCTACCCGTGCAGAGGAGGTTGCGCTTCGGAGGATACGGGTCGGGGTTGCCCTAACTCCAGCTGTGACACGCAAGTGGGCGCATTTCAAAGATTCATATCCCCGCCGCGGGTGTCCAGTCTGCAAGAACAGAGACTGTGAGGCGGATATCCACCACCTGTTGTGGGACTGCCCGGCGCTGAAGCCGACGAGAATTCGGCACCTGGTGGCAGTGGGACTCTCACCGGACAATTCGGATTGCTATATTGCCTGGACACAGGGTCCATATCATCGTTCACTTCTTGATTTCATCAAATCAACCCATCTTTTTTTCATTTATTTAAGCATCTTACTCTTCTATCACTTCATAGTTTTTATGCCCTGAGGCAATAAACATCGCTTGAAAAAAAAAATGAGTAAGATAGCTAAAGAACTCACTCGCATCAAATGGCCCCCACTTCTGTATGTTTAAGACCTGCCTTAAGCGACGTACCTTAAGCAGCGAGCTACAATAAAATGTATCTGTCAAGAGTTTTTGCGCGTTGTAGAATTTGCTGGCACAGCTCTATTTCTTTCTGTCGCCCTTGCAGTCACAGCTACTTCACTTCTACTAGTCTAGGAAGGCAAAAAATTCAAACATGCAGCTTGATTTTTTTTTTGCTTTTCTATTTCAATGAAATGCCAAACTTCCCCAACACCATTACTTTAAATAAGGTCTGCGTAAATTTGACTGATGTTTGATGTAGCGTCTGCACGGACGCCATTTGTTTATTTTTTTTCGCGCACGTTTTTCTGTCTACGCAGAGCCACTATGCTTTCGTGGAAAGAAGTCTAAATACGGTTACAATAAAAAAAAAAGTTGAGATGTCTTTCGTAGCGTTCACTTGTATTATTTCTTTTTCTTTTTTTCGAAGCCCTTTCGCGGCTTCGGCGATTTCCACAGCTTCCATGGCAGAGACGCTTCATCGTCATTTCCACACACTAAGGATGCACTCAGAAGGCAGGAACTCTGAAGCCGCCCTTTGGACCCCGACCGAGGCAGCTCTTTGCTGGCAACCACGATCTGAAGAGATATAGCCGGCCAATTTACAGCCATCTTACTTCCCAACAACCCTTCCGACCTATCCCGGCAGATTGAAAATAACGACCGTGGCGCGGCCCGAACTCCACCACCCGATAGGAGTTCAGCGTCCCAAACGAGAAGTAAAATTCGTTCAGCATCTGAGTAGTCAGCGTCTGTCGGCGGCACATCAGTTGGTGCCCCCCCCCCCCCCCCCCGGAGCTTCATTCTTTCATTCCGCTCAACAATGACCGTGCAGTTGCGGTCGTCGATCTTAAGGGAAGGGGGAGGGGGAGGGGGAGGGTGTACTATTCGCCGGACCGCGTCGCTCATCGAAGCGGCAGACCGTCCGGTTCAGTCATCCGTGCATGCGCATTCTTCCGCACAGGGGCTACGGGGAAGAAAGTCCATTCTCGTCTTTTATCTATAGTAGTACATCCACCCAAGCTGCGCGCGCAACGTGGGGGCTGCGCGTACAGAGGTAGTCTCGGGTCTCTATATACAGAACACCTAAACGTGGATTGCTCGACTTCACTGGTTTTGGTCAGCTGGTGCAAGGGACGGGAGCGCCCCGATGCCGCGTGTTGTCTCAGTACCGTAATCGTAATTAAAAATTAGACGTCCGATTAGGCCTTTCATATTCCGACCTTGGAGACGGGAATTCTGAATGGTCGCCCCTGACAGCAGGAAACGTTTTAAATTCCGTATCCGATAACGCTACGACAGTGTCAGATTCCTGTACTTGCGTAAAAGACACAGACTGTGGCGTGCACCGAGAGAGAGAGAGATAAAGAGGAAGAATAAAGCCAGGAATGTTAACCAGAAGGGTGTTCTGTTTGGCACTGAGGTATCAGAACACTCAGTGCAACGGATTTTGAAGCAGAGCGTCCTGCAGGCACCAAAATTGCATTGTATGAAGGGTAGTCTTACGAAACATTATGCGCTCGTGTGCTTATAAGGAGCTGCGAAAGTGTGAATTGCTGCTTTTTTTATTTCAATTTGCACATGCGATACGCAAGAATGTTAGCCGGACCTGTCAGATTCGTAGCTGCTTGTGGTCCATTACGCATATGCGTACTCTGAGGCGCACAGGTCGATACATTGGCGCTTGAGTGTCGTATCAATGTGCCTTTGCATTATTGTTGGTATTTTGCATTGTTATTCACTGATTCACTCCGTATGCTGCTTTTCCTCATTGCGAGCGCCCAACTTCAATGGCTTACAGAGATTTAAAAAGAGATTTATTGCATTTTTTACGGAAAAATAAAAGGGGTGATTCTTTCAAGCTGGAATTGTCTTGAAAATAAGCACAGTTCGCGTGCATGTACATACAGAAACGAAATATTTCCCCAGAGTATCACCATCTGCAAAAATCTTATTCAACGTTCCTATCTTTTTTTCAGTATCAGTTAGTCATGTGTAGTCCTGGTCAGTTTAGTTCTGTTTTTCCAGACACCACTCCATACGCTCTCCACAAGAATGCGCCTATGTCCTCTAGCGCATTCCCCTTTATAAAAGGAGTAAAAAGGAAGAAAGACGCCTTTTTACTCCTTTCTGTGGAGCGTGCATCAGCGGGGATGTCCTTCGATATGTCAGTCCACGGACCGTATCTTCCTCACACGTGACTCCTGTATCTGAACACCCATTTGCGTCGACCTGAGGTCTCCGTACACAACTCCCTCTGAAACTTGCCGAATAGTTCCTCTTTTGGCGGAAAATTTCAAGTTTCCAGCCCGTGTGGACATGGCTGAGGTCAAAAACTTCCAGTGCCACAGCTTTTGTTGTTAATTGCCTTCCTCTCATCTCTACTGTTTGTGCAGCGAGGACGCTTTTATTCATGGCACGAACGAGTAAATATCTCACGGTATAGTAATAACTAATATTTGCTATTTACTGCCAAGCAAGAGTGCGTGTCAACAGCGCGGCACAAAAATTGGGCATAAAAAACATAAAAGCACGTGTACGGACTTCATCGCGTTCCTGCAGGCAACGCGCCAGACTAGCAAAATCGAAAGCGACAGAGTGGGTGGTAGCCGTTGTCGATCTTCATTTTCTGCTCCGCGAGCGCTTCCACTTTCCCCAATTGTATCAGCCGCGAATGAGTCTCCATCTTCGGAATTCCTCCTGTCGCTGTTTTTCTTTGTGCGGCTTCCGTGGAGGAATGGTGCCGACTGGCTTATTTCTCTTCCAGCACTGGCTTCTTGCTGCTGTTTCCTCTCTTCAGAGTTGGCAGACACGAGTGGAAGAGAGAATGAGTGCGGATATTTCTCAACTTCCATTCCCAGCTCCTCAGAGATGGCTAACAAGCGGAACGGAGGCGACGTACTGAGACTCTGTGGCGGTTAGCCGCGGAAACTTTCGACTGTGAGTTGGTTTTTGCGTGGGTGCGCAGTAGTGATTAGAAGAGGCGCGTCGAATTCCTAAGTTCTGTTTATTTTTGTTTATTTTTTTATTTTTCGCTCGAGCTCCTCGACGAGGGTCGCTGACTTTGGCGGCGGTTCGCACACGCGTAGGTGAACGACCGGGCGTGGAATTAAGCTGCTCAACCAGATCCACATTTTTCGACGCCGTGAAGAAGTTTTATCATTGCTGTGGCACTCGGAACTGCACACGACAGTGGATACAAAATTTAAGCAGCTGAGGAAAGGTCACCGTACCTACCGGCATATTAGCCATGGTTTCATTTCTTCTCAACTTTCTCTTTACTAGACTCCTAGAATTCTGTTAGCTTTGCACGCATTTTTTTCTTTTTTGTTTTCCAGCTATAAAAATTTCATTCGGAGTGCACTGATACATCAAAGGTGTCGACTTTAAAATGTGCTCCTCAAGGTGGCTGTGGCATTAAATGTGCATGAAGAGCGCGTGACTCTTATCGAGCGATGAGGTTCACGATATGGCTGATCTTTCCCCGCTACACTTCTCCGATCGTTTCCACGAAGGGCCACTTCCTGTCACGCAATAACCTTATCATATTATACTGATAAAGCAGCACTGCCAATTAGCACACTGCCAGCTTGTTCTTCCAGTTTTTATGATTAGATTCGAGAAGCGTTGCTCTCGGTCACCACCGGCAATAACTCCACTTCTCACTAGGACTTGCCGACTCAATGCTTAAAATCACTATAAGTGCAACATACTTCAACATTGATTTAGATAATCAAGAAAGGGACTTTCCTTTTGCAGAGCTATAAGAAATAGTCCCTTTTAGAATGAACTCACACGGCGACTATAAAACACTGCTTCCGGTTATCCGGCCGAAGGCTCCTGTAACGGTTGACCTTTTCAACGTCTGAATACAGTTATCCAACTTTTGTTTACTAACCACCGGTTTGTAGTCACTGCTGCTTTTAGATTTTCTCCGCGAAAGTAGTGGCGGCCACCACACTCAATAAATTGGCGCTGTATATAGTTAATTGGAGAAAAATAAAACAAAAATTGAGACAGGTTTTCTCTCATGCACAACTTGCGATGATAACACACATATGCGCAATGTTGATCAAGTGTTTAGAGGAATCCCGCAAGGTGGAGTAGATTTGTAATAAGTGTGTGTGTGTGGGGGGGGGGGGGGGTAAATCCTCTCTTATTACACATATGTACATTTGTGAAGGCAGTTTGCTCGTCAAGAGCCTAAAGGTGAGAACTTTCTATACACCAGTATTTACAATATTTTGCAGGAAAAGCACCGTGCCTATAATGGTGCTGAAATCATGCAGCGTTGAGTGTTATAGACCAAAAATATCTGGAAATTCACTTGAGGGTCACCAGGCATGAATGTTTTGAGAGCTTCGCCAGCAGTGAGAAAGGTATATGAAAGGAAAAAGGCCAAAAGCTTAAATTATTTTGAAGTGCTTTGAACATATTATAAAGCGATTGTCATTTAAGGGAGCTGATGATGACCCGAGGAATGGTTTTATAATGGGTTAACTTATGCCTGATGAGGTAAGCAAAGGTACGATGTAAGCAGATGCAGAAATCAAGATGGAAGTTAGAAACCTTTGAGCATTTAAAACCAATCGAATTACTCACATGGCTCTTGTACAAGGTATAATGCTCGTCTCATATAATACCCTGAATCTACAGCCTTCTTCCCTTTCCGCAGTGCCTGCGAAAGTAGCCAGACTTCGCTGGTGGGTATGCGCTGAAGACTTGAGCATCGTGAAACAACCGCACCGACAAGGGCTATTATGGACACTTTAGACGCATAACTATGCGGAACTCGCTAGAAACGAGACGGCAAGTTAGCTCCACTGCGAAGCTATCCACCTGATGTAAAGTAGTGCTCCATCAGACAGGGCAAGCTGAATATGGTGTCCTGTTCGGCCTGTCCTGTCTGATCGAGAGCTACTATTCGTCATGATGCACCAACCCGCTCAAACAGCTACCCTTATCAAGTTCTACGATCAACCTGATCTGCTTAGCTGCTTCCGTCTTTGTGCCTATATATAACCGCTCCTCTCCATTACGCTCTCCCACAAATTGTTTCTCGTGCGCTGTATGCTTGCTGATTCTGCTTTGCTGTCTTGGTTGTCTGCGACAAATTCAAATGGCGCAAATACGCATCAGCCAAGGCAGCTGAGTGCTGAAAATGATTCGCAGTAGTAGGCGTGTTTTTCTGCCTACTCTTTTTCTTTCAGGCTTTGGTATCGTCAGGATGATTAATAACTCCATCGCTAAGACACCAGAAGGGAAATGATGCGAATGCTTGAAATTGCGGAAATGTGTTGTGCGGCTTAACTGGCTAGCCACTGCTTGAGTCATACTGCGAGTCGCATGAACGAACAACAGTGAGAGACCAAGAAAAAATGCGCTCAATCAACTATGGTGTCTGCTATTAGGACAGAGGAAATCCAGAGGCACTCATGGCCGCTCAGCGTAGAACATTTGCAGCCTGGAGTTGGTTATTTATGGAAGAAAGGAATACGCTGATGTTTATAATACAGTGCGCACAGGAGAAAAGAAAACGAAAAATGTTATGAAAGAAGGAAAGGCGCAGTAACTGTCTCAATTACGGTGGACACCTCAACCACCTCACCTCAACCACAGGGAGGGAACGAAATGAACCAAGATCTGAGGTGGGATACTTAACCCTACCTTATTGGGATTTTATTAAAATTGGCGGTTACAAAACTTACTTTACGGCCACACCTGTGCGATGGCCTTGCTTCCCAGTGAGCGACATGAGTCAGCGTTGAAGTGAGTTTCTTGATATGCCACAGCCGAAGACTCCCGCGTTGTGCTAGACTCCAAAGACATTAACTACCAAGTAGCCCAGAGCCATAAGTCACGCTTACACCGACGAATGGGTGATGTGAAGACTGCGCCATCTATTATCATGTGGCAAAATGAGCGTCGATAGAGAATGCAGATATACTTTATTTGGTTGAAAACGTGCTGTTTTGGTGGAGGGTGGGGCCTTTAGCCCGCGACTGTAGTGGCTGCAGCGACTGCTCAAGTACTGCATAGGCACTACTCAGGCAATCGTGAGGCACTTCCAGACACAACCCAGGCACGGCCAAGGAGTTCCAGTAAGCTTTCAGGTATATGCTGTTACTTAGGGGGCGAGGCTTTTGGTCCTTTCTCGGCCAAAAGGAAGGCAAAAGTCTTGAACTACTTTTTCTCCTTTTTCTTGTCTTTTTAACTTCCGAGGAGCCAGTCGCTGTAGTAACACCCAGGCAACTTGACCTGCAACTGTCAGCGCGGAATTTATTTCGGGTGAGTGTATTCAGAAAAGCTATGGCGCCAACTCAGCGTGGGTCCCACGAAGAGGTCCTATTCCGGGGACCCAATATATATATAGAGCGCCCTTTATTTACACTCCTGTCAAATATTAGAAGACGGAACGCACGCCAAGGTACGCGTAGAATGCAATGAATGAGAAGAAAAATGGCCGGGCCTCCGGAAATATATTGATCTGCACGTCAAGCGAATGCAGACGAAAGTAATATCCGGGACGATAAGCAAATAAACGGCGAACACGCGAGATATGGGTCCCCGCGCAACACTGGCAGATACTCTTTATGTCAAGGCCGAAGTGGAGGACTGACGTGTGCGGCGGAAAGCGCCCGCGGCCGAGCGTACCCCGATATAGCTCGGGAATTGAGTGCGAGAATTTCGGGACCGCGGTGTTGTGGACCGGGGTAGAAGTGCTTATCGACGGGCAGTTCCACGCGTGTAGATTCCTCCCCGAGGAAGAACTGCCGTCAGATACCTTCGATCGCGTAACGATTAAAACCGCGCGCTCGTAATAAGCAAACGAATAGAAGAATATCACGGAAAAAACTTTGCTGAAAGGTACTCCCTTTGCCGAAAGTAAGGCTGCCCGATTAGCTTCACAGGTTTATAGCGGAACAGTCATCGCACCATCAAACTATAACTCACTGTGAGGTAAGCAAAACCCCTTTCCTCACCTTCCAATAGCTCTTCGTTTTTAGGAAAGCCTTAGGCGCTCCGCTATGTGAGGGAGAAGCAAACCATGCAGCCTGCTTACCTTTAGGAGAGACTGTACATGCCTCATGACATTCCCTTTCTGCAGTGCGTTCCCGCTAGGGAATTTTATACTTGGGCAATTGTAACCTTTATTTCTTGTGGCTGACTGAAATTACTGTTCTTGCTTATATTGAGCACATAATTGAGCTGCGCAAGTCAGAATGCAGGGCAACATTTCTTCTTCCTGACATGGAAAATTATTTTTCCATATTCAAGGTAACTTCATAAAATCTTTGTGGAGGGGCGTAGCTAAGTGCGTAGTCTGCATGTTTGGAGTTGAGTGTGCAGTAAGCCGTAGAGTATGCAGTGTCTGTGTCGCTTGTGTAAAGTTCTTTGTGCTTCGCGGAGCTGTGATCCTTGCTTCCTATAGTTAGCGATCTGATTTGGAATAGAATATAGCAGTTAAATAACTTCTCTCGTCACTGCATTTCTTTTAACTTTACGTAGGGTTCCGTTTACTGGGAGTGCCTGATGCTCAGTTGGTACTCCTCCAAAGAGAAAAAGGCCAATATGCGAACAATGCAAACGGCGCTCAATACTGCTTAGAATTGCTACCACAGACACGCATCTTACAAAAAGGACAAGCTAAATGCTATGGCGTAAAAGTGGTAGCAGATATCTCGGTAAATACATCTATATATATATATATATATATATATATATATATATATATATATATATATATATATATATATATATATATATATATATATATATATATCTGTGTGTGTGTGTGTGCGTGCGTGCGTGCGTGCGTGTGTGTGTGTGTGTGTGTGTGTGTGTGTGTGTGTGTGTGTGTGTGTGTGTGTGTGTGTGTGTGTGTGTGTGTGTGTGTGTGTGTGTGTGTGTGTGTGTGTGTGTGTGTGTGTGTGTGTGTGTGTGTGTGTGTGTGTGTGTGTGTGTGTGTGTGTGTGTGTGTGTGTGTGTGTGTGTGTGTGTGTGTGTGTGTGTGTGTGTGTGTGTGTGTGTGTGTGTTGCCACGTAGTGGTGACGGCAGTCGAAGCAACGATGAAGACGGACAAAAGGGTCTTCTAAAAGAAAACTGTTTATTGGGCTGACTTGCACCCAAAATGGACTGAATCACTCGGCGGCGGCGAAGCGACAAGCGGGCTCGGCGGTCGTAGAACAGAATGCCCGCCGCTGTCGGCCATGCTCAATTTAAAGCTGATAGCGAACTTTCGAGGTAAAGCGTGCAGAGTTACTATAACATTACGGAACAACGTAGAATCAGCTCTGCTGGCTGCGATCAATCGAGATAAATCTAGTCGCGTGTTGCGCCGCAGGAAATCGATAAGGTGGTGTGGCGGCAGATTTGAAAAACGAACAAACTGCAAATATTCGCGGCAAAATATATATATATATATATATATATATATATATATATATATATATATATATATATATATATATATATATATATATATATATAAACACAGACATGGCATATGATTTGAGGGGCTCGTTCGACAAACATATGAAGGAAGCGAACAGTCACCGAAACCAAGGTGCATAGGAGAATGTTTCTGTTTTTTTTATTTGTAGTGCCAATCAATTGGTTTAAAGGAAATTACTTATAAAGCAGCAGAAAAAACAACCATGCATGCTGTGGGATCCGAACCCACGACCTCCGAATATCGCGTCCGGTGTTCTACCAACTGAGCTACGGCGACGGCTGTCCAATCTGCTGCTCTCGTGGGTATTTATGTTTTACTGCGTGTAAGCGAACCTTGCGAGTGTTCACCAGCGCCACCCTCGTCCATGGCGGTGGACGTAGCACGTCCTGCATACCGCGACTGTGACGTAGAACATCGAACGGCGAGGGCGGAAACTGTGCGAGAGCCATCTTAAGCTACCTATATGGCATCAAGTCTGCCAGAACCGAGACCCCCGTTAAGCTATTAGCAGACAAGGCAAATGAAATGAGGGGCTCGTTTGACAAACATATTAAGGAAGCCAACTGTCACCAAAACCAAAGTGCATAGGGGAATGTTTCTTTTTTTTAATTTGTAGTGCCAGTCAATTGGTTTAAAGAAAATTACTTATAAATCAGCAGAAAAACAACCATGCCGCCTTTGGGATCCGAACCCACGACCTCCGAATATCGCGTCCGGTGCTCTACCAACTGAGCTACGGCGACGGCTGTCCAGTCTGTTGCTTTCGTGGGTATTTATGTTTTTGCGTGTAAGCGAACCTGTTTTCGAGGCGGTTCCTATTTTATTTGTGTGTTAACGTGCACGATGCTGCATATCTAGGCATTGGCGCAAATTTTTCACCCATTCCGCAGAGCTTCAATGTCCTGGAAAGAGTGGAACGCATCCATCTGACTTACGAAAGCATTGCATTTCGCCATGATAATTTCTACTCTCCAGTTTGCGATATATGCGCTCCACAAGCGCGCAAGGCTGTCTGAGACACCCCTCGAGTGAGCCATGCATGCGGCAGTCACGAGTATGAAGGGTCAAAGCTATTTCCAGGTGTCTATCTTTCTCTTCCTATCGTCTCCGCTTACGCATGAAACGGCGATGAAATCTCGCATCTGCGTCATCCGAAGTGCTTGGAAAGGCAGCGACCTCCTGTAAATTTAGTACCGGCTTGAACAGAATCACAGAGGAGTGACGACAGTAGGAAAGCGTGACTGACTTCTGCCCATTGTTTCCGTTCCTGTCAAGGCCGCATCGGCACTTGCATAGAGGCACAGCCTCTCTGAACGCGTTATCAGTAACGGCTCAGAGCACCGCCTATTTTAACGCGTTCAATACGCACAACGTGTGGGACTTCTCATTGCTGTCGCATTCGCCCTGGAAGTGTTTCGCACAAAATCGGACATGCTTTATTGCCGTGTTTCTGGAAAAGGTGTACGTAATTGTATGACATTATGAGCAGTCACTCGAAATTCCAGATGATTGACAAAAGCTGAAATCGTCAACATGACAAAAAATACAATGAGATTGAAGAAACTTTGCCGCTTGATAACACTAAACTGCAAGCGGAAAGCAGTATTGGGTTCTTTATTATTTATAGCCGTCTTGACTTCATTTGACGAAAAAGCATTTTGCGGCTTTAGTTGGCTATTTCAAGTCCAAGCATTCGTCTCCCCGCACTTCCATTTTTTCCTTCGACTTAGTGTAACTCCTACCCAGTTAGCTGCGACGCGCATGTCTTGAGTACTCACTTTTTTTTGTTAACACCGAATTCGATTATTGAATTCGGGGTACTTTTGTCGCTTTTAATTTTTCGGTTGAAACCGAGAAGTCGAAGCCCTACTTAAAAACAAAATGATAATATAAATTGCTAATTCTTCAAGACTCTTAAGACAATATAAATTAAATAGAACAAACTAAATAAATATATAAAACAAAGTCCTGTGAACACCTCTCTTTTCTAAACGCATTTATTTTCTGTACGGCTCCTGGTACTTCATCCTTTCACTTGCGCTCCGCGCTGCCTTTCGGATAAATATGGCCAGCTTGTTTAACACCATGGACTGTCTTTAGAAAAAGAATAGAATACCAGCGAAGTTTTTACGAAATATCTTTTCTGAACTTCAGTATATCCTCCTCATAGTTGTGCACCTACAAACCAAGCCACGATGCTGCGTCGGTGATATTTGAAGGCGCCTACGATTGCTAAGTTCGAAGCAACGCAGCGGTCATCTTTTACATTAATTACTTTTTCTATTGGTTCCCCTTCCTGTTTGGTATTAGTCAGTAGTTCCTCCAATACCATGCCAGCCACATATATTCCTTCCTAGTCATCACTTCTGTCTATATAATTCAGAGGGCGCAATGCTGTAGACTGTGTGGCGAAAGAAAAATCAGGCAAGAATCAACGCAGACCTCTTCTCGAAGTTGCCGTACTTTAGGTTGAAGAAAGCGTCACTTGTAGCTGCTATGTGCCCCCTATTCTCCTATATAATGAGTGCCCCTACTGCAAGACAGACCTGCATCGTATGACACAAGACAGCGCTTCTATCGAGAGCGCTCGACAACGCGGCCCACATAACCGACCAAACGCGCGTCACATACGTGGCCAACACAAGCCACAAAGTATACATGACACACATTGGCTCCATAGTCCACATAGCGCACAAGAAACAGCTTGTTCCTCATAACCAACGTAACTAACATGACGCACATGACCAACGGCATCGGTACGACCTGCATGGCCTGCATGACCCAGAGCCATCTTGTTCTCATTCTCGATTAGCATCTATGAACGCGAACTTTTCCTTTTAAGGAATGTAGACATCTAACTTCAGTTCTTTTTTCTTCTCTGTTATGATGCTTATGGTATTAGTATATATGGATCACCCCTTTGTTTTGCTTCGGCTGCTCAATAACGACTGATTCAACGTCTTCACTCATGCTGTTTGGGTTTTTCTTTCTACAGCCGATCGATGCCTGTCACGTCAAACGAAGATGTAAATCACGGGAGGCATAAAAAAATTGCAATGTAATCTCTCATACACCGTTTCTTCTCAATACGGCTCTTTCGTTAGCCTTGCTTAAGCTAAGGTGTAAATTTTAATACTGTATCAAAGATTACGTTGCAGTTTTTTCATGCCTCATGTTACTAATTACACCCACTTTGAGGTCACAGCCTTCGTTTGGTGGTTGAAACTCAAACAGGAATGGCAAAACAGAAGAAATTCAGTTAAAAAGTGCATTGCTAAAGGGTGGTTCATGTATAAAAGTGTCTAAAACATCATTGCATTGAAGATAACATGGAAGAAAACATTTTGTGTCGGTACTCCTTTAAGACCTGTCGCACCGACGACAACATCGGCGACGTTGTAAGCCATAGAGATATCTCATCACCAGGATGTGGCTGCGAACAACTGTGGAAGAATGCGCTGCAAAACACCTTACCAAAGCTGTACATAAATGTGTGCAGATCTTTACTGATAATGGGAGTGCCACGCAGATAGAGGCAGAGAAAACGTTTTGACGACGGAGCGCTAAGCGTTCAGGTATCCTGCGCCAAAGTCACCAAGGCCTGCTGATTCGTCAGCTGATCTGAAGCTCAGTACAATAACAGAACGCACAAACTGTTCTTAGAGGAACATCTCAGAAATGCTGGGAGAGTTGCAAGTTCTGAAAGTTACGATTCATGCATGGAGTAAGGGTACAATTTGTAGGGCGTCTGTGGGCTTTTCAGGGCGACAACAAAATTCATTTGAAAAAATAGTGGCGAATACTATCCACTGGAAGCATCAAATTAAACGCGGACTATTTACGTTTAAAAGGACTATTCAACGCTAACATTGAAACGACAAAATCATATCTGAAGGAGACTGCATGATTACGATAGCAGTACTGTTTCACTTTCAAGGCATGACGACTTCTCCTTGGAAGTTTTGACAGACACTGCTTTTATCGATGCGTTTGCAACAGAAGCCCCATTGTGTGGACCCGCTGGTGTCTGCGTATGCAACATCGTGTACACGGTACAGCCAGCTGCCACCGTTGGTAGGTGCAAAGTGAAGATAGTGTAACCACAATAGAGATAATGTAACGCTTTCCAACGGGTCTTTAAATATTTGCGAAAAGCATTAGCATCGATCACCCCAGTGATTGCGGCTAATGTTTACAGACTGAACAAAGGAAAAGTTCCGCACCGCTAAAAAAAGTCCAGCACAGACAAGACAAGGACCGGAAGGGCGCTGAACACCAACGTGTCCTCCATCTCCTTGTCCGGTCCTTGTCTTCAGTGTCGTCGTCTTTTTTTAGCAGTGTGGAACTTTTCCTTTATTCAGTATGCACCAACTTGCCCAGCAATTGCTTTTACTTGACAATGTTTGCAGGCCCCGCCAAAAAGCCCTCCCTGGGCGCCGCCATATTGCTCGCAAAACTGCCAAGTTCCTTCTGGCACGAGCACGAAAGAAGAGGTTGCGCAGCTCTCTGCACCCGTTAGCTTTACCGAACCTTCTAAAGAGCAGCTGTTTTTACATTCTGCGGACACGATGGAAAGGTCTCTAAAGCTTTACAAGTCGCACACGTTAACGCGCCGATTAGAATAACCTTTCGAGTCATGTGCGACGCGCGGAAGATAACATTTTAGGGACACTTCAGAAATGAAGCATATTAACATGATAAAAACGAAAACAGAACTGCACATCTCCCTTTGACATGAACCGCCTGAATCGGCGGTCTGTAGAGAAGATTGATGAAGCCGGCCGCCTCTGTGCCGATAGACATTGAACGCTCTCCGTCCAACATCTTCGGCATACGCCAATCCCCTCCCAGAGAGCTTTCCACTAAAAAGTAACAGACAGGAAACAAAGTGCCGCGAAGAAGGGTGGAATGAACTCGGAGCATCTGCAGGCTGTCTTGCATTATGAAAGCGTGAGGCCTCGGGATTTGCGGCTTCTGCGATGCACGCCCGTGATACGTGCGTCATGCATTGGAAAGGACGAAACGGGAAGA
This sequence comes from Amblyomma americanum, assembly GCF_052857255.1. NCBI lineage: Eukaryota > Metazoa > Arthropoda > Arachnida > Ixodida > Ixodidae > Amblyomma > Amblyomma americanum. Next base: position 144,655,613 of record NC_135501.1, on the reverse strand, counting down.
AAAGATGTGAGGAGCGACGTCCAGCGGCCGTCGACCGATGGATCGAATAGTCACGCCTTTGTGTGCGCAGTACAGCATATCGGCTATATTCAGTGTCTCAGTGTAAAGTGGTCTGGATTCAATTTAACACGTTCAACAAGCGGCGTGCAGAAATGGTCTAGTGGGCTAAACCAGTGTCGAACAGAAGCGGTCTGTTCATGCCGCCACTGGCCCGAAACCCGGTCGAGGCTCTATGATTTTTTTTCCTGCTCGCGGTTTCTGAGACGCTTCAGAGAACGACGGCCGAAAATTTTTCCCTACATGGGATTTTAATTATGAAGAATTAATTACGAACTGGTGTGCTCAGGGCTCCAGTATGTAAGGAAATGAATCATGTAAGGTGGGTGCCGTAGAGTAACTTTACTCGTGGATCTACCAGAGCTCTACTGCACTCGCGGAGGAAGGACATGCCGATGGCGGCGACTGCAATGATATTCTTCCGTAGTAATCAAGTTTACTCCAGGAGGCGAAATGTAATCTTTGAACACAATTCGCATCTGCTTGCCATTTAGCTTTAATCTGTGGTAATACCTTTTTGTACCGCCATTCCGGAGCTTCCGCATTCAACTTGTAATTCAACAACATGGCTGGATGGGCTACTTGCCGAGAAATGATGCTCATCTTATCAGAAAAAACAATCATTAGGGAACGAAAGGCGACGAAAGTTAGGAGATTCTGTTAACAAGTATTGAATAGTCTAAGTAACGTCCCGAGGCGAATTTCTGTCCCCAAAAACGCGAATGTAATGAAAACGCACAAACACGCACTTGCCACGTCGGTTACACTGTTGGCTACAAAATTTAAGCTGATTGTCTTTTTTGATGAGCAATGCGCTGGTGAGTTAAAAAGCTTAACCGAACCACCATCGGCGAGGTGGCGTAAATATGTACGCTAATGGTGAGATGGCAGAGGGAATGGCACACGGCGCGATGTGTGCCTCGACTGCACCCGTTCTTAAGTAGTTGTTTGTGCCCGTTGCAAACACTACACGGCATTCATTCACTTCATTCGCATTCTGAAATTCAGAGTCAGCGGAGGAAGAAGAACAGATTATAGATGAATTTTCACGCAATAAAGGAACATGTTGAGCTTTCACAAACCACTGTGGACAGAGGTTGGTCAGATGGCTCTTGATAATCACGAAGTGAAGACGGAAGGAAAAACCTCAGAGTGCTTGCCAACGTTTCGACAAGAAGACTTCTCTTCGTCTGGGCAGATAAAGAAAAGTCCTCTTGTCGAAACGTTGGCAAGCACCCTGAGGTTTTCCCTTCCTTGTTCATTTTGTGATCTGCAAACCACGTAGTAGAAGGGGGTTCTAGATTATTTTCAAGCAGCTGGGATCCTTAAGCCTACACAAAAATATTAATACTTGATGCTCTTTCGTTTAGGATGCTGCCATTGAAACTGTGTTCTAATCTGCAGCCCGGCTCTGAGCGTTAGGACACCATAGCCATTGGCCTCACCATGGCAAATGCGGGATCAAATAGTTCTCCGGCTACTGGGAGCGGTAAATCCGGGATACCGAATCGATTTATATGCATTATCGCACGCCCATCATAAGGTCTGATATTAAGTAATTGCTGAAGTACTGACTTTAGAAGGCCTACTTTGGCGCCATTAATATAATCATTGAAGGCTGCTAAATGAGAAAGTAAGAATTTACGTGGTTAAATGTCACTGTTTTTAGAGGACATTTATGTCAGTGTGTAAAAATTATAGCACACTACAGCCAGTGGGTGCAAAGCTAATGTCACGTACGGAGGCAGTTGGCGTCAGCTGAATCACGTGCAAGATATTGCATGATCAGTGCTTAATTTTAAAACAAAGGTCTCTTAAGAGATTGCATGTGTACTGAGGACTTGGGAACGTCTAGCATCAAGGCATACGCCTTACCTCAGGCGTCTTCCCAACTTAACTGCCTCCTTTCTTTTGATTGAGCATTAAAGCTTCATTTGTACCACATGTAACCATGGACATTGTCAGGTCCATATTAGGTAGGCGAAGGTAGTATAAGTGTTCAGTATTACGGAACAGGCCCCGAACGAAGACAAGCGCGCCCAAAGGTTAGTATTGGGATGCACAGCCGGTGCGGCAGGAGGCAGTGCATCACAGCAGTGTACTCTTCTTGTATTTTCGAGCCCGCATTCATTTCGCCACAGTAATTTGAGACTGCCTTAAATATGTCTAACAAGCGCCAAACTAGTATTTTCTCGCAATCGCAAGAAAATGTGTGAGATAATTGATGTCTTCGTACTCGTTCCATACCGACGAGGAGACGGGCGATAGAAGGGGGGGGGGGGGGGGGGGGGGGGGGGTTAATCTCTGGTAAAGCGTTTATTGCATTCCTTTGGATTGGAAGAGCACAGTATGCCTTTCGCGATGGCTCTCCGGGGAATAATTACTTTCCACGTCAAAGGCTGCTGCCCTGAAACGGGCGCTCCCCATTTACCGTTGCTCCCAGAAGCCTCAATAGCTGCCAACCTCAAGAGTACCAAAGCAAAAGCAGCCGCTTCCTCCGATTTCCGAGAGCGAGGCACGAAACAGTCTCGCATTGTCCTTAGCCCACACCATGAGTGCTGCTGTTTATCTCTCTCTGCAGGTGTCGTTATCTACACATCTCGGAACAAAGTGTTTGCATATGAGGCCATGATAAAAGCCCACCGCACTCGCTTTCCTGGCGTCCGATGAGCATTATATGTTATTCTTGGCAACCGCGTGTATAGCATCCGCCCTATATAGGACGGCTCTGTTTATCTCATCTATAGGTGTCAACCTTATCTCTGAATCTCCGAGCGCTCTACTAACACCTATGATTGTGACAAAAAAAAACACTGCCCCCGCTTTCTGAGGCATAGCTGGCAACTACAGAGCAACCAGGTATTTACCTTCTGGCCGCACGCTTTTCTTCCAAGTCTGAACGAAGGCGGCACAAGCCTGCCTTCGTCACCACGTGGCCTAATATAACTCCCTCGTGGAACAACAAAAACACCCGGCCTGCGCGCCAGACTTGACGACTCAAGGTTTTCTGGCTTAAGTGTGTGTTTGCATGACTGTGTACACATTAACTCGGTAGTCCCTGGAACGCCGAGGTCAACCGCGGGGTAAATAAGAACCGGACCGTTTTGCTTGGCATTTCTTCTATTTACTGTTTATCTATTGGGGTACGTGAAGCGGTTGAAGGTAGAGGTCAAGCGAAATTGGTTTATCTAGCGCCGGGGAAATACTTTTTTTTTGTTTACCGCGTCATTTTTTCTGTTCACTTTTCGGAGTTATTTGTCAGGCAACCATATTTTTCTACGGAGTCTTTTACGTTGCTGTCGAGGCTAGTCACATCTGGCCGGCACGAACTGAGTTAGAGCGTGGCGACACAACTAATCCTACTTTCGTTGAAGAAGCAGCCTGTGGTCCAAAAGAAATGCCAGCTATGGTGGGCTTGCTTCAGCATAAGTTATGGCTATTTGATCAGCAGTACGTTTTAGCCCCATGTCCACAAATCTTCACTAATTGAGAAAGACTGGCGCGAGGTACAGTGCAAAAGAACTAAATACAAAAATAAACAGTCACTCTAGCGACCAATTTGTTCGAGTAACAGATTTCGATCATTTTTGTTACCCGAAGAACGTGTTTGGCAAATAATTCTTTACTTTTTAAAACAACAGCCACCGCGAAAGCGTGTAGTATAGTCGGCAAAGAGTAGCAGAGACGTTTATGTTGCCTTTCACTCGAAAATTAGGTTTGATTCCCAATTTCGAAATATTCCAAAAACTTCGGCCTTTTTTCTGCTTACTGGACAGAGCAGTCAAGCATCATAGCGATGATTGTTTACCTCTCAGTGTTAGGTGTCATATGTACTCCGGCGGAAACCAATTGGTGCCTGGGCCGACTTTATTAGACCTGCGACTCCCGGTCGCTTTAACATGCAACGTGTTAATGAAAAAGACGAATGAAGTTTTGAGATTCGGTGACTTACTTAGTTGCCTCAAAGCGGAGCTAGTTGCGTCGGTCTACTGAGCTCAACCCCAGCAGTGGCGTCGCGACTTACAAGGGCTGCAGATAAATGAGACTGCTTGAACGTAACGAGGACAATGCCAGACGCAGGTTAATATTCAGGCAACGGCGCAGGCACCCACAGACAGGCACAAGCATGCACGGGTACATGTTTCCAGCTTTTTTTTTGTGCACTTTTTTTTAATGTACAGCGATGAACGTGGTAGCCCGTCAAAATGAGGCACCTGCAAGGGCACGAGTGATACGGAATAAAACTCTTATCTGAATTCTGACTCATTCTTTTTTGTCATTTCTATGCGAACTTGAAAGGGCATGGCATTTTCCATGCGTGAGGAAGAAAACGTCGCGAACAGATTAGTGCTAATTATTTTTCTGGCCTAGTAAAGTTGGCAGTATGTTCACTGCTCCTATTGTTGTAGGTTTAACGTACAACCAGGCTCATTGTAGACCCTTTTGCAGCCCACGACCTGCAGTAAATACCATCACACAATCAATATGGAACGTAAAGTAGTACGATGAAATTAGAAATCAAGAAAGAGTGGCAGCATCCATGCGACAACAACGACAGAAAACTCACTCTTTGAGATACAGCATGGCCAAATATGCAAAAAAAAAGAATTTTCTTTTCGCTGGGCAGATGCAGCTCAAGCGCGACGGCTAAAGAACACGCCTTATCACAAGCAATTCTGTCGCAGCGGCAGCAGTTAACGTCGTTACAGAAGTTTTTTTCCGCTCGCATTATCGCAGCGGAAAAGTCTCTTGTTGAACAAAACCATCTACAACCACGTTGATATTCTAGATGTCATTAACGTGCTAGTTTAATCATGCACAAACGCCAATTAATGTAGACCACCTCACGGTCCTAGAGTTTCGAGGCCTTCTTTAATAAGTTTAATTTTTTTGTATCTCTGGTGGTCTTTTCTTCATGGCACTGGTCCTATCAGCTGCTATAGGTGCAAGTTATAAATTATTTTTCGTTTCGCTGTACCAATGTGCAGCGTGTGCTTGCTTGTTTGTTTTTGTCGAAATTGCGGAGAAGTTGTGGAGAACATGGTCACATGAGGTACTCATAATTACGTACGCATGGAGGACAGGAGTTAGAGCTACTATACCATAACCTGGTTAGGAGGCTTTGAATGCGCCCGGTGGAAGTTGTTCTGTGACGTCGGCTGACACACTGCCAGCTCCCCTGGAAACGCCAGCTGCTCTGGAAAAAACAATAAGATTGCTGGGTATGAGCGTCATGGTATTTATCAGGAAGCTCCGGAAAATAATAAAATTAGTCGAAATAATATGTGTCAGAAAATGTAATAAACTTCTGTGATGGAAGCATTTAAGGAATATACTTGTTATAGTATGTCGTCCTCACTACCCCCGTACATTATAGTGGACGCGTGTATTTTACATCATTTATAAAAACGCATCATTTCTGCACGTAGTAAGCTCTTCAAAAACCGTGCAACAATAGGCGCCCTCTGGGCCGTCTTCCAAGTTGCCTGCTTTATCTAAATCATCTTTCAACTCCCTCCTGCCAAATATCTTCTACCTTTTTTGTCCTTCCCAATGTGAATATTTGTAACGTTTGTTTCAGTGCTATTTCTACTCGTCGTGTATTTAACTAAATATTGTTCATAAAACGTTGTCGAATGTTTCTAAATACAGAGAGACGCGTTGCAGAAAGCGTGGAAATAACTCACAAACGAAGAGCTGTTGGAACTACGGCTGCAATTTTTTTTCTACACATTTACGTGACACAGAAATTTAAGAAATGTATTTGTATAGCGCTTGACAAGCCGGCCCTTTGATCAGATTTGACGAAGATACAGTTATTATAAAGAAGGCATAACAGCATTCGATGTTTTAAACACTGTATTCAGCAATATTTAAAACTACTTGTCTGATAGTGCGGCGTTAATATTGAAAGACATCCACAGCCTGGTCGGCGAGTAAAAATTGTAAACACGAGCGGAAATGCTTTTTATACGAGCGCAAAACTGCGCAGCAGGCTAGTTACGCAAGCATCGTGAAACCCCAAACACGCACGTAGTGTTTATTATACCGACGGTCTTAGGCCAGCGTCATTTGTTATTATAACCCACATCCATATATTTGTTTATTATTCATTTTATTCCTTTGCTTTTAGCGAGGTGTGTGCAGTTCACGTTGCGCGGCTACCCGGTTCGGAAACCAACTCACGTAACCACAGCGTATTTTGTTGCGACCAAAACTCTGGCTTGGACCGCGGCGGTTTCTTTTCTCGGACCCCGGGTTCGAGGCGACGCGGGAACTATAAACAGGGAAAGAAGAAAGAAGGAATTCCTCAGACGACGCCCAAGCACTCCACATCACCACCTTCACTCCTCAATGCGTGGAGGATGCGGTTCTTCTAATCCGGCCAAGTTTAGCTAGCGCCTAGCGTCCTCGGGATTAGGCTTACTACGTATTCTGATTCTACCCTGCCTATGACGCGGTCTTTCTGGATGCTTTTGGGAAGTACCCAACACTGTCACTTCTCCGTGTATCTTGGCATCGACCGAACTGCAAATAAACAAGGTAACTCGAGGGCCAAGTAACAAGTTAAAAATGTAGGAAGCTCTGGATTTGTAGCAGCGGGTGACGTTAAGTGCTTCTCGGTAGTATGTATTACATTAAAAATAGATCAAAACGACAAATTCAACGCGGGAGCGCAAAGAAACGCTAACCGCATGCTCTTCCTGTCTGTGTAACGAACATAAATGCGGAATGATACAAATCCAACTGGGAGTCGCCAGCGGTGATTGTTGTTGGCCTCTGGTGGAGGAGCACATACCGCGGCAGTGTGGGATTGTTGACTGTGTTGGTACTGCTTCTCAGCGCTCTTTCTAAAATGATTTACAGCAGGAAGCACTTTGGAGAAATTATCAAACAACGTTTTGATGATTTACTTACTCAAATTGCTGGAATTCTGTGCTCTTATCTAAGACCCAAACCTTCTGATGCGCCGTGCAGAAATACTGAGCGCCTCGTTGACAATTTAGGAACTTATTTGCCTCTTGTGACTTCTACCCAGTTCGCGTGTTTTCTTGACGGCCAGATTATTCGTTTCGACGACAAAAGGGGAAAGCATAACTCGAATAATTTATCAAGATTGCTCCTGAAGGCAACAACGCATTTGTAAGCAGTGCTGTGATCAACACAAAACCGTTCATCTTTCCTAGAGCACGCAGTCAAGCAAACGAGCCATTCCTTGACAGGCTATACGGGACTTCATTTCCCTGTCTGACAAAAAAGGATACGAAGAGTGAAATAATGTTCATATCCTCTTGGTGCGGTGAATGAATAGTCTGCAGTGTTTGTATGAGCTGCTCTTTTCTTCGTTTAAACAGCTGATAGTATCTGTGAAGCACAGAAAACTCTTCGCGTAGCTAGTTATTCTTGTTCACAAGCCGAAAACAAACTCACAGAAGAGGGAGATAGATGCACATGCTGCGAGCGCTGTTGCTATCAATATTTTTCTTAGAACAATGAAATATATAGGCTTATGACCGAGCAAAAAATCCCGTTGTAAAATAAACTTTCTGCGCGTGCAAAGGGAGGAACTTTGCCTTCCACGAGCCACAAAACACTCTCATTGACCTCCTTCCCATTTCTGTCGCCTACAACCTAAAAAATTATAAAGAAGACAGCTCATTCGAAGCTAACAGCTTTCGTTGTGTGTATACGCCGCTCTGCCTCTTGTCTGTGCCTTTAGCACTGCATGAACGCGGATACTAGCCGCAGCAGTTACATGCTGGCTGTGAAGTTCGGCAGCTCAGCTGAAGTTTGTTGAATCCGCCCTTTAGCTGTGCAATGTCAGCAAACTTGGTACAGCTCCGAGAAGTCGAAATTATTCCGCCGACTTCGACTACGTTGTCCCCAAGAGCGCATGTGTGGCTTAGCGACAATTCTCACCTACCACTTCAACTCGTCTCAGCCTCCATGGCTCTGCAATCAGTTAATTCCCCGGGAATATTATAACATCCTTCTCTCCCTTAATATCACCTACAAAATGAGCAACAATCAACACCACAGCTCCCCCAATTTTACAGACTGCCAAGCCGACTGCAGAGCTTATACGAACGGTAGTGTCCCGCGCACGGCTCTCCGCGTTCTGGGCTTCCATTTCCAACATGATCACGTCAGCATGTCCTGAGTCCCAGGACATGCTGGTAGGGCCCAGGACACGCTGGTCTCGGTGGCAGTATTAGCGCCGACGCCCTAGCTTGAGAATATACCTACCTGAGCGGGGCACATCGACTCTACTCTCTACCCTCTTTCAACCCATTTTACACCCGCCACGGGACCCTCCGCCTAAATCTGCCTCTCTTCCCCCCGCTCCCCACTAAATAAGCAACTTTCCCCGCCTGGCGGTGGACCCACCGCGGTGGCTCAGTGGTTAGAGCACTCGGCTACTGAGCCAGAGTACACGGGTTCGAACCCGACCGTGGCGGCCGCGTTTCGGTGGAGGCAAAAACGCAAAAGACGCCTGTGTGCTCTGCGATGTCAGTGCACGTTAAAGATTCCCAAGTGGTCGGAATTGCTCCAAGCACCTGGGAAATGGCACAGTTACTGCGCCATTTCTTTTCCTCCAAAATCACTCATTAATTCCTTGGCAGACTCCTACCTTGTAAGACGCATCCAAACACTCTCCTTCTCCAACCTCCACCCCCTACACCGCATTCACCCAACACTATACGCAGATACATGTCCCTGGTGTGCTGATATTCCTAAATTCGCAGCCATTACAAGGACATACCCAGCTAAACTCAACCACATAAATCGGCCCAAAGCGGCGCTGGAGCACTGGGAGGTGACGCTGGCTAGCGGCACTCTGGTAGACGAGGAGGCGTTACTCGCCATCCTAAAAGCCTCGGTGAAAGCTACTGGAGCCCTTGACCGAGGACACCACCCACAATCCGCTCCGGTCTCCTTTTTCACAATAAAATTTTATTCTCTGTCTCTTTCCCTTAATGTATTCAACTTTGTGGCTAAACTTTTTCTTACCTGCGCCAATTCTCACATCATCTTAGCAAAAAGTTCTCATGCCTCGTGCGGCTTTCCCTCTTCTCTCGTTTAGACATGAGCTTCGGGGTACCGTTTCTCTCATATCGTTTTCTCTCCCACAGTTTCTCTCACAAAAAGGTGATGCATTTCCGTTCCGACGAGGCCGTCTTCCGACCAAGTGCTCCACCGCTGTCCGCCCCGAAGCAGATCCGAACCGGTCCGCAGCACGCGCGCAGCGATCACAATTCAACGCGCCAACGCTTGCGTGACGAACCCGTTCGGAACACAATCGACCCCACAGGCGTCGCGTACGCGCATTCAGAGAGCGCGCGAGTTAGACACGAGGTCGAGAGTGCGGCCGTAACAAAGGCGACCCAATTGTGCCACAAAACCGCGTCGTCCGCTTCGAATGCCCTGGAGGCGTGTCACGCGGGACCAACGCAAAAATAAAAGGCAGCCGAGGAGGAGAGGGAACAACGTGTACGAATATGCTTAGCCAGGCCCCAGCTCTTTCACCGTTCGGATGCACCGTGTCTGGTGGCGTCGCACGCTGTCAACGGAAAGGGGAAAGAGCTGGCAACCCTGACCGATATTTGCGCCTCAAGCGCCATCTGTACATACTGTCTACCCATGCCTTCGGTGCCGTGGGGCCGCGTCTGTCACACGCACAGCTGTCGACTGTGCCTGCTCGACCGCCTCGGCGTGCGCTGTAAGCGGGTTGAAAAAACAGTGACATCGATTTGCGAATTTGGCGCGCTCGGTTGAACTAAACCGCTGGCGATAACTAGATCTACACGCTTTAGCAGTGCAGCTTCTTTGAACGCTCCTTTGCCTAGACATGAACATGCCGATAAATGTTGTGAATTGGCAGCATTTCATTGTTACAGCCCAGTACTTCGCAGAAATTTAGAAGACAAGTGGATTCGTCTTGAAAACAGTTACTATAATATTAAATTAGCAAACAAGGTACGGTAGGGCATTGTATTGTATGGAATGGTATGGTATGGTATGGGATGGTATGGTATGGTATGGTATGGTATGGTATGGTATGGTATGGTATGGTATGGTATGGTATGGTATGGAATCGTGTGGTACTGTATATACGAAATAATGCATGAAATATGGCATGGTATGGTTTAGTATGGAAGGAAATTGAATAGTATGGTATGGTATGGAATGTTATGGTATGGTATGGTACGGTATGGTATGGAATCGTGTGATACTGTATATACGAAATGATACGACATGAAATATGGTATGGTATGCTTTAGTATGGAAGGATATGGAATAGTATGGTATGCTATGGTATGGTATGGTGATACGAAATAATACAGCATGATATATGGTATGGTATGGTATGGTGATACGAAATAATACAGCATGATATATGGTATGGTATGGTATGCTAATGTATGGTATGGTATGGTATGGTATGGTATGGTATGGTGTGATATGTGGGGTGTAAAGTCCCAAACCGGCGCAGGCTATGAGGGACGCCATAGTGGAGGACTTTGGGAAATATCGACCACCTGGTGTTCTTTAACACACACTGACATCGCACAATGCATAGCCTATGCCTCTAGAATTTCACTTCCATCGAAATGCGACCGCCGTTGACGGGATCAAACGCGTTTCTTTCGGGTCAGCAGCCAAGCACCATAACGACTCAGCTACAGCGGCGGCTGGTATGGTATGAGTATGTGATGCCTAACGTATCGAAACTGCCCATGGGCAATGATCCTCCAAGCTTCACTGAGATCACGGAGTACACAGGCGTTTTTCCGTTTCAACTTCATTCAAATGCGGTCGTTGCCGACGGGATTCGGTCCCGAGAAATTGGGCTCAACCGCAATATTTACGATTAACTCTGAAGAAAGAGCTGCACACATGTGTTCGTGCAAAATAAAAAAGAAAGCAGTATTAAAACTCTCCCCATTTTGTGATGCAGTAGAACGGGTTTTGAACGTTGAGATCGTCTTGCAACGTTTTTTTTTTTTTCGGTGCAAAATATTTCAGCTCGCATTTGGCCTCCCTTCCGGCTGACGCTGTTGACTTGTTTTCGTGAATATGTCGGGAAAAGGAAAGCTTGCATATATACGTTGTTTGTTTTAGCCTTCTATAATTAATTAGCGGCGTTGTTTGCCCCCCGCCCCCCTCGCGCGATAGCAGCCATTCCTTGATTTCTTTCATGACGAACACGGCAGAGTCCTTACTCTGGCTGCCACTTATCAAGGACTCTTAATCGTCCCTTCGCTGCCCGTGCTGCAAAGTTTATAGCAGTCAAATTAGTCCCAACGATGAATACTCCCAATAGAGTTCGAAATCAGTCGCACGTGATTAAAAACTGCATGTGCTGTGCATACACTTTTGTCAGATAACAACCCTCTTCCTTCCACCTCTCTTTATATACCCAAAAAGCATACACGAAGCGAATATAACTATAGTTTTGACATTCCGGCCATTCACAATTTATACAACAGGCGACTCTTCGCATATACTGGCAAAAAAATATGAGACACTCTCCCAGCAGCAGTAAAAAGAAGCCACATTTTTTCTCGCTTACTCAAGGACATCATTAACAAAAATAGCTTTTTTGTGTGTTACCGAAACGGTGTACTATGCTGCAACTATACTTTTTGTTGTACTAGAACCTTGTTAAGACATCTGCTACTCTTTACGAGGCATTTATGTAGTATATTACTGTTTCTAAACTTTGTCCAATGTTATTTCACTTTTTTTCATTGGTCGCATATCACGTTATGTATACTTCAATTGATGGCTATTTTTGTGCAACCAGTCTTTATACTTATAAAGGTGCACACATTTTACGACTATTTGTTATTGGAGCCCAGGTACGCTGTTTTGGGCACTTACTGCATGGGCCCACACTAGCAACTTGCTAGTAACCCAGATACTTGTGTGACCGACTTTTGCATACATATTCGAAAGTAAATAGGTTAAATCGAATTCAATTTAAATTCTTATTTCCAGAAGGGCATTCCTTCTGTACGTTCCAAGAATGCATTATTACTCTAAGTAATGACCTAAAGTGATTTGATCGGCATTATTTGATACATCGTTGAAATAAATGATTACGTTGTGAAAATTGAAAGAAGTGCTGGCCACTAATTAGAATCAAATTATTTGTGGTTTATCGCGCTTTCCCTTCATACATCAAAACACCTCTATCAGTAATACTCGAACGGTTTAGAGGCGCGGACTAACGCAAAGACGTCTAATAAAATGCCGTGACAGTTATATCAATCAGGCCTTTCCACAACAAATTATTTACATCTCTGCCTGTGCAATGAACCTACTACTCGGTGTGAAATAAATGGATGTACTTTCATATCGCTGAAGTACCAGCCGACGGTTTCAACCATTCTCGATGAATGCCTTTGCTCGACCTCCTTAAATTTATTTTGTCTCATAGAGCGCTGAGCGGCTCCACAAAAAGGTCGGAAGGCGACTTAGAAAGAAAAATGTCGCTGTTGGTGATTATTTTGTCGTTAACAATCAAGAGTGAAGAAAGTATATTTACAAGGAAATGACCAATTTTACTGTGCAAAAAAATAAATGTCTAATTAACAACAAGAGAGCGTCATTCAATTAATACATGTGTTGACGCTCTACTGACAATGCGCACAGTCCGGAAAGTACCGTTCCCGGATGCAAAAATCGTGTGTAGCGAAATAAAGAACATATAAACAGTACAATGATAGTGGTATTGAGAGCGCAAAAAGAAGCGTTCAGTAATCTTTGAGTGCACTTGTAGTCAAGGACATTTCGCGCCTTGGTTTGCTCCCTGAAAAAAAGAAAAGGGGGGGGGGGGGGGCGTTTTCAAACTCTTCTTGGTACATCACTCGACCTTTGTAGAAAAAAAGCGTTGTCAGTAGCCACGTGAAGCTACAGGGGTTCGTCTCCTGCTGTGAAGGTCTGCCAGGAAATAATGTCGTTTGGATGTGCAGTATGTGCCTGCGTATGGCAAGCGATACTTTGGCGCAGTACTCTGAATGTGTCCAAAACACATGCATGCATCACATAAATATGCGTGTGACACATCTTATTATAAAGGATATCCCATTTTAAAACATGCGCGTGCCGGCAGCATGCTATTATAGACGTGGCATAATGTGTTTTACCTTCCCCATCTATTTAAGACAAAACTTGTGTCCGAAAGTGTTTGCTCCGTTATTGTGGTGCATTATTTTTGGTTAAACCCTGTTTTGCCGGTTTCTGGCAATTAAAAATTTAGCCAACCCTTGACGAACTCGGCACTAAAGGGCAAGTCAGGGGTCTTATCGAAGACACTTTAACTAACGCAATACGCTCACAGCTGCAGCTTATGGCTGCTACGGGCGTCAAACTGGAAATGCCTCTAACACTTATATTCCATTCTTTACTAAATTGCATTCACCTGCATAGCAGCGGCGGAGTTTCTCCATAGTCGAAAAGTCGCCTTCTCGGGTAGGACCTTATCCGGCTGAGAAGTTCGCTTTAGTGAATAATTCTTATTAGAAAATTAAATATTCCATGTGTTTCTTGTAACTAGCGCATGCTGTTAATTGGGACAAAAAATAAACCGCGCCGAACTCAAATATCAGTGCATAGCAGAAAAAGAGAGAAAACACTTTCATAAAATAACAAAAAAAATGGATTTATATTGTCTTTGGCGACCTCTTAATACAAAAGCACAGCGCTTGGTGCAATTTCCCGAGCACTGCGGGCCAGCAGAGGCTAACAACCGGGCAGTGTAAGAGACAACCGGTAGCTCCACAAGGCTCTTGCGCAGTTCCCGATGGGCGGTTGGGGCCTGCTGACACATTTTCACACCATGTGGTAGAGTGTCGTTGTGCGTGTGCAAAAGCTTCGTGTTTGAGAGGCGTGAGTGGGCTAACGGGCATGCCGGTTTTCAGGCGAGGGGAAGGTTCCTATCTCTAGCTGGCGATACAATACATTACGCTCTCGGGTGGGCGGTGAGTTGTGGGGTACATGCGGCGGTTTATCACGACCCCCATGTAAATACTCTGAGTATGAGAAACGCACAATAAAAACCTGCCCTGTAATCTGGGCTGGACACCTAATTGTACCCGCGGCCACCTATATGCAAGAGCAGATGAAAAGCAATAAACCTTCGTCAGTAATTCCTGAATCCTACGTCATAGGGCGTTGCGTGATATCTCGGTTCTTGAGACATGAGAAAAAAAACCTTAAAAACCTCGATTATTATATTCATCGTGGTGACAAAGTGATGGCGACATTCGGCTGCTGATCCCGTGGCTTCGATCCAGACCGCGACGGCCGCGTTTCGATGGATGATAAACGCAAAAGGCGCTTGTGTTTGATATCAATGGACGTTAAAAATTCCCGGGTGGTCAACACTTATTCGGAGCCCTCCACTACGGCGTCCGTCATAGTTAGTGTGTCGCTTTTGGACATTAAGACCCATGCCATTTCAAACCGAACGATACCATACCGTACCGTACCCTATCCATAATATGTCATGCCATGCCATACCACAACATACCATGCCGTACCATGCCATACCATGCCATACCGTACCATACCATACCATACCATACCATACCATACCATACCATACCATACTTTTGGTATTATTACTTCTAAGTTCTTATTTGCCACCGTTGTGGCTGAGTGGTTATAGCGCTCGGCTGCTGACCTGATAGGCGCGGGTTGTATCCCGGCCGCGGCGGTCGAATTTCGATGGAGGCGAAATTTTAGAGGTCCGTGTACTGTGCGATGTCAGTGCACGTTATAAAGATCCGAGGTAGTCGAAATTTCCGGAGCCCTTCACTAAGGCATCCCTCATTGCCTGACTCGCTTTGGGACCATAAACCAAACTTCTGAATTATTCTTTTAGTGAAATTCATTTATATTTAATGGACCACATAGCGGTGCTTTTTATCGATGTTTTTAGCCGCTCCCACCTATCCAAGAATCTAGTTCAGGCATGGTGCACCCAAATGCAAGTGGAATATTGCAAGCGAGAACCTCCTTCTGTTTCTCATCGGCGCCCGAAAATATGCTACTCGCCGCTATTCCTGACATCTCTGTAAACTCACTCTTTCTTGAGGCACGAAGCGCGCTGCGCTATCCAGCGGCGATTTCGAAACCGGCGCGGCAGCTGAAAGCGGGCGCCAGCAGATGTGCCTGCATGTGTGTGTGTGTTGTGTGCGGGTTGAGGCAACAGATCTGTCTTCGCCTCACAGCGGGCGTCAGGCCTCAGCGTGTCTTCTAAGCGACACTCTACACCCTATCTCCCCTGAAGCACGAAGCAGACGCAGTCGGCCCAAAAACAACGCGCGTGTTTACGCATACACATGTATCGACAGCCCTTCTGTCCATCTATCCTTTTCTTTCGCGCTCTTTTTTTCTTGAGGCATCTCGCATACTAGCTGGCTTCTCAGGTCCCGCTGACGTGGTGCGTGACGTGCGCGGACGCAAAACAGGACGTCAGTACTTTCCGCTTTCTTTTTCTTCTGGTTGGTCAAGTAAGGTATCCAGAGTGCTTTTGAAAAGTGGCACTGTTTGCCATGCGTCACGCTTCTTTTCAGCCATCAGAGAGCGGCCTGGTTAAATGTATGTGCTTGTATTTGGAATGCGTATGTCGAGTTCAACAAAGAGGAGAGCGCCAGCTTTGTGTTCATCCATGTATTATATCATGTGTTCCTTCAGTTCACGTTTTTCAGATTATTTCCATTTCTTTGCGCTCCACAGCATCTAGCGTGGTCAAGGATAGCAGTGCGTCTTGAAGGCTGAACACACTCTAGAGACTTTCCCGGAAGGCCTCTAGGATGAGTTCTGCCTTTTAGCTCTCCTACTGGCAAGCTCTCCGCCCTCATCACCAAGTGCGTCGTAGGTCCTCCATTCCATATAATAGCAGACCGCAAAATATATTTGTCTCTTTTTTTGCCGGTGTTTGCTGGGCATCTACAGCCTTTGTCAGCAGCGAAGAGAGGAAGGGTTTCCTTCTAGCGCACGCTGCGTGCCTAGTTAAATCATAATCATAACATCATCAGCCTGACTACGCCCACTGCAGTGCAATGGCTTTTCCTATGTCTCTCCAATTAGCCATGTCCATTTCCAGCGGCGCCCACTGTATGCCCGCAAAGTTCCGAATCTCATCCACCCACCTGACTTTCGGCCGCCCCTGCTACGCTTGCCTTCTCTTAGAATCCACCCGCCGCGGTGGCTCAGTGGTTAGGGCGCTCGACTACTGATCCGGAGTTCCCGGGTTCGAACCCGACCGCGGCGGATGCGTTTTTATGGAGGAAAAACGCTGAGGCGCCCGTGTGCTGTGCGATGTCGGTGCACGTTAAAGATCCCTAGGTGGTCGAAATTATTGCCGGAGCCCTCCACTACGGCACCTCTTCTTCCTTTCTTCTTTCACTCCCTCCTTTATCCCTTCCCTTACGGCGCGGTTCAGGTGTCCAACGATATATGAGACAGATACTGTGCCATTTTCCTTTACCCAAAAAACAAATTATTATTTTTATTATTCTCTTGAAATCCACTCCGGTACCCTTGAGGGCCGGCGCTTATTTTGCATTCGATCACATGCCCTGCCCAACCCCATTTATTCCTGTTTATTTCGACTAGGATGTCTATAACCCTCGTTTGTTCCATCACCCACTCTGCCCGCTTCCGGTGTCTTAACGTTACGCCTATCATTTTTCTTTCCATAGCTCGCTGCGTTGTCCTTAAGTTGAGCTGAACCCTTTTCGTGAGCCTCCACGTTTCTGCCTTATAAGTGAGTACTGTAAGACACAGCTGTTGTATACTGTTCTCGTGATGTATATTGGTAAACTGTTATTCATTATCTGAGAGAACCAGCCATATGCGCTCCACTCCATTCTTATTCTTCTAGTTATTTCCCTCTCATGATCCGAGTCAGTGGTCACCACGTGCCTCAAGTAGACGTATTCTTGAACCACTTCCAGGCCCTCGCTACCAATTGTGAACTGTGCCAGACTGTAGAATTACTTTGGTTTTCTGCTTGTTTATTTTTAGACCCACCTTCTGCTCTGCCCGTCTAACTCATTGATAATTCTTTGCAATTCATCTTCTGAGTGACTCAGCAAGGCAATATCGTCAACGAATCGGTGATTGTTTAGCTTTTCGCCATTAATTCTTATCCTTAACTGTTCCCAATTCAGGCCACGGAATAGGTCCTGTAAACGGGCGGTGAATAGCATTGGCGAGATCGTGTTTCCCTGCCTGACGCCCTCCCTTATTGGAATTTTATTGCTGACTTTATGGAGGACTATGGTAGCTGTACAGTTGCTATAGATATCTTCCAGTATTTTCACATGAGGTTCTTGTACACCCCGATTCCGCAATCCCTGCATTACTGCCGAGGTTTCCGTGAGTTCAATGCTTTCTCGTGATCAATAAAACCTGTATACAGTTACTCGGGGCTCTAAACCTATCGACGGACAGAGCAATTCGATTTCCAGCCCTTCCGAAACGGAGGACCTTTACGAATGTGACAAGATACCACATACACGGCTTAGAATATAATTCCTTGGACTGTATGTATACCTTTGAGAGAGTGCACGTCCGTCAGGGCGTACTAGAGGCGCTGAGTAATTTATGCTCCCTTCACGTAGTATTCCACTCACGGCAAATATATTTCGGTTCTCATCTAGCAAAGAGGCTGCCAGGCAGGCGTGCACATTTTTTTGTTTCGTTCTTTCAGATACGGTTTATGCCGGCAGTGTGTCGTCGCAGACGCCCATTCGTTTCAGCCGCCTTGCTGTTTCCGATGCCCACAAGTCCATAACACGTGAACCATCCATCGATTTATCAGCCGTTCAACACGAGGCCCGTCGCGTCAACCCAATACGCGTCAGACACCGCACGGCAATCGCCTGACGGAACGGTGTCGTCACAATCCGCTGGTCCCGATCGCGTAGTGCTTTCATACCGTCGCCTGTAGAACACTGCGCGGAATTACATAAGCGGACCGGCCCATGCCGCGCAAACCGGATCAAAGTTAGAGCAAACAACCCCAGTAAGTGCTCGAAACAGCAGCAGCGCCGGACCATCTTGTACGTTGCATTCTTGCAGTGCATACGAATCCTGCCGTCGCTTGCTCAAGTTGTGCAAAGAAACCAACAAACAACGCGACACTGGCTTCCTTGTATGCACTCTTGCAAAACGAGCGCAGCCCTCCCCTCTTAGCGCCTGTGCAATCTGCAGTGCAGCACGTCACAGCGAAAACTGCGACTCCTCGCGCCTCCTGGAGAGCTTTTTTGTTCCGTGCAGTGCTGCAGAAGCTGCAGCTGTATAGTATGTCACCTAATCGATGGATGGCGTACGTCATGGCATGTACTGCACGCGTTCCCTTGCAAGTCGTGACGTATGTCAAACGACTCAGGTCGGTGGTGTCGCAAAACCTGCCGCCACCAGGGCTGCGCTTGTTGGAAGTGTCGCCCGTGTACGCGGCCGTTCGCCGCCAAATGATGGATCACCTTGCCACTTTTGCAGTGGGCGCGGCTCTCGCTTTCTAACGACACAGTGGTGGTTTGCTTTGCGTGCGAGAAGCCGTTATAAGTTCCCGGCAATGTGGCTGTGCTTCCTTTTTCTCGTTTGAAGAGGTCTATACCTGTACATTCGCTATTCCCTTCTAGAATTGGGGGTTTTTTGCCTTCACGTGTTTTTTTTTTTCGTCTTACACTGTTCGCGCAAATATTAGCCGCCTCCGATATGGGCGAAAATATTCCGGCATTTTATTTATCCGCTGCAAAAGAAGTGGTGTGTAAGAAGCCGTTTCCTCAAGTTTTCATTGTTTTTCCATGTTCCGTAGAGCTCCTCTGAAACATCAACTGAAACTGCCTCTTCATGAGTGTTTTACATCGTTCCTATTTAATTGGAATACAAGGACCGATGTCGGAATCTCTATTGTACCATTTTGTAATAGCGTTTAGCACTGATAGTTATGTTTGAAACTTTAAAACAACCTCCCCGATCACATCGCCTTCGTCTTATTTATCTCGTAACCGGCAACCGTCAATATAACGTACGATACAAGCTATAACCTACAGCGAGTAATAATTTTCAGTTAAGTTATCAATTACGAAGGCTCATTTACTTATCTAGTTGTGTTGTGAATAATCAAAGAACATATGAAGTGAGATAAACCCTTTGAGGACTAACTCGATTGCAATCACGCGAGCCAAATTAGCGAAGCGTACCGTGTCGAAACTGTTCTGCGAGGGCTCGTTTTCTTTTGTGAAATGCATAAAGCTTCTAAGCTCGAAGGCATCCAAAAACTAAAAATACACTAGTCTCTAACGATCAAAAAGATGAAAGGGAATGTTTTATTAGTTCCGCATTCATCGGTGCCTTCTGCCTTTTTTGCTGAAGCAACAAAATAATGATTTTGTGCAAGAACAGCACTCGCTTGTAAAGTTGCAAAAAGATACACCACGATCAAGCTTCCCACTGCGTAGAGGGCACTGTTTACTCCCCGTCTTTCTTTCTTTGTGTGGTCAGCAGTGGATCTTTAAGGGCGGACCTTCGAGCTTCCTTTATGTAATATTAAGCAAGAGAACGAGACGAGGCTGGTGTCGAGGTTTTGCATGCTTCACTGATTTTTTCTTCTTCCCGAAGATCCCTGGATGAGGTTCTTTTTTTTTTCAAGGATAAAGAACTATACTACCGTCGTAGCAACATATCTCTAGCAAAAACGGCCTGAACACAACCTTCCACTCTGAGGGAGGCGCAAGGACCATGCGGCTCTGGAAAGGGCTATATGCTTGGAGCTTAGAAAGAAAGCACCTTAAGATAGCAAAAAAATCCTAAATAGTACGGAAAGTAAATAAAAAGTACGAAGCAAATAACATCAGCGTTTAAATTTACTAGGAAAAGTGGCGCCAGCCAACTCCCCGATTCAAGAGCGATGCCACTGAAATCATTTATCCGTCCGACTAGACGTATAACGTGCACTGGGCCAGGTAGCGCATTCAATAATGAGGACTAGAGGGTCTGTAGCGGTCGCTGCTCCCCATTTGGCCCTGGTAAGAGATAAGAGAGTGGAAGAGCTCGTTTTTATAGCGCTTTACAAAGTCCACAGCCACACATCACAACACGAAGTTGGCCATTCACACACAGATCTTCGGCATTCTACTCCGCTGAAATTTCTCTCCTGGGGCCGTATTCTATAATCTGCTCATTTTCCGTTGCCCATTTCACGTCCTTTCAGCCATGTGTAAGTGGTCACTACCCGAGGCTTTCAAATGTCTGCGGCAAGCGACCCAGCCATTGGCTGGTTGGCGGCCGGACCTTTCTGATGGCTGCATATAGCAGCCAGTGGCAGCCAGCAGTCAGGTCCCGTCACCTGCTTTTGACAGAGCGCTGCAAAGCACCTCACCGCTGGCTACATACCGCATTCAATTACAGCCAAATGTAAGGTCCGGTCGC
The DNA here is from genome assembly GCF_052857255.1 of Amblyomma americanum. NCBI lineage: Eukaryota > Metazoa > Arthropoda > Arachnida > Ixodida > Ixodidae > Amblyomma > Amblyomma americanum. The sequence goes on along the minus strand of NC_135501.1, from coordinate 144,635,099 downwards.
AACCATCCGATGGCCTAATTGTCTATTGCCACAGATGCTTGAGAGCCGCGAGTGTACTTGAGTGACCACGGACAGATGACCGAATGCATGCGAAATGGACAGCATATAGAATCAACACCTGCCCGCCCTCTTCTTCTCTTGCCCTACGCTTTCCAAGAACAACGAAGGGCACTACGTACATTGTTTGCTAACGGTGGGCTTGACAGAAAAACACGTTGAATGTCGGCCACGGTCACGGAGGTCGAGCAAAGCACTCGCTCGCCTTTTGACGGGACACAATCGCCTGCATGTGGAGTTCTGTGTTCCGTAAGCTGTCACGACGAGTGAAAAACAACTACAGTAGCGCCATGTGGCTGATGTAAAGCGGGTCGAAAAGTGTCGGCCTTTTTTGCAGAGCGAAAGCCGGGAAGTATCTTTTTTTTCATTTTTTAACTCCTCACTGCTTTGAGGTCCACTAAAAAACATTTAATCCATCACAGCGAATGCGATCCACGTGCGGGCGCACACGCACACGCACACGCACACGCACGACTCACCTTAAGAGAATCGAGGAGGGCAGAACGAGACAGTGAGTTGAGAAGTCAAGTCCAGAATATGAATCGGATAATGTATACCGGTTTCATGCCCTGCACTTTTGAAAATATATTTGTGGTAAAATTGAGCTTCGAAAAGTGTGTGACAAAGTCGTACATGAATTAATGTTTTTTTTTTTTCATAGCCACGTTTGGCAGTTTTGCTCGTCGGCCAAGGCTCTTGGCCTCCTGGACTGAAGACTCCAACCACCAACTCAAGACCTTTTCTTTTGTCATTACGCGTTTTTTCTCTTCCTCTTATTTGCCGACGTTGCCTGCAGCTCCTACGAGAATTTTTAACACTTACTCTCTGCATTCCCTGCGCACAGGGCCGAGAGACAATCGCTTTGCTGAGCACTGGGCCGTCTTGACCCCCGGCCGCTGTCATGGCCTGTAGTAGCAGTTTTTATCGGTTGTGAAAGCCTACCAGACCTGTTTTTTTTTCCTGAGGGCTTCGCGGCAGCGAGGGAGAAGAAGGTCAGTACCCGAAGTTAGGCCTACGGCTAGTGCATCAGGTGGGGTGGCATGGCGCCTATTGTGTAACGCGATGACAGAGCACAGCTGTAAGTTTCTGCGCTTGTCACTATTTACACCATTTCGTGGGACATCGAAGTTTGCAGCCGGAGTTTTTGCTATTCAGCGCATCCCACTGTATTTCTGTGGAGGTCGTAACTATTGCGTGCGCGCGCACGTATCACAGCACCGGTCATATTTACACTGCGTAGGATGATTAGTCCATCATTCACGACAATAAGCACGTTTTTGCAGTATCTCCTGTCGGTCTATTGCTTTAAAATGAAATGGGAAATACACCCATTGCATTCGGAAGTCTTCGCTGCTGGCTGCTGGTAGATGGCGCTAGGTGATGATGTCCGGCGGCTGCGCTTAGCGGTGCTGTGATTCACCAACTCGAAAACTCACTCACTATAGGTCGCTGTCTTGTTCAGTTGTGGGTCTTTTCGCCATACCTCGCTCAACTGTCCTGTTGCCCGTTCATTCAGTTTCGGCCCCGTCCTTTGATAAACTCCTGCAATTTCTCACCTTTAGCACCGCTCACTAAATCGGCCTCCCATTTACCCTACACACACTCCTGCGAGACCACTTCATCGGTGAAACGTATAGTGAAAGGTGAAACAAGCACTTCTTTTGTAAAGTTATTTATACTTTCGAAAGCAATATTAAGGGCTACGATGTGCCCTGTAATCTTGTAATGAAATGCTGTGGATGAGTATGGGGCTCCGATGCTCTTAACCAGCTCCGAAGTTTTAGATCGCGGACAGTCGCACATCGTCGCGTTCGACTAAATGCAGGATTCTTGGGCACCAGTTTTACCTTGAAAAGATTGCAAGGTACTGAATTTCCGGATATAGAAAAACGGCTGTCACAGGAGAGTCATACGTCACTTGATCTTTCCTCCATGAGAGCCCGGGTCGCAAGAAAATTTTATAAAAAAAACTAAGCAACGCCTCTCAACTAACGCGAAGATTTCTTTTATATCCGGATGCTCGTTGCAACTAACTGTGTGACCGAAAAAACTCTTTGCGGATCCGACCATTCCGGCATCAACACATCGCGCCCGTTAGTTTGAACGTCGGCACTCTTTACGCGGTCCTTATCCAAAAACCACAGCCCGTCGCACACTCTTCGCAAGTCCCGAGTGTGAATACACCTTTATTCGCTTCCCAGTCGCTTCCATTATTGGCAGCCAATTTTTGCTCTTCCATTCAAGCGTGGGGTAAACCAAAGGTCAGCCCGCACCCCACCCCTCTGGCCGCATTGCTTTGTCCTCTCTCTCACGAAAAGTGGCGTTCGATGAGCTCCCAGTCGAGGCGAAGATAACCGAAGCGACGGACCCAAAATAACCCCTCCATGTGGCGGGGGAGCTTCGCGTTTCCCTTTCTTAAGCAGGCATCTGGAATGGGCGAGGGGCCTTCGGATCAGACTTGGTCAGCGGCCTCGCCCGCTCAAGAATGAACTCAACTCTGGGAGGCGGTCTTCAAAAACTCGCACCCAGGAGGCATGCATGTGTGTCCCGCACGAGAAGACGAGAATGGACGGAAGAGGATGATGGAGAGATGGAGAGATCAGAATGGCATCAGACTGACGTTCGCTGGGGCAACGCCAGCCGATGTCTTGCCGCGTCCGTGGCGTCACAAAAGACGTCAGTGATTCGGTAACGGCGGCCCGCTTGTCTTGCACTGGAGGAGCTGAGCTTGTTTTCGAGCTTCGCTGGGCGTTCTCAGGGGCTCCTCTCCAGTGACAAGCTTGTCCGGACTAGCAGTAATGGATTTACAAGGGTCCTCTATTTGTGGCAGTGCCTGGCTTCCTTGGTAAACAAGGAATTAGGAAGGGGTGGAAACTTCGCGTTTGCATGGCGACGAGTCGGACTTGTTAAAGAGGTTTAGCATAGCGGAGGTATATCAGAGTAGACATATGCCGGATTACCGGGAGCTTCCTGCACACGCGCTGTGAGAAGGCTGAGGTCAAATGAGATCACTGCGCGTGCACAGCCACCGTCTGGTAATCCGATATACGTCTACGGTACTAATATATCTGGCTTGCTAAAACTCTCCATAGAGACTTTGTAAGAAAATAAAGCGCTAGCAGAAGCTGTCGTCAGACATGCATGTCGTTAAATGAATTGTAAGAGCATTGTGTTTAGCATTTAATTTCTGATGTCATGTGCGAGACAGAGGTCCTCGCGTGTAGAGCTTTTCGTCGGCCGAGGGAGATGTGGAGACACCTCCTGACTGGCCGGTTGCAAACCGATTCCTCTGCCGTTAGCATCGCTCTGGCACACGGCTCAAATAACAGCCTAGCGAGTAATATGGGGACGCCCACTGATCGCTTGCCGGAAGACAACCTTGTTCCTGTTGCGTAACTGTCGTAGCGCTTCACTTCAGAAGGCTCAACTAGCCGTGGCAGGGAGGTCAAGAAGCCTTGCTCATTTGTTTCCGTTAGGGGTTCTCAAATGTTATTGCCGCACGAAGACCCAAGACTTCCCAGCGCGGCGACTGTGCCTAGCAGAGGTGCCCAACCACTCCGAGCGTGTGCCATCATGCGCCTGCAGCGTATAATTTTAGAAAAAAGTAAACAAAAGCGACAAAATTGTAACAAGAAACGACCTTTGTCAATTTATTCGTACTTTATCTTTAACCTCAGCGTCCAGATTTCCTCTGGCTTTTTTGCGCTGTCCATTTCCACTCAGAATGACGGGCACGGTCAGAAACCACACAAAAGTGCTGACTCACACTAGTTCGTCGCCTATTTAGCTCTGCTAACTTTCGAATAAACGAACTTTATTTTACTGGTAATAGAAATTTTGTTCGCGTGTTCTCTTTCCTTTTTAAGAAAACACTCCAACCGACAACGCCGTTGACTATATCGATGGCTGCTCGATATCGATATCCAGCAGCCATGGATTGGGCGACACTGCAGAGCAGCTGTTCCTCAGCACCCTTGGCAACTGTTCACTGCAGCTTGACTTACTTATAAGGGAAGGAAGGCTGCAAAATGAGAGGCCTGCTGTACAACTTCCTCGTTGTCTAAAGTTACAGAAAACGGAGCTGTGAGGCAGCTTGCAATACTGATCAAAGACGAGCAATCCTCCATAACCGAAGATCAGGAAACCTTGAGAACCTGTAAAGCATTCTGTTCAGTGTAATTCGCTCGGAACTCAACTATACCTCATCACAAGCAACCATTGCATCCTAATTCCACTATTTACGAACCAGTGCTTCAAAAAAATGAAATTTGGGCAGTAAAGCAGCGCAAGAAATATTATGTTCGGCAGAGGCTGATAGTAGTAGCGCAGCCAAAAATAGTTTTCAGAGAGGGAGGGAGGAGGGGGAAGACCGTTGGGCCAAGGGAACAATTGCTTGTCTGGTCAGGGAGCCCGCGCACATATTTTCCAAAAAGCAGAAGGCGGAGGTGGGAAGGATGGAGTTTCTAGGCGCTCCAGCCCAAACTCCGCATTTTCGATACGCGTCCTTGGCATATAACAATAGCTCTCCGATGCGTGGGTCTGCCTTACAATCCAGTGTCGTTAAAATTGCGCAAAGCAATCACGCTACGCCCAATTCTTTCCGCCCAGAGACACGGATGGAGCGTGGCCCCTTCGGGCACCATCCGTTATCTCGAGCGTTTTTTTCCGAGCAATAAATGGCGCAGCGCTCAAACCGGGAAACAAAATTCCCAGCAGGAAAGGCGATTCGGGAGAAATGAGCATGTTCGCGATCGTTGCAGATTTTCTTTTTTTCCTCATCTTCCCTACCTCGATTCCTAAAAATTGCTGCGTAGCATATGTACGCCGAGATTCCCTCGTCGTCCGGTCGACGTGGCATCCAAGGGGCGTGCGTCATGGCTCTCTCCTTCGCTACCTCCCTTAGTCCCTCTTTCCCTTCAATGAGCCGACGATCGACGTGCGGCCCCGTTTCCTTACCTATACCGGAGCTTCCTCTGTTCATCGATTTCCCCTTTGGGGAGCGGCGGGGGCAGCCAGGAATGCGGCGAAGCCGTGCCACCGACGGAGCCGGTCATTCGGAATCGATCAGAGGAGACGCCGCCCGCTGCTGCTCCCCCAAGTTCTGGCGGCGTCTTTAGGGACTCACAAGCACATAAAACCCCGCGCCCTAACACACAGACCTTCGTGCCTTTATTTCCCCGGCAACTCCCACTTGGTCCTTTTATTTCCCGAACTTTACGAGGCCGCCGTCGACTGGAACAAGCACTTCCCTCCTGTACATACCGCACGTCGGCGGGCGTGGTCCTTCGTGGCGTGCCCGGAACGAAATGTACATACCGGGCACATCGATATCGGAAACGAGCGGGCGTTTCACGCTACACACTGAGTGGTGCAGTGTGTTTGTTAGCTACCAAGGGTACTTACGTTCCTTGCTGGCCGATTAGGATGCGCGCATCAGGGTCGAGAGAGCAATTTTATTCGTTGCGAACCCTCATCAAAGATACCCTCGATATGGTTGCGATTAACACCAGCAGTCGTTAGCGTAACGACGATCATATCGAACAGAGGAACTAGACGGGCCAGTTGGCAGGTATGGACGGTATCGAAGATACACGATTCTTCGATACTATCTATCGATACATTTTCTGTATCGGTATTAGGTATCGCTTGCAAAAAATAAAAGTATTCGAGTAACCGTATCGAAAATACGTTTTAAGCGTATGGTGTATTTTAAAGATACTCGATACTGAAACAGAGAAGTGGGGCGCAGATTTTGGGGACGTTGTGAGTCAGATTTTTGGCCGGTGGTGCTTGCTCAGGCGGTACCGCACTGAAAAAAAAGGAAGAATTAGGGGGAGACAAGGCCAGTTTCGTTGGCTTGGTCAGTCGTCTTTCTAGCTACGTTCGTTGTTTGGCAGACAGACGACATACATGTTGCGTTTATGCATACTGGTTGAAAGAAGGGACCAGAAGACAGGCTCACTGCTATAGCAGAAAAAACACCCCTTCACTGCTAATTAATATGTAGATGGTTGCCAACAAAAATTGAAAGCTTTCGCCTTCATGCTCAGGGCCTTATAGAACATTTGTCGCTTACTTTGTAAGCGCGCTAAACGGCACGCAATCTACAACACGCTGGCCGATGGGGTCATCAGCGTCACCAGCGGCAAATGCATCAGCTGACGCTTTCTTTTCAACACCGAAAAAATCTAGACATGCGCATTTTTTCGAAGGGAAGTGTTTTATGAACACAATTCTTTCGCTTACGTTAAGAGCTCCCCATATAATATTCATGCTTGTGACGCTGTAGTTTCCCGCTATTTATTGCCAAAAACTCACCCCATTGCTTTTCTTTGTCAGTCTTGACTCCTAGCGCATGACTAACTTGATCAGCGAGATTTTTCTGCGCATCGAAAACTTAGACTGTTTACACCGATAAGTTCATAACAGTATCTTGCAATGTTCCGCAGTTCCTTCACGATTAAGAGTGATGTTGGGGAAAGCTGGGCTTGGTTTGGAGGAGGAACGCTACATCATCATAGTTCTGAAGATGCGCTGGTGAAATTTGACTTTCTTAACTATAACACGAGTATCCTCTAGTCAGTACGTCTGTGCTTCACTCTTAGCCGTTGATGAAGCGCACCAACATGAGATACAAAACAGCAACGTGATTTATCCTTTTTATTCCTTTTTCTTAATTTCTAGCCTTGAACGAAGAGTGATCAACTTCAAAAGTCTCTAAAACATAGCGCTAGAGAAATCAGAGTTCGCCTTTCCCAAGCGCTCTGAGCTTGCACCTTTTAGCCTAGGGCAAGAGCAGAGATCACAGGGGAATATTGTAGTAACAAAAGATGAGCATTACACACAGTTTCACCCTTTTTTCCTAACTATAGTCAAGTGCTGCGAGACTGGTTGCATGAATAAAGTTAGTTTTAAAAAATTATTTTACTTAGCTACTTAAAAAAGTGATCGTTTCAACGTCACAGTGGCTTCATTCCAATGCTAAAGTATTCAAGAAACCAGATGCGCTGACAGTGGAACTTAATGAAACGCGTGCGGCCGGATTTGTTCAAACCCTTTCGTATACAGTGCGCTTTATCAAATGCAGTAAAATTCCAGAAACCACGCAGAAATGGCTGAACTTAACAAATCGTGTACTCTAGCTATATTATATTGGCGATTTCGGTAGTATATCGTAGTATCGACGATGCAGTATCGAACATCTCTATCGGAAATCAATTTTAGTTCGGTATCTTGTATCGGTATCGAAAACACAATTTTTGAGGGTATTGGGCATCGTTATCAAAGATGCTTTTTTCAGGTATCAGGCTCAGCCCTGCCAGTTGCAACATGACACACAAAATAAACAGCTTTCAAGGCACTACGTAGTATACTTCTTGCCCACTGTTCCATTATAGTGAGAGGGGGAAAGAGGACATCAAGACATGGGTAGTGCAAATAAACGAGATTATTAAAAAATGGCCTACTTTAAATCGCTTGCTCGCATCCGACCACCTCGTTCCTCATCGGTCTGAGAAATTAGGAATTTTCTTGGAAACCACAGTTCTGATAAAAATCATTTTCGTTTTGTTGCAGAACAATAGGCTAAAATTTTAACCGCTAGTTTCCACATGGACTTAAGACCTAGAGGGTTCTTCTCATTTGCGTGTGTTACAAAGAAAGTCCTAAAGTAATGCATAAAATTAGTTTCGTTTTGTACCACTTGTGCGTAATGTGCAATACATTGCGCTCTGCTAAATAGGTTCGTGTTACTGTAAAAAAAAAGTGTGTTACCTAATACCACCCACACATGTCAAAGGGGTAGAGCCAAGACATACATTATGTAATCAAAAGTATAAATAAGAATAACGACATTGAAGATGACTTTTGAAGATACCAGAGAATAGTGTGTAATAAAGAAACGAAACGAGCGGACACGCGAGGTAATGATACAGTGCAATGTTCCAATTGTGACTCAGTGGTGACAAAGTGAGTCAGGCACCCGGAGTCCGTTGAAAATTACGAACAATATGTGCAGCACGCCCACCTGCGCAAGCATGCGCTAAGATGACGCACGTAATGTGTTACATTAGTGTGTGTAATACAAGCTCACGTGTCCTCATAAGCACGGAAGCCGAATAAAGCGATCAAAGCATAATATCTATGCACAATCCAGTTACTTCTTCGGTAATTGCCTCATTCCCGTTGGTTGCGACAGAAAGCCGGATTTCGAGGGTTGCACGAACTGGAATCGTTGGAAAAAGCTCTTCGTCAAGCCATCTCTAAGAGCAGACTCAGTCATTTGTAGAACTTGGGTTCGCAGCGCATAGAAATGTTTCTCCTGTCTTATCTTTCATCGGGCGAAACACCCCATTGCGAAGTCTCAAAGTTTACATTTGTGTACTTTCAGAGCAAGAAATAAATTAAACACAAGTGAAAACCCTTCGCTTGGAAGCAAAAAAAAATTAAGGAGACAGATTGAACACGTTTTGATCGAGCTCTTTCGTAGCGAGTTACAAGATAATGAAACTCTCCGACTGAATTTTTAACGAAGTAATTTTCCGGAGTGTGTCAGCAACTGGAAATTACACTGAGTTTATTGGGTCCGCCAGCATTACTGTGTCACAAGCTCCTCACGCAACTGGTTCCAAGAGGGCGTGCAAATTGGAAGAACTGCAATCTGTTTCTTATTTATTCTTTCATCCTATTTATGTATCTTGACTGTGTATACATTCTTCTATAAATACCAAACAGGAACCGTTTGACTTCCCTCTATGCGTTGCACGGTTTGGGGTTTAAATGTCCTTTTTGCTTTTTCGCTTATTCAATCAGACTTGTTCAAAACAATATCGACAATCGTGTGAGATATACAAAATCGATCAATATGAGCAATATTTTGGTGCACACGGACAGACTTTCCACTGACGTGACGACATGTTACCAGCCGTAATGGCGAACACTATTGCAGTTGCTGCCCGTCACATCACATTCCAATAACATTATGAAAAACAACTTGCGTGCTAAATCCGAAGAAATCGAATGTTGCTAAGGACTTGATTCTACTTTTACCCACTCTGTTATCACGCTTGTCGAGCGCCAAGAAGCTCCATATATGTGGACGTTGTTTCAATTTGTCTTAGTCGTAACGCCCTCTCCAACACAACAAAAGTAACTCATCTAACCCAACGGTGAACAGATATTTCACCTACAAAACTTGCAAGCTTCGCAAACGTTCTCCACATGCCGGCATAAGTACTGCAATCATCTTGAATCACGGGAAGATTTTATGAAATATAATCATCTTATTCATAACTCTCCACCAACTCTCCCCCAGCACCTGCTGCGTTCTGTTCTCCTTGAATCCAATCTGTTGCCCTGAGAGAGAATCATTTATCGGCTTGCTGAACTACATACCCGGCCAATGCCCGTATCTCCTTGATTTCAGTTAGGATAACATTAACCAGTGGTTGTTCCTTAATCCACGCTTCTGTCTGTTTCTTAGCGTTACTTAATTTTCTTCCTTGCACCACATCGCACCGCCCTCCATTTTGTTTCAACCCTTTTCGTAAGCCTCCAGGTTTCAGGCCAGCAGGTTAATAAAGGCAAGGCACAAACGCTTTATACTTGTCTTTGAAACGCAATCAGAACATTGCTTTTCATAACGTAACACTACTTGACAAAGGGACTAATGGACTCTAATCTAATCTTAGTTAACCGTAGCGTACTGCAAACGGAGGCTTCAGGGGCTGCTGAAGCAAAATGTTAACGCAGAATCGGAATGAAACATCGCGTATGAAACTGACCGCAATTTCTGACTCATGGCTGTACCGCTATCTGTATACATTGTCTTTTGAAACTCAACAGTGAGCCGCGCCAGTGCCTGGTCCTAACTTCACGTGGTGTGTGATATGACGTACGGCACCCGTTGTCTTGCGAAAGTTTCAAGGGAGATGCGGGGCTATGATGTGAAGGTTCGAATCCCTTGGCTTATATTGGCTCTGTATGCATTTCCGCAGCATTTTCATTATCAGAAAGTGTCAAATGAAGTTTTTAATTCTTGAATGGAAAGTGAGTTCACCTGTTGGGCGAAAGCTATCGTTAAAGTACCCATGATTTACACAATATATCTGATGAATGAGCGCAGAAATTTCCCTTGTATTCGACCGTGGAAAGAATGGACTGAGAATGTGAGCTAATTCAATCTGCTTTTTCTTTTTTATCGGAGTTATAGTTTTTTTTAGATGAGAAATTTAAGTGCAAAAACAAGAACTACGAAATGGACACTGAAATTCTCAACAGGTTTTAAATTTTTTTACTCAGTAAAGCTCAAAAATTTGCAATACAAATTATTTTCCTTTCAGTGTTGCCTTGAGAAGCTTGAAACTTTGACATGGCCAAAATTTGCTTTTAGGCACGTTTCTCTATATTAGACGTTAAACCTAATTTCATATAGGTTTTTGATACGAAATATGTAGTAGGTACGGAGCAGCGCTTTGGAGGTGAGGTTATTTTATTAATTGATTTCTTTAACACACCTACTGTAACATGTTCTAAAATGTACTGTCCCGTAGTATGTAGCTTTTACTGTGCGCCTGCAGGTGACCATATTGCTTTTGCGCAGTCATGGTGCAAAAGTTTGCAAAATGTCGTCGCGCTTGAAAAAACTTACAGTTCTTCATGTATTGGGACTTTTAAGTGAATTTATTTGGCTAACCTTATCGACATATTATTCTTCGCGAATCAGCATGTCGTAAGAAAAAAAACTTTTCCTAGGCTTTATACAGACATAAGTTTCGTGAAATTGACCGGAGAACTCAATGGTACTGTTGTGTTTTTAAAGCTAACATTCCAATCCTGGGTAATTGCTCTCGTATGATTAATGTCGCCGACGCGTCGCTGGCCTTTTACAAGCACATTACAAAAGTCATGAGATTCTGTTGCCGCTGCTCACGGCAGGTTTTCGTCTTGAGAAGAAACGTTAAAAGCTTCCAAACTTATTTTGAATTTGTCTTGTTTATCGCAGAAATCACGACGCCGATTCCGTGAACTGCTCCCCGCAACGACAGCAGACCGAGGGTCTCACCACACGGTAAGTTGATTTGCGATGGTATTGGTGTTGGCACCCCTATCAAACATTTTACCCGTTGCACGCGGCCTCGCGGAGTCTCCCAAGGTTTTTGGGGGGTTTTATTGGACGACCCGTGTTGGCTGTGTAAGGAGAATGAAACTCAGTAATGTGACGTAACAAAGCGTTTCTCTGACCACGGGTGGAGTACATCAATACGCATCTACTGCGACTATGCACTATTCTTCTATCACCGAAAGGAGGGTGAACAAATAACATATTTGCTCAATTAAAAAAAACTGCTACGTAGGAGCTGCGACAGTGCTTTAGGATAGTGCTGGGAGATTTTGGGCTTTCGTCAGAGCCTAGTATGTCCAGAAGGACCACCACACCGCTTTTGCATTAGCAGCGTTGTGTTTTATTAACAGAGTATTACTTCATTGTTTTTATTTTTATTTTATTACTTTTTTTATTATTTTTATATTTTACACTAGCTTAAAAGTACTTGTGCGGCGATTCTGTACTTGAGGCCTCCCGCACAATGTTTTGTCTTCAAGTTGTCCCTATGCATAGCGCTGCTAGCTCTCTGTCGAGCCTTTAAGCGTCCAGAAAATATTCACGTCTTCAGTTTTGTACCGTAATTTCCTTGGGTCTTCTTCAACGTCAAGATCATGCAGAAGATAGCCAGTGTCAGTGGTCCTCCCAAATGCTTCAGTCATCCAACGACTGTTTCGAACGGCACCGGTAAGACGCAAATTGAGTTTACTGCAGTTATGAATGGAAGATATTTTCTTGACAGTTATTAGGCGGTACTGAAGAGTGAGAACCTGTCAGCTCCGAATCCATGACGAGGGCATCTGGTGTTAGTAACCTACCGAACTGTTTGTATCATCGAACGACTATTTCGAAGGGCACCGGTAAGATGGCATTTCAGACAAGAGGGCTTCGGAAGAGTACGCAGTTTTCAGAGGGTTATTACGTTTCCACTGCAGAGTGGGAAACTGCTCCACTCAGCCTTTAAATGGCCTTAGTCTTGCATTCCCAAGCAAAGCAATCTGCACACGCTAACCCCAAGATTCGATGACGAAGAGGGTCAGTGGGCTGAACTAACCCCTCCTTTCCAAATCACCATTTGGTTCTTTGTTCTTTTTTTATTTGTAATTGTCCGGCTAGTGCTCGCAGGAGTTCAATCCCAAAGAACTCGGGAGCGCGCAACAACCCAGACACGTGTCGATGTCTTTTTCCTCCGGTGTTAATGGGTGCGTACACATGGGTAAAACCAAGCCTACGCTCACACTGCCCTTGTTTGGTGATACGGTGAGCACGTGTCTGGAAAGGTCGCAGCCTTATCAGGACAAGTGCATGAGATCAGATTGTCCGAAGAGGCGGAGGCAGCCGCTCTTTTCTCCCTTTTCTTTTTTTTTTTTGTTGCACTCACGTTTTATCCATTTCCCGTTTCCTTGTCTTTATACTGTGCCACGCGACAAGGCGTTGAGTGCAGTTCTTGTTGAAGGTATCCAGGTCGCACAGGTTCTTTACAGTCGTGCAGTGTAGCACTCAAGGCACGCTTACAGCTGTAAAGCTTTGCGGGGTAAAGATAACCGTTACCTTCACCCATCAAGACCTACTCATAAGAGATGTGTTTAGTATTGCACTTAAGGATCGAGAACAACCCATTTTACCTGGGAACTTTTGACAAAGGGTGGATTGACGGGTGCGCATGAAACCAAGGTAAATATGCGGCTACGTATTATTTGTGATGAAATTCTCCAGAATCAGCTAAAGATTATTTTGGCACATGCTGGCACGTTTGTCATTGGTCGCATGTTTTCAATATATCCCAAATCGCAGTACGCATTTTAACTCTACAAGTGCTGTCACAAGCCACCAACTGACAGTAGGTCTACCAGCTTCAAATACGGCTCACGAGTCATAGAGACTTTTGCCCGCAATTGTGAGTGTACACATGTGTGTGGTTCAGTAGGTTTCTCTGGCTTCGGTGATAGCAGTGGTGGTCTCGTGGGTCGATGGCAAAACTAATTCCTTGATTACAGAGCCACTCATGATTTCGCCGTCAGTACCCTCGGCCCAGGGTAGCTGTGTAATAAGACTGCTAATGGGGTGTAATAGAACTTTGGTTAGGAGGGCATATCAAGCATGCAGGCTTAAAAGATGGGCATGTACTGTGCCTTGATGGTTTAACGGACCGACAGGAGCTAGACGCTAAATTCTTAATCAGTAAAGGTGTAGCTGACAACAGAAGGAAATTATTCAGCATTAACGAGAGGACGGCATTTTTTTGTTGGTACGCCTAATTAAAGGCACAAATTGGAAGTATTACGCGCCAATGCACCTGCATTAAATCATGATGATGATTAGCAGAAAGGATCGATGAAGAAATGTAATCACTGATGAGTGGAGTCAAAACGCACACCGAATTGATGGGCGACTTCAATGCCCAGGTAGGCAAGAATGATGGATGCGACCAGGGAATAGGAGACCGTGACATAGGTAGACTATACGTTAGGTTCTAAGAATAACCGAACCGAGTTAGCATTAGAATTCGCAGAACGAACTATAGTAAAACCCCGCTAATTCCAATTTCGCGGGACCGAAGAAAACATCGAAATTAACAGAATCGCGAATTACATGGGAAACCAAAAAAAAAACAGCACCAAAAAAAAATCTAGCATGATGACGATGATGACCTTTGACAGTTCCCTACCCTCCAGCCTGCTTTTTTTTCCTAGACCTTATTACATACTTTCTTACTGTACCCACTTGTTCTTGAAGGGTTCAAAGCACTTCGGAGAAAAGTGCACTTTAGTTTAGATGTTGTCGAAGTTAAGCAGCGTGGAGAGGCCCGGTTGACGGCGCCTATGTCAAGCCAGGGACGTCCGAAAAAAAGTGATAAAGGCGCGAGTTCGAAAGGAAGAGGTTCAGAAAAAAATTTGCAGAGAAAGAGCTAATATGTTAAAACAAAGCCCACCAAGACGTCTTAAGGTGCAACAACGCTCTAGATTTTAAGGCGGCATAAGGCTCTTCAACCTATATTTCATGAGGCTATTTTATCTTCTAGGAACTTTTTGAATTCAGAAGCAGACACGCCGTAGTTTTGTTCCAGAAAGTACAAAACAAAAATTAGGAAAATGGAAAATTGTGCATTTTCCGATCAAGTTGGCCAAGATAGAGGCTTGATCGTGAGAAGAAACAGCAGAACCAACTAAATGCGCTAGCTACATATAGGCAGAGTAGTTAAGGTACAGCCCCCGTCAAAAGTTTACAGCCGAAGGAGTTTGCTTGCAAGCTATTTAGCGAGGCCCCCTAGCATATCTAGTAGTCCAAAGCTAGGGAGGATTGACGACACGATGCAATTCCTCTTTCGAGAGGTTACGGTAGATGATGGTACATAACAAGGCATGCCGCAGGCCTCACAAGCAAACCTCTTGAGCCGTATACTTTTGACGGGGTTGTACCTATAGCCACCGCTTAGGGTTGCAACAACATTCCTTCTGTTGGGCGTCATTGAAGAGCACAGGTTTGCGAGAATGTTATAGCCGATTCTTCCACCTTCAAATCGTAGTTTCAAGGAATGCAGTCACTGTCACTGCCCTAGGAAGGTCGTGCACTCTACCCTCTCAAGAGTTAAGCAGCCGCTCATCTACTGCACGCCCGTCAGTTCCTGAGTCAGCCAACACCATCGACAAACTGCCCTAAATCTCTAAATGAAACAAGAATTTCATGCATCTGAACACCTTTCTGCTCCATTTTCTTAATGACAGCCCATACTTGTAGCGCCGTGATCGCGCTCTGGCGGTCCAGGTTGGCTGTCTTGTCGCCTCCCTTTCGGAATAGCGCCGAGAGCATTTTACACATCTTGGCGCGCGGATGTTCTGGATCTGAGCTGGTTGGGTCATATTGCGAAAAAACAGCTGCCAACGAGAAGCCGTACACGTGTTGTGAGGTGGGTGTTGTGTACAAGCTCCCCGTGTCATGTGGAAAAGTATATTACACGTGTCGGTAGGTACTTCAATGAACGCGTAATGGAGCACGCAAGATTCGACAACACCGTACCGGGGATATATTTGCTTCATCACAGCAAGCACTGCGAGCCCACCAGATGTGTCTGGCTGCTGCGCGAGTCTCTTCATGTATGTATCAGCAGCAGTAACACAAACAGGAAGATGCAGATAGGAGAGATATTCTTCCTATTTGTGTTCGTGTTGCGCATACATATTGTTACGTGGTGGCAAGCCAAGGAAGGCACGACATGGTGACAGAATGAAGATGTAATTTAATGGCTGAGGGCCTAGCGCGAGCACTCCGTCCCGCGCCACTGCCCTCTTCTTCGTCTTCATAACATGACCCCGGTCCTCCGAGCGATCGTCCCGATCGATTGCTTGAATTACGAATGGTGGGGTGACGATGAGGATGATCAGGAAGGATAGAAGAAGATGAAAGGCTTGCCACAAAGATGAAGGAGATTGTCTGGTGGACGGTTGCCTCCGGAGCTTCGGGTCCAGCGGTCGGTCACCCACAGCCGAAGGTCAAGGGTTGAGGGATCGCCGCACAGCCTGGGCGGGGGTGCCGTCTTGGTTCGGGTCGTAGTCGGGCCATCGTACGTCAGGTACTGGTCGCCGTGTCTTGTGTTCGGGGCTGGAGACGGGGCGGGGAAAAGCGGCTGGTCGGTTCTGGTCAGTTCGAGCTGGGGTTGGGCCGGCCGGCGGAGCCCAGGTCCCCTCGGTCGACGACGAAGGCGAGCAGAAGGCGGCGATGCTCCGGGGACTAGGATGACGATGAGTACCCCGCACCTCCACCAAATGTTACGTGGTGGCAAGCCAAGGAAGGCACGACATGATGACAGAATGAAGATATGATTTAATGGCTGAGGGCCTAGCGCGAGCACTCCGTCCCGCGCCACTGCCCTCTTCTTCTTCATAACATGACCCCGGTCCTCCGAGCGATCGTCCCGATCGATTGCTTGAATTACGAATGGTGGGGTGACGATGAGGATGATCAGGAAGGATAGAAGAAGATGAAAAGCTTGCCACAAAGATGAAGGAGATTGTCTGGTGGACGGTTGCCTCCGGAGCTTCGGGTCCAGCGGTCGGTCACCCACAGCCGAAGGTCAAGGGTTGAGGGATCGCCGCAGAGCCTGGGTGGGGGTGCCGTCTTGGTTCGGGTCGTAGTCGGGTCATCGTACGTCAGGTACTGGTCGCCGTGTCTTGTGTTCGGGGCTGGGGACGGGGCGGGGGGAAAGCGGCTTGTCGGTTCTGCTCAGTTCGAGCTGGGGTTGGGCCGGGCGGCGGAGCCCAGGTCCCCTCGGTCGACGACGAAGGCGAGCAGAAGGCGGCGATGCTCCGGGGACTAGGATGACGATGAGTACCCCGCACCTCCACCAAATGTTACGTGGTGGCAAGCCAAGGAAGGCACGACATGATGACAGAATGAAGATATGATTTAATGGCTGAGGGCCTAGCGCGAGCACTCCGTCCCGCGCCACTGCCCTCTTCTTCGTCTTCATAACAATATTGATCGCAACCAATTAGCCCGGCAGATGCTGTTATGCTGTTATTTGAGTCTACCTCCATGGTCAAAAAGGATGAGCGGTTAACACGTGAAGTGCCTGAAGTTTTTGCGATCAACGACAACAGAGAATCCTGCATCAATACCTCATCCGTATCCCTCACCGACAAAGAAAAAAAGATACCTTGGACAGTCCTATAACATTTAACGCTCCATTTTACATCTGTGGACGGTTCGTATTGCGCCCCGGCCTATTTAAAAGAGACTTGTAATTCGGTTGTGGTTGTTTCTTTACTGATTGAGAGGAGGCCCCTTTTCAGTTTTATGCTCTGGGGCCTGCTTCTGTATTATATATTTGTCTATTGTAACCCATGTGTTGAATAGAAACATGATTCTGATTCTGGCATCACGCCCTATTCAATGTGCATACGCTCAATTCGCCCCCCTCCCCCTCCCCTTCACCGTCATCGCATAGCAAGTCACTTTGGGAAAGACACGAAAAGAAGACGCTCTCTCTCTTCAAGGACCAGAATCTTTGCGCATGCGCGGGCCGTAACAGCTGACGTTGCAAAACGAGTAAAAGCTACAAGCATAAAAGCAATGGCCTTGAGGTTCATAAGCAGATATTATTCATTCTGATACAAAGTCCTCTTTTTTTTCGTAGGCGCATTGTCGAATTGTAAGTTGAAGACCTCGCCTCAGTCGCTGCCTGTATGCTTCCTATGGTAATCAGCCTTCTTCAATTTGCGCCAAGCAGGCGTGCAGCCACTCATTTATCAAACTCTCTACTCAGAAGGAGGTCAGGGATCAGGAATAAAAATACGAATATTATTCTTATAGACGCGCTGGCGCTGCCACTCAAAAATTTCGAGTGTCCGCACGCCTGTACCTTGGTTACATAGAGTAGGATCGGCCTATTCATTTCATTTCGCGCAACGCCGTTACGTTAGCAGTCGCTTAACTGCGGGAACCTGCGAGTGATATAGATTACCTGTAAGAAACGTTTCAGTCTTTTCCCTGAAACATTGACACTGAGCACTTCATCTTGCTCAAACCCCCATGCTATTGCTAACTCCTATGCCACACAGGACGAGTGATAAGAGCTGACCGAAAAAAACGGTCTTCCCCTGCTTGCTCCAGATGATCTCCCCAGACAGCCGTTGTACCTTCTCAGTATCCGGGCACGAACGGTTGCCCCATCGTGTCTACCGAAGTGCAGGGCAGGTGTACAGTGTCCGATGTATATATAGCACGCTGTCGGGGCTAGTAGCGAGCTAAATTAGGAGCGGACAAATAAAATATCACGAACGATTCGCTGCTGTACGCAGGTCTGCACTTGTGTGCAGGTCTGCGTCGGTCGCTCCTTCGGAGAAGTGTTTGCTAACTCCTGTTTGCCTTTTTGAGCTCGCTAAAAACAGTCTTAAAGCAAGTCTATTGGGGCCTGTAAAACAGGAGAGCCGCAAAGTATCTGATGCAGCGTAATTACACGAAACACTTGGACGCGCTTTACTTATAGAAACAGACAAACAGGCCATTCTAGAGGACGGAAGAACAGACGCTTCGTGCCAGACTTAAATAACCCAGATGAAGTGAATGCTGTCTATAAAGGTCGCTGTTCGCTGCCTGCTTTATTGAGTTTGTTGCGAAAGAAAGACGGTCAACTTTGCACTAAATTTTTTTTTCCTTCGTTCACGAGGGCAACAGAGTTCGCTTGACTGCGTCTCTGCTGACATTGAATTCCTTTTGCCGCAGTCCCCGCAGCTATCGTTATCGACACTCTGTGCTCAATGTCCGATAACTTTATATGCCCAGGCTCGCGTGTGCCGTCTTTCATTTGCTCGTCGTAAAGTCGAACTGACACGAAGAAGTTGCAGCAAGGTTTCTAAACTGAGATTTAAGAAATGAAGCCCTCTTTCGATGTCCTCCATTATTTTCTGCTCTTGTAATTTTACATAAATCGGAAATTTCGATCTTTGATGCAGTCTTTACAACGCGCACATGCGCGGTAGCATAAATGCAAGACAGCGTGTGTGGTTGCGTGGACACAGCATTTGCGTCGGCGTTCAGCGGAGTGCGTTTTCCAACTCTCGAGAAAGCCGACACAATGTCGCAGTTTTTTTCGCCTGTGCCGAGCTAGAAGAAAAAAGAACTGCGACACTTTTTCTTTTTCAGTGGCCCCGCTTACCTGGGCCTCTTCAATTTGAAGCCAGCAATGAAGCAAGGCATGTCCCGTGTATATTGCTACGTTGACCTTTCGCGTCTTGTGAAGAAAGGCAAAGAAAGACCTGGGGAATACACATTTGCCTCCTTCGTATTTACTCAGTGGCGCCCATATTCGCTCCTGAGCCAATTTCGGTTCTCAGCATCTGTGGGCGTCGGCACATGTTCGCTTCATGTGTTTACACTCTTTTGGAGCTAGAACTCGTCACGTTAATCGGAAGAGACAGATTTGGCTAGAAAGACTAAAACCCGAGTCGTCTGACATTTCGGTCGAAACTGTGAGAAATGAAGAAATATTGGAGGCAAATCTCCAACTTTATTCCTTCTTTTTGCCCCATTTCTTGTGTTTCTTAGACTGCTCCTCGACTGACTAATATCGAGCAGCGGCAGCAAGGCTGGGATGCGTAGCGACATATTGAAAAGGTTTGATGCAACTAAGACCTGGACGAGCTGTAAGGAGGTGTCTCGATATATCTTCCTGCGTTTAGCCAAAAAAAAAGGCAATAGGACGGGGCCACTTGCTGGAAACTGATCACTTTATGCCGCATGGCTGGAACACGAGGGCGCGGACACAAAGAGGAGACCTTGGCTGCATATTACAAACTGTTTTTAGATAAGAATCCGCGTGGTAGTAGCGCGGGTCATAGTGCCTCCTTTTGTTCTGGTTTGAATTTGAACTTTAACCCAATAATCTAAACTCTCCGGTGGATATCCGCCGTCCAAAGAATTTCGATATCGATTGGAACTGAAGAATATAAGTTTACGGGCTTTTTGGCTGAGCAAAAAAAAAACTATTTCTTCAGGATATTTTGTGAACTTTCTTCGAGGCAAACGTCGGCGGGGTTGGATTATTGTTTGACGTACAAGAAAAAAAAACTTTCGCGTAATGTGCCACGCACAACTGTGCCCGGAGGGTCTAAGGAACAGCAGTATACGAGCTCTATGTTAACTAAAGTCTACTAGGTGCACGTCTATAATTCTGCAGACATTGCGTGCTCGTAGACAGCCTAAAGGCTGTCTTTGCAAAATCAATATAAGCTATGTGTAAAGAGCTTGTTGACTTAATTTGTTAAGACATTTTTCTGACAGCTTCCAACTAACGTTGTGCACCGTTCCGGATACTAATGCTGGCTGCATCTAACTACGGGCCGAACCCAAAACGTCATTTCAGCGTAATAAAAACGTCATAACTGCGCATTCCTCGTTTAATATGCTGTTTTAATTATAGCTCCGATCAGACGCATCAGGTGTCGTCTAGTCCCGAATAGTTTATGCTTTGGTTTATGGTTTATGGGGGTTTAACGTCCCAAAGCAACTCAGGCTATGAGGGACGCCGTAGTGAAGGGCTCCGGAAATTTCGACCACCTGGGGTTCTTTAACGTGAACTGACATCACACAGTACACGGGCCTCTAGAATTTCGCCTCCATCGAAATTCGACCGCCCCGGTCAGTCCCGAATAGTACTTACTTACAAATGATACAGTGGGTACGGTATATTTCGTTTCGATTTTGAGCCCAATGTTGGGGTTTCGATCCTGGTCACGGCAACCGCATTTTCCTGGAGACCAAATAACAGGCAGTCACCGTGTACTCACATTTCACTCCACGTAACGAACCAAGTGTGGTCAAACAAATCCGTAGCTCTTCACGGCAGTGTCTCTTGTAGCCGAACTTTGCTTACTAGGCACGTGGTAATCCTGACGGTCTGAACCCAGGTCTGTAGCGCTTACTGTGCTCCGGTAGGCTTTAGTTAAGCGGGTTTAGAGCCTCAACTCCGACGAGCTTGCGAAAGCGTACATCAAGGTACTCGAATACGTTTTTTTTTTAATGAGCTCGGCTCGCTGTAATCCAAATAGTTAGCTCTTTACTTGAACCTTTCAACTGTTCAGCTTTCAGAAGGCAAAAATGACAGTCCGTAACCGGAAATCGTTCAACTTTTCTGCCGCTTACTGCAACGGTGCCCACGCCGGTGAGCTTATCGAGATTGCATGCGTTCTTATTTCATTTGCAGCTCTGCGCGATTGCTTCATTTCCCAATCCGGCACCGTCGTCCGTAATATTTTACTTCTTTTTACCATCACTTGGATATTTGATTTTCTATCACTTGGATTGGAGTTTTAGCAGTCTTAAAGCAGCGCAACACATTTTACAGCCCGCGTTCGCCTGGACGATATATCAGTGGAAATGAATGACCAATGTAAAGCTCCTCCTCGTAGAATTCGGTTCAAAGGTGCCCCCAATTCATCCGAGTTGTCTACAGAGACAGGACTACAATCAGCTCAAAGGAGTACGGAGGAAATTCTATGCTAGGCACCAACATTTCGTTCTGGAAATCGGAGTTAGCGCTAAAGCCATTGTTTTTCACTTAGCAGATAAGTCCCTGAAATATTCAAGCGAAAAGCAGCTAATTCGTTGACACTGCTTTTCTGCGCTCTGAACAAAAAAGGAAACAGTGTGTCTACGGCAATGGGTCCGTACACTCTTATTATGAATAACGCCTGCACGGGATTATAAAAAGGAGTAGGCTGTGCTCTAGTGCACTTAATTTTATAAAAGGCATTATAAAAGGGAGCACGCCAGTGAAGACCGTGCTACCTTCTTACTCCTTTCTTTATAGTGTATAGCTTCACTTTAAAGAAAGAAGAGGTATTACTCAGGAAACAGTTCAAGGAATATTAGCCAGTAAATAAACTGATGTACAGGTTAGTAGACGGGAAAAAAAAAATGTCCCCAGAGAGTAGAAGTGAAAGGTCGAGCAGATTTAGCTCCCTCCGCCCCCCACATCGCACACTGCGTGCAGAGGGGAATGCTAAGGAGAAACGTGATGTGTTCGGACCCATAATACAGGCGGAATGAAGGTTATTCCTCTCTGTTCTTCGTACAGAAGGAAATGATAAGATTTAAAAGCCATGACAACAACAACTAATACTGCAAATGTCTATTCATAGCGCGATAACGTTAAAGGCCCCGTTCTCTTGAAAATCCAGCGTTTGCGTCGGCGTTGTGAGGGAAAAGTCACTAGCATGGCTCTGGCTGTTGGTAGCTGCCAACTGACGTGGCCGGGCACAGATTGGTCGTGTGGTTGTGCGACGTCACGTGATATCGCCGATTTGAGAACAGTTACCACCTAGGGATTCCCAAATCAGATAGGAGGCCGAGGGAAATCGAACCCTCCAACAACACCCTTTCATTCAGAGTTGTACATGCATGGTCGCCCTATAGGGCACGCACGTGCGGTCCTATGGCTTGGTTAAGCAGGATTTCATATGGGCGTTAACCCACTAAAGCTATCGAGCATACCCTTAAAGCTAAACATAAGTGTCTCCTCCAAATGTTTGTAAAAAATTCTAATTTGCGTCAATTGAGCAGTTGGCTTTCATGTGTTTCCGGTGTGAAGTTTACGAAGAAATATTTAATACAGACAGGAAGGCTTCCGGCCATTGCGTGGGAAGGGAAGGGTATTATGGTTAGTAAGCAGGGGAGGGGGGGGGGAGGGAGGGGGAGAGGGGGAGGAGGTCTCGTCAGCCTGAAAAATTGAAAGTTGTTTTTTGGGGAAGGAAATGGCGCAGTATCTGTCTCACATCTCGGTGGACACCTTAACCGCGCCATAAAGGACAAAGAAGCGGCTAACAGAAAAAAAAAGCAAGAAAGAAAGAAAGAGGTGCCGTATTGGAGGTTTCCGGAAAAATTTAGATTATGAATTTCGACCACCTGGGGATCTTTTACGCGCACTGACATCGTACAGCACACGGGCGCATTTGCGTTTCGCCTCTCTCGAAACGTGGCCGCCGCTGTCGGGTTCGAACCCGGGTACTCCTGATCAGTAGCCGAGCGCCATAACCATTGCGCCACCACGGCGACTGCTCTCTCAGATTTCTGAGGCAGCCAGGTGCAGCCTGCCCACGAAGGCGAAGCTTCACAGGATGGCGAGGGTGTTCTCTGGGTCCTGGATGAAGGACAGCCACTACTCATAAGATAGCACGTGTGATGGCTTGCGGTGCTTCCGTTATTTATAGCAGTGCGGTCACTGCCAAACCAGATGCACGATTTTTTGGGTAGCCTGTCTGCAGAGCAAGCAGCTAGCCGGTGGAGGATCCGGAGGTTTTTGTTATTTAGGGTGTTGAGTACCTTGCCGAACACGGAGGATGACGTCATCGTTGGTCCTGTTTGTGCTTTGGGCTTGTTCTAGCAGACCTCCGCTGCTTTTCCCAGCTTTAGGGTAGCAGAGGCCTTGGTTCTGGGTATCCGTTCTCGCATGGTCATCTTGCGATCTGATCTGCTTTGTGCTGCTCCCCCAGAGAGTGTGGGTGCCAACCACCCTCCTCCGCTTGCTCTACCGGTTACGCCAACGGCCTCTTACAGAATGCACCTCCGATGACCAGCGGAAGGAACGAACGCCCAACTGCGGCGCTGTAAAGTCAGACTTCTATCTAAGCCATCCAGGCCACCCTCGCTGTTACACATGCGTAGCCTACCCGGGTGGCACACGCTCAGTTTCCGCCTCCGGAATACCACGGTATTTTAGAGCAGTGTAGGTTGTAGCTCCTGCAGAATGGTTTATTCTATAACAGTACGGTGTTCTAGAACACTGCAGCACTATCTTGGCAACCTTCTCACCCACTACGTCTCCTATTCCTACTGTAACTGGGCCGTTCCGTCTGTTGCGGATGCTATTACCACGCTAGGTGGCCCACATCCAATATGTGTTGTGCACCCAAGGTACCGCGCCAGACTATAGGCTCGACCCGCCTACACATTCCAGCAACGTGTTCCTAGGATGCTTGGTAAAATTTTTCAGCTCCTTCTTTCTTGCGTCTTCTCTATTCACCGCCATAATACTGTCGAGTTAATGGAGCCCGTACTCTCGCCATCATACGCCTGGCATCGAACCGCACAGCCCCGCCATATGCAAATGCGAGATATTGGTTGCATAAGAAAGAGCGGCGCTCTTTTCAATCTTTCCCGCTGCTCCTGCCATCACGATGACGTGGTTATCCAGCTCAGCTGCCACGTGTTTCGCACTGAAGCGCCCTCTGTACGTCATCTGTCCACGTTACGAAGTGGCGCGCATGGACACCTCTCCGCTCTCCTGGACATACCAGTCGCGGTAGTAGGCTGAGCGCTCGATCGGTGGTGCGTGGAGCGAAGCCGACTGCAGCTGCGGAACAGTGCACTTCACGGTGGCAAACACGATCGCGCACGCCGTTCACCACAGCGTGAAAGAGAAGCATAATGCAAAGAGCCAGTAGTCGTTATGCAACAAGACACCGGACGTGGTGACCCGCGTCGATTAACGCGTGTACCATTACTGTTGACGGCACGTGTGAATAATATCCTGCCAGCTGTTTGCGGTGTACGGACGTGTCATAGCGAATGTGGTGGTGTTCATGCCACCGGGGTTCTGAGCTACAGCAGCTGTTTGCTATACATTCAACCGCCCGCTGTGCACCGCTCACAGCAGCTCAATTTTCTGGTTCAACATGCGCAATTTCTACGAGCTGCGCAGTTCACCGATGTAAATCATGTTGTAGATCCACCACACGATCAAGCCAAGGGGGCGTCAGCTGCAGCATCGTACTACGATTTTGATTAGTGTTGTTTCAGTGTGCTCGCTAACGGGTGTACACCCGCTAGCAACAGATCTCTAATTGGGCGTTGTAGCCCTCAGCCTTTACCTTCTACTCTTGCATCAGAACCTGTACAATGACTGTTCAGAAATAAAACAGACGTGAGAATGACATACGTTTGTACCTAATAAAACAGTCTTCAAACTTTTATGCGCATCACAACGACTGCAGTCAAGAGAAGAACCACCAACAGGTTTTGCTTGAAGGCCAATTTCAAGGGGAGGTGTATAGATTGCTATTTCTAGAATGGATCTTTACCGTGAAGAAAGGAAGTTCAGTTATGAACTCCCGCTATTCGTTGATGCCATTTATGCTTCAGTCTATATCTGTGAGTCGGTGCGTGATGTACCTGTGGACCATTCTATCCTCGGTTTTCTCTGGCACTGCAGGTTGAAGAAGCCAGTGAAGGTTTTTTCTTACTTTCGCAACGTGGCATGAACTCTAGCGCCAAGCGTTCACCACAGTCTGGAGTGGTGTGACAAGTTACATACCCTAAAATAAATTCCGCGGGCACGGCCGAATATTATTCCAAGTCAGAAGACGTACAGGACAACACGCAGTAAAGAAAACAGACCATAAAATATTGCATGCTCTTTCATATCTCGTCGTTCCGAAGTACTACGGAATGATGTATGTGAAGCGTCTGGACCCCTCACCGGATATTAGCTGGAATACTCAACTGGTGGTCTTCTGCTGCCATGCACGGTTTTTCAACTGCATTTGGTTCAAATGCGATTTGAGGCGACTGATGCCGCGGAAATATTCGAGAGCTTGAAATTCCTTCTAATCGCTGGGACATGTACAGTCGCTAAGACGCACTGGTGGCTCAGTGGTTACGGCGCTCAGCTGCTGACCCGAAAGACGCGGGTTCGATCCCGGCCGCAGGGGTCGCATTTCGATAGAGGCTAAATTCTAGAGGCCCGTGTGCTGTGCGATGTCAGTGCACGTTCAAGATACCCAGGTGGCCGAAATTTCCGGAGCCCTTCACTACGGCGTCCCTCATAGCCCGATTGCTTTGGGACGGTAAACCCTCGTAAACCAAGCACCAAACATGTACAGTCTTTGTCAAAAATATACAGCCCAAGGGGTTTGATTCCAAGCTCTTTAGCGGGGTGCTTTAGCCCCAATGACAGTCCTAAGCTTGGGAGGGCTGAGGACTTAAGTTCGTCCCGCCTTCTTTGCACTAGGGTCCCGAGTATGCAAAAGGAGCCGCGCTGGAAGGCTCAAAAGCAGACCCCGCGGGCTGTTTACTTTTGACAAAGAATGTACCTTCGTCCACAATGTATCTGCGCCAACGTTTGGTTAAATTTAGAGGCAAAAATTGGAGAGGAGTCGAGAGAATATTCAAGCTTACGACTATTTTTAAGAGATCATCATCACGCACTGCGGAACGGCGTTGATTATGAATTCCATTATACGCAAATGGATTTTGAATGTGTCCGTGTAGCATGGGTATAAGTCGCGTTAGCGTCGACTCCAATGGCCAAGGCCTGCAAAATACTGTCAACTAATACTTTTTCTACCGTCATGCGCAGTTCAATCCTGGGCAGAACCTTTATTTCCTAAGGTTCAGGTGATTCAAGCTGTCGTCTCTGCATTCACTGTCTTTCTTTAGTTTCTCCTCCTTGATCAGTATACCCAGCGAGCGGCTAAGGTGACCGCTGAGCAATATACCACGTCCGTTATAATGCCTTGCGCATCTTATGCGATGAGAGTGAAAAAATACAAATAAGTAGCTGTTAGGGTTGTCCCTGTATATCAATTCCTCATATTAATGCCGAAACATATTCATCATAGAAAGGTCAAAGTATCAGCGGTCCGCACCACAGGAAGTCTTCTGGGAGTTGGCTTATTGGGAAAACTATAGGCCTAACGGCTAACAGCTTAAAATTTCTTTTCGCACTGCTGCGAAGGCTGCTGATGAAACAGGTTTTGCATTCTCCATCGATTTCTTCTACGAGCCTGAGCAGTTGCGCGCTGTTTTTGGCCTTTTTAGACATATAAAAAATATCGCAGTTTATTTATTTATTTATTTATTTATTTTAAATACCTTACAGGCCCGCAGGGCATTGCGTAAGGGGGGGCGGCAAAAAATCCAGATGAAATTTAAAAGGGGACAAGCAAAAACAGGGAAACAAGGCACTAAACATGATCAGTAAAAATTTGAAACACCTCAATATAATTCAGAATAGTTGACATAAAAACACAGAAATAGGAACGCATGATAAGTAAAGGTAAAGTTGACATAGGAACACCGAAATAAATCTCCCCAAAAAAAGAAACACAGCGTACATCACAAAAAAATTAAAAAGCACATGGCGCGTTTTCTAAGTCAGTTGTAGCGTAACGATAATGTTCTTTTAACTTTCCTACTTTTTCTTTTAGATTTGTGCATTGCAGGGACCCCTAGACCCTAACAACTGGAAGTTAATAGCTTTTAGCTGATGTTCTCGCTGCGTATAGAGGTTCAAGTCAGATCGAACAACGGTATCGGCGCTCAGAAGCACGACGCAACGAGAGCAGAGTTCGTGAGTGTCGTGCGTGCCATTCCGAACAGGTTGCGTCGCTGCCGACCCTCTAGTTGCCTCTTTTATGCCTCCCGACTGCTTTCGGTACTGACTGTCGCTTTGTCACGACGCCGACTGACTCGCACGGCTGGCGTGGCTGGGGCTCGGTAGAGAAGCCGAGTCGTTAGCGTGACGCACGCACCCGCCCCCGTAAAACCCCGACGACTCTGCCGTGGGTACGGCCCGCCTTCTGTACTCCGGTTGCGTGCTACCAGTCTGTGAGTTACGGCCGCCGCTGCGCGTTACGTTTCTGTCGTGGGCAGCTAGCCGTACCCGCTCTTGACTTCCTATACCGCGCGACCTTGCTCGTCTTGCGAGTGTTTACTAACACCGACGTCATTGCGCTGCACGAATCATTAACCTCGTTTCTCCCGAATGACCTTTAGGCCTACATTGTTAGGCCTACATGAAAGTCTCTCGTCGACAGTGGTCAAACGTGTTTGTCCCGCTACAATTTTGTTTTGCTTCGCGTCTTCCGTCAAGGTGCTTTTGTGCACACATAGGATAGAGCTGGTCCTACGTCGTTCTTCTGCTTTGTGTGTGTTTTTCGGCGCTACTGTTTTCCTTTCTCGAGTACAATCAACCATCGAGCCCAAATAGAAGTCATTCTAAACTATCTGTGCACACAAATTTGCCTCTTATATAGAGAACGCACAGTAGCTAGTTTTGCTTTCAGTTGTTGTTGCTGCCCTTCGCTAATGGTTGTACAGGCAAGGCGCCTAGTCTTGACTGTTATTTTTTTTTCGTACCGTTTGCTCACGCATTACCTTATGGGCTGTCGGGGGCCAACCAAGCAATATCTACAGCATCGATTTCTTTCCTGCTTGCGTTTACAAGGAGCCGAAGTGTTCCTTCAGGACAGCGCGAACAGCGACTGCATGATAGTGCAGCTAATCAATACTCACGTTTCTACAGGTCCTGATGCACAACACCGTAGGTAGGCTGCGCGAAAGTCAGTGGCAGTGAAATCAAATTTCAGAGGACATTCGCTTGTTAACGCAAACATGCTCGGCGGGAACACTTCTAGTGAGGAAAAAATATTTCTTTCACAGTGCACTTTTTTTTTTACGTTGACTGCTTTTCTGAACAAGCGGCGAGAGGTCAGGCACCCCACTTCAAAGTGTGCGACGATCTTGTGAACACGCAGGTAAAAAAAAAAAAGGTGACCGCTGAACTTTCAGTGGAAGCCCTTGGATGACTGGTTCTTGGACGAAAAGTTCCTTTCAACTGAAGCCACACGACACTTCGACCTTAATGAGCGGGCGGACTTTCATCCCATTATATGTTCACCACAGCCGCCGCTAACCCTTGAATCGTGGAAGCCCCAGAAATGACGCAGGGCTTCTTGACAGTTTGTGACAGCTCAGGCGTCATTCTGACAACATTTTAAAGGGCTCAATCGGTCAATGATACGTGACACGGAGATGCCCTTTTCTGCAGTTTTATTTCGCTCCTTTCGGCGGCTTAAAGATTTTCTCTTGCCCGTACAAAAAGTGAAACGCTACAAAAAGGTGTCCAGAGCTTGAACACGTTCTTCGACGTCTTCTTCTGTGTTCCTTTTCTTCTTTTAAAAATGTTACCCGCGCCTTTTTAAACGACCAGTTCATCGCTCTCACTGTGAAGCCCCTAAAAGGCTTTGTGTTTCGAGCACTCGACTCGGGCGTTCCCATAATTTTGAGTCACTGCTCTCGGGTCGTTCATTCAACGTTCGCTTCTTTGAAACAACGCCTTTTTCTCGGAACTTCCCCCGTTTCGTTGACGGAGACACGTCATCAGCGCGTCTCCGAGACTTCGTGGACGACTCTTCGTCTAAGCACTCACAAAAGCGCCAGAAGCGCATTGTACAAACCTGGCTAAAAAGCGAGATGTCAAGTTTTATTCTTTTCTGCCGTAGTGAAATGCTACTAAAGAGTGAAAAAGCGTCTTAGAAGCGCGCTTCGGGATAAGGGTGCTGACCGCAGTCTTTTGCGTTCCAGGAAGCCTTAGAGCTCGTGAAGCACATGCAGGCTTTGAAAAAGCATTGTGCTGGTCTGGGGCTAAGGTGAAGGAAAAGCGCATAAAAAATGCGATTATAAAAAGGTTTGTTCCTTCAGTATTATTGCTTTTAATTCGCCTCGCCTCAGGGCGAAACTTCGTGGAAGTAACAAAAAGCTCGGCTGGGTAACAGACGTCACACGAATGTCACCAGTAGCGCTAATGGTTTATAATTAGTAAACATAAAGCCCCGCCCAGCATTGCCTATGTGCCTTGTACATTGCGTTTGTCTGTGTCGAAAAGTGCTTCGATCGGGGTTATGCGATCCTCTAGATATGACCTCGACTTACATCCATGGTTTTTCGTATATTAATTTAAAATTATTTTTTGCCAAAGAATTGCTTTTAAAAAGAATACACGCGTGATCGTACAACGTGATACGACTAATCTGAGTACAGAGTATTCCTTTTTTTACTTTCAGATTTTCATCGATAGCCTTCCTCTTGCATATCTGAATTTGATTTCGCGCGGGCTTCTGGTTGGTGAAGGCTTCTAGAAAGCAAAAGTGGGTGAGTGGATAGGTGAAGCTTCTCCACCCCATCCACTGGTTGCGCATTCCCCGGCTCACGTCATACCCTCTTCCTTACACGGCAACCGCCCTCCGAGTGGTTCCCATGGCAATGTACTCACCGGGTACGCCGACGACTACTACGATGCGACACCCAGGAACATAAGCTTAACAGCTGTCGCTGTAAAACATGCTCGTTAACTGCAGTGACTAAAGTTGTTCATTGACTTCAGGGAAACAGTATGTTGAATGCAAGAACTGTCATCTCAATTTATTTACACCTGGCCATATTACC
The DNA here is from genome assembly GCF_052857255.1 of Amblyomma americanum. Taxonomy (NCBI): domain Eukaryota; kingdom Metazoa; phylum Arthropoda; class Arachnida; order Ixodida; family Ixodidae; genus Amblyomma; species Amblyomma americanum. Next base: position 144,605,221 of record NC_135501.1, on the reverse strand, counting down.
GACGTGCAACGACGGCTTTTGTGTACTTTTCATAATTGCTTTTTATATGAAAATGAAAATGTTATTTCTAACACCATATGTACTGCCGACATGACGGCAGTGCCGTTCGCTGGAATCCCTCGGTAGCGCGTATCTGCCTTTCTTCGCAGCAAATGTGGGGAGAGCGGGTAAAAAAAAGGCAAAGATGATGGTCGAACTTTAGTTCAGTTTTGCCACATTACATAGGAGGAAGGGTGAATAAAGGGCAAACAGAGAACGCCGCGGACAGGCAATAAATTGCATGCACATACTATATAGGGAGTTTCAGTTAAGACTTTACACAATTATTAACAAAATGCTTACTGAATTAGAAGAGCACTTTTTTCGGCGCAGTACTGTCAAAGGTGTAGTGCATCAGAATACAGCCAACACGTGCTAACTAGTAAGCTGGTTAAGTAATACTAAACATTTAACTTTTTAACTATTACTGTTAGGCTACTTAATTACTATGAGGCTTGTAGCCCGCTGTAAACAATATCGATATCAGTTTTTATTATTTCTAACACGCCGTTACCATCGACGCTGTGGCCCAACAAATTTAGGCTATTTCGACGAGTTACTTACAAAGAAGAGGTTGCTTTTCCTGCAAGCTTCTAGAAATCGCATGTATTATGGCACGATGCCGCTAAATTTTTTTGGGCCACAGCACCGAGGGTAACTGCTTCTTAGAAATTCTAAAACTGTTATGAATATTACCTACGGTGGGCTAAACTTCTCTCAGTAATTAAGGAGCTTAGCAGTAATAGTTAAAAAGCTAACTGTTCAATATCAGCGGCTGCGTGGGGAATCTGCTCAGGCCCACTGAATCTGATCTCTGCGCAGGTTTCTTGCGAAGTGCCGGAATGGCGCCTCTTAGTTTCGTCAGGGATTTGAATGGTAATACGTTAGACTCATTGCGCATGGCCCCGCGGCAGGCCCTTAGGCTACTGTTAAGCTTCGGCTCATGGCTGCAGTGCTAGCACCAGAATCAACTACTATAATTGGATGCCAACTTTTGGAGTTGGCGGTGTACGCACTCTCTGACCATGTGAGTGAAACCTTGCTTGTTAGTAAGCAGTAAGCGCGTATTGCTGTATTCTGATGTGATACACCGCTTACGATGCTACGCCAAGAAAAGTGCTCTTCTAACTCAAAAAGCCTATTTTCCAAAATTGTGTAAAGTCTTAAGTGAAGCACCCTGTATACTACATGAATCATAACACCAGGGCTAGAAACAGGTGCTCCGATAGGACATGTGACAGGATGCCCGCCCCAACATAATGAAACAAACATATTTGCGAGCTTTAACGCTTAGAGCGCACACCTAGAAACTCGTATTCACATGGGCCACCAGGTACAAAGCCATGTTTGAGCAGTACAGAAACACTGGCCGGATGGTTCTGCGCTGTACTTAGGCTGCGTGCAACGAGGAAAGTACGTGCTGGATCAATCAAAGGTATTTTGGCTCTACCGCCATCGCGAAGAAGGCGCTGTTCGCCTTGTACTAACAGCTAGAGACGGCGAACTTCCATTGATGGTTAACTGACTCCGGATGGACCGCGATGTGCCGGCTCAAGTCATCCACAAAGCAGTCATCGCGAGGTTGATTTAACGTCTTCATGTCCTGCGGCAGTTTCTTTTCAAAATTCAAAAGAATTGGCTGGCAGCACTTTTTTACTTGCGTCGCTGGTTTTGTCACATCTTTATCTTAGTTTCTCTCGTATCTTTCGCCATCTTTATTCGTCTGTTCCTTGCAGCGGGCACAGTCCTATAAATGCTCCGCAAGAGAGGCACGTTGACTCCCTTAAGTACCTTCTACATCTATCTCACGATGCATGTTTAAGTGTTCTGATTTCAGGATCTCAAAGCACTCTAATCCTTCTACGCAAAAGCTACGTCAACTGGTTTACCTTGTAATTGCTCAAGCAGATACAATGGCGTTATCTGAGGTCCTTGAATCGCTTCCATCACATCGGGACGGCGAGCTCTTCAAAGCGCGTGCGCTTAAGAAGAAATGAGCTAGAGTAAAAGAGGGGCAGTTTAAGAAAGAACAAAGCCAAAGCATTGCTGGGAAAAGAAACAAAGAAGGGGCCGGTTCAGGGCAGCGCGGAACCAGCGCCGGCCGGCGTGGTTCTAAGAGGTGGCCAGCTGTGATACATCGCCTGACGCCTCGTCCAGTGCTTCAGTCCGCCCGCCCGCACAGCCGCCGCCGCCTCAGCTGCCAACCTCAGGGGTGCGCGGCCCCCGACTCTCTAAATAAAGCGCGTTTTTGCCCGGGGCCCGGTGCCGCGCACTATTAGTACCCACGCCACGTGTGCGGCGCATACACCAACTTTGCGCAGTCCACTGGGCCAGATGGTCGCCAGTCGAAAACTGGAGTTTTCAGGCCGGTGGATTTGGTCCGCGCTTGTTTATGAAGGCAAGAAAATCTGAATTTTTTTTCCTTGGCCCGTGTATTATTACCACGCACGACACGGCCCCGAACACCCAGAATAATGTTGGGAACTTAAAGTATTTGCTACACTTCGTTCATTTTCTATTGCTGTCAGCAGTAGTCGGTGCGAGCGCATGCAGGAGTCGCTTTGCAAGCGAGATTTCTTTTTTATTCGAGATGTTTGCCATTAGGCATAATGAGAAAGGGAAAGAAATTTTTAAGAAGGAGTGTAAATAAGCCTCGCTTAAAAAGTGGGAAAAGGTTCTCTATAAAGTGATTGTCCAGAGTTCACATGCGATAGTCTTCTTCAACGTCAAATAGCATGCAGGCCTATCTTCCTTAAGAAGCGACGTCTCACGGAGGCTGTAGCCGGGCAAGTCTAGAGCAAGTGTTTTGCGTAACACAGCTCAGGCGCAGCACGACAAAGCGAGATTTCTTTGCGTGCAACAAGAGGGGGCCATCACTATCAGCATCGCTCGGAGCACCTCTGCAGATTTTCTCGATTTCTAAGAATGACGAGTGAAAATATCCTCACTGATTACGAACTTTTCACCACCGGCGGCAGACAGATGGCGCTAGTTGGTGAGCAGCCAGAGCAGACTCAACTCTCATATAGAGAGGCATGAAGTTATTAGAGGATAGATAGTAGTTTCGATAGGGGATGATGAAGATTGATATTTAATCCGACAAAATTCAGTGGCCTAGACATTAATGACTAAGTGACAGTTATCACCACCCCATAGAAAGGAGATTCTAGAAATTATGTCTGTCTCTGTCTGTCTGTCCGTCCGTCCGTCCGTCCATCCATCCATCCATCCATCCATCCATCCATCCATCCATCCATCCATCCATCCATCCATCCATCCATCCATCCATCCATCCATCCATCCATCCATCCTTCCGTCCGTCCGTCCGTCCGTCCGTCCCGTCCCGTCCCGTCCCGTCCCGTCCGTTCCGTCCGTCCGTCAGAGCCATGCCAGAGCCATGCCAGTGATTTTTCGCTCGCAGCGCAGACACCGGATTTTTTAGTGAAGGGGCAATTTAACGCTATCGCGTTAATTGGACATGGCCGAAGCCTGGTGACAGAGTCCAGTAGCGGTTAAGACTTGCAACCCATTCACAGCTTCACATTCTGCAGCTGCAGTCGACTGCAGCCCCGACAAGCTCTAAACTCTCTCTACTCTGGCCATGAATGTCAATACAGCCGGCCAAAGTCTCCTTCGAGAAATGCCATTGCACATTTTAGGCATGATAAACCAAACAGGTTTGCTGGCTCCTGCGCTTAACTCTAATTTATTGCTTCTACTTGGCGTTATTGCACCCCATTTACTTTCAATTGATCCCGCAGGTTGTTGGTGCTTTTTTGCCTTGCTTCTTCCATTTTAGTGGCGAGCTACAGCCTCACATCACTTGGTATTCGTTTTTTTTTTTACTTAAACAGGCGGCGTTGAGCTCCACAAGAGATGGTGTACTCGTCAGTTGCTTGCGTGCGAACGCGCTTTACACTGAATAGCTTTCTTTTTTACCGAGTAAAAGGTCGAAGCTCTTTGACAGCCAAACATATATTGATATTAGTGGATATCTCTAACTGAATGTCAACGACCTCCGTGCGGAGTTTGTGGCATCGCTTATGCAAAAGGCCGCTTGTATGTTGATTTGTGGATCGTCTATAATACGTCAAGAAGCTCAGTTTATTGTCTACTCCGGCCTTCTAGACGCGGTTCAATGTCCTGAGCTTGTTGACCTCGGTTCATTATTCTCTATTATCATCGCGAGCTCGTCTCTTGTGCGTTCGTGGTTATTCTGCATGCAAAGTCGGTGGGCTTCAAAGAAAGATAATATTTTTATCTCCTTACGGCGATTCATTCTACGCGTACTTGCGGCCTTTGTTTTAATCGATTCTCGATGGCGACATCATCTCGGGAATATAGAGCTTTACCCGTGGTCCCAGTCATACCAAACCCGAGTGCGGAGCAGTGGGAGGGATTGCTCTCCAGCGACCGCCGGTGCGACCAAATTGGTCTAATCCGGCGGACCAAGCTGGCGGCGGCATCCAGCGGAGCCCTGGAATAGGGGCAGACGACCCTGTGCAAGAGAAGATGACCCAAGTCATCTGACACCACAGACGAACAAAACTAGACCAAAATAAAGTTTATTCTCTCTCTCTCTCTCTCATAGAGCTTTACCCTTTGCAAAGCATAAACATCGAAGTTGATTTAACGTACGTTCCAACCGGACTGTATGCCCTGCACACGTTTTTAAATATTTTTTTTCAGTTTTAGTCTCAGAGAGCTATGACACTGAATAAATATTATTTTTGAGGAAAAGAAAGGCGTATCTCCTGTTTGACACCTGGTGGACACTTGGATCTCGCTTGACGAAGTGGGAATCGGATTTGAGGAATGGAAATGGCACAGCAACTTTCTCACTTCTCGGTGGAAATTTCTCGAAATGCTCTTTGAGGAAAAGGATGGCGAATGGAACGAAAGAAGTACGTGTCGTAGTGAAAAATGAAAATTGGTTTTTTGGGAAAGGAAATGGCGCAGTGTCTGTCTCATATATCGTTGGACACCAGAACCGCGCCGTAAGGGTAGGGATAAAGAAGGGAGTGAAAGAAGAAAGGATGAAAGAAGTGCCGTAGTGGAGGGCTCCGGAATAATTAAGACCGCCTGGGGATTTTCAGCGTGCACTGACATCGCACAGCACACGGGCGCCATAGCGTTTCGGCTCCATCGAAACGCAGCCGCCGCGGTCGGGTTCTAACCCGGGAACTCCAGATCAGTAGCCGAGCACCCTGACAACTGATCCAACGTGATGTCGTAGTTAGAAATTAAATTTTAAATTGGTTTTTGAGGAAAGGACCTGGAGGTGTCGTAAGACCATGTGATGATACACGTCATAGCCACGTGGTCGTGTGGGTACATATAGAACGGCTGTCGCGAGGGTGGCTTCCTGGCCTTCCGGGGCTGGGATGTAGGGGCTGTCGCACATATGGCGAGGGCTGCTTGTCACCGGGGGTATCTGTTGCTAAACCGTCGTCATTGCATGAGATGGCGCGGTTGTCGCGACGCGCGTCCTTTCTTTTGAATCTTTCCTCTCATATCTCTTTCAACTTTCCTACTGTATGCATGTGGCAGCGATTGTGGCTCAGCCTGAGCCAGTGGGCAGGCCCGTGTACTTTCGTTTTCATTCTTCCTGCAGTCGCAACAACAACAGCGTGCAGCGGAGCTGTCATGGAAGAGCCTAGGGCGCTTAGCAAGCGTGCTTGCTTTTCGCCTGAATTCCAGGGTTGACCATGTTAGGGCACTGCCATTTTTTTTATTTTGTACTGCGCGCGAGCGTTTCAATGAACACCATTAACAATGCGTGGTATTTATGGACAAGCTCGCCGCACATTCAAACATTAACTTAGTGCGTCGATATTTCGCAAACCTTACTCGGTGATTTCTGTTCATAAGGATACGGAGCAGGCTCTGTTGTCTGTGATGAAAACTAGGACCGAAATTTGAGCGTTTGTTTACTCTCCGGTAGCGTATATTCAGTAAGACGTAAACATACCAACACGTACTTGAGCGATTAAATAGATGACGCAAATTTTTGCTCAAGCATGTATTCAGGTCGCAGAGAAGAGCTATCATTATTATAACAGTAAATCGTGCCCACGTACACTCAATGCGCTACAGCTACCATACCTCGATCGTTCAACATAATCAAGAAAACTACTGCCACTAAGCTGCTGAACTGCTAAGCGCGATCGTCTGCTCGCGTGCTTTGCAATGGCCGTGTACGGTAAAGGACAGCTTGTGGTAGAAACCACTCCGTAGTCCTCCACAATGACGCCTCTTTCTTTCTACCTTTTTCCCCTCACTATTTCATTCTTTCCATCACGGTGCGAAGTAGAACAGTTGCTTCGTCTTTCCTTTCCTCAGAAATAATTTTTCAATTTATTTCCGTTCCTACTACAGTTCATTCAAAGACAAACATTCGCCGTTTATTGCATAATTCTTCACGCGTGGGCAACACCTATACTCCACGAAAATGCCATTTTGTCTTTGTCCAGCTTTGGGAGCCAGCCAAGTGCATGAAGCTAGTATGCTAACCCCAAACCTGCTCGCACGGTTTTATCACCGGATCAAGCCCGTAAAGCAGCTGCTAGGCTCTTTCTCAAGTGAAGCGCGCCTCTCATGGCTGCATGGAAGGTCGCCACAATATCTAACGTGGGGAAATATGAAAAAAAAAAGAAACGCCTTGGCCTACAATGTTACAAGCAATGCACTCCTGCTTTTTTTGTTGTAAAATCGACTGCTCAGAATGCAATATCTACTCCCCATGTGTCCCGCGCCTGGTTTAAAATGTACCGCTAGAAGCCAAGATATCGAACATCGGCACTGGCAATTGCGCCGGGCGTTGCAACGGGGGCGTTGAAGATAGCAGATATGCATCGGACATTGTAGTCTAAAGGGCGGCATTACGCAAGTGGCCGAGGCTCGTGGGTGGTTGCGCAAGGCCGACGCATTTGTGGACGCAACCGCAATATAACAGCCCTCAACCCTACCAGGAGTTCTTTCTTCCACTTGAATATTAAGTAGCGACAATGCGCAATGCCTGGGCTGATGCCTAAATGTGCATGTCAAAAGCGACAAACACACAATGTTAAACTTTCCGACGCACTTCCCAGTGAAGATTCTTCCCATCTGCAGTGCCGAATTTCGGGTGAAGCTTAGGACGCGTCAAAATCATGGGGCGTTGACGAAACGAGAATACCTGCATTTGGTAGATGAGCTATGCATACAGCGGAGCGGCTGAAGCTTGACTTTTGACAGTCTGCTCATCTGGTCTCTGTCCTGTCTTCTACTCCAGGTTGTGGTGGTGGTTGTGGTGGTGATGGTGGTGGGGATAGTAGTGGTGATAATGGTGGCGATGGTGAGTCATGGTAATGATGCTGGTGGTGGTGTAAATGTAAGGCGGAATTAATCTTACAATGGTCTGTGGGCAATGGCTCCGCCTGAGTGCCCAGGATCTGATGGGGCAGTCACGGTGCAAGCGGACATTCCTCTCCATTTTGAATCGAAAAGCTTCACTACTCTAGGTAAAGCAGTCGTCGCGTAGGCCGGAGAATGATCTTGAACGACCTTCAGCCCAACCACGTTAGCTGTGTATGACCATACGTGGCGCAGTTATGGTGTTCAGCCCTTGACTACTGTCCTTTACTTATCACCTTTAACTGACCTTTGACAGTGGGTGACCTTTGTGTTTACCTGTGACCTTAAGAACATCCGATGGGGGTGTCGTAAGACCATGTGATACAGGTCATAGCCACGTGGTCGTGTGGGTATATATAGAACGGCTGTCACTAGCATGTAACGGAGGGGCCGTGGACGAGCATCAGACGCTTAGCAAGCGTCCTTGCTTTTCGCTGAATTCCAGGGTTAGCCAATTTAATCCACTGCCAGTTTCTTCCACGTAGAACCACCCCAACTACTACCGAAACCGCATGCAGAGTTCGGAACATTAATCCCCACATACCGTCATGTCATGAACCCCTCCTCAACGACGTCAACAAGAAACAGGCGGCAACGCGTAAGTAGGAAGGGGGTGCACAAGCGCATTCCCTATGGTGTTTTTCCAGCAGGTCTTGTTAGCGCGTCTTGCACGTCTTGCTTTTTCTTTCAGGTGGCATTAAACTCCAGCGGCTTCTAGCTGAGGGCAGCGAACTCCGGGAGCGCCTTTGCCTCATCGCTCTATCTGTCATGCACGTGCTTGACGTCAGTGCGAATCGCGCTATATCTCCGCAGCGCACGCACATGGCTACGAGTTAACAGGTGCTGCAGCCAGCGGGTTTTGTTCTCGCAAGTTTAAAGAGAATGCCGTGCTTCGCGACTTGATCCCACCCGCTGCATCGCTGATGCGTTGTCACGTTTTCCAGCGGCTCGGCAGATCAGGCAACGGGTTTCAACTTTTCAACGCCGAAGCTACTAGCGCAACTTGCTCAAAACAGCGGGAAACTTTAGTTATCTAAAGGCGTTCGTTGTAAAGAAACGATGAAGTTCACTGCTGAGAAGCAAGATAAGATTGACACTAGGCATACCATTAATTCAAAGCAAGGAGCTTCATGCCAGTGCGCCTTAAGGAAGCTAGAAGGCTCCAGAAAATAAAGACAAAGACGTTGCTTCATTAGATAGTTAACGTGAGAAGACAACCTTTATGTAGCCAACACGAACACAATTAAGTGACCCAAATATTCTTTAACCACCTTAATACAACGCCAGGGACCCCAGGTCTGATGTCTCGCGGGTTTTGTTACATTTATTGAATATTATGAAATAATTAATACGTTACTCAGTGAGAAAGTATCATCGGTCGCTTATGCCATTGAAACTGCGAAAGTGGGAGAAATTAGAAATATTAAAAATTTCTTATTAATTATAAATGCGGAATCGCAGTTCTAGCGGTTTTCACCGACCACTTTCTTATCGACAAAATGAAAGGTCAGGCCGCCGCGGTGGCTGAGTGGTTATGGCGCTCGGCTGCTGGCCCGAAAGGCGCGGGATCGATCCCGGCCGCGGCGGTCCAATTTCGATGGAGGCAAAATTTTAGAGGCCCGTGTACTGTGCGATGTCCGTGCACGTTAAAGACCCCCGGTGGTCGAAATTTCCGGAGCCCTTCACTATGGCGTCTCTCATAGCCTGAGTCGCTTTGGGACGTTAAAGCCCCATAAAACCAAACCAAAATGAAAGGTCATATATAATACACTAATGCTGGAGCACAGGCACCACCTTTGACACGTCACAAGGGTAGACGTGCGGGCTAGTTGATGGTTCGCAGTGTTTAAAGCAGCGCAAAAGACACGGACATCATAGAGCCAGCCACAAAGTGTACTTACTGGACAGGGAGTTATTGTGCATAATTTGTCGAAACAGCCAAAGAAAAAAAAAGAGCCAACTCTGGACGCATCACGCTTGTTTCCCTTAGCTCGCGCAGTGACGCGCAAAGCATGGGGTTGAAACCAGCGAAGGATGTCATCAATGACACAGTTTGTTTCTTTTTATTTTACATGTGGCCCAATACTGAGCCCATCAATCGAAACCTCCCACGCTAGATGCTGATGGTGAGAAAAAATCTGAAATAATTTTAAAAAAAGAACAGCTTGTTGCTTTCTTCCGTCGTGGGCGGAGCCGCCCACGCCTGCGTACATCGGCGAGCCCGGTCACGAGCACGACTTCGCCGTGTGTGTTGTGTCCGTTTTAGCATAGTTTGAACTTTGCCCTTACAGGCTGTGTCGGCCTTCGATCGAGAGGGTGCAGTATGACCTCCACGCGGCGTGCCTTTCAGTCTTTCCTAGTTCACGTGCCAAAATAATGAAAGAGGAAGTAGAGGTTGTGATCAAATGAAACACGCCATAAACACCACACTTGAATCCCCCCCCCCCCCCCCCCCCCAGCTGAACCGACTAGATGTGCGAAAGCATATGTTTAGCCGGGTTGGCTGATGGTTTTGCTTTGCTGTGAGGTCAGCCCGTCTGGCGACGACATTGGACTCAGGTTAAGCTCTGATTCAGGTTGAGCTGATCTAATCTGTACGCGCCATAGATGGAAGTTTATGAAGACGGCGATATTTCATGCACAACGCGAGAGTGTGATGCAGCTTAACACATGGTGTGATTGGCTATGGCGATAGCATATGGTCCTCGTGCAGTGGCCAGAGAAGCTGCTCTGTTCGCGCCGCATGCGGGTTCGAAACCCGGTTGCGGCAATATTTAGCTTATTTCTGCATGGGCTGTTGCTATGCTATGTTTCCCAAGGTCGCCTTCAAGGTCAAATTTTACACAAACTCGATCAGCCGGTTAGACCTCGGGAGGTAGTGTTTTCGTACTAAAAAAATTCGGTAGAGACACTTAATAGTGCTTACGTGTCGGAATGCGAAAGCATTAGACTTTGCGCGGCCGAGTTTCTTTGATTAAAGTCCTTTCTGCGAGATCCGGCACACGTTCGCAACATCGCGCTGCACATTGCCTTGGCGGCTACACTGTCTCGCCGCGGCCTCTCATCTATGCAGCGCGCTGCAGTGCGCTTGACCTTGAAGGTTCGCTGCCACATCTCTCTCCATGCGACGCCATCTGCTCCTCCTACATCGCGCTGAGCCTTGACACCACCCATGCGTCTCCCTCAGAGACGGCTGATGACGTCATCTTTTTGGGACCATCTCTCAGCCTCAACGATGGTCGCCGACGGAATTTCGTCTAATGGGGCTAGTAATGCTGTCGCATTGAAGAAAGTAGCGGAGATGTGTGGCGACCTTCATCCGTACGCCATCCGCGCGCTGGTAGCAACCGAAGCCGCGAAGGTGGCGAAGTCCGCCGCCTGCGTGAGCAGATCGGTTTTTCTCATCTCGCGCGTCAAGAAAGAACACAGCCAGGAATCTTCACGCGGAAAATGAATCGAAAGTAGTAAAATCAGACATTGTTTGGTATCTATAACTCTCGGTCTGTACACCACTTTTTGCCGGCGCAAGCGGCTCAGCAGATGTAACCGCACCCGGCAGTCTTTGCCAAATATTTATCACCCTCGGAATTCGCAATCTACTCGTGCAGCAAAATTCGAGGAGAGGGTGAAAGACCCTCCAACTCACCGCTGCATAGCTGCGGAGCTTCAATGATGCAGCAAACCCCGTGTGTGGGGCACTGTTCGCAAATGGCTCATACCATTCATGGTCCACGGCGTATATGTTGCTAGGTGCGTTCCCCTATGTCCGCAACTGGCCCACGCCAGCAGGCCGCTTCGTCACCCAGCCGATCAACCCGCGGGCAACCCAAAAATTGCGTGGGAGCACTTGTGAAGACTGTCCTCATACAAACTCCGGCAGCCAATTATACTGACAATAACCCCTTAAGGAAGCGCAGTTCCTGCCAATCGATCGTAAAGCCACCGCAGTGGCTGAGTGGTTATGGCGCTCGACTGCTGGCCCGAAAGACGCAGGTTCGATCCCGGCCGCGGCGGTCGAATTTCGATGGAGGCGAATATCTAGAGCCCTGTGTAGTGTGCGATTTCAGCGAACGTTAAAGAACCCCAGGTGGTCGAAATTTCCGGAGCCCTTCACTACGGCGTCCGTCATAGCCAGCTATGTCAGCCAGGAAGGTTAGCAAATGGTCGGGCGAGAACGAATTGTTCAATACCTCGAAGAAGGTACGCTGTTAAATAACGTTAAAACGAGGCTTCTCTGAAAGCTATATAGGTTTCGTTTCTAGCTATATGGCTGCCGTTCTGTAGGTGCTAATAAGTAATGACATCGTTACTAGAAATGCCATCAACTTTACACAAAACACTAGGCAAATATCAGCTGATATTTCGTGCTGCAACTAAGGGAGATAAGAAGAGTAAGATAATATTTAAGAGTTTTGATGCATTATTACACATAAACATTTCCATATTCACTCTTCGTATTAATTAGTCACGTGGAATCCAATTTCGAAGGAAAGAAAGGCGGCCCGCATCGAACTGCTCATTCTGATGAGCGATCGGCCACAAAGTTGGCGTGCGACTACGATATTCCCCGGCAAAGCAAGTCATATTACCGTGTGATGCACGGCACGGAATTGCAGACCCACATTTGCATTCGTTCCACGGCCTAAAAACACTTTTGCAATCATTCCGCTCCTAAAAAAACCAAAACGTGCATACGCGAAAACAAAAGGAGAAATACATGTACCGGCTTTAACCGACGAATATCTTGCATGCGCCCACGCTTCACTCTGGCAGCTTGTGAGCAGGAGCGGGAAAAACTTTCCTCCGGCATACTAGATGGCACTACGGTCTCTCCTTCCAGCGCATGCGCATTGCTCTGAGCGGTTTGAGTCGCTTTGGGACGTTAAACCCCCCATAAATCATAAACCAATCCATCGTAAACTCGGTCAGTACCTTTGAAGCTTAGAAGTTCATTTGGAAGGGCGAATCTTGTCATTTCTTGCCGTATTAGGTCGCTGATGAGAGCTGCGCAGCGCTGTAGTGACATGAAAGGTTAAGAATTTGGCACTGGCTGCATTACCATCAGGGGAGAATTCCTGAGAGATCGCGCTTCGCAGGAGGCAAGTGACTACTGCGTCCTCTTCCGCGAAGCCAACAATCTCGCGAATAGTGAAACAAGAGCCTTCCAGGGCTGGGCGGTGGTTAGCAACAGTCTCGCTTTTATCGAGAGTGGAAAGACCTTTCAGAGCGTTTCCTCTTTCCAGCTGTTCGCGTTAGGGGTAGCTCAACAAAGTTTTGCGTCTAGCTTCCGTAGGCCTGTTGGTACCTTTAAAGAGACACGGAGAAAAACAGCACCGAATTTTTAATCTTAGTAAAATTGGATTCTTAGGCTTTTTGTGGGTCCGTTAATTATCGCTTAATACAAAGATATATATTCATTCTTGAGAAATTCGCAAATAATCAAATTATTTTCACTCTACTTGATTTATCTTGTGACGTTAATGACGGCGTTATGACGCTGGCACTAGTGCGGACTCCGAAATTACTGAATGAATGGAATTTCGCTTTTGCAGCAGTGGTCCGTATAAAATTAAATATTGACGTCATCGTAGTCTACTTTCGAAAACAGCTGATTATTGCGCCACCTGCATTTAATTTCCCGTTATCTACCTTATAAATTCAGCGTTTTCACTGAAATTACGTCCTCACTAACTAGAACTGAATAACCAATTGATAATAGACCAACTTTCATTTGTCATCAATATCTTTTTAAGAACCTGACCTCCTTCTTGCGTCACATTCCTCCCACTAGTCCACAGCTGTATGACAGTTTTCTTGAATGAATAAATAGTTGCTCGCGGCAGCTTCTACACTCTTTTCATGCCTTTGCAATGGCTGAAGAGTGTCGCCCGAATCGCGTCGTTCATCGACGATCTTGTCAAAGAACGAAGTTTACATTCCGCTGGTCGAACTCAAACTGAAAGTTTCCAGCTCTGAATTCCGCCTCAGAGATCCAGTGAACGATTGTGATCTGCGCTTTCTTCATCTGTATATCTTTGATTTCTGTCCGTTTCATGAAGATTTCCACAGAGCCAGTCTTAGAGCAATCTCTCTTCGAGCCCACTTTTAAAACTTGGCTAGTTGAAATCCGGTCTCATTCGGCGTTGCCCCAGCCGTTAAGCACCGCGTTGGCGATTATCGCGCACTCAGAACGCCGGTGGATTATAGAAAGCGGCTTCGTCTACCAGCAGACCAGAGAGTGCGATAAAGCCGGATAATGTCAGACTGGCTTCAGGGTAAGATGTCATAACTCTTGGCACCGAGCATATGTCTGCGGGCACTTCAAATCCCCTCCCTTTATTGACCGCAAGAGCGGGCACGGATTATGTCTCTGTCGAAGAACCTGAAGTAAGGATAGCCTCTTGCTAAATCACCTTTAAGCCTGATTAGCACGAAGACTTCTTAAGAGACACCGGCGTCATTTGCGTAGAAAGTTCGTAGCCACCAGCTTCACACCGTGCGCATTTTTGCAGCCTTAAGTAGAAACTGTGCCGCTCCAAATCGTGCTACAAACGATCGATGAATCCACGGCCCCTGTAACGAAATGCGAGCAGTCAGCTCAGGTCATCGTGAGCTTATATCGTCGGCAACGTCATATCAACGTCATATGACGTAATATTATCGGAAAACTGATCTATTGGATTTCTGAAACGTCACCTACGTCACGCACCATCGCACTACTCGCCTATAAGTCGCTCAGCCGATCTAGGCTGGAATACGCATCTCCTATCTGGCATCCGCTTCAAACTTATTTCTGTAACGCTCGTGAAGCTTTGCGAAATCGCGCTGTTAGACGCATTCACTCTGACTACTCTTTCAATGCCAACGTAACAGCATTCAAACTTCAGTGCGAACTTCTCAACTAAGCACTCGTCGTCATTTAGCTAGCCTTGGCCTGTTTCATAAGATATTTCACAGTTCGCTTAATCATCCCCCATAGCTAACACCCTAACATACCGAACATGTTGCTCGACCGCTCACTAGAACCGCTGCGTTTGCTGGCTCTTTTTTTACCCGAACAGCTATGATCTGGAACCGCCTTCTCCACGTCACTGCTGCCATCTACGTTTGCGACGAGTGTTCCTCCTCACATCCAAAAATTGTAATCTTCACCTATGCGTTGTAACCCACTTCTTATGTAATATCCCGAAAGGAGTCTAAAGCAATAAAACGTAACGAAATATTCTACAACCACCATTCGGTTCATAGCATCGAACCGGTCGCGATTTTTGTTGGCTTCGGGAGAGCTGTCCAATTACACACAGTCGGATCACGTTAGTATAACCAGACGGTTTATAACGAAATAATGGATATAGCGAATGAATGACGATTCCCCTAAGAAGCTCGGTCAACACAGGTCAACACGAAACGGCGGCTATAACAAAGTAATCGGCGGGCCTATTCCTCTTTGTTAAAAACGAGGTTAAAGTGTAGTATGTGTGTGCCGACTGCGAATCCCCGTCTCTGTCGCTCCACCTACCCCTACAGCACCCTACGCTCCGTCTGTTCCTGCTCCGTTTACACCGGCACTGTCATGCCTAATGCGTTGCTTTTGATGTAAGCGTTTGTAGCAAGACGGAATCGGGCAGATGGGCCGAAAAGTTTCATTTTGTACCGAAGTTCAGAGGTCTGCTACGCCCGAGATGCTTTGTATGCTAACGTAGTCAACTACCGCCGTGACAGCTGTCGTCAGCCCTTGTGTGAAGGTTTGCCTAGTTCTGAAATGCTTAGCGTTTGACAAAATCGCTGCGACATTCCGCGCATGTCCATGTGCGATATATGCATTATGAATAAAACGCGATATTCCCGTTTTCTTAGAATAACGGTTGTCTCGTGTTCCTCAGTATATATATATATATATATATATATATATATATATATATATATATATATATATATAGTCACTGGTGCATTTAATATCTAGAGACCTTTCGCTTGCATGGCTTCTATGCCGCGTCCACTGTGAAAAGCTTTCCGAGCGATGTTCTTTTTTTTGCGTAGTATTGTGCCAGCGATAGCTATTTTTTCACTCGCGTACTATCCTAGGATCGCACGACGGTTAAAATTTTCAAACCTTGTTTCTTTTTAATTTGGCCCATCAGCAAGCAATATAAAGTGTATAAAATGAAGCCAGTGCTTGATTTCAGCACAATGCCTTCATTTCGACGGACATCTGAGCATACGATGAAGTCGATTCCTACACAATGGTGGTAATAATCAAATCCTGTCTAACAACTCCTCGTCTGTCAGTGCATTTGATCCGCAGTTCATTCTGACCAATCCACCGCCATGGGTATGTGCTATTAGACCTGAGGACATCCTCATCATCATCACCAGAGACACCCTGTCCAATACCCCACCGTGGGTATGGACCATTAAGCCTGAGGACATCATCATCATCATGTCCAGAGACTAGCAGCTTAACACGTAGGATGTTCAACTGCGACGATGGCGTATTGGCCTTATACAGTGGCCAGTGAAGCTAATCTGTTCGCGACGCCGCGAGCTCGAATCCCGCTCGCGGGCATCATTTTTTTTTTTTTTTCATCCATGATCCGCCTATCTGAGCGTCCGACCGCCCCTCCTACGCTTGTTTTCTCCGCTAGCGATGTCGATACGGTCGCAGCTTCCGAGCACTCCGGTGGTAATGGTTTTTCAAATTTGGCGGCACACTATGATTGATTGTGTGGCCACATGACGCCTGTGGCGTCATCACTGCCTCGACCAATCAAGGAATTTCCTCACATCCGGAGGAGTGGCTTTGGTTTGACGACAGCGCTAATGCTAACGCAATGAAAGTAACTTGCGAATGCGTCCACTGGGTCAGCATTTCAAGCAACGCCTCCAGGCTCCAAGCGGAACTGAACAGACTCTCAAGAGACCGCCGTGCGGATGGAGGCAGCGAACATGCTGCAAAGGATTCACGTCTCAACTCGTCTTTATCTTCCTGGAAACGTCCTTCTAATGCCACAACATCGCTGGACTCTGTGCCCACATGGAGTCCGGGCTCAAACAAGAACACGAAGCGACGCGAATCTTCCGAGGGCGTCGTTAGGCGAAGCCCCCAACGGTACGTGCGTCACTCTGATTGAACAACTGCACAACAAGTAGTGAGCTAGGTGCGCAAAAAATGCCGTAGCACGCGAAAAAGTGACCTCTAGTTTTTCGTGCGTGATGCGGGTGTCAACACTTAGGGTAGTTACGCTGTACGTGGGTTTGTGAGCTTGCGTCTCTCTTACATCGCCTTTTCTGAACGATTTCTCTCCCACCTAGACTCGGCACGTTCTGCTGCGAACAGCTTAAGTACAACGGAAGTCTGTTGCAGGCCGTGCTTGCCTTCACGGAACTCATTTAAGCGGCACTCAGCAAAAGTGCGCGCGTGGCAATTGACTGGCTGCCTTTTGCTCCCTGACTAGCAAGGGCCAGACCAACGCAGTTCGTTAGAGACACGCAGAGTTTCGATAAATAGCGCGCTGTCGGTTTATTTATGTCCTATTTTTCCAACAGCTGTGCGATGGTTCGATCTTACAGTTAACGTTCCCGAAGCTGCACAAAAGCTGAAGCCTTGACGAACCGTCGAAGCCCCGCAGGAAAATTTCACGGCTATGTACAGACTCTCAGAGGTTGTGCTGCACTTTCTCTTTTACGCGTAGGCGCAAGAACATTGCAGTTCTTCGACTGCCTCTTCATAAGGCAGCAGCTTACTGCCGTCGTGCAAAACATGCGCTGTCAGAACGAGGCGCTGGAAATAGCTTCACCTTTTTTACTGCGTTGTGTCGCTTCCGTGCCATTCCGTCGCCTCTAACAGCGTGCGGGAAGCTGGTTAATCCTCTGGGCAGCTGGGATTCTTTTTTTATAACGCAAATCGTTTTCATCGATCTTCCTGTCATAAGCAGCTGCGTGTTCGCAGGTAATCGGCAAGAAAATCGAGTTCGACAAAGGCCCTCAACTTGCATTTTTCCCCCTCTCACCCTCGATATTTAAACGCAAAGCACGGCCGCTCAGCAATTATATGCGATGCCATTACTGATACGCTGGCCCGCCAGTCCTGGGTTTTCGTGAAGAATGCTTGGTTAAGCACTCTTTGATATCCAAATGTAGACACAGTACAGCTGATACCCGTGAGGTCTCTCGTCTTCATGTCTTTTCTATCATCCTTCACCTTATTTAACTTCCTTAAGAAGACAAGGGGTTTGAAAAAGATGCACTTTCATGCGTCAGATGAAACACTAGTAGGATAGGTGAAATGAAAAGCCTGGTACCGCAAAAACAATACTCTAGAGGGATAATTCAGGCTGGGAACATTAACATTCCCAGGTCGCTGTTTTCTCTCCTTCTAAGTGAGAATTAACCTCGCTGTAGTCGGACGCAAGTCAAGAACTAAGCGGATTTTCCCCGTCACAGGACCCCATTCCAACCAATGGCGTCGGCCGATTCGTATAACCCTGCTAGCGTGACAATTCAGGGAGGCAATTATCCCCGACCATATTAGGAAAGTGACTATCGCCTTTCATCTGTCACTCCGTGCATTGTCACGCTAGTAGGCTCACGAGAAACGTCTGACGCCATTGGCTGAAAGGAGGTCTATTGGCGGTGAAAAGTCGCTTCGTTCTTGAGTTGTATTCGACCATAGTGCACAGTCTTTCTCGAGCAAGGTCTTGCAAGGAAAGTCTTGTTCCTGTCCTCGTTTCAATGGTATTGTTCGCGTCTCATTTGGCGGGAATAGTACAAGCACAGGGCGAACAAACAGTCAGCGGGCGGACTGCCAGATGCCACATCACTTATATGGTACGAAGACAAATTACGACAGCGCTAGTTCCTTTTCGTCGCGTCAGCTTTCTTCAGTTCAGGGTTCCGCCGGATCTTCCGGGCTCAAGAAAGCTCTTGAATGGCCCCGCGGGGTGGACTAAACAAAATGCTCAGAGCGAGTGCCGGAAGGACCGAAAGGGTTAGAAAGCGGGAAGCGGATACTCGCGGCAGCCTTTCTTGTTTCATTTATCGTGGAAAATAATTAACTACTTTAGCCAGCGATTGCTTGGCAACACAAGGATGTGGTCCGCCCGTGAAGAGGAAATCAGATCAATCATCTCCTCCGTGGGTGTTTCCGACGGGAAGCAAGCCAGTAGGTATAAGGCTGGTGTCGCAAGCTCTGAGCTCGGTTTACGGGCGCTGTCGTAACAGTAACAGGATTAGCCTTTGATTTGTGATTTTTTTTCTCTTGATATACGTTCCAATCGAATTCGTGTTTGGAAGCCAGGATGGGCAAAGACGTCGACTCTTACGTTGGCCTACGTAAGGCATGAGCCTCTTGCGCAAGCTCAGTATGTATAAAAACTGCGTCTATCCCAAAGATATAGCTTATGCGTAATATTATTAGACGTTCCTGTTAAAATTCGAGTTGCTTTACAGCTGCAAAAGTACAGCCCTACACCTGGAAGCCATGTGTACACCCACCGTCAAAAGTAAATGGAAGGTGATTACGTGTAAAAATTTTATTTCTCTGAATCCAAGGCATAGCGGTCGAAATTTATTGGTGCAATATTTAATTCGTGCCGTCGCATTTTGGCTGAACATAGTTATTCATTCATGAATAAATGAGGCCGATGAAATTATTTTTTGTAAGACTGCATTCCATTTACTTTCGACGGCACCTGTGCACGAACAACCGCATTGGAATAAATGGTAATTAAAAATCACGCACAAGAGAATAAGTAAATTAATGGCTAACCTAAGCCACGGCTGAATTAAAACATTCGCCTCCCCATTTTCTCCCCCTTCTTCTTCTCTTCTTTCTCTCTTTTTTCTCTTTCTCAATTTGTCTTACCTTCTGTCTTCTTTCTTTTCGTCATCGTCTGTGTCTAGGCTTAGCTTCGCTTGCGGATTTCTACGTTTACAGCAACTGCAACTGGTTTACACATAGAGTTTCTTACTGTTACCTAGAGGGAAAACTGGCGCCCCGTCTATGGGAGTTGCATGAAGCTTCGTCGAGACCACCTCAGTCACCTTGGCCGCTCTAAGCATCATGGGACGGAGGGCTACCGACTGCAGAACCACAACTTTTGACCAAAAAAATAATGTGAAAATAAACGTTGTTCGATGATCAATAACGCCCTAACATTCCATATCCTGTCTCTAAATTGCATCAAACGAGTAGAAAAGCATGTAAATGTAAAGTTTTCCGGAAATAAGAGGTGGCTTGCTCTGCAATAGGGCAAGTATCGCAAACAACAAAAACGAATATTTCGTGCTAACCAGGCGCACTTTTAAAACGAAATATGATTTTAAAAAAAGTGTTGTCGCTTAAACACTTTAAGAGGTTTTTTAATTGCACTTCGTAAACAACAACACTTTAATGGCGTCGTGTGCTGTTGCGGTTTCGCTACTATGGCTTTTGTGCACTACGTTCGCGCCAAAGTCGTGTGCGCGCGGGGCGCACCGTGCGCGGAATGGCATATCTCAGTAACGCCATTCTGTGTTCCCAAAAAACTCCGACTGTCCTGCGCCAAGAAGCTCACCGGCGCATCATGTTTTGGGCATCCATGGTTACCTGAAACCAATTTTCACGCCCGGTCCGTCATGGAGCTCCTGGTTGGCTTTAGACTAGCTAACGGATCAGCTGGCCCTGTTGGAAAACGCCTGGCTCTTCGTCCGTGGTTAACCCCCAGTTTCTTAGGAAAGCGCTTTCTCTCTCTCTCTCTTTCTTCACTGGCCCTACATGAGTCACTGGCTGCGGCGTTGGTAGCGTTACCGTTGCAATTCAATGACGTCACAACTCTGCCACCCCATCCGACATCTTCAGACCTTTGGCTTTAGACATTCAGCAGGAATGTGCACTTTGCGTTCATTTATACATAAAAGTTAACTAGAGGTTCAGAAGGACATGACAAAGAGTACTGTGTGACCTTTAACATGACCTTCGAATAACATGATCTGCGAAAGGCAAGACATCACTCCTAACGGCAAATCTGGAGGCACTGAACGGATGACAGCGGTTAAGGAACGCGCATGATGAATGATTCCACGAAAGGAACTGCCCTTCGAAGTGTATGCGTGCTTGTAAAAAGGTTTCAGGCCAAGTTCACGATATTGCCAATCTCCTCATGGAACAATGGACATCAAATAACTGGTCTGCTTTAGTCGCGAATGCGCATTAGGAACAGCAACAAGATTATGTTTCTAGGCTCAGTGGGCGAAATGATAAATTCAGGGTGGTGCAAATGCTACGTTCTTCTAATATGAATATTGAACTTATGATATCGAATCGGAAATCGAATAATTACCACCACCCAACAAACGCAGGTAAATGACATCCTAGTCGAAATCAAGAGGAAGAAATGTTCTAGGGCAGGGCATGTAACGAAAAGGCAAGATAACCGCTGGTCCTCAAGGGCAACGTAGTGGTGATGAGGAGTGCTGGTCACTGGACAAAGGCAATAACGATAGAAAGACGTTTCGGGAGCACTACGGCTCCTTTATTCCGAGAGATTGGATTCCAAGAGAAGGCAAGCGTAGCAGGAGGCGGCAGAAGGTTAAGTGGGCGGGTGAGATTAAGAAGTTTGCGGGGATGCGGTGGCCGCAGCTGGCAAAGGACAGGGTTAATTGAAGAGACATGAGAGAGGCCATCGCCCTGCAGTGGGCGTAGGCACACTGATGATGATCCAGTTATTATACTAATACAAAATGTATATCTGTTTTTTTTTATTTCACGCTTTCCCATAAGAATAAAGGCATTCTTCTCACCAGCAAGATGACAGGTTACAACACCTTACCCGTGTTCTCGCCGATCAAAAGACTTCCTTGTCCTTGCCGAAAGTTTTCTAAGGTATAGTTGAGAAACAATGCTATAGGCTGAAGCACAATATTTGTTTGCATTTATAAAAAATTATATGCCCCCACCAAAAAAAATTGCTGGTGGTTTTGCATTGCTAGCCACGCAATATTATGCGACCGAAGTTTTTCGCCAGTAGACACCCCACCACATACCTGAAAACGCGATGTAGTTTTTCACTACCCCACGGAGCCAGTTATGCACGTCTTCAAATTTTCATAGTCATTGCCTCTTTACCTGATGTACACCGGCGACCTATGCTCCAGTGTTGCGCTTCTGCAGCAAAGTTGTCAACGCCAACGCGTATTGCTCTGGGGCCTTGTCTCTGCCACAGCGTTCCCCACGCCAAACCATGCAGCGCACACATCTCTTTCACTGCCGCCACTTTGCTCAAAGTGCGGATATTAGTTTCACAGCATCATCAGTGGATGAAGAAGACGATGTGCAATGCACAGCATATACTTGAGGAGAAGAAGAAGAAGAAGAAGCGCGAGTGTGTGTTGCAGTTTAACAGTGAGGCGTTTTCGGCTGCGGTGATTAACTAGTGCTCTCGCATGGCGGTTTGAGAAGCTGATATTTTCGCGCCATTGTGGGTTCGAATCCCGGTCGTGGATATTTATTTCATTTTTTTTTACGTCACTTGTCGCAAGCCACAAACACCGCAAGCGTAGAAGCATCCCAAGATCTTGCTAGGAGTTGACCCATCGGAATCGTGCTTTCGCATTAAATGGCGCGCGAAACACTGCACACAAACACGTAAAAATGAAAGCAGTCGGCGCAGGCAAATGACAGGGGTTCTGCTTGGGCATTATTAATGCGAAAGAGCAATTCCTGTTGGTCAACTCCGAGCAAGATCTTTGGATGTTTGCATGCTTGCGGTGTTTGTATGCTTGCGGTGATTGCCACAAAAAAAAAAAAAATCAGCGACAAAGCTACCAACAGAAAATGTCAAAAGCTGTTGTCTAATAACAAACAAAGTGAAGCGATGCTTAGTTTCATTGCAGAAACATATATGAAAAAGGCGTGATATATCAGCCACAACACGCAAGGATTGTTAAAATTGAAATAATAAAACAGAAACTTGAAGTAAAATTTTTACCAAATACAAGCACAACAATATGATGAAGTACTGAAGTAGAGAACAAAATACAAGACCAAATGCTCGTAAGGAAAAAAAACATACTCCTTAATTGTCACGGAAAAATCAGTACGGAAATTTGAAAAACAAACATGCTGTCCTCGGGCAAGTAAAAGCACGCAGAAAGCAAAAAAAAGGTTCTAAAGCACTAAGGTGACGTCATAAAAGAGAAGAGCAGATAAAGCCTTTCGCTCAGCAGCATAGCCATTAGCGTATGCCAAATCGGTCGAGAGGTTGTCCCATTCTTTGCAAACGCGCTGTAAGAAGGAATAAAAAAAGAGAGAGTTCGTCTCAAAGCGAATTCATTCAACCTCACATTTGTGGTCAATTCGCGAGGAGCGATAGGCATGTTCCGAAATGAGCTGACTTCTTGTAGATGACTGAAGGTAACTTTTATGAACAGGAACGAACGAAATAAATTTCTGCGCAGACATATGCAAGGTTGATGATAGATTGCCTTTTGTGGTAGTTACACTGGTTGTGCAATTGTAGTTAGATGCAATGAAACGTACTGCATTATTCGGAACTAGTTGAAAAGACTGGCATAACTTACCTTGGTTAGGATCCCATATGAAAGCGGCATATTCTAATTTAGAACGGTCAAGTGTCTTGTAAGGGAGAATTTTAGTGAAACTCAGACTTTGCTGAGATTACAAAGTTGATATCCGAACATGCGGTTAGCCCTTCCCCACCGCCCCCCACCCCTTTTTTTTGCCTTCACAATCGCAAAAAAAAATTGGTAGTGGCTTAGCTTGGCTATGCCAGGATATATGCAGCAAAATAAAGCATAGCTTGGTTAACCTTGGTTAATATTCATTGCAAGTCCAGGTTTGCCTGGTTGTCTGGCTGGTTGTTGTCACGTGGTTCGTCACGCAGTTGGTCACGTGAGCAGTCACGTGGTTGGTCACGTGGTGCGGTGCTACCACGGTGGGAATGCGAGCACGGCGAAACTGCGAGTTCGTGGCCAATGTAGCGTTCGCTACAAAATTGTTCTTGAATCAGTGACTGCGCGTTGGCGAAATCTTTGTTTGATCTATAATTTCTTTTTTATATGCAGCGTTCCTAGAGACGAAAGTGAGGCAGAAGAATTTTCTGCCTCAGCTCTGTTGGAGATTGTCAGTGTCCAGTGCGCACAGAGCACACAATGGTTCTGTTATATTAAGATATGAAGAAGTATTGTTTACGAAAAATCCAATGGTGCCTCTCTCCCAGCAGCCCACTGATATTATCCTTCCGCTTTTTTTGCGCAGGTGCATACCCCGACCAAACCGCTAACTCAAAACGCGTGTTCTTGCTAATTTATTTGAGTGGTTTTTTCTATATCTCTTCTCTGAAGCACCTATGATGTCATCAAGCCTCGCAACAATATCCGTTCAACTTAGATGCATGAATCGCTTCTTCGAACCGCACTCTTGAAAATGTTAATACCTTTCAGTGAGAACATTCTGGCAAAAAAACTGCGATGCCACAATAATTAACTGACCAGCCGAGATTAAGCAACCGACTCACAATTCAACAATTGGTCATTGATTTATTAATTGACTGAACATCCTTCAATCGACGTAGTCTATTCAATGCTCGTATTGTTCTCAGTTATTCAGCCATCTAGGAGATATAGCCACATAACATTTGTAGAGTTGATGTACTGTTAAGGCAATGCCACATTGACCTGATCTTTTTCCTGACTGGTATAAACTAAATGCTTTTTAGGCACGGTGGTGATGATTACTAAAATATCATGCACAACACAGCAAGACTCTCACTGCCAACTATTTTGTTTCTGCTGCAGAACATTTTAAATGAATCAAAGGTATTAGTCGCGTACGTGAGCTGACGATAGCGCGAACTTACCTATGCGAAACTGCGGAGCTAAAAAAGAGAGGAGCACCGCGCATTGGAATATACCATGTGTCTTATGTTTCTCTGGATACCTCAACTATCAGAGATGACAAAAAAAATGCTTTCTATTTCGCCCTGATTACACGCCGCAAACGGCTCCAAAGCCAGCTGTTTCATTGGCGCAAGACACCTAGCATGAACGACAGATGCTGAACGGCTGGCTCACTTATTCTGACGAGATAATCAATAAGGCCGCCATCGATTGCCATATGACGCGTCGTCTTAATTTAGACTGCTGGTTCGGCCTCGAGCTTTCTGTGGGCTGGGAGATATTTTTTGACCCCGCTGTTGCCAAGACCGTTTTCAGCCAGACTGACGTCAGAAGTTTTCTTCATTTTGTCATCGCGTGGAATGCCTCCCACCTTATTTCGCAAAGGTGAAGTCACAGTGGCACCGAAACGCATGCAACGAAGCGCGCAGAGCGGGCAACATTTCTCCGCTGCGCAAGGATTGGCTCTCAGAGTTGATTCACGGGGCTCTCCATACATCGTAAAATGAGGAGACGAATGAACGGCGCCCGATTGAGTCACGTGTTAGTCGTGACGTAGGCACGCCGCGAGCGTCAGCTTCCTCACCCCTCGTCTCCTACCGAAGATATGTCACAGCTGTCAGATGGTCGTCACGGAAGCAGCATTGTAGTTTTCACTGCGTTGCTCGTGCATTTCCCGCCAGAAACGACTTGCGTGCGTCCTTTTTTCCGCGCGTGGTCGTCCCTTTGAACGCTCCATGAAACGCGTTACTAAAGCTGTTATTGCGTACCAGTTGAGACGATGTCTTGATGTATTCCTCTCTCCTAGCGAATCGGCCTAAATGGTTTATTTGTACTTTGGGTAGTTAGAACTTTTTATTCAAAAAGGTAATTTATGTATCTTGTATTTTGTACGCACAATACATCTCAGTAACTGCGAAAACTGACTAAAAGTATAGGCGCTTCTTCTAAGCGAAGCAAATCGCCTTTCATGCATTTATATAAAACTGAGTATATCCTCAGACTTCAGAGTTAGCGAAGCAAAACAGCAACATTTTGAAGTTGGCGTGAGAAAACAAAAAAATTCCATTATAGCCTCTTATCGAGCTCCTAGAGCCTCGAACCGTTCTCACCGAAACGCTGGGGTGCTTCGTTACCAAAGGTGACAGGCAGCAATGCTGCGCACCGAGACATTGTCCACGGGGTGATGACGATTCTGTCACCAGCACACAAAACTTCAATCCCTGCCATAACTTCTAAGTGCTTTTAAAGCCTGGTTGTGCCTCCCACAAGATAGGCCGCCATTCCCTCGCGCCATTTAATGTCCTTAAGCTGGAAAGAATATAGATTTGTTTCTATCATTGAGTTCTGTATGCGATGAGGGCAAACCCTGCAACGGTCGTCCGCACAAGCGATTATTTGCCTTCCGATTGCTGCCAAGTCTGAGCCCTACAGAGTTTTCGAAAGTCTCACTAGGGGAAATGCGTCCGAAATGCAGCAAATTCCGGTATACAGCCAGCGAGCAGCACATGTCTAAAGGTTAAAAGTGCCAGGCACACTTAAGCTCAGCGTTAACAATATGACGTGGTTGCATGAATGTGTTAATGCCCACATGCGCGGAGCTAGTCCTTTTGCTTTGCATTCATAAATCCCCGGGAGTCGTCATACCATTCCTGGCGCAGTGGTGCAGTGGTTAAGCGATGTGCCACTGCCCCGGAAGGTGGCTGTTTCTAACACAGTCACCAACAGGGCTTGTGAGACCCAGGGTGCTCTTCTCAAGCAGACTCTCGCGACCAATCACTAATTTATCCAACACCTGCGACAGTGGCCTCTTTGCTCATAATGCCGCGGAAAGGTTTTGATGACTTCACAAGGCCACATGACCTAGGGGGCCTACCTGCCACCTAGGTTGCTTCTCTGGGGATTTTTCGTAGAATTTTCGCTCACGGCCAACGCGACAGTAATGCCTGCTTTTCTACGACACGGGGCCCTAAACGCTACAGAGTTACAGTTTACGGCTTTGCAGGCAGTCTTTGGGTGCGGCTACAGACCATTTTCTTTTTCAGTATCGCCTGTTATAGCATGATGCGCCCAACGCTATTCTGTGTAGGGGGTGCGGATTTTGTGCCAGGTGCAGGGCAGGGTTAATTGGAGAGACATGGGAGAGGCTTTTGCCCTGCAGGTGGTGCAGTCAGGCTGATGATGATGATGGTGATGATTATGATGCGGATGTTCGCGTAAACATTTTTTTTCAGACAAAACTTACCCTGCGGACTATATAGCGGAACGTCCTGCGTATCGAAGTTAACCGTATTTTTTTGCTCAACAGAATTTAAATCTTACACTCACTCACCCGATGCCAAGACCACCTGTGAACACCCACGCATCATTTTTCTTCGCATTCTCAGTGCTTCTACCCCAACTGACAACGTGTGGCTAATTAAAATCCCGAACAGTGAGGAAATGAGATACACCGCACTGACTCGTGGTGTATTGCTGAAAACCAAGTGCAAAATTGCCTCACGGCTAGTTGTACCGTTTTTATCGCTGTGGTTTTCATTGGTAGGGCGCGCCTACAAGAAAACTAAAAAGCCAACATGAAAAGAGTTCGACCGCCGGGCTGAATGAAATCTAGTCAGGCCTCTGGCTAGATATCTTTTCACTTTTCAACACTTTCGGATGCGCCTTTGAAACTCGAAGATATTTCTTATAATGTCCCGACATTTAGGCGTGATCGCTTCCGAATGATGTTTTTCACCGTAGTGGCTTCCTCGCTGGCCAGCCTGGCCGGATGGAAATTACTTTTTCTTCCGTGTGCATTGATTTTACTACAGACTTCGGTGTCTGACCAGCAGAATGTACTTACACTTTTGTCGTCCCTTTTCCTCAAAAACGATCCTACAGGATCCATGTATGTCCTTTCAGGTTGAGTGCCTTTCGCTGTCAAAAATCAATGTCCCGGTAAGGAGCAATAAGAACCAAAACTAAACTAGAGCCTATCCTTATTGTTCCCTTCGCTTATCGTATACCTTGGTAGAGCGTCGTATGAGCTTCCGGGTTGGAAAATTCCAGTATGAGTCTGAATCCGCATATCATTACACGGAGCTCGAAGATGATGGTACAACAGTGTGCTCTCAAAAATGAGGATATTGCACGAAATGTCGTCTGGGTGAGCTTTTTAGGCCTCGACCATTGATGTCTGCCGATGTGGCCTAGACAAAAAGAAAAGGAATAGTGCAGTCCTCGGTTCTTTATTCCTCTTCCTCCACTGTCCTTGCAAGAAACATTCGCCGGCTAGCACAAAACAATGTTTCCTTAAAAGTACGTCACTTTTTAGTTCGTGTTTTTCGTTTCCGGGTCATTTTTCAAGTTTCTTATGATATTGTTTTTCACTTGCTTCTCCCGCGCTGATGCGGACGCTGTCTTTTATCGGAAGATTTATACGGAAAATTCCTCGTGAATCTTAATGCAAATAAAAACGGCTGTCTGTCATTGTTTGTTTGGTTTCTTAGTTTTCGTTTTTCTGCTTGACACACTTCCTGTTTACGCAACAAATTTTCACTCGAAAGACAGCACCCGTGTCATCCCCACTCTCTCTTAGCCCCATCTTGTTGCGTTGGACAAGCATTAAGGAATGCCTGGTGACTCAGTTCTGGATCCTTCTTTTTTCTTTTTGTCTTAGCCTCGTTTCCTCGTTTTGTCCTTTCACCTACCCTTTGGAAGAGGATGAAAGAAAAAGGAAGAAAGATGGACAAGTTTGGAAGAAAAATATTCGAGGCCTTTGTCAATCTTCGCGCTATGGCCTGGTGCGTGCTTGAGTGAAGCTTCCGTGGCCACTCCTCAGCACGGAACTGCAATTCCTTCTTGGTGATTCACAAGTGTCCTTTTCTTTTTAATCTTTGGGAAAACTACCACACTTGTGCACTTCATCCCGCGTGCTTTGGTTTTAGGACCTTTTTTTTTTCATCACTGTCCGCTGCCATGCTTGTTTTTTTAATGTTATGCGCGCTCAAAGACAAATCATAACTGTCGATACGGACTTCAATAATACTCCAAAATCTAGCGCCTTCTTTTGTACTTCTTACTCCTGTCTTGAGTTCCAGAGCCGAAGGCCCTTTTTAGAATCCATCACCCAGTGGCCTCCAACGCAACCCCTTCTAATCCTTGCAATCATTTGTGCTTGATTCGTAAGCGCACTATATAGAGCTTCTTCTCCGTGTCATGACGTAAGCACGACGAGGTGTCGGGTGGAAGCGGAAGTCTCACTAAACGCGGACGAGCTAAAAGTGGCAACAGCGCGCACCTGTCGGCAGACGGCGTTGCGTCCGCAGTTGCGGAACCAGACGGCTTCCGGGTTTGACACACGTCTTTATGCAGACGACACGGCTCTTCCTGGGCGCAAGCATCGTAGCGTACAGAGCGCCGACGGGGTGTCGCAATCCACCTTTTTGGGTTTTCGCCGCCGTATACGTCGTGAGAAACCCTTCTTGCGTCATGTCAGAGGGGGGCTGATGGGGAAAGCAGGGGTACTACTTCCGGTTTCTTCGAGAAACAGGAAGTGGTATTGCATCCCAAAGCAGGCACGTTGCGTCATACGTGAGCCTATGCAAATACACTCGTTCACACACTTGCCCAGAGCGCTCGAAAAAGATACTCTGCAGTGCATCTATGACAATCGCCGCTGCCTGGAGGGTCCGATGTACATTTTAAATGCATGAGAAAAATACTAAGCACTGAAATGTACTATCGGGGACAAAAGTGGTATACTCCACGCAGTGGAAGCCAGAGCAACGAACAACTGCATCGTAACGCGATCTACAGGCGGCATCTGGGATGAAGGCAGCCAATAGGAGCCCTTTATTATCTGCACGCATGTCGTTTGACTGGCTTCAATTTTTCATGTTTTAGTCGGCGTTACGATGCAGTTTTCTGTTGCTCCGGCTGCCGCTGCGTAGAGTATGCCACTTTTGTCCCCGATAATACATGCATGATGACGTCCGGCATCAAGCCCCAGGACAATCGTATATGACACAAGTAGTAGAAATACACCTTTAAAAACGTGCGTTCTTTTCTTGGTGATGGCCTCATTGATGACTGGACCTCATTAGTGGCAGCACAAATACAGCGTGAATACAGAATACTTGCATGAGGGAGTAGGGGTCAATACAATACCCATTTCTTGCTAGAATTGCACCCCGAAAAAGTCGTGCACCATGCAGGTAAAAGCGTCGACTCATTAGGATCCAGCGGCACTGAGGATCGAACTCCCACCTCTTGCGCACGAGGTGGGTTCTCTTCAATTTATTCTGTATCGATCTCTCTACTCTCTTTTGGGTTCATAATATGGAGGCGAATGAACTAGGCTGAAAATCCTTCGGGTGTTCACAAAGTCTCTACACTTGTTTGTTTGCGTTTTGTTCCGTTACATGAATTCCGGGTCTGATATAGGCGTAAACAAATTTTTTATTAGATAACGAACACGTTATGAGAGTCAGCATGTTATAGGCGTTTGACCCGTAGATTTTAGTCTTTAGTGTAGATCCAGATCTTGCCTTGAATAGTTGTGACTAAAATTACCTGGTAAAAAAAAAAAGCGGATATTTTAGACCGACATCGCGGCAAGTACCGAGCGCTGTAAATGAGCCTTTACTTCTATCGCTGCTGTCAGCAGAAGCCATCGCATCTTATCGGTTGCGCAGAGATAGGAGCGTCTAGGCTATTTCTGACTGGAAGACTACCGTAGGTGAGCCCCTATAGGCTAAATGTAAATGACCCCTTCTTTGTCACCCTGTCTCCCCAACTGCCATCTACCCCTTTTCGCGTATCAGAATACGAACGGCTACTTTCCACGCCATTAGGAAACCCCAGGGGCTCCCCGTAGCGGTAGCCGACGGTTCGATACGACCTGGGAACGGTGCACTGCTGACGCGGATTGCGTCAGCGGCCTATGCCCCGGTGTCTCCTGGCGACCTTCAGCTCATCCCCATTCTCTCTACACCTCCCGTTCCATCAGTGTCCACGCACTCCTCTATACCGATATGGGGTCCTCTTTTGGCCCATTCCTGTTCGCTTCAGGCTGTCACCTTTTCCAGTACTCGCTATTTCAATGGAAGTCTGTCCGCGCGTGTGTGTATGCAATGGAGGAATAAAAAGATATAAAACCATGACGCAGCTTCGCGTGAAAGCCCACTGGCTAAGTGGTGAAAGAAGAAGCTTAATACAGTCGGCGCAGCTCGTCAGGCACTACGCCTAGCAGTCTAACAGGCGTGCTTCCATTCAAACTCCTTATTCGTGTAGGGATCATGTCGGGGAAACAGTTCGGGTGACCACACATTTAGCCGAGTTAGGTTACTCGGGTAAGAAAAATGGCTAGGTGAACGGCATCAATAGTGTTCAGCTTGCGAAGGCTACCTTTGCGAAGGCTGCCTTGGGCTACCCTAGACGTTGCAAATATCCTTCCCCATAGCCATTACCCGCTCTACTTCCCACCTCTTCACATTCTTTTTTTCTTTTTGCCCTCTTTCACGCTGCGATCGCAAGGGCAGGCATCTGTGTCGGCGTTCTTTTACGCCCCCTCCTTTCCCTAATCCATATGGTCGTGTGCCTCTGTGCAGATGTCGGCGCGTTTCTGGGAGTTTTGGGAAAGCAGGTATACACAGGCAGGCGGGGGAGCAAAGATGAATGAGCGGATAAAGTGGGATCCCCGTCTGTCGGACCAGCAGCTGCTGCAAGTTCACGCGCATCCTCTTGACGCAACCCCGAGGAGTGTCTATAACGTTTCCACCGTGAATTCCCGTGCAGACCTTGTCGATACTGGCCCGTTCTTCCCACTCATGAGACGAGAATAGACTCGCCTGCAGACCAAGGTGCCTCTTCCGAAGGCCACGCACGATCGAGTGTTTCCATTTACGACGCAAGCGCTGGCGTGTGTGCGCGTGCACGGCCCCTAGCACTGAGGCGTCGTGAAGACGAGCCTCCGGCGCCGTGGTGGTTCAGCTGCCGTTGCGGTCTTGGCGGCTGAGCGGCGTGGCCTTTGCGACAGAGTTTGCTTATGATTCGCTTAGCGACGACTACGTAACAAGGTTCACGCCAGCGCACTTTTAGTTCCTGACGGCACGTCGCAGAGCTCCCGTGAGTTGAGAACGGACGCGTTGCGTCAAGGATTGAATGGTGCGGTGTGTTGTCAGAGCTATGGTGACAGGTACGTACGTGGAAACGATGACAGGTCAGGTGCAGTGCGAAGGCAGCGACAAAAATGAGCCATGAGTTATAAGCGCTTCTGATTATGGTGAATCGAAGCCGTTGGCTGCGAGATAGCAGAGCGCGGCCAATACTTCTGTGTACTGTGTCTCTTTCTGAAGGACCCTTGTTTTGCCCTCCAGTGTTGAGACTCGGTAGCTGTCGCTAAACGCCAAATGATGTGAGTCGCCGAATTCACGTAAATAAATTACAGCCGGATAGGCAAGTCAACTTGTTTAGTAAGCAATGCTATCTATCTTTCTTTTTTTTCTTTTTTTCAAGTGCTTTCGACTGGCCGAGTCAGTCCACAAGAGAGTTGGAACGGTGGCGCAGTAGCTCCGACGTTCGGCTTGCCGGCCCAAGGTAGCGGGAGCAAACCCTGAAAGTTGCGGCTACTTTTCCATGGAGGCGAAACGCATATGAAGACGTAAAACTTCCCATTGTCGGTGCGAGGCAAAGAATCCCAGATTTTTGAAAATATTCCGGAACAGCGCTCTATGACGGGCTCTCCATTTCACAATGTGCAGTTTCGGGACGTTAAACGTAAAAAGTACCAAGGCAACAACGGCGTGTCCGTTGTCCACTTTCCCATTCTGTCTTCTAAACGTATTGTGGCGGACTACACGATGACGAAGTGGGTAGTGGCGCGGGCGGCAGCGATCGCGCCAGGCCATTAGCGCTGTTAAAATCATTGTAACTAAAACATTCGAAATAATGCCGGCTTACGGAAAGCTCCCCCTTTATATTTTACGGTACATAATTCTCTGATTCCTCAGGTAGAAACTGTTCGCATTCTTGGTCTTCTCCTCCATACATCTGGGACTGGTACCCAGTGGCTGACAGCCACCCGTGAATCGGCTCACGCTACTCTAGGTCTGATTCGTCGCATAGCTATGCGCTCTGGTGGCGCACGTGCTCATACGGCCCGCCAGCTTGTGCGCTCTATCCTTCAGCCACGGATAGTATATCAGGCACAATTTCAACGTCTCAACCGCCGGCAGTGAGACTCCCTTGAAGATATCAATCGTGAGGCTATGCTCGCCATAGCACATCTGCCTCGTTTAACACCCATACCTGTGCTACAGGAGTTCGTCCAACTTAATACACTCAGTGAACTCATCGACCAACGGGTGGCAAACAGAGCTCGAAAACAGTCTCTCAAACTTCATCGTTTAAAGACAGTTCCTCCGTGGTCATACTGCCAGCTCACAGACAATCGCCCCACTGTTTCCCCGTCGGTATCAGCCGCGTATCTGTCTGAAGGGTGCATATTATACACGGGTGCATCACATTCTGCAGAGAGGGGAGTTACTGCTGTGTATTGTCCATCTCATCCGCATCTCAACTCTTGCGCGACGTATACCGCGGATATGTGCACTCCACTGGCATTGGAACTTCAAGCCATTTACAATGTCATTACTTCCCTTCCGCACGTTCCCACATTAGATACAGTTCATATTTACACCGACTCCCTCGCCGCCCTTAAACAGCTGAAGGCTGTTCGAGGCACATTGCAGATTTCACAATCACTTCATGTGCTCTGCGCAAAGTACCCATGTCCTGTGCGCGTACATTGAATTCGCGGCCATACTCAGGATCCACATAACATTCAAATGGATGCTATGACTCACCTTTTCGCCTCAGACGACCCGCCACTTTTCCCTCTTGCCCCAGATCCGTTCCTGTCATGTTTCCGATTCCCAAGTTCTACGCCAGCGAACACGCGCTGTATTTTCTCCGTGTTCGCAACCCTCTCCCCCGTAGTCTTACTCGGCAGGAGGAGGTATCCGTGCGCCGGATTCTGGCAGGGGCAGCTCTGACACCATCTGTCCATCATCGGTGGCGTGCAAAAGATCTGCCAGCTACTGACAGGTGCCCTCACTGTGGCGCTGCAACAGACATTTGTGATGAGCTGCACTTGTTGTGGAGTGCCCAGCGATGGCTGCCATTAGAAAACGGCTCATCAGGGAGGTGGGCCTGCGGTGGAACCGCGAACGGGACTATGTGAAGTGGACTGTGAACAATCATTTCGCCTCTGCAACTTCCTCAGCGCCACGGGTCTCCGCTCCTTCTATTAAGTTCCTATCTCCCGTATTCCTTCCCCTTTTTTTCAACTTATGCCAAATGGCACCATTTTTGAATTAAAAAAATCATGCCATCGCCATCTGCCGTGCAGTCCTGTCTTCATCGGCTTGCCAGGCCGCCCAAGACCACCAAATGAGTCGAATGAATTCCGTTCGACCGCGTTTGAAACGCCTTTGTACCACGGGTTTAAATCCGCGTAAAGCCACCACTATATAGGCGTCAGAAAGCTACAGAGCGAGTATTTTTTACAGTGGGGTGTCATGTGAAGGTGACGATCGAGAGGGGAACACACGACCAACGTAAACGAACTTAGTCGTAACATATAGTGCTAGATTACAGAGGCCGCAAGCGGGCGGAGCTGTTGCTTGCTGGCTATAACAACCCCCCCCCCCCCCGTTCTCCCGTGTTTCTGCTTAAAACTTCGCCTGGTGCGGAAAAGGTCAGGAACAAGGCCTACAGGCTTGAGACGTCTATTTAGACGTCTGAAGCCTGTAGATCTTGCGCATCTGTTGCTTCCACGGCTCAAGGACAGTCAGATGGGGCGCACTCAGCTGTTGCAGCGGCCGATGCGGACATTCTATTGCGTTTGTGCGCAAATTCTAGACAAACGCATTTTTCAACGGGAAGTTTTTATTAACTCCATTTTGCGCATATCTTAAGATATCACAACAACACTCAATATATCCGCATATCCCAACCTCGGGACACTTGTATTCTTTTGCTATTTATTGTCAAAAACACACCCCGTCGGTTTTCTATGGCATTCTTAACTACTCGGTTCGAGCGCAGGACAAACTTTAAAAGCAAGATTTTGGTACGCATCGGGAGATTAGACCTTTCTCATCAATGCACTCGTAACAGTACGGTATTCCGAAGTTTCCTCACGACCGCAAGTAATGGCCAACAAAGCTGGACTTGCAATCCAGACTCTAACACAGTCGTTGACGGCAGTTATCCTAGTGCCCAATAGCGGGACACTTCATGAACGCGACTACCACGTTCTGGTTTTGTCACAAGGGTCTTCACAGCCGCGGTGTCGATGTCACATGCACAGATCGCTGCCATTCAGACTTAGGAGCTATTTTCACGTTGAAACAGATATACCTCTGTGCTTAATCTATTTTACCACACTTCTTATGCAATTAGTTGCGTGGGGGACATTACCTACATTTTGTAGTAGCCATCTTTGGTGTAGTCGGTGTTGTGCGCCGTAACGGCAAACTCATTTCATCACGTACTGCGGAGTTTGCTATTGCTTTCTACAGATCTCATGTGGACAGGAGAATGGGCATTGCACCTGGTAACGTAGAATCCCAGAAGTGGCGGACTACGTGTGCACCGCTGCTTTATCATCTGCGAGACATCTGGAAGATTATAACGATGTTACAAGTCATGGATTCACTTGCCGCGTGTCTTCCATACCCGCAGCGATGGCGCAGTGGCTAAGGCATTCGGCATCCCATCCCAATATCGGCGGACCAAACCCTGGCAAATGCGGCCGCATTTCCGCAGAGATGCAATCCAAAACCTCCCTTGTGCTGTGCGATTTTCGCGTACGTCAGAGAATTCCAGGAGGATGAAGTCAATCCGAAATCTTCCACTACGGCGTCAACCATATATAGACCATGCGCAACTTCGGTGCATTGAACCACGCATACCAGACCGCTTCGCTTCCATAAGAAAAAAGGAGCTGTTCAAAGGCCGCCACTGCACGATGCTCACCACTGGCAGATGCCGCACGTGTTTCTCTCAATACCATTCCTGTCCGCGCTTCGCTGACGCACTTCGCTTTGAAAGTCGTGCTCGCGAACAGATGCTTTCCAGGAAAACCCAGGGGAATACGCGAGCGTTGGAAGTTCAACTGTTCTGAACTTCTATTATCTTTGCCGCTGAATGATCAGCGAAATAAAAGAAAATATCAAAATGATCCGCGATTCCGACCTCAGAAGCAGCTATAGCAACTGCGCACGTAGTGTTGTGCTCAGCGTTGAGACAAAGTGCATATCTGACGTCACCACTGAAGCCTATTGTTCTCTTCCTGGTACGCTTTTTCTCAAACATTTGACGGTTGTTCTTCATGACCAAGCCGGTTCAGATAAAATCAAGGTTCCTTGTGCATGCAACAACAAGAATCGAGACAGAAAACCAAAGAAAAACGAACACAGAGACGAGCGCTGACTCGCAACCAATATTTATTGAGGGCACCACGTACATGATTCGTCAGTCTTGTGAAATTGCAGATCCAGAGCACATGAGCAAAGCACTTTCAAGGGGTATCTCTCTAATGATCGCATCAGCTAGGCGAAGAGCCTTTATCAAAACAAGCCCTCCCGCTCCCTCACTTTCTTTCTTTGCCCACCTGTAAGACTCATGAAATATCAAGACCCGAAACTTCTTTATTAACCACGAATAAAAAAAAAACAATATGTTGCGAGTCAGCATCATCTTCATCATCAGAATGACTACGCCCACTGCAGAGCGAAGGCCTCTCCCATGTCTCTCCAATTAACCCTGTATTTTGCCAACTGCACCCACCTTATGCCCCACACCTTCTTAATCTCATCCGCCCACCTAACTATCTGCCGCCCCTGCTAGGCTTGCCTTCTCTTGGAACCCACTCCGTTACCCCTAATGACCAGCGGTTATCTTGCCTTCACATTGCATGCCCTGCATAGCCCTTTTCTTCCTTTTGATTTCGACTAGGATGTCATTAACCCCCGTTTAATTGTTTCCTCACCCACTCTCCCGCTTCCGGTCTCTTAACGTTACACCTATCATTTTTCTTTCCATAGCTCGCTGCGTTGTACTCAACTTGAGCTGAACCCTTTTCGTTAGCCTCCACGTTTCTGTAGGTGAGTACTGGTACGATACAGCTGATGTATACTTTTATGTTGAGAGATACTGTAGTAGTAGTAATTGGTTTTTGCGGAAAGGAAATGGCGCAGTATCTGTCTCATATATCATTGGACACCTGAACCGCGCCCTATGGGAAGGGATAAAGGAGGGAGTGAAAGAAGAAAGGAAGATAGAGGTGCTTTAGTGGAGGGCTCCGAAATAATTTCGACCACCTGGGGATCTTTGACGTGCACTGACATCGCATAGCACAGGCCGCCTTAGCGTTTTTATGGAGGCAAAACGCTAAGGCACCCATGTACATCGCGATGTCAGTGTCCCCAAAAACCATTTGTTGTTATAACTTCTGCTGCTGCCAGGCTTCCACTGCAAGGCTTGGCTGTTGGCTCCTAGCGCCCCCATTTGGCCTAGCTGGCCGGAGCCAATTGCACATAGTTTTGCACTCCCCATTGTGGACGCTGCATGTGGCCTGCGTGACGGTTTGTGGCGTGACTTCGCTAACCGCGCATTTGTGTGTGTGTGTGTGTGTGTGTGTGTGTGTGTGTGTGTGTGTGTGTGTGTGTGTGTGTGTGTGTGTGTGTGTGTGTGTGTGTGTGTGTGTGTGTGTGTGTGTGTGTGTGTGTGTGTGTGTGTGTGTGTGTGTGTGTGTGCGTGCGTGCGTGCGTGTGCGTGTGCGCGTGCGCGTGCGCGTGCGTGTGCGTGTGCGTGTGCGCGTGCGCGTGCGCGTGTGTGTGTGTGTGTGTGTGTGTGTGTGTGTGTGTGTGTGTGTGTGTGTGTGTGTGGCTCCTTGAACATTACTACAGCATTAGCGGCAATAGCTCAACTACGGCGACTGTCAACGGCATCTAGACCAGTACTGACTGGACAAGTGGCACAGATGGGTGGAGGAACGGTCTTCCAAGCATCCGTTGCCATCATACGAAGACCGACAGCTTGATGCTCATATCCTTTAAAACAGTGTATGCAGTGATCTTATTGTTTGATTTCTTTGTGCGAAATTAGATTCATCAAAAACTTTCCTGTCATGTCAAGAGTATTAACTCATCATGTGGCCTTCACTAATGGGCGTGTGGATAAAGATACGTTATAAAAGCGCGCAAGGGCAGCACTCTGCTGTCCCAAAGAAAATATTGAAAAAGATTCTTGTAAGAACCACAGCCAACATTTTCATGACCCACGCAGGCTTAGCCTTGAAAATGCATGCGCACAGGAGCTTCCAGGTGCCACACGCAGATTGCACACCAGGCAACGGGTCATCATCATTGTGAACTTCTTTGTCCTCCGCAAACTCCTCTTTTCCCTGTCAGTATTAGTGTCATCAGCGACAGCTTTTTGTGGCTGTCAGCTGAGCATGTGTTGCGGCTTTTGTGTCCTGTTTGCTTTTACTTGCATGAACTGCCGCCGAGCATTGGAATTAGCGCGATCGGCAAGCATCCTAAGAGCAACACTTCTGATTTTAAATTGAAAGTCGTAGTGTTTGCTCTCGAACACGGCAAGCATGCGACAGGCAGGAAATTCGACATGGAGGAGAAGTGCGCTCGATGATCGTGCAACTAGTGCAACTGGAAGGATTGATTGATGTGTTGCTTTAACTTGAAAAAAAATTTAATATTCACACATTGTGTACATGGGCCGCACCCCAAAAATTCCAGTATAGGCTGCTGTTAATGATGAGAGATACTGGTAAACTGCCGTTCATGATCCGATGGAGCCTGCTAATGCGCTCCACCCCATT
Source organism: Amblyomma americanum (assembly GCF_052857255.1). Classification (NCBI taxonomy): domain Eukaryota; kingdom Metazoa; phylum Arthropoda; class Arachnida; order Ixodida; family Ixodidae; genus Amblyomma; species Amblyomma americanum. Next base: position 144,567,003 of record NC_135501.1, on the reverse strand, counting down.
CTTATTCTCCTATTTATTTCCTTCTCATGATCCGGAACAGCGGCCACTACCTGCCCTAAGTAGACGTATTCTTTTACCACTTCCAGCACCTCGCTGCCACTTGTGAACTGTTGGTCCCTTGCTAGGCTGTTGAACATTATTTGGTTTTCTGCATGTTAACTTTTAGATCCGCCCTTCCGTTCTGCCTGCCTAACTCGTTGATCATGATTTTCAGTTCATCCTCTAAGTGAGTCAGCAAGGCAATGTCATCAGCGAATCGCAGAAATCACCAGGTATTCTTCATTAACTCTATTCCCAACTGTTCCCAATTAAGGCCCCAGAATACCTCCTGTAAACAGGCGGTGAATAGCATTGGCGAGATCGTGTCTCTCGGCCTGACGCCCTTCCTTATAGCAACTTATTGTTGACTTTACGGAGTACTATAGTAGCTTTGCAGTTCCAGTATCTTCCAGTATTTTCACATAAGTCTCTTCTACACCCTGATTCCGCAATGCCTGCACGACTGCTGATTTTTCCACTGAGTCAAATGCTTTCTCGTAATCAATGAAGGCTTTATATAGGTTGGTTATATTCTCTGCATTTCTCTATCTCCTGATTGATAATGTGAATAAGATCTATTGTCGAATACCCTTTACGAAAGCCTGTCTGATCATTTGGTTGGGTAAAGTCTAAGGTTGCCCTGACTTTGCTAGCGATTACTTTAGTAAATATCTTGCAGGTAACGGAGAGTAAGTTGATCGGCCTGTAATTTTTCAAGTCCTTGGCGTCTCCTTTCTTATTAATTAAGATAATATTAGCGTTCTCCCAAGCTTCTGCTACGGTCGAGGTCATTATGCATTGCGTATACATGGTGGCTAGTTGTTCTAGCACCAATCTCCCCTCCGTCTTTCAAAAGATCTGCTGTTACCTGATTCTCACCAGCTACTCTTCCCCTTAGCATTGCTACCTAAGGCTTTCTTCACTTCCTCTTTCGTTACTGACGGGATGACGCATTGGTGTTCGCTACTGTCTCTGTCTACTGTCTCTGTCTGTATAGATTTGGGTAGAATTCTTCGGCTACTTTAACTATCTGATCCATATTGCTAATGGCATGGCGAGTCATCACTTGGTTCTCAAAATCTTCTTGTTTTGTATTTCGTCTCGTTTCGCTCTGCTCTAACCACAGTGAACTATTACACCCTTGCCCAGCATCCAATGTTTTTTTTAAATAAAGATCACTAACAATCATATTATGTATTTTAAAACACATTTAATCACATAGTTCATGTATCATCATAAAAAGACACACTAACCATCATCAGTCTAATTACACCCATTGCAGAACATAGGACTTTCCCATTATCCTAGAATTAACCAATCCGGTGCCAACTAGGCCTCCCTGTCTCCACAAACTTCCGAATCTCATGCACCCATCTGACTTCCTGCCACCCCGCGCTACGCTAGCATTCTCGAGAAATCCTGTCCGTTATCGTTAAGAGCAATCGATTGTCTTGTCATAACGTTACATGCCCTGCCCATGAGCATTTCTTTTTTCTGACTTGAGTGAAAGCAACAATAACTCATGTTTGTTCCCTGGCCCATTCTCCGCTCTACCTGTGTTTGAACTTTACACCTATCATTTTCGTTTCCATTGTTTGCTTCGCTTTACTCAACTTAACTCAAGCCTATCCATTAGCGTCCATGTTTCTGCCATTTTGGTGAGCACTGGCAACACACTACTGCAAAATACTCCAGGGGCACTGGTGAGCTGCTATTCATCGCCTGGGACAGCTCTCGGCTGCATTATTATTCTCTTGGCTACTTGACTTCGGTAGACCAGAGCTGCAGTCACTACTTGTCTATGGGTAGACCTATTGTATTACCACTTCCAGTGCATGGCCGCCTAATAGAAGCTGTTTTCCTTGCTCAGACAGCTGAACGTTATCGCAACTGTCTTCATATTCATTTGTGGACCTGTCAATCGGCTTTGCCAATCTATGTTCCCAATAATGATCTGCAATTCGTGTCCTGAGTTGTATAGCAAAGCAATGTTTTCTACACATCGAAGATTACTGAGTTATTTTCAGTTATCTTTTATTCCGAACTCTTCCCAATCCAGTTCACTGAATATTTCCTTTCCTGTAAACACTCGGTTAAGAGCAGTGAATAAATCCTGTAATTTTGCCTGGCACCTTCCGTGGTTTATATTTTTATCCCTTTCCCTGCGGAGGACTGCATTCGCTTTGTGACCCCTGCAGATATTTTCCAACACCTTGACATTTGCGACATCTACTCTTTGGTTGCGCAGTGCCCTTGGTATTTGAGCATTCCACGATACCCTGCTGTGTGCACGTAAATTCCTGGGAGCTCATCCGAATGTTTACGTAGCTCCTTGCACTCTCCTATTTAATCATCATTTGTGTTCCTTCCTCTCCCTCTATCTTTTCTTCGTTTGCTCTCGCTTCATTTCTTTTTTCATTCCATATAACAATCGTCCCTTCTCTTCTGCACCTTACTCTTCATGCTCTCCGAGACTCCAATCTATATTCACCATCTGTTCCTCCCTTCCTCCTTGCATTTCTTTGCCTTCGTCTGCGGAGCCGTGCGCATAGAACAATTCTAAAACATCACGACTGCCTCGCAGCAAATTCTTCCTTTTTTCCTTCAGGACGACAGCAGCAAAGCACAACGCAGAAAACACGAAGCGAAGGCAGACCCATTGTCCTGTCTGTCCTCTGTCAGCCGCCTTCGGATAGAAACAGATTTCGCGCCGTGACCGGGAGGCGATTTGTTTATATTTGCGGACAAACAAACTGGAGCGCAGAAACACACACACGTATGCCACGTACGCAGCGTGGCAAGCTTCTTATACGATGCTTGGTCCTATATGGGCTGCATTCCGTGATGCACCGCACCTGGGACAAAGTGGGCGGGTGCTTCCGCATGTTTACGGGCACTTCGCGTGCTTCTGACTGCACTGCGCACGCCCAGAGCAGCTGCACCCGGTTTACTTTTTTTTGCGCGCCTATAAATGGGCAAGCATTTGTTTCGTGCAGCGGGCACATTTCGAGGTTGAGTTGAGTTGCGTTGAGGTTGCTGCGAGCTACACGTAGGATTAGCCTTGCTGATTTTGCCGGCAGTTGCTCCACAGTAGTGAAACTTAAGTGTTATATATAAGGTCTACAGCTCAGTAGCATACCTGAGTCCTGGCTGAGCTAAATCGCAATACACATAGTCACCCATAATAGTCAATAGTCAAAGGCTGAACGCGGCCAGCACGTTTTTGAACAGAACGAAAGAAATCGGTCTGCCGTGGCGTCATTCGGCTGCGGAAACAGACTTTGCGCCCTTCCTTTGTGAAGAATAATACCGTATGAGAGGCTTACTTCGGGGTAAAATGCATCGCCATCGTAATATTTCTTAACTGTAATGTTGCGCGTCTGAGCTCACGGGATATAATTACGCATGCATTATAATCCAAAAGTCGCATGTTACAAAACCCAGGTGCTCGAAATGAATCCGCATACCCTCTAATGCTGTGACTCTTTCTCTCCCTTTTCGTTTTTCCACCTTCTCGGTCATCCCCTCCCACGTGTCCGGACTGAGGTGTCCACCCATCGTGATACAGTTACGGCGCCTTTCCTATTGTAATAACCAATTTTTCATACGATTAAATCTAGCTGCGATAAGAAAATTGTTTCCACCATTTACTCGTTTCCTCGGCCATAGAGAAAGTATGGAGCAGGAAACAGGGTTCTTACAGAATGCGCCGAGCGCCGCCCGTTCGGCTACTGTTCCGGAGTTTCCGGGTTCGAACCCTACCGCGGCGGCTGCGTTTTTATGCAGGCAAAACGCTAAGGCGCCCGTGTGCTGTGCGATGTTAGAGCACGTTAAAGGTCCCCACGTGGTCGAACTTATTCCGGAGCCCCTTACTACAGCACCTCTTTCTCCCTTCTCCTTTCACTCCCTCCTTTATCTCTTCCCTTACGGCATGGTTGAGATGTCCAACGATACATGAGACAGATACTGCGCCATTTCCTTCCCCCAAAAAACCAATTAATAATTATTATTACAGAATGCGCATGCGCCACCTTTGCCCATGTGCTGCTGGCTGGCGTATAGACCACACGACCATGTGTGCAACCTGGGCGGTATGTAGATGAGGCAATGGAGGAAGGGGGGAGGGGCTATGGTTGCCCCCTCTAATTATACCTCTCAGAATTATAAGAAACACCTAGTTTCGCCCTATTGATAAGATTCATCGCTCATTCAAATATTCACTTGAATCACGGCTACCGTACCACTTCTTAATGCAGTCGATTGCTCAACAAAAACACTGTACAATCCAGATTGACTGTTAATCAGGTTAACTTCCGCTGCCTCCAACAAAGGAAGCTTTTATCGTATTGATTTCTCAAAAGTAAAGAATTGGAGTTTCCCTTCTGCATCTGAATTCAGGTCCGTGACTCACATTTTTTGTGTGTGTGTGATTATATCGTCCCTGGACCCACTTGTTTTAGTTTCATGCACTCAAGCCGGAAACTTATCAGGAAAGTAAAGGTCGAAAGTTATCTCGTTTTTTGTTTTTCTCACAATCAGAATCACCTCACTCATCGTATGCTGGAAGAGTCGGAACCCCGCATCCGCGGGATGTCCAACGGTGCATCCAACTAGAGAGAGCCTAGCCGCGCGTGGTTTCCGCGCGGACGACCCCTTTATAACCGTAAACCGCGAATTCATCGGTCGGCTGCTGGGCCGCCGGCTTTCTTTTCACTTCCGCCAAAGGAAATAAAACGCTCCAGACTTGTTTGCCTCTCTGTTCCCTCCTCTGTAAAACCCGTACGCGCGTTGTCCCTTCTTTGCATCACTTCTCTATCTCTTTGCGTTCCTGTACACGTGTTTCTTATGACTTCCTTTCAGCGTCGCTGGTCAGCCGGCCACATTGGCGCTTCCTTCTTTGTTATGCCTTTTGGAAGTGCGCGTGCAAAGTTCAACAGAAGCGCAGAGAGAATGTTGATTTTATTTTCGAAAACTGGATGCACAAATATATATCTTTTGTCCTCACCTCTCACCCCATGCTGTACACTCAGTTCTCTCCCTTCCACCTCCTCTCTCCTAGAGTTGCTGGCTATCGTCGGTGCAGTTGAAAAAACAGCGCGCGTTTGCTGAGCGCTTCATTCGTGCTCTTGAATGCAATGCCTTCAAAGTTTCCTTCCTCCCATAAGTATTCGCAGCACGGGAAATTGATGTACATGTCCCGCCGAAAGTAAACGGGACACGGTTCCGTCGTCTTTGTGTGCTCGGACCCCGTCGAGCGTTGCAAATCCAGAAGCGCAGTACGTCGTTGCGAAAACCTTGTGCTTACACTCTGGAAACAGACCCTCGCTCTTTTCAAAAGCTTCGTCGCCGTTTCTGTTCTGTTTTGCATATGCCATACGGCACTTAAACCTGCCATCTAGTTTACATTTTCTACGAGATGTTGGATTAGTTCGGTTCTTTTTCGTCTTGTATTTCTAATAGCTGTGTACGCATCTTTTTCTTCCTCCATAACCGCATAATTTTTGAACAGTTAATTTTACTTTTGTGTAGACGGCCCCAGTCACTTCTTGATACACTGAAAAGTGGCGGCAAGACAAAAGAATAACACGATTAATCAATACCCATCGTATAATTTGTATGGTTGGTGGGCGTAGTGTGCGCGTCAGTACCGTGTCGCTGCTCATGCGTTGTCTTCTAACTCTAATATTTTTCTTTTATGCGCTGTTCATGCCTTGAGATACATTGATTCGGATTCGGGTTCTGATTTTTACATTATAGGTGACCAGATAATCTATGAACTTGAATGCTTTCACATCACCATAACAGCCCAGTAGATTTAGAGGCCACGTAGTCATCCTGCGACACGATTACCTTGTCCGAACTATCTTGAATATGAAGCGAATCAGAATTTTCGATTGTGCCCATCTTCATTTCTATCCCTATTAGGTGCTGTTTATGGGCTCATGTACCGATGTATTTAGGTGCCTTTCCCAACATGGTACACGTTAAATCCTGCATTCTAGCTGCTGCTCAGGCTCGGCCTCCATCACTTGGACAAAGAACGCTCGAATGCAAAAATGCGTAAAATGTCGTTAACACTACTTGGACCGCACATTGCACCATTCGTAGGGGACTACCTATGGCTGATGTTCCTTTCCATTTAGCCAATAAACTAGTAGTGGTCGTCTTTGCAGGGAATAGTGCAAGTAGCAACTCAGGTAGAGCCCCAAGGACTAACCACTGCTGGACGTTTAGTCATATCGGACTTAGGGCACACACGAAGCCTCTTACAGACGGAGTATAACGCATAAACACGCAAACACGCCTAGTAGTTTAATGAAAATCCCACAGCAACACTATACCTATGCATGCACAGAGTAACCCCTGTTGTTCTGGATAACCTTGTAGAGTAGTTTGCTGCTACCTTCATGGGCCAATTAAAACAGCGGGACCTGAACAGAAGACCATTGTTGCTAGGCTGCCTCGTTGCAGCGTTTCTTTACAAAACTAAAGCTCCATCGAGGTCCTCTGATTTCTTGTCGCATTATAGTGCACCCTTCATTTTGTCCAAAGAAACGCGGTTCGCCATCAGGAGGTGTTTCCATGATGACTGCCAAAAAAACTTGTGAGGTTGTGGAGAGGGTGTACATGAAACTTCCACCGCCAATTTCGCCTACAGTAGTGTTTTACCTCGGTGTCTCCCTATTCGTACGGATTCCATTCTTGAACGCGGCGGTTGCGTTGTTATGGAGGAAAAACGCTAAGGTGCCCGTGTGCTGTGCGATGTCAGTGCACGTTAAAGATCCCCAGGTGGTCGAAATTATGCCGGAGCCGGCCACTACGGCATCTCTTTCTTCCTTTCTTATTTCACTCTCTCCTTTATCCCTTCTCTTACGGCGTGGTTCAGGTGTCCAACGATACATGAGACAGATACTGCGCCATTTCCTTTCCCCCAAAACCAATTATTATTATTATTATTATTATTATTATTATTATTATTATTATTATTATTATTATTATTATTATTATTATTATTATTATTATTATTATTATTATTATTATTATTATTATTATTATTATTATTATTATTATATTTCTTTGTATAAACTTCTTCATGGTCACATTCTATGCCCTCAGCTCCTAGCGCGTATCCTTTTGCGTGTACCGCGAAAGAGCATAAGGGAATTCAGGCCATTTCAAGTTTCTGCGCTCCTGCACTCCCTCTCCCCTCTGGACAGAATGCAAAAGTTGTTTAATTCTCTTTGTCCTCACCTAGATATATTCGAAAATTCTCTCCCTTCCTTTATATTGGATGTCCGTGACGTTCCACTTTGAGCACTCTTTTTCTCATACATAACTTCCCCTTTCATGCATTTTGTCTTTACTACACTTATGCGTTTGCACCGGTATTATATTGTTTTTTCTCTCCTTAATTGTTCATCACGTGTACTTGTTTTCATTAATATTATTTCTTTAATACTGTATACTCACGCCTGATTGTCTGTAACGCGTTCACTAATTACGTTTCTTATTGTGTATGATTGTATTTCTAGCTTGTATTTCAGAGGTTTCATATTCGTTCATATTGGTACTGGCTTTATTCTTGTTTGTATTTTGCTATATGCTGTACTTGGCTGTTATCGGTCGTTCATTCTCTTTGTTTATTGTTTCATTAGTTATTTATATGTCTGTTGCCTGTTCTAGCTGTTTTCATTTACCGCTGTTCTCGCTGTTTTCTTGTTTTCGCTTTTTTGCTTCATGCTTGCTGTCACGCCTAGTTTATATGTCTTTTTTTTTTCTATCGCCTTGACTGCTGCATTACCTCCCCTGAGTGTCTTCCTTTGTAGTGAAATAAATTTACATTTTGTGCGTGTGAATGGTGTACCAGCACCAAGACCTTTGGGTTGTTCCTGGGCACCGAAAAATAAAGATTGATTGATTGATTGATTATTATTATTATTATTATATTATTATTATTATTATTATTATTATTATTATTATTATTATTATTATTATTATTATTATTATTATTATTATTATTATTATTATTATTATTATTATTATTATTATTATTATTATTATTATTATTATTATTATTATTATTATTATTTGTTCCCTCACTCCGCTACTTGTGCTGCATCCACTGCACAAGAAGCGCAGCGTGTCCCTCGCACTTCCCGACATGCCACTCCTTTCGTCTGTGAAGTCGTTTCCTGCTTGCACTAGTCCTGCCACTAATCCTCTCCTGCCCTCCTTCCTTTCTCGCTGTTTCCTATAATCCTTCCGTCAATCTTTGGTGCCATACTAGATTTTAATCTGGTTAGCGTCCCTGCATTTCTATATTATTTTATTCCCTGAATCGCTCCTTCGCAGGACCTTCGCTGTGTTCTCTGGCCTCGCCCAGAGCATACCGCTCATAGCTCTAAACTCTCACGACTGCCATTTCGCCCTGCCATGCTCCTGATTAACCCGCCAGGACACTTATTGTCACAAGCAAAACGTGGTTTTGTCGTACGCTCCAAACACGGAGCGGTAAAAATGAATCAAGCTTTCGGTCCTCTAGCGCACCACCTTTCATAAAATGAAGTCCGCTAGAGGGCAACTTACTCCTTGTTCACTCCTATATGGGCGTATTTGTGTTTAGCGTGTGACTGAATTCTTCCCAGACTACCTCGATTGCATGGCGCATGAGGACACTTCGATCGCTGAACCGGGCACCATTTGTTTCTGACGACGCCTGGGTACCACTTTAGGGCGCTTTGCAAACAATTTCGAAAATTGTGACTTCGCGGCCTTCACTTAGCTGCTAATAACTGCGCTAATTGCGTCTTTTGAACGCGAATTTTGCATCCTTCCCCTTGCAAACAGCCTCTCAAACAGAAAGAAATATTTCACAAAACAGTCAGCTTGTTAGCGCGCCATCTGTGATCTTCTTCCTGGCTGATTTTACGGGCAAGAATAATGTATATTTATTTCCAGATTTGTTATCTCATGTGCATCTTCAGAACTCGAAATGATTCAACAACTCATTGGATGACGATTTAGTAAAGCCGGTTGTTTTATACTACAGTTTCCAAATGATGTGACAGTGTGTGTGAACTTTTGCATGTGCGTGTGAAAGTGACCAAATTAACGACTTAATTACAACTAATGAATTGCGTTTTCTGAGTCATATGCAAGCTTTTTAGGTCCAAAAATATTTGTAATGAACCGAAACGAGAGGTGTCTCCTGAAAGGGCTATCGTGTCGCTCAGAGCAAGATCAGAAATCAAGCTTCCTTTTTGGCCTAAACGCCATATTAAGCCGAGATGGTTAGATTTGTGTAGGTATATGAATTACACTTGCAGGCGTTAATAATACTGTCGCTAAAATCATGCGACTTAAATAAATTCCCATAAACCACCCGGATTGGCAAGTAACCTTTCTGCCTACGACACATTCTACTGCATTGCAATTGTTACTGCCCCTAACTCCAGTAACCGACATAAGCACTAAGAAAGAAATAACTCGCAGTAGAGGATTCCATGAATTGTGCGAAGGCCAAAAAATTAAAAGAACACAGCTGTCTCCAAGATCATCTCCGCCCGCACAGAATGGCAGTCTTTCACGAAAACACATCACATAAGAACGGAAAACTGGGCGAGTTGGTAGTGTTTCATGTTTAACTGCGCAAAAAAAAAAAACGATGACAGAGAACAAGAAGGGACGACACGAGCGCAGTGTCGTGCCTTCTTGCTCTCTGTCTTCGTTTTTTTTTGGGGGGGGGGGGGGGGGGAGGGGGGGAGGCAGTTAAACATGAAACACATCACATGCCTAGAGAAGGAGACACGCGATGTATAAGACGTGGGGAAAGGAATGTGTCGAATAATACGTTTCTACGCTTGTGTGACAGAGCCTCCGGTCGCCCCCTGACGTCGAAGTGACAGTAATGCAGCAACGGTAATATACATGCCACTCTAACAGTTTTTGCCATGTGACGCCTCCAACATGCGGCACCATTTTCGAAGACACGCCGACATATTTGGAGTACAGTAGACTGCGTTTGAAACAAACTTGCTGGAATTTTGTAAGTTTGTTCAAATTATAATGTAGGGCTAAACAGATGTGCGTGAAATATTTCGTTTCGTAAGAAGGGTCCATAATCGCAGCCACTAAGCGATATTAAAGGAGAAAAGCTACGATTATCTTCACAACTGAATGTTATTTAGGAATACTACAAGAAAATTGGTTGCGTAAATTCTGCAGTAATGTTCACTTGTCTGGGTTTTTTTTTAAGTGTTCTCTCGTAACAACACGTTTGCCCAAGGTGCTGTATAGTCCTCCAGAGACTACTCGGAACTTCATGTCTGCTGAATATTTTTGCTTGCCAGAAGTGCGCAAAGTGTAAAGTTACTTTTTGAATGGTGCGCCGTGGTGGCTCAGTGGTAATGACACTCAGCTGCTGACACGAAGGACGCGGGTTCGATCCTGGCTGCTGTGGTAAAATTCTTTTTGATGGAGGCGAAATTCTAGAGGCCCGTGTACTGTGCGATGTCAGTGCGCGTTAAATATCCCCAGGTAGTTCAAATTTCCGGAGTCCTTCTCTATGGCGTTCCTCATAGCATTTTTTTTTTATTTTTTTTTCCTCAAAGGTCCCTTTCGGGACATTACATGAGGGAGCATCAGTCGCTTTGGGACATTAAACCCCCCTTAACCAAACCAAATTTTTCAAATGCGTGATCAACCGCAAATCATCATCAATGTATTTCAAACTCAGATAAATGCTTTGAGGCGTACGCGCATTCAGTTATGCTCATGTAGCACTGCATAAGGTTGGTTTAACTAATGTGCGCGTATTTAACCTTCCGTATGTGCTAAACTTCATTTTTTGTGTGTGTGTCTTGAAGTTAAAAAGCAGTTGTGCCAAAACAGCAGCTTCTCGGAGGAACCTGCTTAACATATATCCTCAAAGGGAATCTGCCGTGTGTGTTTTACGAGAAGAAAAATCTGGCCGAAAGTCAGCAGCTCACAGTGACTCGTATTTTCATACCTCAAATTACAACAAATTTGTCGCGCCACTCCAAGCGACGCGTCCTCCGAAGGCAAACTTTGAAAATGTCCAGGACAAGAGGTTCAGATTAAACCATGCGAATTCGGGTAGCAAAATCCGGTAAATAAAGTGACAAGTGCCTATAGTGCAAAAATAACGAAATTAAAGGCCACCCTGTTTTTCCTGAAAATAGGAATCTTGTCTTACGAATATTCTTGTCGAAATTCATTTTTTACCGCTCTCGAGAAAATGGCGTTGTATTTATTTTGCGTCGACTTTTTCTTTATATTTTGTCCTCACTGTAATACTGCTCCGTACGCTTTGAAGGCATAAACAATTGAACAAATTAATGTGCTATAATTGCCGTTTTTATTTTCTATTTTTTTCAGCATTTTCCTTTACTGAAGGTTCATTTGTCGCGCACTTAATAAGCTTAAAACATTTTCGTCCCTTCTGATAACGGTCACCAAATTTATAAAACAGTGGGTCATAGTAGGAACGGTACACCCGATCAGACTTTTGTGTCAGGAGTGCATTTTTATCTGTTTTTTCCACAGACTTTAACGAGAGCGCACTGGATGTATTGTAACCTATTCAGTCGGAAACAAACCGCCTAATTATGCAAACAAGATGCACACACGTGTAGTTTAAACTTTTGAGTTGCACTCTACGCACTCAACAAAGACGAGATGTGCGTTTCATGTTTGGACTGCTGAACTGTAAAGTGTTGCCTGAAATTTTTCAACCATCACCGCACAGTTGCGCCCGATGTTCATCCATTGCTCGACTGCGCTCATTGGACAGGATGAGTCGCATTGCACGATGCCGCTGCCATACACATTTGCTCGGTAATAACGCTTGGGCCTGCTTTGACGTCAGGGCAGAGCTGAAATGGGATCAAAGAACTTCGTGCTGACAAACAAACAGACATTGCGATTAGACGCATTGGCGTGTTAGCGGCTATTACACTATACCAGATGTCGGCCCACGTTCGGCGCCTTGTTAAAGCTGCCCTTCATGGCTTCTCGGTCGCCATCGTTAGTAATGGTGCGATGAATTCGAGTAACGCATTCGTTGACAGGACAGGAATAGTGAGTAGTTAATTAACCTTGCAAGCGGAGGCGGGCCAAATTCAAACTCACTGTCACTTCCGGCGCATATGATAAGCTGTGCAAGTTTAGCGCGAGCGGACACGCATCGCAGGCGAGCAGCATGGCGCAAACTACTGGGCGCGGGACTGAGAGGAGTTCCTGAAACGTTATCGTCGATTCTCAACTGTGGCAGGCCGCACAGAATTCATTCGCAAGGCTGAATTTGCTTCCGTGTGCAGTAACACTCCATTTATTTCGTTGAAAGCTTTCAAATTACTGGACAAAATATACATGTTATACTTTTTTCCTAAATAGGCGTGAATGTTTCCTAAATAACGTTCATCATTCAAATTTCCTTGTTCAAATGTTTTTCCTCAGGAAAAAAAATTCACGTTATTTCCCGACGCAATTCTTCACAAAAGGCTATGAGTTTAGATTGCCAAATGTCCAGTTTTTCTTTATCCTATTAGATGATTATGCTTTGTCGAAGGCTTCGACACGCATATGGAGAACAGCGATGACGTCTATGAGACAGAGTTTCCGGTCATCGAACCAGAGTTTCAAGTATGAGAAGAATAATACGTATAGGAGTCAAATCCGGGGATTAGATGGAGGTAGAGTGAGGATCCATTCCAAAGCCTAATTCTTGCAGTTTTGCGACTGCGATCGCTGCTTGCTTGTGGTCTTGTCCGCCTGCAGGGTCTGTATTTTTCCAGGCTCATATTTCAAGCACTCCCTAAAACTGCATAATACGCTTTTTTTTATTGTTTCTTCCTTCCACGTGTAATTAACAGCGATTTTCTTTTGCCTGTCGTCAAGAACAAAAGTGTTCGTAACCTTTGAAAGCAACAAAATAGATTGTAGTTTCCCTTGAGTGCTTTTCCCGGACATTCTCCGCAGCTTTTATTTCCCGTCCTGCTCCGGGGGAGTAGTGCTGACTGCAGTTTTGCTTTATTGTCAAGGCGGAACATGAGACCGACCGAGTTAATCTTTCTATTCACAAGAACACAGGTACAACTTAAAGCACTGTTCGGGCAGTGAACTGCACCTGTTCTTCGATGGCGTCAGAGACGCAAACGGCATAATGTCTACCCCCCCCCCCCCTCCCCCCACTTTCTTCCAACCTCATCGCGAAGAAAAGCAAGCAAGGTAGTCTCGCTAATGACGTTGCTCGCCAGGGGAACCACCCAACTATTCTCTAATCCTCGCTCACATCGGCGCCATCATCGTGTTGGCCGCCCTTTGGTTACCATTGCGTGCGATACGCTACGTTAAACGCTTTCGCAACGCAAAGAAAACGCCGCAGTTCTCTGGGTAGTACGTACGCGCGCTAGCATAATGACGCGCCGGTCAGGAACCGGTACGGCAATGTGGCCGTTGCAGTCCTCGCAAGAGCTATAACCTTGCGAAACGCACGTCGTATTAAGCTGGGCTATGAAAAAGAAAAAAAATCTAAGCAGAAGCTAGGTGAGGCACATTGTGCATTCGAATATCGCGTCATTTGCCGACGGTAGACGGCGCTTCTCGCGATGACGCTATACGCGCGCTCATTAAAGCAATGGGCCGCAGGCGGTTTGATGGTAAATCGTTGGGTGCTCTCCCGTGAGCTTCTTTTTATCCATGTTGAGACCAACCGCCCATGGCGGTGCCTTCCTCGGAAAACGTGGTTGTGAATTCAGCGTACCTCGAGCCCAGCATCGCAGATCGCTTTTCGCCCTGCAAAAGTGGATACAATAAAACAAGAAAATAATCGGACTGCCTTGTTCCAGAAAAACGCTTTTGTGGATTCGGTGATTGTCCTGCCAGTGATTTCCCGGTGCCATTTAACCCTTGTTCCCGGCGGTGCCGAGCTACCGCTTACGTGTGGGCAGCTCCCTTAATAAAAAAAAAACAAATTAGAGAGAGGAGAGTGGGATGCGAACATGAACTCAACTGCTCGCAAATTACTTGAGCACTAGCAACTCTATTACATGCAAATGTAGCTCCACTACACAAAAATTCTACTAAGCAAAGAGTAACTTGCCCAAACTTGCGCCGTCTTTGTATTCATAGGCAGTCTTCGCAATTACAAGTTTGCAAACCATATCAGGTGTGTCTCTGCAAAACATGCGGAAAAGTCTCAACTATAAAATATAGGGAAGTATTTGATCATTAGCATCCTCTGAGACGCAGATATGTGGCTAAAATTTCTTAAACATTTTGCGATTTAAGAACAATTCGTTGTGGTCCAGCTAGCGTGCCCAGGACCATCGCCTTTCCGCGGCACTAACTAAGCTAACCAGGAAGGCTGGCAGCAAACGCTCATTTATTCCGATTACTCCTCACCCTGGAGGATTTTCCTAAGCACATTGGGGCTATACCCAGTCTTTCTAGAGCAAATCACTGTGCATAGCGAAAAACTGAAGCTAGAAAGTATGAACAGTTGAGGCGTTCTGACTGACGTTATACCTAGGGCCATGATCCGTAGTGTTTGCCCATTGGCATAGATTCAGCTATTTTCTTACAGGTCTAACAAAAATAGTTTGTCTGCAGAAATGAAATGTGGCTTTAACTTTCCCTGTCCCAGGGCATGAGCACTATATATAAAGCAAAGAATGTCATTGTACAGCTTCTTCGTTTCAGCTTTATCTTGCGGTTCTTTTTCGGGCCGTGTAGCGTCTTATAGCCTATCAGATTTAGTGATTATCTGCCTTTTTTCCGCCTGACTCACATGCTTTTAACTTCGCATTTCCAATCATGCTTAGGCCTGAACTCCAGTTCATTATTGATGAGATAGCATAGAAGCCTCATCTAAAAAAAACCATGTCGTCACTCATAAAATGTGCTGATTGGCTGGAGGGAACTGACGTCACGAAAGTCCTTTTCTGGAGGGAAGGGATGTCACCATACTGAATAAATCCCATCGGCTTAAGGAAAATGACGTCACAAATGGCGTCACATTGAATAAAGGCAGCAATAGCTTCTAATGCTATGGGATTGTTAATACAACGCAGTTAGCTCTCTCTGTGGAATTTATTTGTTTGTTTATTTACTTATTTATTACTTATGCTGGCAATCCGCGGTCGGTCAAACTGAGCTGACTCTCGCTCTGAGCACTGTAAATGCGACGAGAGGAATGCTCATCTTCTTTATAATCCATATTCCTCAAAATACCTATAGCGTCAGTAGGCATTACAGACTGCAAATGCCACATCATCTCGAACATGCTTTCAGTAATAACAACGGAAGCAGCGAGTGTGTTTCATAACTCTTAGCGTGAGATGACTATGAGGCCTGGCTATGCATCGAACGCAGTAAATTAAGATTGAGGATGCGCTGTGCCCAAGTTAATGGAAAGTTACTCTCATCATTTCAGCCGCGCAACGTGATCTGTCTCTTCTCAGCGTTGTAGTGACCGTTTTAACAACCTTCTGCGATCCGCGAATCCCAATGTGCAAACAAAAATTAAGTAATCGCCGGGCCAGCACCAGCATCGCCGTTGTTTTGAAGCTCCGGGGATCCAAGCGCCTGACAGTACAGTATTATTCCTTAACAGGCTTCTCACCGCAAGTTTTCCAACGGCTGGAGGCAAGATGATAGATGGGAGATTTATCAGAGGAAGCACGAAGCCAATGTCGACGCGTGAATTGCGCGGTTCTCCCAGAAAATATTTCGTAACAGCCGAGGGGCTCCTGTGCATGCTAGGGGGCCTCGAAATCAGCTCTGGCTCAGCGTCTGCTTAAAAATTTTTTTTTTCCTTGACTTTGAAGGCTATGCTATTCTGTCGACAGGACTCATTGACTCATCTCTCACGCAAGGAGGCAGTTTCTTCGTTTGACGGGTCATGCTGTTTTTTTTTAAATCTAGAGACTGCGACCTTGCGTTCAGCGCACCAGTGAATAGAGGATCTTTTCAATGGTGCAGATTTTTGTACTGCACTTGACCGAGTTTGCATATACCCACCTCTGGCTCAAAATCAACATGAACCGTTTAACTAAGTCCACTGCAGTAGAAGGACCCCTTGAACTGCCTTCCCATTAACCGTGTCTTGGGCCAGCTGCAAACAGCTTATTACTACAATGTTTCTTACGTCGTCTGGCGACCTAAATAACTTTTTCCCGGAGCCTAGTCTCTATTGTCTTTCAATCCGCTCTGTTTCTTGTGATTATATCTTATTATAGGCTCTTCGCACTGCATGTTCCGGCCATGTCCATATCGGCTGCTTGACCTCGTCTAGGATATCATTAACTCACCTTACTTTCTTGACCTGTGCAGCTCTTTTCTTCGCGCTTGACATTACATCAATCACTTTCCTTTTCATAGCTCGCTGCGCTGTCCTCAATTTAAGTTCAACCTCTTTTGTTGTCTTTGAATTTTGGTCCCGGTCGTTGGTAACGGTAAACTACAGCTTTTATACACTTTCCGCATAAGGGATGCCGCTTGCTGCTGTTCATGATTTAAGAGCACCTAGCAAATGCGCATCACCGTATATTTATTCTTCTAGTTATTTCACTCTCGCGGTCCGTATCTACGGCCATCACCTGCCCTAAGTAGATGATTTGATTTACCACTTCCAATGCATTGGTGCCTACCGTAAACTCTTATTCCCTTCCGAGACTGTTTAACGTTAATTTTCTTCATATTAATTTATAAACCAAATTTTCTGCTTTTCATGTCTAGGCCTTCAGTCATGCTCTGAGTTGCTTAACAGCACCCAGTAATTAGCAAATCGGAAATTATTGGGGTCTTCACCATTTACTTTTGTCTACACACCGTCCTAGTTATGTTCTATGATTTCCTCCTATAAACACGGGGAGAAAAGTAGTGGCGCGATCGTGTTTCCCGGCCTGAGACCCTTTCTGTTTGGGACATTACCCCGTTCTATGTCAGGCGTTATGGTCCCTCTGCAGCCGCTATACGTATTTTTCATTACCATTACATATCCCACCTATGAATGCACCGGTTACGTAGAGCATGCATGAGTGCTGAGGGCACGACTTTCTGAAAAGTTTTCAAGGAAGCTTTAGATGGGTCTGTTCATATTCTGCGCATATCTATATCCCGTGAGTAATGGTTTCAATAAGACTGGTTGTCGAGTAGATTATCCGGATGCCAACCTGGTTCTTCGGCTGGCCAAAGTCGAACCCTATTGGCGATTACATTAATAAAAACCTTACATGCACCGGACAATCAGCATTTAGTGTGTTATCTTTCAACTCCTTGCTTATCCCAGTGACATGGACTGAGGCAATCTTAGCGTTTTTTCTAAGATTCAGGTACGCTCGAGGAAACGAGGCTTCGCGAATACAGGGCCACATGTTTTCATGCAGCTGTGTACTCACAATCCTTCAAGTCATCTGCAGTCAGTTAATCCTCGCCCTCCCTTCTTCTTCCTTTATGCATTTCTTGAATGATTTTATTTACTTCATTTTTTTATCGGCACAATGCCCGATTCCTCCACAGTACTGCGTCCGTCATGATCATTAAGGCTACTGTCAACATCTTTGCGGACTTCCTCGGCCACGTTATCTTATCTGTGTTGGTGATGAGATCGCCTTCCTCGCCTTTTAGAGGGAACATCTGATTTCTAGCCATGCCTAATTTCCTCTCTAACGCTTTCGAGCTACCTGTACTTTTTATGCTATGGGTGGGAGTGAGACCTACTTAGCGCTGGGGATCGATAGTCTCACGGCCACGGGACAGCGTGAGCACTTGCGGATTCTTGGACAAATGGGTACGGCAAGCGGTTGCAAGGAGAAAAATTACTGAAGCAGTGCTGCCTCCCCTCGCTGCACAGTCAGCTGGTATTCGTTCCAGCCGATGGAACATCATGTCCCCTCATGCGCCTAGGAGTATCAGTGAACTTTCAATCACTTTCAGTTAATATCTTTTTACTGTGACTCACCAAGCGATTCGCTCTAACAGTCGTCACGCTGTGGTCACTTTCTTTAGAGCCATTCCTGGCTGCTTGCGCCATGATAGAGAAAATGCACGACGGGAGGCGTGAAAACCACAGCAATTGCTTCTTTGACGCTTTGTGTGTAAAGGAATTTCAAGTGTTGCAGATACGGGATTCTTGCATAAGGCAACAAAAAAAAAAGACGACGTTATGTTCAAGGCTGACAATTAAAACAAAATGGGCATGGAGCACGTATAGTGCACACAAACTGTCAAACGAGCAAAATTCAAATACTGACTTCTTGTAGGCGTTTACTTTAAACTCATGCAGGATGTGTGAGGTTCGATTCCCAGTGCCGCCATGTACCCACCGGCAAAGCAATGGGTAAAAGCTTTCCCCTGGTCTGGTGCTCAGGTTATCTTGGGTGCAATTTTCGGGAAATGGGTCATTGACCCCACCTTGTGTAAACGAAAATACCCTGTGCCATGGCGCTCTTCGGCCAAAGTTGCCCCTACGCCGGAAAAAGGAATAATAATCATCATCATCACCATCATTTCTTACATTATACCCCTCTACCGTATAAATAGCGCCCTTTATTTTCGGGGAAATATGGGTTTCACCCTACTCCTAGACCCTGAATAGGTTTCTTCAATATCGAGTTAAACCTGATTTGTAACCCAAACTTTTCCTACTCGAAATTATAGTTGACCAGTGTACACAAATGAAGAAACCTGGAAGAATTAGCTAAAAATTGAAGTGAACCTTATATTTGGGGAAAGGAAATGGCGTAGTATCCGTCTCACATATCGGCGGTCACCTGAACCGCGCCGTAAGGGAAGGAATAAAGGAGGGAGTGAAAGAAGAAAGGAAGAAAGAGGTGTCGTAGGGGAGGGCTCCTAAATAATTTCGACCACCTGGGGATCTTTAACGTGCACTGACGTCGCACAGTACACGGCTGTTAGTACTGCACAGGCCATGGTTCGATTCCGCAAGAATTAGCTGAAAGCTTGCCTTTATTTCAGAGGCGTGTTTTCAATTAGGTAATGATTTGAAACCTGTCATAGCTTTTGTTTTGAACACGCGATTTAATTTTAGGATTAGTTCGAAAAGTGAGGTACAGGATCGAGAGGCCAAAACAGAGCTTGTCGAAACTATTCCGGAGCCTTTAACTGCGACACCTCTTTCTCTCTTTCTTCTTTCACGGCGCGGTTCGGGCGTCCACTGAGAAGTGAGCCAGTCACTCGTCCTTTCGTTGCTTCAAAAACGATCTTATAAATTCCCAGTTTAATGAAAGCTCTGCAGGACTACAAATAAAGTTGTTACCAACCAAATGATCAGATATCGTATTCGCCTGACTTTATCAAAGGCCATGGTGGCGACGCTCTGCTCCAAAGCTATTTTGCATTTTAAATGGTTTGCATGAAACTGAATTAATGTTTTCGCAGTGCACAAAACAACGCAGATCTTCCATGGACGCTGGAGTGCTGAGTAAGAGATTATAATGTACGCTAACAAATTACATAGCAAATAAAAACGAATTATCTCAGGTGAAAAAGTGTTTTAGTAGTAGTAGTAGTAATTGGTTTTTGGTGAAAGGAAATGGCGCATAATTGTCTCAGATATGTCGGTGGACACAGGAACCGCGCCGTAAGGGAAGGAAGGTGAGAGTGGAAAAGGAATAGAGAAAGAGGTGCCGTAGTGGAGGGCTCCGGAATAATTTCGACCGCCTGGGGATCTTTCACGTCCACTGACATCGCACAGCACACGGGCGCCTTTGCGTTTCGCCTCCATTGAAACGCGGCCGCCGCTGTCGGGTTCGAGCCTGGGTGCTCCTGATCAGTAGCCGAGCGCCCTAGCTACAGAACCCGGTTTGCACGCGAATCTGAGGGCTATAAATGTCTCCCTATTTTTAGGTCTCAAATCCAGGGCAAAAAAAACACACAATAATGAAGGGCAGTGTGTATACAGAATAACGACGCAAAACTCAAACGTGTCTTTTTAAGGAAACGGGTTATTGATGACCGGTACGCCTTCACAGGCTTGAAACACTCTTTACGGGTCGTCTGATAATGTCTATTCTCGCATGCGAAAATGTGTAGTGTTCAAATAAAAGCACGCAAGTGTGAATGTGTACTCTTGGCCATTATGTTATATATGCAAACAAATCTCTCCCGCTGCTGCATTAGTCCACACAACGCCCAAGCAAAGAGTTCGTTACACGTGCACGGGAAACTTACCGCGGTCTCCATGGCAACCACTGAACTGGCTTTCACCGTGCAAACTGGGGCGCGTGAAATGGTCCACGCATAGGCGATTACAGCGGCCGTTTGGTGTCAACATTACTTCATTCACAAAATTGCCGTTCAATGAGGTTCCAAACATGGCTCCCAAGGACGGAGTGTAGCCAGTGAGGGACCGTTCTTCAGCTCAAGAAACGCGGGCACAATAACGCAGGGGCTGTTTGGTTGAGCCATATAACCGCAAATAAAATTTAACCACCATGTTTCTCTGGCGGCAGAAATAGCTGTCCTTGACAGGGAGCAGGATTTTCCGATATATTAAATGTTTCCTTAACGGTAGAACTGCTGAATTTTTTGTAGGTGGGGGGGAGGGGGGAGGTGGATTAAGTCCGATGCCTTTTCTCTAGGGAGAAGGGGGACCCCGCAGGGCACGTTGTTGACGCCGTTCCTGTTTAATCTTGATTTAATTAAGTTGGCCCCGAGGCTGGAGGAGATTCCGGGGCTAAAACGCACGTCTTACGCTGACGATATTACGTTATGGGTTACCATGGGCAGTGATGGCCAGCTGGCAGAGACACTGCAGCGGGCAGTAAATGCGACAGAGGAGCTCGCTGGGGAGGCTGGACTATTTTGCTCACAACCCAAGTCGGAGTTGTTTGTGGTGCGAGGCAGTCCCAGACGAATACACGCGAGGGTCTGCGTCCCGTAGCCTCCGCTGGAAGTGAGGGTTGGGGGCTGCTGGTCACTGAGGTCCCGACGATCTGGATCTTGGGGTTGTACTTGCAGGCGAACAGGAAGAATAAAGGGGTATGAGGGCGGCTCAAGAACACGGTCAATGCTACGGTGAGACTCATTAGAAGAATAGCTAACCGGAAGAAGGGGGCGAAGGTGAGGGACCTGTGCAAGCTGGTGTAGACGTTCATTGTAAGCAGGGCGGGGTATGCCCTTCCCTACTTTAAGCTGGATGTCACTAAAAGAGGTAAGGCAGAAGCTATGATCAGTCAAGCGTACAAGGCTGCTTTGGGCCTACCCAAAAATGCATTGACGGAACGTTTATTGGGTCCGGGGGTGCACAACAACTTGGATGAGTTAAAGGAGGCGGATCTAACAATTCAGATGGCTAAAGTTTCGAAAACAGGGGCTAGGAGAAACATTCCAGAGAAGACCGGCATAGGCGTAAGCTCCGGTGGCAGACAGGAAAGCAGAGCTAATGAAGGCGGTACCCAAGGGGTTGTACATAAAACATGCATCCGGTGCATCATGAAGACAGAAGGCGAGGACGAAAGCGCTCTACGCAAAGTATGGGAAATACGAAAGAGCAACCAACCTAAACGTTGCTGCGTATGGAGACAGGAAAACATTTGCGATAACGGTAATGGACGCGCGGGGAAGCTCGGTCGCTTCCGGGACGGTCAGAACCGGGTCCTCCGAGACGGCGGAGGAGACGGCAATCGCTCTAGCGATAGCTAGCACAAAGGCTGATCTGATTTTCAGTGACTCGAAAACGGCCGTCTACAGTTTTGCGAGGGGAAGGATATCGGCTGCGGCGTCTCGGCTTTTGAGCTGAGTCATGCGTGGATGTATGAGAAGGGTTGAGGTGGTATGGGTACCGGCACGCTCCGGAAACCCGGGGAACGAGGCGGCTCACGCATGAGCTTGAGATTTCTTCAACCGAGCAGGTGAGTCTCCTGTTCCGGGAGTGTTCACGAGAGATGGGCTGGTGTCCTTCCATTACATTACAAATCACTACAAGTTTAGCCGAAGGGTTTTCCCGCCGCCTGATAAGAGACTGGTCAAGGAGCAGGAGTGTGCTTGGAGAAGACTCCAGACGAGATCTCTCCTAAGTCTTTATATACTCAATAAAATATATCCGCAAGTGGTGAAGCCAGAGTGGCAACGGTGTAGGGACCCGGCGACATATGATCATATCCTGTGGGAATGCAAGGAAGAGCTGCCGCCTGTGGCACTGCTGCAATATCCTTCTCTTGAGCAGTGGGAGGCTGTGACACCCAGCTGAGACCCGGCCCTCTAGGTCCGGGCCGTGGACTGGGCTGCCCAGGTCGCCGTCAGTCCAGGACTGATGGTCATCTAGCACGGAACCATCTACAAGTGCTTTTGACCAAATAAAGTTTTCCCACCAGCACTCCATCAATCACTTTAAATGTACTCTGGCACAACGCAATATTATTACTCCTTGACTATAGTGTTCATTTAAATGAACCCTGGGGCTGTACTCCTACTTTATAACAACTACTTTCCGAGTTCATTTTATTGCCTTTCTATAGTAGTTAGACCATGTGACGTCTTTACACATCTAAATAAGCTATATCACTTACCATTTCCCGTATCCAGGGAGTGGCTGGTCAATGGCAATGAAGCAAGAAAATGAATTGCGAAATAAGTATTACAAAAAGCGACCCCCGGTGTCTTTCTTATTGCGAAAGGTTTTCTCCCGACCAGGAACTTCTTTCTGCTCCTCGGATTTACGCCAGCCAATATGAATCGTAGAATAAAATGTCCAAAAAATGACTGCTAGAACACCGCCATAGTAATGCGGTGATCAGTTATGTCGCAACTGTGAGACGAGACTGCAGCAATCATCTACCTTACGCGCTTGTGGTGAAGGTTCATTTAAAAGCGGCTTGCTTAAATTCCAGCCAAGAACCTTTGCTTCGTGCGACCAACCGCGGCTTCATGTTCTCCTGTGTTCTGACTCACTCGGGGTAATTTATGATCGTGTTTTCTGGAAAGTTACAAGTCAGCGCCGATAGCTTCCATCGTTTCTTTTTCTTTCGTTACGACCGGGGCCAAATACGTGTTTCGCTGTGTCCACCGCCCATATTTGCTTCCCTTAAGGCCACAAGCCCACTCAGTTAAAGATTGTGATATGGAAGCATTCGAATGCCTGTCAGCCTGTGTGGTTCAGGTCACTGCACCAAGATTTTTATTGGGCTCTGTTATCTCTGTCGTCTAATTTCTGAAGCGAGTCAAGCGCTTTCAGTAAACCCTAGCAACGGAAATCGGGGACCACTAATCTAACTCTTCTCGTGTAGTGAACGGAAGAAAAAATAATGTGTTTTCCCAAGACGTTCACTCAAAAGGGCACTGGAGTGCGATACTCTATGGCATTACGCCAGCACCCGAGCTTTTTCGACCGCTCCTCTGACGCACGCAAAAGCCCGACCTTTCGCACCTAGCCCATAAGCCTAGAAACATTTTCGTTGGTGCCTGCTTAAGAAGCTTTAGCGATGTGTGCACTTCAGATGCTGCTTTTTTAGAAGTCAGCAAGAAGGGTAAGCTATTAAAAAAGCTGCTTGAATATGTCACACAGGACAACCGCGTTTATTGCACTGTGTCTTCCAGGGAAGACTCGCCGTTCGCATATTCTCTCTACTGATCAAAGATCATTGCTTTCAGGACCACTCAAGGAATGTTGTTTATCTTGTGAGTTAACTACAAGTTCCGACTGGCAGAAAAGGCTCGTAATATGGAGGGCGCTAGTATCCCGAGCAGCCACATAGAGGTGAAAAATGCGTGAAAAAGGTGAGTCGATGCAATGCACGCCCGCCGTTTAGCGTCTTTATCCGGTCCCTTTTAACTCTGAACCACTGCGGCAAAACAGCCATTTTTATTGAAGATGTAGTAGTGCAGGCTAACCCCTTCTATGTCAAAACGAGCTCGATGGTTCGCTTTTAGAATTGGCACATGAACGAGTGTGTACTATACAAAAGTCAAAACACCCGTCATGAAATAGAGTTGAAGATAAGACGTATATCTTCCATCAATCTGTCTCCTTCTCTGGTATATGTTTTATGCAGATGGTATCCCAGTCGAAAAAGATGACAGAAACGGTTGGGTCGTCATAACAGGTTTTCTCTAATGTTTTGACTGAGAACTTGTAGAAATAACAGATATTTTAGTAGTAACAGTGGAATTTTGCGTGATTACTACTGAAAAGTACTACAGAACTAAACAGGAAAGTACTGCAGAAAAAAACTACAGTACTACAGAAAAATACTAAAAACAACTGAAAAACCTGCCGTTACGACATAACTACTAAACATTTTGTCGTATTCTCAACACGGTTATGTCGTTTTTTTTTCTACTGGGATATTTCATACACTTTGCTGCATGAAAGAATACACGTCGCTTGGCTGGAGCTACAGTTTCGAAAGATGCGATGATCATTTCGTGAGACAAGCAGCATGAGTCTGTCTTTACTTAACGTAACTCGTGGTACACTCAGCTGCGATACGTCTTTGTGTGCTGCTTCTTAGGTCTATCGTGCGGCATGACAACTGACGTTTGCGGAGGAGCTTCGAGAATTTACTGATTCTATATGGTGTGTCCAACACCCATGCTCTGTCAAGCATGCAGATTTCCTATTCTTTAAGTAAACACTCGTAGTGATTTCACAACGAGACAATGAAATTGTAAATCTTCTCATCTGGAGCATGAACTAGCAGCCTCGTGTAGCCGTAAACTTGTTTTTATTTTCTTCGCTTGCTTCTTTTTCTGATTTTTTTTATTCCTCTCGATCACGAAAGTGTGATGAAACATCAGCGCAGGAATTCGCCATATGCCTTCTTGCCTAAATAACAGTTTTCGAACAGCCTCATTATCAAAACAATAGCAAAGTAGGTGCTTTCAAAAAAAGACCTCTTCAAATGAGTTGTCTCTCACAAGAGATCCAAGTCAACCGCCAATAAGTTGCCAGCTGACGAAGCTTTTTTTTTCACAGTTGTTCTGTAGGTCATCTAGATGCCTCGTGTGGCTGGAGTCGCTTTTCCGGAGACTAACTAACCGGTAGCTCTTCAGATAGTACTGTTGCTTGCTTCATCGTCGGCTACATTATTATGCACCGAAAAGTCTGTCCACGATCACCCTGGCATTTCGCACTAAGGGAAAGGTGTACGCTGCCTTAGCTGGGTTCGGACTCGTGACGTTCGGCTCGGTAGCAGAACGCCACATTCGCAACGGATTACGGCTGCGCGTTGACTATAATAATTTTAGAAGAAGGTAAAAAAAATTGTGGCGTTCCTGTTCACAATGCTTGAGAGGGCCTTGCAATATGATGTGCAAATTACTTTTAAAACAACCGTTGCCGGCGTAGCATTTAACTTAGCCGCACGAAATGACATGTGAGACAAAAAAGGAACGACTACTTCATAGAAGTCTCCAAATTTAATTTAAGTCATAACCACACAATAGCGCTCGATAAACAAAAACATATAGTAGTAAAAAGCCACTTTTAAAAGATGAGCCAGTTATTTCCTGCTTTTTCTCCTAAAAAAAAATTGGCGGTGGTTTAGCTCTGGTTAAACCTGGAGTGACGCGATAGCTGCAGCTGGCCGGGTGGAACTTGCTCAGTTGAATTGCAAAGTCAGTCTTTCGCTGTTGCTGTTTCGTTCCTTCTTCATCTTCATCACACTTGACACAGCGCATGCACACAGCTGTTGCCGCTCGGTTTCGCCGCCGCGCCGCGCCGCCGCCAGCAGCAGCTGCTCCGCACCACGTGACCAACCACGCGACCACGTGCGGTGGCTGCGCCGCCACGCTGAAGGCTCGAAATGCTAACGTAATGTAGCTATCGCTACAAAAAACATACCCTTTTCTATGCAGGTGTAACGCAGAAGACACTCACGAGCTGTGCGATGTAAGTGCAGTTAATGAACCCCAGATGATCCAAACTAATCTGAAGACGACGTCTCTCATGCCTTCATGTCCAGCTTCAGGACGTTAAGCCCAGCATGCAAGGGTGGCAACGTTGACGTAGAGATACAGTATACGCCTCGCGTCCAAGACTACCGCGGTTGAAATCCCGGACCCACCGATTTTTGCAACCAAAAATAACATCGAGCGTCGGGGAAACTGAATAACCGAACCTGGTGTGCAGCCTTATCTCGGCGAACTAAGCCCAGAACGCACCCTCTGGATTTGGCCACCTTTGTTGGTACTTGGCCACCACCTCCTATATAAGTACTATACCAATCAATTCCCCGCCTTCAGTTCACAGCTGCTGTGAAGCAAATGACTACTGCTGCGGTCAGACATGTTACGCAACGAAAGCTGCTAGGAATCTCTGGCTCTGAACAGACCACCGTTGAAATCTGAACCTGGAAACTTAACGCTAGGACCTTAGTGATTAGAATATAACTGTTAGAGTTGTTAGAGTTAATCAAGCGCGTAAGGTAAAGGACATAAGCAACTACAATATGCGGAGTATCGAGCATGTTCTAAAGAACGTATGTAGCTTGAAAGCGGTCAAGCGGAAAGGGGCATAGCGAAGATCGGATGTCTGTACATATGAATCAGATAGTTAAGGTAGTCGAGGTGTCCTACACAAACCTGTGCAGTAGCCGAAATAAGCAAGGCGACAAAGACGGGGGCATCGGTACAGACGAATTGTAGTTCTCACCGGTATCGAAACATGAACTAAAAAGAGCCTGAGGAGTAGTGCAGACTGGGAAAGCGGCTGGTGAGGATCAGGTAACAGCAAATCTGTTGAAGGGCGATGGAGAGGTTGTGCAAGAAAAATTGTCCAGCCTATGCACTCAATGCGTCTCGACCTCGACCGTACCAGAATTTTGGAACAATGCCTAACATTCTTGTTCTATAAAAAAAATGAAACATCAAGGGCTTGAAAAATCCCAGCCTATTCAGCTTGCCGTCCATTTCTTACAGGATATTCTCTAAGAATCCGAGCAAACTTACACTGCCGTCAACCAATGAGCCAGGCTGCGCCTTTCGTAAAAACAATAAACCATATTAACGTTTTTAATGACTATATAACCAAGTCCTATATATACCTTTCATAAATTAGTGCGAAATAATTTCACTCAAACGACACTTCAGCAGTAATGCAGCCATTACGAAACCACGGTGTAGATAATGCGTATGTAAGAGTACAGGAAGATGTATATAGTCTGGGACAGCCCCCATAGTTCCCCTTCGATAAAGTGAAAAAATACGTATAAAGAAGGCTGTCACGTCGAGAGACGCGATATATCTATTACTGTACAACGCCTGTTTACGTGAGGTATTCGGAGATCTGTATTAGGAAGAGTTAGGGCTAAATGTTTATGGAGAATACCTAAGTAATGTTCGATTCGCTGATAAAATTGTCTTCCCAAGTAACTCAGGGGACGAATTGCAAAGCATGATCAATAACCCAGACAGGCAAACCACAACAGTGGGTATAAAAATTAAAATTTATCAGCAGAAAACAAAAGTAATGTTCAACAGCCCTGGAAAGGAACAGCTGCAGGCATAGGACAGAATCAGTTGAAGATATTTGAGAGAAACATTTGTTCCGCAATGGGCCTATTTGGGGTGTTGTTGATGCCAATGATTACTATTTACCACACCATTTGGATATCTCGTGCTTGTTATGTATCTCCACGGTGACCAAACAGTGCTTCGGCTTTTGTCCCTAGAAAATTGGTCGAAAATTGGTTTTTTGACGAAAGGAATTGGTGCAGTAACTGTCTCACCAAATGCAAAAGTAATGGGAAGTTATGAGACATTTTACCTTTTTTACCGAGTGGTACAGATAACCTGGAATAAGCCAAAAGTGTGGGGCACAATTCGTGTGCGAGGACAGTGAAAACGCAGCGCAAGTGGAGACACGAGTTTGGTAGTGAGGACAGCGGCCCCCTTTTTTGCGTGTTATCTTGCTAGGTTGCTTTTAATTAGATGTGGGCGCTGACGCACAGACCCAAATTCCGTTAGCGTTCTGCGCACGAGTATTCACACAACTCTCTTATTATTTGTGTCTCCTGAGCGGCTAGTTCCTTCTGCTTCCCGCATTCGTTGCCGTGTATCAAACATGCTGTCTTTTCCCTCCACTTTCTGTGTCGTCTTTCCGACAGCTTCGAAAGACTAAAGATCATTTTTTTGTTTTATGTCGCGCATGCAGTTTATAATTGGGAGCACCATTTACATATTTTGCTTTAGTCGGGTTTTAAACTGCGGCGCAATAAAATTTTCCATCGCCTGACGTTGGTTCGGAAGCCGTCTGCGTTTCCGAAGCATATTTTTTTTTTTCATATACTTGCACAGCGGTTTCACTGCAACTAATACATTTTAGATCGCTCATTTAACATACTGCAAGTTGTGAAAAATTTCCATCGACATTGGATTAAAATACTTCGTCTTTTCAAGCAAAGTTAGAGTCATTCGAGTTATTTCACCAAAAGAGAAGCCGTGACTTTAGGAATATGAAAGAGCTTTTGACGTCGTCGAAAAAAAAATGAAGGGAGCGATGAATTAGATTGATGCCAAGGAAACTAGAATCCGCTCACTGTATCACCTATAACTGAAATATACTTACCAAGTTGCCGCAGCGGGCGTTTTATTATAGCTGGCTAGTCATTATAGCCGATGTATCGTTACAGCCGGTGTTATAACAGGTGGCAGGTGCACAGGTGGCACATCAAACGCTACACTAGGTTCACTTTTATTGTTATTTTCCTGTGCTTCAGCTGTAATCTTTTTTTGACCCTGAACAGGAAGCAAAGAAAAAAGATTTATGGCCTCTGGGTCGGTGCTCGCCTCGAAATCTAAAGGTCCTTGGTTCACTTTGCCCCACCTTCTGAGAGAGAGAGAGAACATCTATAAGCACCCGTCAAAATGTTGACGGGCATCCGAGGCGCAGCTCGGTCCCAGCCATGTCCTCCCTGTCAGCCGTCAGCCGGGATCTCCTGGATCTCTGCAGCGGCCTGGGCGAGACGGACGACTTCGCGTTTCCCCTGATCTTCCACTTCGAGAAGCAGTGCCTCCCAGGACTCGTATGTTCTGTCACGTTCTCCAAAGCTAGTACACGTCCCTGTCATACGGATCGTGTCCGCGATGCCCTCGCAACGCTTGCACCTGGGGCTGAAAATCGCCGGGTGTCGCTTGCTATGAAGCTGGGGGTTTGGGAATACTCCGGTTTGTAGGTTACGCCACACAGCCTCTTCGCTTTTGGTGAGCTGTTTACGATCTTTTCGAAGTAAAGCTCTGCCTAATTCGGAAGAATTTTTTTCTTTTGCTGATGGCGTCATTGGGGGCTTTGTAAACCACGTTTCCTGTACGCCGACAACGACGCCAGGTTTCGCTGCTAATGAGCCATTTAAGGCTTTCGCCTTAAGATGAAACATCGAACTATCAGAGTTTTCGTTTCTCTCCGGGGTGACAAACCGGCAACGATAATCCAAGTAGCTCCACAACGTGTTTTTTTTTTATTTTGGCGGGAAAACACATTTCATTAAACGACGCATTGCGGCGCCATGGGAGTATATGCTCACGCCCAGCAGCTCCTACCCTGACTGATCGTTCCGCCACTGCACGTAACACGAGTATCGTTTGCATGAGCTCAAATGACGTGAGACGCGTAAGCGTCAGCTCTGTTTTTATCGAGCAGCGTCGGTGGATTGTGGGAAGAATGCTCCTCAGCTACGCACCCGTGACGTCTGTCTCGACGTAAGAACGCAAAACAAAACGCACAACGACGCCGCAGCGTTTCAAAGCTGCGTCGGCATCTCGTTGCAGTCTCCACGCGTGCGTGAGAATCTTTCTTATACCCACGTGCTCCGAGCGATCTCGTCTCTCCTCTGTCCGACTCTCGGGCTCTCCTATCTCTATAGCTTCGCGGGAACGTCGTGCTTGCTGGATTCCTTGCAAAGCGCCGCTTGAGAGCACCGTGAAACTTGCTTGTGTTGACATCAGAGCAGCATTGTTCATGACCTTGTGCAATGTCGCGATAGCAAGGAGTTTATATTCCCCGCAATGACGTCTCGCTAATTTCGTACAAAACAGCTAAGTGTGTGTATGTTACGCTTGCCTTCTCTTAGAAGTTAAGTGGCCGGATGAGAATAGGAAGTTTGTGGGGATACGGTGGCCGCAGCTGGCAAAGGACAGGGTTAATTGGAGAGATATGGGAGAGGTCTTTGCCCTGCAGTTAGCGCAGTCAGGCTGCTGCTGATGCTGACGTTTTTATGTTCCTGTTTCTTGAAACTTTTCAGTTTTCGCAGTAACATTTACAAGTAAGACACGCGTTCTTTTCAACAAGAGCTCCTTGGGACTGGCTCAAGTTAATGCCTTCGAAAAAGTGGGTTTCTGCTTAGTGGAAGGAAAGCAAGCGCTAGTGACGCAAACGCGTGTTGCATATTGTAGGCACAGGCATGGCCTTGTGGCTTTGTTCTTTTTCATGGCACTGAACCAAGGCTAAGGATGAGGTCCTCCATAGAGCAAAACAAACACACCGCTCTTGGTAAAAATGCTGGTGTGAGCTAGTTGATATTATTCTTCCGCATTAAAGTAGCGCTGAGGATGACGGCGCACATGGAACTTATAAACGCGACGCTGGCCACACTGGCACAGGTGTGGGGTAGTTTATCTCTTCCTTCGTGGCAATAAAATAGCGCTAAAAACAGGCACGGGCCCGGAACTATAAAAACACGGTGCTGTCTACAAAGTTACATGTGAGGGCTAGGTGTTTTTCTGTATTAAAACAGCTGTAGGGATGACTACGCATACAAAAAAAAAAGAAAAACGTCGCGCTCTACATGACATTCAAGGCGTGGACTAGCTTCACTATTTCAGTAGCTTTCCCCAGCTTCATTATGGTACATATCAACGCTAAAGAGAGTGACGGCGGCAAGAGGACTAGACAAACACGATGCTGTTATCGAGGGTAGGTGCATAGGGTAGTCAGTTTCTCTCACGGCGCTAGAGCACCATTACGGACGGCGACTGACAGACCTAGAGAAACGAAGTGGCATCTATAATGGTGCATGTGTGAACCAATTAATTTTTTTCCCATGGCACTGAATAAACGGTAAGGATGAGGACTCACACAAAACTGGGCAGTCACATCGTCGTACTTCTTTAGTATCGTGTCCTTCCGCATCTTTCGCACGGTTTTAATGCCGCCGAAAACTGCGTGCGAAGAATGCAGCGTACACAGCCGCGCATTTAATAAATTGACAAAATGCGCTGCTTGGTTTGCAGCGGTCGCCAACACCTAAACATCTAAAAAAGAACCGCCAAATTTCTCCGCTTGTTCTTTCCATACAAACAAAAATGCAGTTCATGCGTCAATGCATATGAAGGCAGCAGGTCAAACACGCAGTCCAAAGATTTTTGTGTTGTTACGAGGTATATTTTTTCTTCCGGTCAATTTGGCTCCTTCTTAGCATAACTAAGTTATCTGCTTAGACCGCTTAGTCATGTCGCTTTAACTAGCACAATGACCACTGGCTAAGTAAGGGTGACACAGTATACTTATCGGTCCTTGCTAAAAGGCAACATCAAATCCTAGCGCAAATGGACGCAAACTAAAAAAACTGTCGTTTTCCTCCAATCTCAGGATGACTCCCGCTACACAGCTCTTCGTATCCTCGCGTGAGCAGTCGCCACGGCCTTAAGTCGATCGCCGAGCTGGAGCGTCTAAGCGTGCTCTCCGCCTTGGGTAACAGCGGCAGGTTCCAGCTGTGGACGCCTGCAAAGCACGGTCGCAGCTTCCTCAGGCCATCGTAGCCGGCATCTCGCCTGCGCTCTCTGACAGCGACGACTAAATGCATCGTGGTACCGAGTAACGCTCCTCTGCCTATCTACTCGCCGCGTCCGTCTGTCTGCAGCGGTTTGCATCATCTGGTATTGCCGGAATGTCCTCTTTCTTCATCGTCGGCACGTGGCATTATCACGCCTTTCGCGAAAGATCGCACTCGCAAGCGGCTGATTCTGCGGGCCTCAGTAGCAGGTCTGCATGAAAGTGAGCGCTTTATCTATAATGTTGTCCGTCATGTATACATGTAGTCCGGCCGACACCCAGTCATTGTGATTCCGATGGCCATCGAGTATGTTTATCCTTGCCGCCGAGTCTCTACGCTGTAGTCATAAATAAACAGTTCGTCGGAGGTCCCCTTACAAAAATTTCTTTACAGTCTATAGACTGTCCATAGATTTCTGTCCATAAACTCTATAGACTGTCTATAGACAAATCCCAAAGAATAGTATATAGGCAATACAAATCTCATAGATAGACAAGCTGTAGATTCATGGCCATACACGTTTTGTAGACTTTTGTCTATAGGCAGTCTGTAGACTATGAATAGCGAAAAAGAAATATGTATAGAAAGGCAATATAGTAGATTGGAAGGTTGTAGACTGCCTATAGACAATTTTTTGTACGGATCCACGCACGCCTGTACTTTTTCAGGCTGCTGGTCTATGCCATCGCTAATAGAATGGAAACACATCTATACTAATTTATCGCGTGGTGCGCGTGTGGTGGCATGGAGTGCGGTGCAAGGTGTCCGGTGTGCAGTGTTGTCTGGCATACTATGCTCTAGTGTGCTGTATCTCGTATGATATTGTACGGTATTTAAGTATTAACGTCCATAAACTGTCCGTAAGCTCTGCGAGACTCCTTGCTGCCGCTGTGATTCGCACTACAGGTTAGCTGTGTCTGTGCACAGTTTTTCTTTTCATCTTTTGCGTACAGCGTTTCATTTGGTAGTATAGTTACCGTTTGTTACCATTGATGGCAACTGTAGACGCGTCAGTGGACCGTCACTGCAAAGTTTTCCCAGCACTACGATCCGTTTCATAACGCTGCCAGCCTTGGAGGTCTTATGGATTTCCTTGCCTAAAGTCACAAACAAAACACCTACATTAGGGGACAAAGGTCGCCTGGATGCGAGATAAGCAACCCAGGCACGTAGATTCCACTTCTTCGAGCAATAATTTTATTTGACAATCAAGCATTACAGCACGTAAACTCGACTTCCACCTGCTCAAGGACGGCCTTGAGCTATGAGATAATAACAGAGCTATCGAATTCGATTGCTGCTCATGCGTCCTCGCTGTAGCACTTTTCCCGGTATTCTGGAAACATATCTAGTTTCAAAAGCCGTCTGTTTCCTCAGGGCCGGTAAATTAAAAGCCCAGCTTAGGTGGCAATATCCAACTAGGTGATATCTACAGGCAACTTCAAAAGTTATAGCAACAGCTTTTTCTCAATCGCTCTGAAAGACAAGCATACCCAGCAAATCTGGACACCAGCATTTTTCAACAGGACCTAGTTTATGAACGCAAGTTTTTAATATATTGCAGGATCTAACTATACCAATTCATATGTCCGCAGATTTCCCCTCAACAATTATGCATTTTTTTGCTATTGATATTTTTGCCAACGTCAAAATTGTTCACGATTGGATTTCTATGGCAGAGTTAACTACTCGATGCGAGCGATAGAAAGCTTTAAAATAAGGATTTTCCGAATACTTGACTATTACCATCAAAATTTCCATAACAATACCTTACAACATTCAAGTATTCAAAATTTTTGTCCAAAAATGCTGGACACGTACATTTAAGGTCACTAAAAAATTCACTTCGAAAAAATAAGGGCTAGTTGGTGCGTTTTGTGTGGCGAGTACAATAAAGGTTGACTTGCCGTTGCCTACTGAGATCGTCCACTATACTGGCTGACGCTACCTGTGAACACCTACCACATAATATTTAAGTCATTTAAAAATCCTTGCCCGTAGGTCAGTTTTTTTTTCGTGTTGGTGCGTTTGAATCTGAGGTCAGATTTACAACCACATTACCCGAACTCTCTCTCCCTCGCGACGTCATTCGGTGCAGTCGATAGTGGTGCATACACACAGGGAAGCAATTTTGAGCGGTCGACCCGTACACTATTGACTCAGTTTGTCGCACTCCGTGATATTATCAGGTCGTTGGTACTGGCTGCCGCGGCCGCCAAATCGTAAACCCGGTCCTCGTTTATACCACCGGTCGCGGGGTTGCACGCGCTATGGCTCCGAACCTATAGTGTGGTCAGCGCTCGTGGCAAGCGGCGTCTATACGAGCGGACAGGAATAAACTCCATCGATCTTGGCCTGTTTTCGCCCGGACGATCAATCTCTGCGTTTAAGCGCGGTGCCAAGCGGGAGGGTGAGCGGAGCGTGCCAAACTCTTGACCGAGACGAGACAGTCAGTCGTCCGATAGACGGCGTTTTCGCTGCAATGTTCGCTGCGCGCACGGCTACGCGTCGCAGTGTTTGCAGCGACTGGACGTCTGATGACCACAGCAATACAGTTTATTATTCCAGCGTTCATTTCGGGTTCGGAAAGTAGCGGGATAGAATGAGACGATGATGTTCTTGTTTATATTACGCACAGTCAGCATGGCCAAAGCACGCCTTGCTAAGATGTTTTCGGTTTCCACGAGGTAGGGTCAAAGACCCATTTTCCACAAGCATTTCAACCCAAACACCGAACACTAGGTTAAGAGAAAGCTTCTACCACGCAGAAAACCGGTGAACACCCCGCGGCACAGGGGAGGGAGCGCCTCCCGCTTGCGAGGCGAAGGTTCCAACCACTTGGCCACTGCTGCTGTCTCAGGTTCGAATAAGACCACTCTAGAGTACAAACTGGCCCTGTCAACTAGAAGCAGTGAGGCAGCGGCCTGGTGCTGGCCCTTTCTGAGACAGAAAGCACACACAGAAGAACAGCAAGAGCTGCAACGTCCGTCAGGTGTTCTGTAAAACTTTTGTTGCACTTAAGCTGACCGCTCAAAAATTTCACGCGCTGATTAGTTGTGCACAAGAATTATGGAATATAGAAATTATATATCAGAGTGTACACGTGACAAAATTGCCGTCGCTTCTAAGGTAGAAGGGCTACCCGCTGCCCCAGAAGTAATAAAACTGTGGAGTGAGGGCTATACGTACAATAGTGGAGACACTGCAAGACGACGTAGTCTTTCGCTTTCTTTTAACCACAGACCTGGCAGATTTGACTGCCCGCCATTGCGACGAGAGAAAGTGAAGCTTTCGGACTGCTAGCTTCACGGCAATGTCTATGTACTGCATGCACTTAAATATTCCTCAGTCTTTCTTTTTGAGAAAAACTGAGTGATGCTGGAAAGGTCGACCTACCATCGTGACCGTGGGATCTGCTGTAATTGAAAGCAAAGGGTGTCGCCCGTCCCTGTCTCTAGACACGACATAAGACACCGTGTCAAATCGTGACACCGGTCAGTTATTATACGACTAACTTGTGCACATCGCCTCCGTTCCCTTAGTTAAGGCTGGAGGGCACCGCCGTGAGCGCTTGTCTCCGAAGCGGAGGGCACTGCCATCGTCAGGGATTTGCAATTAAGTGGTGCCAGCCTTGTAGACGGTCATGTCTTCGATATTTACAGCGGTATTAGGTACTGGCGCACACCTCGAGATGCTGTCTGCCCCTTTCATATCTCGGATTTCGGCAACCAATTAATCTCTCCCATTAATCTGCAACCGTTCTGTCAGTCAGCTGGTCGAAGGTACCTAAGTGATCTGCGCTAAATACCCTGCCCCACATTCCTCACTGTAAATTCTGTTTTTTTTTAAGTTGATCCCTCGTCTCATTGATTGCAATTCAAAAATTCCATAAACTTGAAAGGCCTACGAGGTGGACCAAAGCGCTAGCGTTGCGGAAGGAGCAATAAAAATACTGTTGAGGTAAAGTCGCCAAATTAATCGGCCACTTTGGCACAATCACCGCAATGCCTCAGCATTCGAATCTATTCATGGTTTGAAGAAACAAGATG
Source organism: Amblyomma americanum (assembly GCF_052857255.1). Classification (NCBI taxonomy): domain Eukaryota; kingdom Metazoa; phylum Arthropoda; class Arachnida; order Ixodida; family Ixodidae; genus Amblyomma; species Amblyomma americanum. The sequence goes on along the minus strand of NC_135501.1, from coordinate 144,531,164 downwards.
GAATTACAGAGTTAATTTTCGTAACGGAATTAATATATTCCGTTAAAAAGCTTTGCTAGACCATGTCTCTCGTTTTTTTTTTTTTTCAGGTCACCTTTTCCTTTTATTCCCCTCTTTACAACGCAGTGTTTCACCTCCCTCCCAAAGGTAACTCGGTTTCTAGTCACTCTCGGTCGTTCCGGTTCCCGACACAAGAGGCTCGAATGGCCAATATCTTCCCAGTCAGGACTCTATGCGCCAATGAATCCCGAGTGGGTGCCTGCCACCCAATTAGGTAATTACTGCGCACCTATCCTAGACCGAACGAACACTATACAGCGCACTTCCCGCCGAGCGAGCTATACGAGTGCTCCTTGGCATTTTCCAGGTGGCGTCGACGCATGTAGTGCATTCGATCGCGCGAAAACATATTCATCTTAGTAGTGCCTCTCTCCGCCATGATTCATTAGGTAATGAGAAGTCAATTACCACCCCCTCTGCACGTCATCACAAGCCTCGGCGAGCTTAATTTTCTTTTCTTTTTTGTCACCACGAATTCAGCGAAGTGGCTGGCTATACTTTAGAGTAGCCGGCAAAGGTTATCGTTGTGCTAAATGCATGGAAAAACTCCCTGCAGAGTTGGTTGCATACGTCGAAGACGTCATCGGTGTTAGTGTAGAATGTCAGGACTGATGATTCCCGCTTAACGGTCGTGAATTCTTTGAAGAGCTGATCTACAACATGAGAGGCGCCAAATTCAAATGAAAATAATGAAAGGAAGACCGCTGAAACCGTCTCACTTAAAGTCTGCGGTTGGCCCCTTCTCTGTTCCTTCTTGCAGTACCTACTCCGTCCCTTTACTCGCGACGCGGTTCAGGTGTGGACACCTAGACCGCGCCTTGAGAGAACGGAGGAAGGTGGGAGCGAAGGAAGGAAGGTAGAAACAAGCACGGCAGTAAGAGGCTATGGATTAATTTCGCTAACCTGGGGTTTTTCATCGTGCACTGTTAATGCACAGTGCACAGCCGCCTTTGGCGCTTCACCTCCGTTGAAGCAAATAATGCATTGCAGCGTAAAGAGTGAGAGAGAGGGGGGTTAATAATAATAATAATTGGTTTTTGGGGAAAGGAAATGGCGCAGTATCTGTCTCATATATCGTTGGACACCTGAACCGCGCCGTAAGGGAAGGGATAAAGGAGGGAGTGACAGAAGAAAGGAAGAATGAGGTGCCGTAGTGGAGGGCTCCGGAATAATTTCGACCACCTGGGGATCTTTAACGTGCACTGACATCGCACAGCACACGGGCGCCTTACCGTTTTTCCTCCATAAAAACGCAGCCGCCGCAGTCGGGTTCGAACCCGGGAACTCCGGATCAGTAGTCGAGCACCCTAACCACTGAGCCACCACGGCGGGTAGAGAGGGGGGTTGACGAACCTCCACTTCGACAGAGGGTTAAATATTGCCACGTGCCTAGCGCGAGCGCTCCTGCCCTCGCCACTGCGCAGTTCGTCGTCTTCTTCGTCACACTACTCGGGGCCACCGAGCGATCGTCCCGATCGGCGACAGAGTCGCGCGAAGGGGTTACGGGCTAAAGAGCATGGATGATGGATGGACAGGAACGAGAAAGGGGTGAGGTGCTGGCCGCCACGATGAATGAGATGTCTGAATGATTCCTGGTCTTGAAGCTTCCGGGCCGCAGGTCGCCAAGAGCCGACGGTCGAGGCCCCAGGGCACGCCGAACGGCCTGGGCAGGGGAACGATGTCTTCAGATGTAAGCGCGGTCTCGGGTCGGTGGGGTCGGTAGGTAAGGTCCTTGCGTCGTGTTCAGTTCGTCGTGTTGAGTGGTCAGGACGGGGGACGGGGCGGGGGGGGGGGGGGGGGGGGCAACAACGGCGAGGTTGGTTCGGGTCTCAAAGGCTGGGGCACGACAGAGCAACGCACACCAAGAACTCACGGCTGACGACCACGGCTGACGCAGGACGCCGAAGCTCCTTGGACCAGGATGTCGACGGTACCCCGCAAGCTCCACCAAATGTTACGTGGCGGCCAGCCGAAGAAAGAGACACGATGATCGATGGCAATGAGATGATTTAATGGCTGCCGGCCTAGCGCGAGCGCTCCTGCCCGCGCCACTGCGCAGTTCGTCGTCTTCTTCGTCACAATATGATGAAAGAGAAAAGTTAAAGGAGGGAAATATCACCACACCTCATCTATCCTTGGCCGCTGTACTTTCCTTGTATTGATTATCTAAATAGCATTTCAGTGGCCAAATAAAACAAATCTCCACGTCGATAGTAATGCAGCCCTGCGTTTCGTAAAGCCGTTAATCAACAGTTAACTTCGCATAACATCTCAGCAATCTCTTGCAGCATAAAAAAATTGCTGCATTGTTCTTCATTGCACGACCGTGGTTCCTACGCAAAAGGTGCCCTTAAAGAGCTGTTGACCAGTATAAGTGTTCCGAATATAGTCAAGCGCACCGCTTAAATATAGCGGTTACTATCGCCTCTCCGAAATGTTACTAAAAGCATGTGCACGCCGCGAATAATAATAATATTAATTGATTTTTGGGGGGAAGAAATGACGCAGTATCTGTCTCATATATCGTTGTACACCTGAACCGCTCGGTAAGGGAAGGGATAAAGGAGGGAGTGAAAGAAGGAAGGAAGAGAGAGGTGCCGTAGTGGAGGGCTCCGGAATAATTTCGACTACCTGCACGCCGCGAAAAACGCTGAAAATTTGTACGCAAAGCGGCCCGCGTTTGCTGTCGACAGAGTCGGACTCACTTTCCTATCCACCTGCGAAGAGTGGGGTGTGTCAGCGGTGCATAAGTTCCGCTGAAAATTTCATTGGTTGTTCATCGTGAGGGGCGGGTAATATTCTTGGCATCTTGTGCAGCGACGCTCTTTCCTCATGCCGTTCATTTTTCAGCGTGAGAAAGGACTTGCTTTACCTCAACCTACTCAAGTCCATGTATTTATTGTGGTGTTTTCCCATTCCTTCCTTCGCTCGTTAAAGATCCCCAGATGGTCGAAATTATTCCGGAGCCCTCCACCACGGCACCTCTCTGTTTCTTTCTTCTTTCACTCCCTCCTTTATCCCTTCCCTTACAGCGCGGTTCAGGTGTCCAACGATATATGAGACAAATACTGGGCGATTTCCTTACCCCAAAAAACTAACTATATTATTATTATTATTATTATTATTATTATTATTATTAATATTATTATTATTATTACTATTATTATTATTATTATTATTATTATTATTATTATTATTATTATTATTATTATTATTATTATTATTATTATTATTATTATTATTATTATTATTATTATTATTATTATTATTATTATTATTATTATTATTATTATTATTATTGTTATTATTATTCCTTCGCTGGTATTTTTCTCTGTGACAGCTTTATCGTGCTCTCGCACGCCCGTAGGTTCCTGCAGACAGCGCAAATATATAGGACAAATTGCCGGGCTAGTTGGTAATGATCCATTCTTGTTGACAGCGCGTTGAAGCACAGGGACAGAAGAAACACAGAGGACGACGTCACAGGCGCTGAACCAGCAGATCTGGGGGCAATATTTTGCGGCGAATGCAGAAACTGAACATTTTCGCTCTGCAAGTCGCTGCAGCAATAATGGGTACTAAATGGCAAGGCTCGGTGAGTGACGAGGAAAAAGAGCCCGCTGAACTAGAAATGAACTTGAATAGGACAAATTGCCGGGCTAGTTGGTAATGATCCATTCTTGTTGACAGCGCGTTGAAGCACAGGGACAGAAGAAACACAGAGGACGACGTCACAGGCGCTGAACCAGCAGATCTGGGATATTGCCCCCAGATCTGCTGGTCAACAAGAGCAAATATATAGCCGCACTCTAAATTCCGTGCCCTCGTGTTAGCACACTCAAAATCTGTCAACGTGGTACTTCGTGTATTTACAAACAACATTCGTTAATTGTTACAGGGTGTCCTTAAAGCATTGTAATGTGGCTTGTGAATCGCTATTTGGCATTCCCGGGGTCGGCGTGCTCAAAATCATTACGTGCTGTGGCGCGCAAATGACCTCATCACCTTTCGGTCATTACAGCTCTCTTTGTTGACGACTCAGCATTGTGAAACGGCATCGACATTCAAGATGCAACGCAGATGCTGGGACATCTGTTCAGACCCGCTGAGCTCCAAACACTGTTTAATTATACATTGCGCTGTACCAAATCTGTCGATGGCCGATGGCTTTGTTGCTGTATCCAAAACTGTAACTAAATATGCGCTCAAGCAGCAGCCAGAAAGAGCACAGTGTCAACACTCAGATCTGTAGGGACCTTCCGTTGCGAGAGCATTCGGTCTCGACATTTGGCAGAAAGCCGACGGCGTTAAGCAAGAGACTTCAGCGAATACACTAGCATTGATCAAGAATGCATGGCAGTAAAGAAATTCCAGAGCACTTCCTGAACGCACCATCGGTGCGGCAACATATATTCCGCTTGAAATCGATTGTGACTAGTGCCGGAACGGCTGACCTTTAAGCTGCAAATGTTACCGTTCGCTCCGAGCACTCAACAGCTGTTTTAAATGTCATATCCCCGCGAAATCACGTATGTTGCCGAATTACGCAGCAGCGACAGCAGGAAATTACGAGAGTCACTTGAATAAGTTCTGAAATGACGGAGTAGAAGTATTAAAGTACATCTTGAAACGCGCACAGTATTTTCAGCCCATAATTGGCATTACGCTTCGTGGCGTTAGTAAGTGAATGCGGAATACGGCTCGGTGTAATATCATTTTACGACGCCGTTCTCGGCTTCTCAAGAAAATTCCAGACTCTCTAAGCACACATTTCACTTGCGATGCAGACAGCAGGCGATAGTGACGACGATGGGAACCAATGCATGTATTTAAACAAAAATTGCAAAAGTACAACTCAAGGTTACTTGAACTTTGATATAAAGAAACAAATTTTCATTACGGAGAGAATTTCTGAAAATGAAGGAAACTGTACCGATGGTCAGTCACGGACAACGGCCGATAGTTAAAGTTCTCACTGCTGCGGCGGGAGGCAGGAATTCATAACCCTCAGCGATCAGTCAGCTTGTGGTTACGGCCCTCATAACCCTCAGCGATCAGTGAGCTTGTGATTACGGCCCTGACTGCCGAACAAGACTGTGTGGAGTGATTTCAAAAAGTTGTAGATAGAAGAAAAGTCCCATTACGGGTCTCTACAGGCACGTAAAGACGTAAAATTTCAATCACAAGTAGGCACGTATAAAATAACTGAGTCTAACATGTTAATCATTTCTTATTCTTCCCGTCAGGAGTTTTCTCTTTTTTAACATGTCCTTGCCACTGTCCTAAATCCACTGGGTGCCTTAATGCCGTGCACTACCGCATTGTTTCGCTTCAAAACAAAAATTGTATGTCCTTTTTTCCGGCTCAGTTTTCCGCCGTTGTGATATAACAGCTGATGGTAGCAATTTTCCGGCCTGCGGAGCTGGCATCAAAGTCATATTTTAGGTTTAAAATGTATAAACCTCGCAAACGCTCCGCACCTTTAGGTGCTCCGCGAGCCTAAAATGGAGCCTACAGCGGAAGCAATGAATGTGCTTATTGTAAGCTGGGAGCTGTCCCCGAGGCACCGCATTTGTCCCTATGTCATTGGCATGCATGCTTTCGACCGCTCAGGCCACGGCTAGTAGCTACTGCTTATTGTAGACTGCGTGTTTACATTAGCGTGATATTAACAAAGATAGGTCCTTGTCGCTTCCCTCCTAGCATATGACGGAATAACGTTGTATTGTGTTGTAGCAGCTTTGTGGGAGTAGCTGGAGATGGCCCTGGTTTCTGTCAACAACGTAGACGACGTGCTTGAGAACTAACAGCGAAACTTTCGGCCCCCAGCACACTAGGCAGTCCCACTAGTACCAGGTGCTTTGGGGTATGAAAACATCCAGGGTGCAGTTCATTTGCAGAAATTGGAAAAGATTAAATGAAATTAGAGGATTGTAGAAGAGGTTGGTCAGAAAAGCTTAGCTAGTAAAGGCATAATTTGGCATAATTTCATTACACATTAGGATTATATCGTATTAGCTATTCTGTGTTTCTTGTCTACAGCAGACCTTCGTTCCAGGAAGTGCAATTCCATGTGTCTTAATGCCGAGTCCAACTTATAGGGAGCGCACTGGCTTAGGACACCAGTCCATAGGCATATTATGAGACTTTTTGCCCGGTAAGAGGGCCTTATACGGTTGTCGTGATGCAGCATGTTACACAGAATGCTTCATGGCATCCGTTTTCCAACAGCTTGCAAGAGCACTACAATAATGGCTTGGCGCAAATGTGAAAAAACTGCCGTACTTTTTGCTCTGGGTCTGAACGAAGACGCGGCTTTCACTCCTCCTTTATCCCTTCCCTTACGGCGCGGTTCAGGTGTCCAAAAATATATCAGACAGATACTGCGCCATTTCCTTTCCATAAAAACCAATTTAAAAAAAAGTACTCACTCCAAAGACCGCCTTAGACGGGCCCATCTCGATAGTACGACCACGCCGGGCATGTCCCCGAAAGCACCCTCGTCTTCAATGCCTTATTCGACTGGAATAAGCTCATGAGAGCACCCGGCAGTGGTATAATTGAGCATTCTTATATGGCGTTCCCAAAGAAGCATTCGAACCGCAGGACCTATTCGAAAAGGTGCTATTGAGAAACACTAGAAAAGGCCAGTAGGTGAATGCAGGTTTCATTCACGATATACCACGTCTCCGTTCACAGCATACCGGCTATTACACAGATTTTGTTGCAAAATCACACCCAATTCAGAAATCCGGGAGGGTCTGATCTCATTCACGATAAATGGAAGGCGCAGACTTCACGCAAAGACAAGAAGAACACAGGTACAGCGCGTGTCCAGTCATTCCTTCTTGCCTTTTAGGCACAGTCTTGGTCAGAAGTCCAAAGGCCAAAGGCTTTTCGCCTGAGCCGCATAACAGAGCCATTTCGGCACTATTAGGGACCGAATGACCTTGAAATGCTATCAGAAAGTTTCTTCTTGCGGTATAGAAGCTTCTTGTTCGACTTGTGTTTTGAATGATCCGTTACACGGAACATCCTAGGAACATTCATTTCGATGCAGCTGAATTCTGTGACCTTACGACTTTTGAATAAAACTATACTTCAGCGCCTTACCTTTGTAATTACAATCAATGCTTATCGTCATCATTGCGGCAATTCTCGCCGCAGAATTCCGGCTGGAATTTCTACTGCCTGTCGCCTCGCCAGCATTGGCTCTTCACAGTGCCTATTGGCGCTGATTGTCTTGGTTAAGATGGAGTGCCGCTAGCCATGGGATGTACACGTGTATGGGGGTGGTGCGGATTCGCTTAGGTGCACTCGCTGTCAGGGTTAACTGAAAAAAAAATGTGAGCTGCCTTGATTAGTGTTACTCCCAATCAACTTTGGGATTTTTTCTATTTCATTATTTTTTTATTTTACTCTCGTTCTTGCGCGCTTAATTACCCATTCACCTATTAGTTACTTCAATCCTTCTCTCTGACATTCCTCAGCAAACCCTGGCTAATCTCCACTCGTGGGTGTGTGCCATGAGGGAAGGGCATAACAATGATAACAAGCGCTTTTTGATGTCATCTAAGTGCAAACAGAGCATAGGAAATCAATGGTGATTATGATCACTTCGTTTTATTCTAATGGCTCAGAGATAGCCATGGAGGGCCATGGCTAACGTGTCTTTTGGTCTACGCAAGGTGAGGTCAGATGCCCATTTTTGCATTTCACCTCGCAGAGGCCCAGCTATGACGGAAACCTTGTCCAAAGGAAACCTTATGTGCATTGCAGATGCAGTGGGTCTCCAACGCCATTGGGGATACCACCCGGCACCACCCGTTAACGAGGAACATGTTCAAACCCATGCGGAAGAAATGGATCTGGGCGTAACATGCAGTGTGCAGGATGACCCGTTAGGGTAACATAGATTCCCACTGAAGAGAAATGTTGGCAAAAGTTGCATACAGTACGGTAGGGACATAAGATTATGAAGGCTGCTGCGATCGGCTTGCTGTAGCAGGCGTAGGACAGGAGTGATTGAAAGTCATTTGAAGGATGGCAGCTAATCAAGAGGGTCAGAAAATCGCATTCATTTTGTGGACAGCGCTTTCAGCGTTGTGTCTGTTGTAAGCACGCAGAAAATAACACTTCACGAAAACTGCTCCGCTCAATGAAGCCATATCTTGCTACCGTTTGCTGCGATGGGAGTCATACTGATGAAAAAAGTATAATTTTGGCGTTTCATCTATTTCATCAAAGGAAATTGGTATTTACTGCTATGAAAGCACTATCGCTTGAATTAGTTTCCACGCTCCATTGAACCAGTCTTGGAACGATTTTTTCGCAGTTAGCTTAGGTTTAGGCATAGCTCTCTAACTATACTTGCACTGTGGTTGTTTACGTTTCGAAAATGCCTCATTATAGTATTTTTATAGCTTAACGGCTACTGAAATCGTGCAAACCGGCTTCTGAAAACATGATCTGCAAGTCATACGAAAGCACTTGCATATTTAAAGCAGATTGTGTTCGTTTGTCATTTTCATCACACTGCTTATAGCTTATCAATATGCACTTGCAGCAGTGCTTTGTCGCCGGCAACACTGCAGCCTTCACCGAGAGAGGATGGTGGAGGGTTTAGCACGTTTAGCATTAATGGGCATGACGCACGGCTCCGTCGTTGAAAAACATCCCTTCGCCGCGGTCGGATTTCAAAACAGTGCATTGTGGGATTAATTACCTTCTGGTTGTCGCCAGTCTCGCACCATTTTCCATTTGCATTCTCCTCCGAACCACATTAATTTATTATCATTCGCCTTAAGTTTCCAACCATTCGAATGTCACTCATAGAACCAGCAGACTTGCTCACTGCACACTTTGCTCCATTAAAGCTGTTCAGCATTCTTGAAGCTAAAGTATCTCGGTCGACGAGCGCCGTGCAGGCTGCATCCCTACGGCTGAGGCATTCACCTCACACCAACACGGGATCGAATGTTTCCTCGCCGACCTCTCACTGGTAAAATTGAGGCGTAACTTATGAAGCCGATAAGCATGTTGGGGCGAGGAAAGACGCCTTCTTCCGCAGCGCAGTTTTATTTATAGCGGCAGTTCCTGGGCTGTGATGTGCGGAGTGGTGCCCTCCAGCTCGCGTGCAAATGACGAGTGCACTCTGCGACATCTTGCCTTCGCCTAAATAAAAGATACACAACTAAAATTAAACTGCGCTTAAGTTCAACGTTCCTAGAACATATTAATATGCAAGCCTGTCTTCACGGGCTACTTGTTGAACCGCGGGAGGTTCTGGCAGTTCTGTTCCGAAAGGAAGGATTTGTAAGGCATGTGCAGGTAGTCCGCTGTCAGTATCAAATGTGCAGTAACATGGCGCATTTGCAATGCCCACAACCACTGCCGTAGGCAGCTTTCTGTGCTGGGTATCGTAGACTGACACGGTAGAACCACAGTGAAGTTCCGGCAGATGCCTTGAGGATGACGAATTTTCAATGGTGGACGAGCAGCTTTGGTCAAAGAGTGCCATGGCTAGAGGTGCTCTGATCTACACAACGGGACTCAAAAACCCATTTTCCGAGGATTTCAGCCCGGAAAAGTCGAGCACCAGGTCACACTTGTGTGCCCCTGCTGTCTGCTGCTAGCGGTTGCGAACGGTTTCTGTGGACATCATCATTGGCTAGAGATTACAATCGGAGAACGGGCAGCCTCGTGCTGGTGCGGCTTCCCAACAGTCTTTCGGCTGGAAACTGCTTACGTTTGTCTGTTATTGAGTTACTCCACTCCAATAGAGAGTTGCGACATTAAAAGGTGCACAAAGAGCATTCTGTGGGCAACTTTTCTTCCTCTTGAAGGACACACTCTGCCGTATGGCGTGCCAACGTAGATGGCGTAGGATAGACGTGGTTTAGCCCGGAGCGGGTTTATGGGGCGCTGGCGACGGTCACCTCACTCCCCCAACCAGGCTGAAATTTTTCATACGGAAGCTGTGCTGATCCCCATTTTATCGATGAAAAAAGAAACACAGGGACACCTTATTCTATTATCTACTGGCAATGCGAATGAATTCGAAGCTGCTGATGCCATTGCTGGAAGTGACTGGTGGCGCTTGTGAGACCCGGGTTGCTTTTACCGAGCCCTTCCCGTCCGCCACCTGCCACGGTTGGCAAGTGGAGGCTTCACATAGACCAGTCTGTCCTGGTGACATCACCGTGTGACTGGTGAAACATGCTAACCTGCTCTGGAATATCACTTCCTGCCTGGTGATATAAACTAACCTGGTCTAGTACCGCCACTTCCTGTCAAGTGAGGTTACGTATCACCAGCCAATGGCATTAGTCCTTTTTGATGGCGTCACTGATAACGTCATTGGTCGCCAGTCAGTAAGGGTTTTTCAGGAAGACGCCAGAGAGCGCCGACTTTGTGCTCCGGTGAGGCTTCTATACTGATACTTAAAAAAGTCCAAGAAGTGCATCGTCAAAACGGAACCGCCACCTCCAGCCACCCGCTCCAAGAGTAACCTATAAATACGCCCCAGGGCATAGCGGATGCGAAAATAAGAAATGGAGGATTTTGATCGTGCACTGCGCAACCTGTGGCCATTATCACCGCAGCTTCTGGCAGGGTGTGAGGAATCGTGGAAACTTGCACGCATGCTTGGATAAGCGCCTGTGCTTCTATCTCGAAGAGAAGCAGTAGAAATCTAAAATAAGCAGGGCCTCATCGCCACCGCGTTGGAACAAGTCCATGCCAAGAGCTTGCCAAAGCAAACTCGGATCACTTATAACCGGAAGCTTTGGATTTCTGTTCTGGTATTTTTGGCACACAGCGGAAGCCTTTGCAAGTGTTTGAGTGTCAATGTAGTACATGCTCGGCCATAAGGTTACTGCTCTGGATCTTGCCTTCATTTTCTTGTCATCCCCATGGGTCCTGTGCAGCACATGGAGGAATTCAGGGAGATTGGCTTGTGGGATGAACAGCTCGCTACTCCACAGCATGAAGCTCGTCGATGTAGCGCGGTAGTCCCAAAAAGTTTGCAGAACGTCTGGTATAGTTCCAGTTTCGTCCTAGGCCACTCTGTGCTTGAATACCAAAGAAGCTGCCACATCAATGCGCCCTTTTGGTTTCCTAATGGATGCCTCGTAGTTGTTCATCTGCGATGGGATGGGAGGAAACAGCAGTTACTTCGAATGACTACGTCTGGTCTCGCGATTCCGCTTCACTCAAAAAGCGGTACAGGGCATCAGCTAAAAATAGCTCTTTCTGGCTTCTGCTCAACTGTGAAAGGTGTTTAAAGTCGACTGAGGACGGTCCTGAGCTAGTCTTTTTACCGCGGGAACTCGGTCTACACGCTCCGAGCATTCTGGTAAACTTCGACTTATTGTCCTGTGCGGCCGATTTCCCTATTAAGTCGAGTTAAATATCCTGGCTTCCGCCTTTTTTTTTGTTTTTAACTGTCCTCCGAAAGTAGGAGGAGTCAACCAAAGTGTGAAGTGCCTTTCACCCAGTCCCGTGGCGGCTTGCCGCTCTGCCATCGTCGGCGTGATAGCTAAATCAGAATCCATGCGTATTTTTATTTCCCTGGGCCTAATTTGCGGCTATATTGTCTGCAACTGAAACTATTTATTCACGGTAAACTAAAAAACAAAAGCAAAAGCGAAGCCGCCACGCGACTTGCTGAAAGGTACTTCACGCGTTGGCTGACTCCTTCTGTACTCTCGGAGGTGAGTTTTAAATAAAAGGCTGGATCCCGTACTTTTAATCCTATTTAATAGGGAAATCGGCCGCAGAAGACCATAATTCAAAACATTTAACAATTCTCGGAGCGTCTAGATCGAGTTCCCGTGGTAAAGAGGCAAGCTCAAAATCCTACTTCGAGCAGCTTTAAGGGCTAGTAAAACACGTTGCGGGGCTAGTTGGTTATGCATATTCTTTCGTTAAAATTTAAGCAGCGCTAACTTTTAGGACGAATACACAGAAGACATGACAGGACGGGCGCTGACTCCAACTATGTTTATTGAACACGTTTTTTCGTAGAACATATAAGACAAAATGAACCGTGAGCGCATGCGCATCTGCGACAGACCACAAAAAGAAAAGGCCAAGATGACAACGATGACAGCTAAGGTAGATTAATGAGGGCGGCACGCATTTCGTCCCATATTTTTAAGCAATCTGAATTCGCTAGCATGCAGGGAGACAGAAGTGGTGCTGACACACGTGTCGCCTTTTGCCTTGATGAAAAATGCTTCGGATAATTCCCGAGCTAATCTATCTTTGCTCCTGGTTAGAATTTTGATTTTGTCAAGCCGTGGCTCACAGTTCTCATCGTTTTGGTCCTTGCAAGAAAGGCAATGAGCGGGTAGATTCAGGCATGAGTCTGATGCGTTTCCCAAACTTCGTTCATGTTCCCTGGCACGGTCGTTAACACAACGCCCTGTCTGGCCAACGTACACTTTGCCACAAGAAAGGGGGATCTCATAGACCACACCCGTGGCACACCGGACAAAGGGCTTGGCGTGTTTTGTTCCACAGCCGGATGTTGCAGGGCCACTGCTGCTGACCTTAGGGCACATCTTAGCCAGTTTACAAGGCGCAGAGAACACCATCGGGACGCCGTACTTGTTGCCCACCCTTTTTAGGTTATGGGACACCTTGTGGATGTAAGGCATAACCACTGGTTTGGCATTCCCGGGTCTTTCTTTTCTACGTGTCTTTTTCTGCCTTCCCTTGAATTTCTGTAGGAGTGCTTCGGTCACAGCTGTTAACACGTGATCAGGGAACCCTGCTTTTCGCAGTCTTTCTACCTCGCCCCGAAAGCTCTCTTGCATCATGTGAGGGCACGACTTAGCAAGTGCGGATTCTAGAGAAAGGGTCGCAATAGCCCTCTTAACAGTTTTTGACTGGGCCGAATCAAAAGGCAAAAAATCTTTCTTGGCTCTAGGGGGGTAGCACCAGCATACACACTTTTCTCCGAGCATGATGTTCAAGTCCAAAAACTGGAGGCGGTTAAGTACAGGTAACTCGTAGGTAAAAGAGAGCCCTTTTCCATGTTGTACAAATTGTTCTAAAATATTCATCGCAATTTCCTCATACCGGCCTTGGTCTCTTTTCTTTAAAATTACTAAAAAATCGTCTACGTATCTAAAAATCTTCAGGACATTGCCTTCGTCAGTTAGTGAAGCCAAAGCGTTGTCGAATGATGCAAGAAAAATGTTACACAAAACTGGAGCGACACATGATCCGATGCAAATGCCCTGGCGCTGTAGATAGCGCCGGTTGTCAAACTCGATAAAAGTAGCGGTGATATAAAATTCTAAAAGTGACATGAAGTTATCTACACTTAAGCCGGCTGTATTCTGGAATGCGATAGTACCGTTTGCTTCAATGCACGATGAGAACTGTGAGCCACGGCTTGACAAAATCAAAATTCTAACCAGGAGCAAAGATAGATTAGCTCGGGAATTATCCGAAGCATTTTTCATCAAGGCAAAAGGCGACACGTGTGTCAGCACCACTTCTGTCTCCCTGCATGCTAGCGAATTCAGATTGCTTAAAAATATGGGACGAAATGCGTGCCGCCCTCATTAATCTACCTTAGCTGTCATCGTTGTCATCTTGGCCTTTTCTTTTTGTGGTCTGTCGCAGATGCGCATGCGCTCACGGTTCATTTTGTCTTATATGTTCTACGAAAAAACGTGTTCAATAAACATAGTTGGAGTCAGCGCCCGTCCTGTCATGTCTTCTGTGTATTCGTCCTAAAAGTTAGCGCTGCTTAAATTTTAACGAAAAAAAAAAGGGCTAGCCTTACGCGTTTAGGCATAATATGTGTCCACGAGGAAGTTTCTAAATTTTATTTCCAGTTGTGTATAACTGAAGCCCCTCTCTGCATCTGGTTCTCAAGATACGTAGTCTGAAAATCTTCTGCTGACACAGATGGTTGCGGAGATACATTTTTTTTTTTTTTCAATTCGGACATTGAACTGTTGCGCTGCATAGCAAACGGGGCGAGCAGGCAATTGGCTCTCGGTATCGCAACAGCACGGCCCCCACACTGTACTATCTGTTGTGAACCGACAGCACCACGGACTAGTCTTGCTGAACGTATACCAGGACTGGTGCTAGCATAATACTGGCTCGGTGGTGTAGATCAATTTAGCGATGTCTTTCTTTGAAATCTTTATAAGTGGGACGAAGAAGCGGGCATATCGGAGCAAAAAGCAGCAACAAACTGGCCATCCCTAGAAAAAGTTGAAGCTCCTTACGATTTTGTGATGGCGATACTCAAAGAATGTCTTCCACTCTCTCAGAATCCTGCCAGAGTCCCGCTGCAGTGAGTGCATGGTCCATCGAAAGTACTCGAGTCCGCAAGCAGTGTCATGTTTTCTGCAGGGTACCAGACAGTTAGAGAAATGGTTATCCAGATCTTTGCTAGTATTTCTCTACACTAAAATTTCGTCCACAACATCGGCTACTTTAGACAGGCCTTCTTCTACTCCGTGGATTGTTCGTTGGAAGACTTCTGGAGCCGGCCCTATATATACAGAACGGCATGCAAAAAGCCTATACCTGCCATACGGACTGCTGAAAGTGAATATTTGTGAGCTTAGTTCGTGCAATTTCTTCTCTCAGAACAACGATGATGCGTTCAGGATGTAAAAATGCCTCGCTTAAGGGGGACGCGTTTCTGTCTTCTAAGGTTGTCGTGTAGCAGTGCTGCCCGAGAAAAGCTTTGTTCAGGACTGACAAGGCTACTTTGCCACTTTGCCATTTTTAACACCTACCACCACGTGCCTTGACCAACAAGCTGGCTCAGTCCCTCTTACAATGACCCCTTCAATTTTTTTTTAAGCTCGACTTTCACGCCGTCTTGAAGGGGGCAGCCGCAGCTCATGTGTGACGGCACCATGAGCACCAGGGTTGTGTTACAAGTGGTAGGTTGCACCCTTGAGTTCTCCCTGAAGGCCCTTGAAAAACGTCTTCAAATCTGTTTGTTAGATCGCTACAGCCTGCAGCTTCAAGTCAGTTTATGCTGCTTATCGATCCAATACATTGGGCAATAGAGTCGCTTACTGTCACGGGGACGTCCTGCATGACGAAGAAAAATCCCGGTTTCGTACACTGGGCCTTGTGGCAAACGAGTAGTATGACCTTTTTTCATGTACTTTCTTCGCGCCCAGAAAAACATGTGTTGCGCTGATGTGCACAGCTGCGTAGTCTAGGGATTTACACCACTTAGCACATAATGGGGCATAATGTAGCAGTTCGCACCGGTCTCAATCTCGGACCGTAAATACGCTCTTTCGCTCACGGCTCCTACAGAGGATCAACGCTACCTTTGGAACCGATTTGTGGACCATGGTCAACCAGACCGTCCAACTGTGGAAAAAATTTTAAGGACGACCATGATTCTCCCTAATGCTAAATTTGAGCGCAGCTTTGTCGGTGTGTCAGGTTCGATAGGCTCATAGTTTCGTTTTCATGTTAGTTCGATCGCAGTATTATTTAAAGAAGACGACGATGTGCAACGCACAACGAGAGTTGAAGTTTAACATACCCCGTGGTCAGCTGCGGCGTTAGTCTTTAGTGTTCTAAGTCTCAGTAATTTCATTGTTTTACTTTGCTAGGTCGTCGGCACATCTGGCGACGATATTAGTTCCATAGTAGTATTAGTTGCGGAAGACGACCATGAGCAATGCACAGCGCGCGATAATAAGCATATTAACCCGATAGCAGTATGAACTGAAGAGGACGAATGATGCGCAATTCACAGCGCGAGAGTGTGTTGCAGTTTAACACGAGACGCGAGCGGTTGCAGCGATATCGTAGTGCTCTTGTGCAGTGACCGGTGAAGCTGATCTGTTCGCCGCGCCACGGGTTCAAATCGCAGCAGCGGCGATTTTTATTTTTATTTATTTATGGTTTGTCTGAGTTGCACCGACGGCAGCGACGCGGCTGAACCCACGAACGGGCGTTTAAGCGCTGCGCTCTAAACCGCGCTCCAAAGCGCCTATAGTAGCAGTGTCATAGACGATGTCATGCTTGCGACGTTTACACAGCTCCGTTCCTTCTGCGGCCTTCGAGCTTACAGAGTTAGCCCAGTTGCCCAATTGGAATGGCGATACGAACGGAGACGCTTAACAGCCGCCCACTTCTGACACCAGGCGTCATGTGAGCATGTGGGAACTGGGAAAGGCGCCTCATGGGTGGTTGATATGAATAAAGATTTGATTGATTGATTGATTGATTGATTGATTGATTGATTGATTGATTGATTGATTGATTGATTACGCTGGTGTGCAATGACATGCATACCGGCAGATATTAGGCTGTGGCGTATGCAGTAATCGCCTTGTGCGTGCGCGCAGATAACGGTGCACACTGGGACTCAACGTAAATACCCGCTTTTATTTTGTAACGAGCTTTTTTTCGACTGACGCACTTAAATATCGCAGCTGCGTCATTGCTTTGTTATTGTCAAACAATTTTGTGTTGCGGTATAGCGGGCGATGAAGTTTGACGCCATTCGAATGTTTCTATTCGTGATTTCACAATCAACGGCGTCAGAACAGCGTCGCCGTTTAAGAACATGCAGCTGGCTTTGCCTGATGCAACTCCTCCCGGGTTTCAACAAAAGCTATATTAGCCTGTTTCAGCCCACTGAGCTCTCTTCCGCTGTCGTTCCTAAAGTCCATAAACAAGCTAGCGTACGTTCCATGCACCGCGCACGTAGTCAAAAGGGAGAATAATCCCTAAGTAGTCACATCTAGTGAAATGGATGGACACATTTCTGTTCACTTCTGTTTGGTTAGGCGGCTCTTACTAGCATTAGTTAGTTTTTCCCTGAGTGCGTATCGTAAGCTGTCATAAGTCACATAGAAAATATTCGCGTAAGTATGCCCACTATATTTCCGCCTTAAGAATGAAGTACAATAGTTCGAGGGGATTAAAATAGAAAGCATCTCCGATTTAACGGTACAGATGTTTCACTTTTAACCATCCCTTCACCGCATGGCAGCAATTCTTGAATCCCGAGCTCATTCGATACTCGTTGAGGCTCATTTGAAGTTCAAATGCAAAATTTTCGCCGCAAACAGCTTGCTCATCTTGCGTCCGCCTCATAATTTGCACTCGTACAATTGCAATACAATTTCCCTGCGCCTGCTTGAGTAGAACATTCATGAGCTGCGAATAATAAGGGCCTCTTGAACCCAGCATAATGTCTGGATACATTTTATTTTAGTGCGCAAGCACTACTTCGGGAAGTCTAACCGACTCAGCGAGTTTGTGTGAAGCTTGACTTTAAAGGTGACCTTGCCAAAACCAAATGTCGTCGTGACTGAGATTCGAACCCGCGGCGGCGTGAACAGATCAGTTTCGCTGGCTGCTGCGCGCAGAGCATTATGCTATCGCCACAGACGGTCACGCCGCCTGGTAAACTGCAACGCACTTTCGCGCTGTGCGTTGCACGTGTCTTCAACTAATACTGCTATCCAACTAATACCCTCGCCAGACGCGCCGACGACCCACCAAACCAGAACCATGATCCAACCTGGCTAAACATGATTTCGCACGTCTGCTCCGTTTAGCTACGTTAAAGCCATACCACTTCTATTTCTTCCAATTGAAGCGTATGCATCTGTCCAGTGTTTGCGCGGAATTATGACGTGATTAATAGCCGGGAACATTCCTGAGATGCCATGCACCTGCCTACCAGTTCCAATCCTCGCCAGCATTGTTCTCACAAAGATAGTTAACTGCGCACTCACGGCTTTTCATAAAACTGCCCACATGTACTAACAGGCGCAGCAAACCGAGCCGTCACGAGCGCAGCGGCAGCTTGCGTTGGTTCGCCGCGCGCCGCTAGCGACGCACTGCGCGCTTTCGGCGGCGGCGCGAGAACGCCGTTATGTTTGTAGAGCGCGGAGAGCGAGAGGCAGCGGCCGGGAGCGGCCGCGATTGGTCGAGCTTCCACGCGACGTCGCCGGTGACGTCACACACGAGTCCACGTGCAGCTTCGGTTCGCCCTCCATGTTTCAGTCACAGGGCGACTCGCGTACAGTCGATATCCTCCGCTGGGGTCACGCGCGCCGGTCTCGCAGCGGCTGCGTGGTTAGCGCTCTTTTCACTCTGCCGGAGTCTTGAGAGCAGCACGGCGCAGATTGCAACGTCGGTTCATCGCCTACTGCTCGCGAGGAGATCGCCTGAAAAAGCTTGCCGACCGGCGACTTCGGGAGAAGCGTCCGTGATTGCGGCGCTTATCGTTCAGTGGCTGTGATACCGCATTTTCCAGTGTGCTGTCCACGTTCGGCGGGAGTTTCTTAAGCGGCTTTTGGCGGCTGTGTAACTCTGCTTCTGTGTCGACCACCGGGTGCATCGTTGTGGATAGTGTTCAACCAGAACTTTCACCAGTGTTGCTGAAGCCTTCGCTGCTTTCGTCGCGTAAGTCGTGCCGCGTGGCCTTTTACGTGTACTTTCGGCACGCATCGCGGCATTTCAGACCGCGACATTTAAGTGCGGGCAGCCTTTTCTCTCTCTTGAGATTAAGCAGGGAAGGCGAGACGCTTCTGCTCCAGGCCTTTGTATCGTGCTGCTAGGGTTGCCAGGTTTGTGAACTGTTTTTTTTTTCACGTCTTGTGCACGGAACAGAGGAGCCATACTTTACTATGAAAAAAACCTATATTAGCCTCCACGTCCTAGAATAGAGAGCTTATTTTATTTATTCACTGCCCAAAGGCCCTTTGCTTTGTTTAGCACATGTTTAGAAAATGTTTAGCGCACACCTCTCTAGCCATGGCTTGCACTGTGAGAACACGCACTTTTTTCTTTTTCCACAGCCCTCTTCACGTTTCTTTAATTCCTATTAAAATGTATTCGCATCCTCGGAGCGGAATTAAGAGACGTAATACTGTCAAGACGACGAGCAAGAGCGTGTGCCGGGTCATTTATACTCAGTCAATTAAGCATTCTGGCATATGTTGCCCAATGAATGCGTTTTTTTTAGCGTTATTTTTTTTTCACTTTATACTCACACTTCCACATTCAGCGCTTTATGTTTCGTCTGGCGGATTTTTTCATTCACCTCGTGGTCAGCAGGTAATGCCAGCAAATGTTCTTGGTGCGTAATCGGCATGATAAGTTCACTGGTGAAACGTATAGAATAACACCCTTGCCAAGGAGTTCACTATTTTAAGCGCACCACAGATGTTCTGCTTACTAGTGCTCCTTGTTAATATTTGCCGCCAGAGGATACTTAATATCCAGGGAAATCTAAGTGCACTGCCTTTATTTACGAACTTCGGTTGAATCGGAACACGGGATTTCTTTCCAGACAGACGTGGTTAGTCAGCCATCACAGGGAACTTAAACCGGGGCTAAGTAAACACACTACAAAATTGCAGGTTTCAAACGCCACTATTTGCGAAACATTGCATTAATGAGTTGCTTATTACAAGAAAGCTTTTCGTACGATTAGGTCCCACTTGAAGCTCAGAACCGTGCTTCCTTTCACTACCGACACCAAGCATCACCTGCTTTCACGAATTCACTCTTAGGTCGCTTTATATTGATCTCTCACCGTTTGTGCAAACCGGTCTCCTATTCATCCTATTTCATCTCCTAGACAGGCGCCGTTTTGTGAAATACAATTTCTGGTTGAAAGAAAATCGCGTGCAAAACAAATCAATCTCCCAAGTTCATTGCCATTTCCTGTAAGCCAACAGCCCCGCACCAAAATATGTTGTATCTTAACTGCAGTCTCCGAAACTGTAGCTACATGCCTCAAGACACTTGCTTCTGTTTAAAATAAATAAGGCGCTTCTTTAGCTTTTCTTTGCTTAAAGTAATTGTAAGCGACGGCAACAAGCTTCCTACGAAGCTCTCGCAAAGTCTCTTTCGACGACAGCCAGTCAGTGGACGTGGCACAGAAAGAAATAGTTCTGTATTGAGCCATGTTCTCTCATCACTGGACCACGGGACAGCTGGCAGGGTAGGGTTCAGACAGCTGCCGATCATCAGCTAATGGCGTAGCGCACTGCTGGAAGCCTAGTTACAGTGGCGCGGGGCTTCTGCTGTGTTCTCCTATTAATTTTTTTTTCCTCTTAATCTGCAAACACTGCTCTCAAAAGGCTTCGAGAACAATAGGCACAGCTACCTGAGAAAACACAGCCACATGTTGAGATTTTAAAAATAAATTTAAAAAGAGGGATGTAAAACGGCTCGGAGTAAGGGAAATGATGGAGGCGTTTTTTTTTTCATTTCTTGCTGCCTCCTACCATTTTATTCTTTGTTCTAATAATCGTCACATATGCCGTCGAAAAGCCGGCGCCTCTCCTCTACACAAGGCAGTTCAAACGCAGCCTCTGACCAGCTTGCCATTTCACGGCGTCGCTATTACGAACCAAAGAGTCAACAGCTTTCGGCGTTTAATCCATGTCAAGACCATGTGAAAGAAATGTCGGAATGCACCCTTTAACAAGTCTCATTGTAAAGGCCTCGTCAAACGTGAGACTGAATCAATCATTGCACTGCAGAAAATTAAAAACAAGAAACCTGTCATCCTCAAGTCTGTGTCTGGAAGGACACGGATGACGGGTCTCAAATTATATTAACAAACTTCCGACGCTGCTGTCCGTTTGAAGCGTTTTCTTCAGACCGCCTCAGCGTGTCGGTGTCACTCACTGCACTAGCGCAGAAGAAACCTGTTTAGACGAAGATAGTGTCAACGAGGTCAGGACAACAGGCCACTAGCAGAGAGGGAACCTATGCATCAGATTACAGTCGGTGCAAGGGGACAAAATAATGGGCTACTAGCACAAAATAAACCTATAAATTTAAGCACAGAAAGTGCCTAGAAGGGCAGGATAACGGGCCACTAGCACAAAGGATGCCTATTTAGTCGAAGATAGTGTCTGGAAGTAGAGGATAAGTGGCCACATAAATTCTTGAAATAAATCGCGCTACCACTGAGTGCAAAAAGTTACACTAATTTGAGTTCACGTTAGCACAGGTGCCGCAAATCCTATCGCGCTTCGGCCAGTGTCACTCTGACTAATTATATTCTAGGACGAAAATCGGATCAGTATATGTAGACAACACAGAGTAGAGCAGTGAGCTTCGCCATGGACAAAGCAAGAAATGAATGGTAATCGTCCAGTCCAGCTCAACCGCGGTGCGTTTTCGTTTTGTTTTTATTTCATTCGCTAGCTATGAAGGGCCGCCGAAATATTGAGAATTTCGATGTACTTAGCTCGCAAAATTTCCAAAGTAGTCCGTTTCTTTTTTTTTGTGGTTTGCCCCCTATGTATGCGTCTCAGAATTGTCATACAAATATTGGGTTATCTTCGGTTTATTTTTTTTGTATTAGCCTGTATATTTTGTTTTGCTAACCTTGACGGCCGGAGTTGTTTCCATTATTCGTTCCAAGCTGTAGATTTTTACAACATTCTGTAAGCAGAATTTTTGGCTAGTGGTTCGGACGCATTTCCCACCTTAAAATAAACGGGGACAGAAGGATACGTCGACGACATCCACCTAATTCTACATCTTCTGTAGAAGTACAAAATGCCGTTTCACAAAAAGTGCCTGTCCAAAGATTACAAAAAAAGGTCAAGAAAATGTGCGTGTGCGTCACTGTTTTTACTAACTGGAGCTGCCATTTTTCCCTAACATCAGCAGGCGCCCGAACGCGCGTGTCTGTCTCTCGATAACTGCGAAGCGACTCGGCCGAGCTCTTGCACAGCTCGCAAGCTACCGTTTTGTCGGGGCCTGTCAAAACGCGACAAGTTTCGTCTCAGAAAAGCAAACAAGAAAACGTGAGCAGCCTCAAAGAAAGGAGGCTCGCTGAAGCGGCAGAAGACCCTCGTCCAAGCGCAGAAGCGTGTCGCCACACTTCACGAAGCGCGTGCGTCATCGGCCGACCCGCCATTTTGTTGTTCCTTGGTTGCTTCCTTCGCACCAGCCAGCGGCGGCCACCGCTGCTGCTTTCGCCCGTTACCCGAGCTCATAACTGTCGTCTGCTGCCGCCTGTCAGAGGGAGCAGACGGGGCGGAACGCGCGTGTCACACCTCTGCTGCGCGCCGTCTGTTCCGCATCTGCCCGATGACGTCACGTGCCACCGTGTGCCGTGCCGCCGGAGCCCTCTTTTCGAATCGTGCGCCGGTCGCGAGGCTTGTGTTGCAGGTAGGCCCGACGCGTCGGTGTGCGGTAGAGAACTTACGAATATACCAAAGACTTCCTATCGGGCTGGAAAGCCTGTATGACATTCCAAAGCTTAGAATCACGCCCCATTGAGTTGGAAAGTTGGGGCACGCCGCAGGGCTCGGTATTGTGGCCGTTTCTCTTCAACATGGCAATGACCCGGGCTGAACAAATGAGCTGGGGGGGGGGGGGGGGGGGATAATCTTAAGCATGTAGGCGGATGATATCAATCTCTGGGTCAACCGAGGAAGCGATGCACACACGGAAGAGCGCTTACAGGCCCCAAAAGATATAATTGTCGAGTATGCAGCCAAAGGTGACTGCATACTCGACGCCGAAACACCTCCGAACGCGGGGGTATTAAAATTACGGTGGCGGACATGCAAGTGCCAAATGTGGATAAAATAAGGATCTTGGGTTTAGTGATCCAATCCCACGGATACAACGGGGAGGCCCTTACCAAGTTGGAGCAATACGCGATGCAAACTCTAGGCCTTAGAAGGAGAATCGCGGTTGAGGGTAGAGGATTGAAAGAGAGGAACTTGCTGAGGCTAATACTGGCGTACGGAATTAGTAGAATTAGTTACGCGACGCCCTACTTAGATATAAAAGCCAGAGAGAGGGAGTAAATAGATCCACTCATTCGGAAATGTGTTAAAAAGGCACGAGGGCTACCCATGGGTACCTCGACCCAGAGACTGCTTGGGTTAGGGGTACATAACACGTGGACAGAACTAATGAGAGCGGTGCACGCGCCTCTCAAATTGAGAGACTCAGCACAACGGACACAGACAGGGTAACCCTAGCGACAGTTAGCATAAATCCCGAAAGAGGGATTAAAATGAAAGTTGAAATCGACTGGGAACGAAGGAACGCCTTGGTAGTCCCCCCCCCCCCCCCCCCCCCCCTTCCCGAAAGATATGCACCCGGAGTTCGCCGTAGAACGCAGGGCCAAGAGAGCCGAGGCTCTAGAGCTGAGGTTCGGCAATATGAAGAAAGCGGACGTAGCGTATGTTGATGCGGCGGGATCTCACCAGAAGCGGCCAAGATCCTTAGCCAACAACAGCTGGATAGGAAAATTCATTTAATTTGGACACCCGCACACGCCGCCGTCCCCGGTAACGAGGCGGCTCACGAGCTATCCTCAGTTCTCTATTTCCGGGTAGCCGTAGAGCCCCCCGAGTACTGGGGGAAAGAGGAGCGTCCGCAGAATTACGGGGAAATTGTTGACCATTACATATTGGAACGTATACTGGTACTCCCACCAGACCCAAAATTAAATAATAGAGAAGCTTTCATGTGGAGGCGGCTACAAACCAATACATTTATGAACCCGGTATGGGCTTACCACGTGTACCCACAGCTGAAGTCGCATGATCGATGCATATACAGCGGGGCGAGAGGGACCCTCGACCACATAATTTGGGCGTGCCCAAATTCTCCCGGGGCGGGCAAAAATATTGATAGTAGAGAAGCCTGGGAGACCCTGCTCAGAAGCCCGGACCAGGAGCTCCAGCGCACCACCGTGCATCTGGCTGAAGAGACCGCTGCCAGTCAAGGACTGCTGCCAGCCAGCCTCTAACCGCGGACGCGCAACGCCCCGTCTCCCACGCCTGCGTGTCGGGGGCGGGGAGAAACGTCTTTTCTGGTGGAAATTAAAGTTGTTCAATCAAATCGGAATCCGGCACGTTTATTGGTTCGAGGTTTGTACGAGCGCGTATGCTAGCGACACCTGTGGGTGATCAAATGGACTGATCGGTGCTGCGCGAAAGCGGTGTTACAGCGTTGTGTGGCCACTGGTCAGAACGAGGGAAGGGTGAATGATTATTAAAAGCCCCCATTTCGAAACGGTGTGGTCCGGGCGCTGCAGCACCCAGCAAATTTTTTAGGTTTCTAAAATTTATTTTTAGCTTGAAAAATAGGTGTCGTGAAATTCACCTTTCTTTTTCTGATACAAATTACTGACACAGTCTGCTTGGCAGCTCCAAACTTTAGCATTCAAAAACTTGCTTCCCGTAACGCCCCGATTTCAAACCTTGTCAAATTTTTAAAATATTTCCGTGAAATCGGCCTTATTTTGTGGCAGAGAAGCGGTATTAAAAAATAGGCCATCGAAAACGTTTAACGGAAAGCGTGTGGAAACGTGATTTGATAAATGCGGCATTGGGGACTTGCAGATGAACTTCCGATAACTTTTAGAGAAACCCCCCTTTAGTTCTCTCGACTGCTCCTAAGTGACGCCACAGTGTGGGCCACCTCCAAATTTTAGAATAATTAGAGTGGCTAACTTTGAAGCATTGGTCATAGCATCTCGTTTCGAAAAGCAGCGACGGTTGCTCTAAGATGATATAGTCGAATACGACTCAAGAACGAAGCGCCTTTTGCCCGCCAAAGGACCCACTTCCAGCCAATGGCATCTGGCCGATTCTTTTCAGCTTTCTAGCGTGACAATGCAGGGGAGTAGCAGACGAAAGGGGATAGTCCTCTCCATCCCTGGCCGGGGATAGACCCCCCCCCCCCTTCAATGTCATGTCGCTCCCTGCATTGTCACGCTAGCAGGTAGATGAGAATTGGCCGACGCCATTGGCTGGAAGAGGTCATTTGACAAGGCAAAGCCTCGGCGTTCTTGACTTGTATCCGACTAGAGCGCGTTACACACATTGATGTGGAGAAACAACACATAAGCTTATACGAGCAGCTGCAGAAAGCTTGTCAAATAATGTTGCAGCTCTTTTCTAGCCACCTATCTTGCCTTAACGACCCCTTTGCTTCATTTTAAGGCATGCTGATTCTTCAGAAATTTTTATATCAAATTGTAGCATCGTCTTTCACACTTCACCTAACTTAACTTTACAGCTGAAAACCGAAAAGTGCAGGCATGTCATAGTTTACTCGGCATCGCAAAGGTGGCGTCGCGGTGCACAACCAGTGCAGTGCGAAGACTGACCACAGGTGCCGTCTGCGATTTTCAACCAAAGCTTACTTTTTCTACTCAAAAGCTTTAACTCTAAGCTATATCTGTGCACACAGCGACATTTTGATGGGGACGTTTTACCGTTGTGTGTGCCATCCGCCGCAGCAATAAAAAAGCACGTATGTAGTGCCTAAAAATATGAACCATGGCCTTGGTAACCGCGTGTGTTGGAGTCTCGGCGCCCTCGAAAATTGTCATGCCAGCTTGGGTTATGCCATCGAGGCATGCCTTGGAATGGGCACTATCTCTCTAGGGTGTGATACTTAGCTGTCTATATATGCCTTCCGGGATAGGAAAATGGGCGGGAGATCTTGAACCTCACAATTCGGGATGCTTCGCACTGTTGGGATTCAGGTAGCAGCATCCCACTGCTGCCACCAGTTGTTGGGACTCAGGCAGCAGCGTCCCACCGCTGCCCCCAGTTTTGGGGACTCAGCACCATCCCACCGCTGCCACCAGTTGTTGGGACTCAGGTAGCAGCATCCCACCGCTGTCACCAGTTGTTGGGACTCAGGTAGCAGCATCCCATCGCTGCCACCAGTTGTTGGGACTCAGGTAGCAGCATCCCTCGCTGCCACCAGTTGTTGGGACTCAGGTAGCAGCATCCCATCGCTGCCACCAGTTGTTGGGACTCAGGTAGCAGCATCCCACCGCTGCCACCAGTTGTTGGGACTCAGGTAGCAGCATCCCATCGCTGCCACCAGTTGTTGGGACTCAGGTAGCAGCATCCCATCGCTGCCACCAGTTGTTGGGACTCAGCAGCATCCCTCGCTGCCACCAGTTGTTGGGACTCAGCAGCATCCCACCGCTGCCGCATTTTTGGGATTCAGGTGATGTGGTCGGGTCGGAGAAGGGACGAGGAAGATCGGAGACGTAGTTAAGGAGGGGAAGACAAATAAAACTTTATACGAAGACTATTTACATACTGCACAAGAAAAACCAACTGAGAATGCCTCTCAGAAAAAGGGAGCTTCTTAGCGGTCGGGTGTCTCTCCTCCAAAAGGGTCTCTCGGTACCAGATGAGCGGCTCGTTAAATACCCGTCATATTCCCCAGAACCCTAACTGTGGAATACAGCTCGGAGAATTATTTCCAATCAAACGAGAAGAAGAAGACAGTGGTGGTACCGCCCACGGCAGGGGGCGGTGCTGATGCTCTCCCAGCTCGTCGATAGAAAGGGCAAAAGACACTGTCACGTTGTCAACGCAGCTGCCAGGTGGGCGCCCACGTGGCACAGGAATGGCAAGCCGTTTCCCAGCAGGGGTGGGAAAGACCTTGCACTTCCTCGCCTGTTGTCCGAAATGCGGAAACTGTCGAAGACGCAGCTATCTGTCAATTGTCAAACCCAGCGTGACTGATGAAAGCAACGCTCCATCCTGTGACTCGATGGCACACTCGGCCACGTGGTGCCGCCATTAGCTGCATTCGATTCAGCTATGGTTCACTGCACCGCCTGCACCGGTTCATGGTGCACTGCACCAAAGCCCTCGATTCCCAGCGCCCTCTTCACCGCTGTCCGCGACTGATTTCGGTGTAGTCTTGGTGCCGCTTTGGTGCAAGGAACCGCAGCACCGGCCTCCAAGGTGGTGCAAAAAAGAAGTGCACGTGCAGACGACTTTCAGCAGACGACGCATGTTAGCTCGTAAATATTGAATGTGAATTGAGGGACGTTTTCGCTGTCATTGACGGGTTCGATGTCATGCTGCGTGAAAATGGCGCCGAAACCTAAGCGACAGTAAGCAAATTTCTGCGTTTTGTGCTGTAGCTGCCATGTGAACTGTGACAGGCCGTTCGTGTACGTGCGAGTTCACGCGAAACTTACGGCGCAACGACGGCGTGTGGGATGTCAGCAAACTGCGGGCAGGGAGAATCCGAGCGTGTTTTGCTACAACCGGCACCGGTACCTCCTGCGTTAAGCATGCAGGCAGATGCTGCTGATTCGACGCTGCCTGGTCATTCTGCTGCGGCTACGGCGACGCCGAGGCTAGCGCTAAGCGTCGGTGAAGGCCTGTGGTGCTGCCGAAGGACTTTTTTTATCACTGCTTATAAAGAGCTAAATTATCGAGGCGGGTTCTCGGCTGTGATTTCCGGGCGCCCTCCCATAGGCGTCGGAAAATATGCAGGGGCCTTGAATTCAAGCGCCCCGAAAGTTCTTCGAGCGTCTTTCTGTGTGTCTGAAAAGCATTGCGAATTTGTGATTGAAATAGCTTGCGACCACGCTTTTATAGCACTTCGGAATTCGACTGCCGTCGGTCCAAGCAAGTGAGTTGCGGCATGACAACACGGAGTCGGTTTCCTCGTATTCACTGTGGGAAGAGTAGAACTACTCCGTGACATGAACTATGCGATGTCTTCGTCGTCGGCCATGGCCAACTCCATGGCCGACTCAAGCCTCGTTAGGCATGGAAGCGACCGCACACAAAAAATACACGCGAGAACTCAACACCTCCACGGCGAGCAGACGACAAAACCTGCCTGCACGATCTCGATTGAAAACTGTCGCACATATGAGGTGTGGCGCTGCTGACGCGCTGCACCTGCACCACGGAACTGGTTCGGCACCGCCCTGGCACCAGCGGCACTTTCTCAGAATTGGTGCCGTGAACCAGCACTGAATCGAATGCAGCTATTGTTGCCACTGTTTCTGCTTCCGCCAACGCGAACGCCAGGCAGCAGCGTTTCTTCAGAAGTCTCAATCGCCTTCACCACGTTGGTCTTCTGGAAAGTCTGGTCGAGTGAGCCCGCGTCCTTATCCCTTGAGGCTGGAAGGCACGCCGCGCATGCATAACAGCACTAGATTCATAGCCTGAGACGAAACGTCATTGTGACTGTCACATAATTCAGAGGCCTCGCCTTCGCCGACCTTCCCTTCAATTACGGAAGGCCGGCATTGCACGTTCTTGAGCTAGAGTTCGTTGCTGGTGAAAATAACAGACGGCACTTTTCACTGTTATTGCATAAACGGTGGGGAACGGTATTTATTTAATCGTTTATTTATTCAAGTACCTCAACTACTGGAAGAACATTGTGTGGGGGGAGAGGTTAAATTTTGAAGGCAAGAGATGGTACAAACCGTAAAAGTAAAAAAAAAGAAAGAATATTATACACTTTGGACTGCAAGCAATTATTAAAACATGAAGGAAAAACGTCATATTCATGCACAAAGAAATAGTAAACAATAGCGGTACTGCGCGGACTCAACTTGCACATAGAGAACGCGTTATACATGACTGCATAAAGGTCGTTAATTCGTTTTGAATGTTAGTGGGTAACGCATGATAGCAATGCATTCCGGAAGACTGTTCCAACACTTGATAGCACGTGGCAAAGCAGAAGAATTAAACGCGAGTGTTGGGCCGAATAGACTTTGGAATCTTAGATTATTCTTTAGGCGACGTGAACTGCGCATTGGGCGTGTAAGTGGTAGTGTTGACGCGTGGTGTCTGTATATTAGTTTCTGTAGTAAGCGAAGCGGTGGGGTATGATTACGTTTCTGTAAACTTGTTGGCGAAAAGATAACTAACCACATTTCATGTGGTAGTTTTCCACGTAGGGGGCTGGGGACTAGTGAAGCTGTCGATGCGGCCTTTAGCGTCCCCCCCCCCCTATCGTTGATTGAAAATAACGGCTTATCTATATAAGCGAGCCTTTAAAGCAGGGACATTAAACCACTCGCTTGATTATAATGCTATTCCCCCGTCTCCATTCACTCAGGGGGTGGTTCCAGTGTACCATCAGAGTGAGGGAATTGACGGGCCTTTCCTTGCTCATAGTCTCGTCCTAAAATGCGTAGGTACTGAATGCAGTCGCTATTCAATTTCAGTGACTTTTTTCTTTTATCCAAGAAAGCGAGGTCACAATGCAACCGCATCTGTCGCAACAACTCCGAGTATTGCAGGCCTCTCCCACTGTGTTATCAAGAATCGGTGTATGTTACCACCAGGGCCCTCGTGCGCAAAACACCCAGTATGCGCGTTGTGGGAACGTGACGTAACTGATGGCGCTATCGTTCATTGAAAAGCCTGTGAGCGGCGATAGGAACGT
The DNA here is from genome assembly GCF_052857255.1 of Amblyomma americanum. Classification (NCBI taxonomy): domain Eukaryota; kingdom Metazoa; phylum Arthropoda; class Arachnida; order Ixodida; family Ixodidae; genus Amblyomma; species Amblyomma americanum. The sequence goes on along the minus strand of NC_135501.1, from coordinate 144,501,899 downwards.
GGTGTTGTTGTCATCAGTACGACCTGTCGCAATAGTTGCCGAAATGCGACATTGCATGGAGTTCATATGACGCAAATCGTCGGTTTTCTCTCTCTCTTTGTGTGGATGAAGGCAGGCTCATTGAGAAAGAGAAAAGTAGGCCTCGGTACTTCAAACAATAAAGTTGTCCCTGCAGCACTCTCCGTAGCCGCTCGTCGTATTCGAAACGCCGAGGTACTGCATCTGCCTTAGAAGCGCTCAGCTCTGCTTCAGGTTTGAAGAATACCTTTATTGGCATTACTTTCGCTTCATTGCTGGCACTCAAACCTCGATATCTTCACAGGCTGTAAGTGATACGCACTGTAATTGTTATGCCGGGAATTCACGCTTTCTTGAAGGAAACTGGAGTACTTGAATGTTCATTTACCAAGAGTGCGCGAGTACCCTTATGTAAGGTGCTTGATAAAAGAAATGTTCAGTAAGCAGTAAAAAAATAAAAGCATCGAGCGGGTTGGCGCCCTCCACCACCCGTGTAACTGTTCGGTCCATCTATCCATACTTTGTATTGTACCACTGGGCAGAGCAGCGGTTGACATCATACATCTCTATGTATGTGCACCAACTAGGATGGTGTACATGGTAGGACAAAAGTAAACGGAGCACGCTATTCTCACTTTTTTTCAAGTGTTGCATAATGTAAAATTCCAGTTATGGCGCTTGACTACTGATCCGGAGTTCCCGGGTTCGAACCCGACCACGGCGGCTGCGTTTTTATGGAAGAAAAACGCTAAGGCGCCCGTGTGCTGTGCGAAGTCGGTGCACGTTAAAGATCCCTGGGTGGTCGAAATTATTCCGGAGCCCTCCACTCCGGCACCTTTTTCTTCATTTCTTCTTTCACTCCCTCCTTTATCCCTTCCCTTACGGCGCGGTTCAGGTGTCCAACGATATATGAGACAGATACTGCGCCATTTCCTTCCTCCCAAAACCAATTATTATTATTATTATTATTATTATTATTATTATTATTATTATTATTATTATTATTAATATTAGCTATGGTGTGCGCAGGCTAGTATGGGACACCAGTGCCCTTTCTCATTAAACAATGTTCCATCGTTACTGATAGGACCAACGAAGGTGGGAGTGAAAGAAGAAAGGAAGAAAGAGGTGCCGTAGTGGAGGACTCCGGAATAATTTCGATCACCTGGGGATCTTTAACGTGCACTGACATCGCTCGATGGATCGATGGGTCTAAAAATTAACATGCAGAAAACCAAGGTAATGTTCAACAGCCTAGCAAGGGAACAACAGTTCACAATTGGCAGCGAGAGCCTAGAAATGGTGACGGAATACGTCTACTTAGGGCAGGTAGTGACAGCTGATCCGGATCATGAGAGGGAGATAACTAGAAGGATAAGAATGGGGTGGAGCGCATATGGCAAATTCTCGCAGATCATGAGTGGCAGTTTACCAATTTCCCTCAAGAGGAAAGTGTACAACAGCATAATCTTACCGGTACTCACCTACGGGGCAGAAACGTGGAGGCTAACGAAAAGAGTTCAGCTTAAGTTAAGGACAACGCAGCGAGCCATGGAAAGAAAAATGATAGGTGTAACGTTAAGAGATCGGAAGCGGGCAGAGTGGGTGAGGGAACAAACACGGGTTAATGACATCCTAGTCGAAATCAAGAGAAAGAAATGGGCTTGGGCAGGGCATGTAATGCGAAGGCAAGATAACCGCTGGTCTTTAAGGGTAACGGAGTGGGTTCCAAGAGAAAGTAAGCGTAGCAGGGGGCGGCAGAAGGTTAGATGGGCGGATGAGATTAAGAAGTTTGCAGGCAAAGGGTGGATGCAGCTGGCAAAGGATAGGGTTAATTGGAGAGACATGGGAGAGGCCTTTGCCCTGCAGTGGGTGTAGTAGGGCTGATGATGATGATGATGATGATGACATCGCTCAGCACACGGGCGCCTTTTGCGTTCCTCCTCCATCGAAACGTCAGTGCTCATTTTCGGTTCGGACATGCGACGGCAAAGCCCAGAGCTCTTTGAATATTATAGCTGGCCAGACCTCTACTATGCAGTGCTCATTTTCGGTTCGCACATGCGACGGCAAAGCCCAGAGCTCTTTGAACATTATAGCTGGCCAGACCTCTACTATGCAGTGCTCATTTTCGGTTCGCACATGCGACGGCAAAGCCCAGAGCTCTTTGAACATTATAGCTGGCCAGACCTCTACTATGCAGTGCTCATTTTCGGTTCGCACATGCGACGGCAAAGCCCACAGCTCTTTGAACATTATAGCTGGCCAGACCTCTACTATGCAGTGCTCATTTTCGGTTCGCACATGCGACGGCAAAGCCCAGAGCTCTTTGAACATTATAGCTGGCCAGACCTCTACTATGCAGTGCTCATTTTCGGTTCGCACATGCGACGGCAAAGCCCAGAGCTCTTTCAACATTATAGTTGGCCAGACCTCTACTATGCAGTGTTCATTTTCGGTTCGCACATGCGACGGCAAAGCCCAGAGCTCTTTGAACATTATAGCTGGCCAGACCTCTACTATGCAGTTACTCATAGCTCCTGTCGCTTTGAGACGATAAACCCCTTATACACCCATATAATCTACCTTAACCCTATATACGCTCATATAGCCCGCATGCACCTTATATATCATCCAAATAATCACCATATAGGCCCCCATATAACCCCATATACATTAAGCACTAATGGTTTCGTACGATACTCTCTAAATAGAAAAGAGTAAAAAGAGATTAGATTGCCCTCTAGCGGACTCCCTTTTATAACAGGGAGTGCCCAAGGGGAGTTAACTCCTTTCTGTTTAGAGGGCACCACTCCAAAACGTTGTGAAACTCCGACGCTCTAATGGGGCAAATGTTTTAGATTAGCAGATTGTCGCACCGCAGCGTGGCATTCAGACGAACTTCCAAAAGGCTATTTGAGACAAACATGCGGCCGCCAACTGCTAACTGCTGAGCTAGCTCATAGGCAGAGCGAGCCGCAGTCCACCAACCTCCAGAAACGGCCGCATGTTCTAGCCGGATTATAATTTGGAATTTATTAAAGGGTAGATTTAAAGAACTCTCGACGACGCCGTTCACGCCAGAGAAAAGAGCCCCGCCATATATAACCATCTTCGTAGGAGCTGAAGCCGCCGTGAGGTCGCGCACGCGCGCAAGCCTTTACGCTCTGGCGTTAATGCGAGGCTCGTGCAGGCAGTCTTAGCTCCGCCACACACACATACACACGGTCATGTGCGGGGGAGGCGGGAAGCTGCCTGGGCGCAGCGTTGCCACAATAACAGGAAGCACCACCGCTAGAGGAAAAAACAAATAAATAGACCCGGAGCAGCAAGCGGCCGCGCCATAATGGCGGGCTTCCCGTCGTTACGCGAGCAAACCCGTACAGCTAATCCGCCGAGAGCCCTGCCCCATTACACGGGCGCACGGCGGCGAGCTGCCCGTTTCGGCGTTGAGCCCTCGGCGCTGCACCGCTTGGTGATTGGGTGCAGCACTGTCAAAGGCCGAGGGAGGGCGTGACGGGTCTTGAACTCTTATTCGTCTTTAATATGGCGCCCCTAAACACCTAATAATAATAATAATTGGTTTTGGGGGTAAAGAAATAGCGCAGTATCTGTGTCATATATCGTTGGACACCTTAACCGCGCCGTAAGGGAAGGGATAAGGGAGGGAGTGAAAGAAGAAAGAGGTGCCGTAGTGGAGGGCTCCGAAATAATTTCGACCACCTGGGGATCTTTAACGTGCACTGACATTGCACAGCACACGGGCGCCTTATCGTTTTGCCTCCATAAAAACGCAGCCGCCGCGGTCGAGTCCGAATCCGGGAACTCCGGATCAGTAGCCGAGAGCCGTTACCACTGAGCCACCGCGGCGGGTCTGAACACATACGCACGTGCATTTTAATCGGAGAGTTCAGTATGGATTTACTGCTCGGTATGAATGAAGCTAAAGAATATTGGAAGCGTCTCTCGCGGCCAGATTTGGAATTGAGCATTATCTGGATGGTTGGAAGGGAGTGAATTTATGGGCGGAAAAGATGACACGGTGACCCGCCGCGGTGGCTCAGTGGTTAAGGCGCTCGTCTAATGAGCCCGAGTACCCGGGTTCGAAACCGACCGCGGCGGGCGCTTATCGATGGAGGCGAAACGCAAAAAGGCGCCTATGTGCTGTGCGATGTTAGTACACGTTAGAGATCTCCAGGTGGTCGAAATTATTCCGCGCTATCCACTCCGCCACCTCTTTCTTCCTTTCTTCTTTCACTCCCTCCTTTATCCCTTCCCTTGCGCCGCGGTTCGGGTTTCCATCGAGATATGTGAGACAATTACTGCGCCATTTCCTTTCCTCAAAAACCAATTTTCAATTTATTTTCAGGCAGACTGGATAAGAGAGATTTCTTCTGTGAGCGAAGCACTTTTTGTAGCCGAGTACAACGTGTGGTAACAAAATTAGACACTTAAGCTCCACCATAAGGATATGACGTGAAATTTTTGCTGCGTTCATTTTGAAGTATTTCCTCTAATTACACATACCCGTTAGCATAATCAGTAGGCATTTTAGGCCACGCATAAGGGCTCCCTTTAACCAATTTTAACGAACATTCCTAGCGGTAGCATGCCTAAGTGGCAACCCTAGTGTGATGGGTTTGATTCCCTACAATCACCGCAATGAAATACGAAACTATTTGAATATTTTCATTTAGTAATGACTTTTAAGTCATGCTACGACCTCATAGTCATAGTTTTAGTCATTTTCATTCTACAACTGAACGTGTGACGTCAGAAACCTCTCGACCAATAATGAATTAGTGTGATAATGCTCAAGCCTTTTCCTCCGAACGTCCGCTCTATCTCGGTCCCCTTAATGTTCAAGGCTGCTAAAAGCAAGTGTTTTCTCTTCAGCAAAAAGCAATTGCCGAACATGAGTTGGCGGAAGTATTGAGTGCACGAAAAAGAGAGGGTACAACATGATGGCCGCCGAATAAATCATTTCTCAATCTCTTTGAAGTAAGCTTCCATCTCGACGCAGTACTTCTGATGAGTCCAGAACGGGCACGAACACTTTACAGGTAAAGGTAAGTGGCGCTGTGGCGCACATTGGTCGAGCCCGCTTTCTTCGTTTATTGGGCGGTCCGCCTTTTCAGCGACAGTGGCAATGCACGCAATTAGTGCGTCGGAGTCCACGTGCTTAAGGCTTGCACAAATTAGGTGGTACATTCCTTTCCGGTTTTCTACTTCCGAAGCCAAGAGCACAGCTTCGTAACGTTGCAGAGAAACAGAGTGTTGCACCTGTTCAGAGCCTGCAGTCATTTCCCTAGAGGCACCATTTCTTGCACGCGAGCGCGTGCGCGTGTGTGTGTGTTGAACAGACTGAAGGAAGCCTAAGCGCTTCTATTACAGCTAGAACTATTCATTGCGGAAGCCAGAGGGTACACAGAACGCGTTTTCCTAATTTAGCTTCTTTCTATAACCTTTTCTTTCTATAACCTGCACGTCATACAACCGTCGTTCTGCCCCGCCATGTGTAGGCATAGCGGACAGGCGTTCGTCCAGACATATGTAAGTCTTCGTAATGTGCAATGCGCGTTCTATTAGGGTCTCTTCAGAAATTTACTTCCGCGAGTTTCGCACATGACATCCTTAATCGCTTCTGAGTCATTAACTCCACCATAACTGTACTCGGTCTTACTGATATGTTTGCCGTAGAGTAAAAGCTACGAGCTCGAGGCGACGTTTTAGCGAATGCCTCCATCTCGCGCACGTGCAAATGTGCCGCACACATCTGGAAGCTGTCTCCTCTGCTGCGAATAATAATAATAATACTTGGTTTTTGGGGAAAGGAAATGGCGCAGTATCCGTCTCATATATCGTTGGACACCTGAACCGCGCCCTAAGGGATGGGATAAAGGAGGGAGTGAAAGAAGAAAGGAAGAAGAGGTGCCGTAGTAGAGGGCTCCGGAATAATTTCGACCATCTGGGGATCTTTAACGTGCACTGACGTCGCACAGTACACGGGCGCCTTAGCGTTTTTCCTCCATAAAAACGCAGCCGCCGCGGTCGGGTTCGAACGCGGGAACTCCGGATCAGTAGTCGAGCGCCCTAACCACTGAGCCACCGCGGCTGCGAATGATGTATTCGTTTCACTGAATAATCGTATGACTCATTTTGCACATGTAGCAGTTACACTCAGATTACAAGCTGTAAAAAGTTTTTAGCGCTAACAGACACCGACCACGACAAAGATGACACACACACACACACACACACACACACACACACACACACACACACACACACACACACACACACACACACACACACACACACACACACACACACACACACACACACACACACACACACACACACACACACACACAAGCGCTAAAACTTTGTACGTGATCGATATGTACCAATTCGCCCAAGGAGAAGTTTTACTGAAGAGCAATATGTAGCTACCACGCGGCTGCGGACTAAGCCTAATGATGATGCAGTCGGACCTTGTTATAGCGAAATAATGGCTATAACGAAGGACTGACGATTCCCCTTGGAAGCTAGGCCACCACGTGCTATAACGAAGCTACAGCTGTAACGAAGTAAACGCTGGGCCCCTTCAACATCTTTATAACTAGGTTCAATTGTATTTTATAATATAAACATACAGTGACGTTTTTATTGTCACTGCCAACTATTCCCACTCGTTTATTTCATATGCGTTCGGTTAAAGCAATCACTTTTGGCTATTACATTTCAGCTGCGCTTCATTTTGTGAGATGTCGCCACTGTAGCGCTGGCGCGAGCAGCGCCACGGCCTGACGTCCTGCTGTACTTCGAAAGTTTTCTATATTGTCGTGCCGAAGTGCAGTCTACGCGCGTCTTCAGAATGTTCTGAAAGGGAGCACCACGATCGTGGGGATGCGAGGATATTTTTTTAGGCAAATAACGTCGGAGAGCCAGCCTACGCATATGTCTTGGTTTAGACTCGAACAGGCCTTAGCTTTCTAGAAACCCTATCCACCGACTTAGCTAGTAGGCACTTCGTATGCAGTTCGTCGCTGATGTGGATCTGCCGCATCGGCTCTTTTTCGCAACAAATTCGTCGAATTTAGTGAACGGGGTGAATATTCGCTGTTCCACAAAAGAACATATCTTGCGAAAAACCGTGAAACCACGTGGAGAGGAATTTTCGGCGCTTTGGAAAGCCATTTTAATGTCCCCAGTGTTTTGCGCCTTATGTATGCACAAGTTTTCTATTTCTTACGCGACTCGGACTAAGTTGGCAGACTGCACTCCGGCAACGAATGAGTCGTCGGCATTGTTGCTTCTTTCTTCGTCTTTTTAAAGTTCCGACTCCGCGCGCGTGGGGGGGCGCATTTGGGAAGACATTCACCGACGAAGTGGAAAACGAGAAATCCCCGCGCTATAGTCAATGCGAATGCGAAAGGTTATAAGACGCCGAGGCGCAGCAAACACGAAAAACAAAGTATTGAGGAAACAAGAAAGGGGAAATACGGGAAAAAATAGGGAAAGAGAAGAAGGGTGAAACAGGGTGACGTCATCAACATCACGTTCAAAGAAAACTGAGAAAAGGCCCACGTACAGAGACACCTTTATAGACAAAAGACTTCGCTACACCCAAGCGTGCTCCCAGCATTTTTTCGCCTCCCGAAGCTAAGAAACGACGGGAGATGCAGGAGGAGGGTGGGTTTGGAGGGAAGGGTTTAGGGACGGCGCGCTCCGCCGACTCCCAATCTCGCCGGGGAAGATTTCCCGCGTCTCTCGAGGCGCGGGAGTTGGAGCGCGGTCGTGAGCCGAATGTCGGACGAGGGTTATACGTGCACGTGGAGTCTCCATTTTTCTTGTTTGTCGCCCGGGCCTCTCTGCGGCGTGTGCTCTGGACCGTAAAGAGCGCGTTGCAAAAAAAAAAAAAGAATATCAGCGATTTGTAGTCAGTTTTTGGTGTGTCTAGTCGTACTCGGTGTCGTTTTCTTTTTGTTTCACCTGCTGATAACGGATGTGTGTTTTCGGGAGCAAGGGAAAAGTGCTCGTTAGAGCGTCGGGACCTGGTTAGCGTGTTTCTGAAAGGAAGTTAAGTGTGTGTGTGTGTGTGTGTGTGTGTGTGTGTGTGTGTGTGTGTGTGTGTGTGTGTGTGTGTGTGTGTGTGTGTGTGTGTGTGTGTGTGTGTGTGTGTGTGTGTGTGTGTGTGTGTGTGTGTGTGTGTGTGTGTGTGTGTGTGTGTGTGTGTGTGTGTGTGTGTGTGTGTGTGTGTGTGTGTGTGTGTGTGTGTGTGTGTGTGTGTGTGTTTTGTAACGTTTAAATAACAAATCAAAGCCGGTGTTGGGTGTGTTAGCGCAGTGTCTTCGCTAAATTCCGCTGCTTCTCAGTGGCCGCCAGCAGGTCTCCGTTTAGATAAAGCTCTCCAGTAAATTCCAGTCTTCTTGTGGCCAGCGTCGGAGCGGACGATTTACAAGCTACGCTAGTCGTGTGCCATCGAGTCACGTGACTTGCTTCCTGAGTGGCTGTATGATGTAAAGAAAATAAGGGATAAATACAAGCCTACATCACACTATTCTCATCTCCTTGCTTAGATCTCTGTGTGGTTTGCATATTCTAGCGGACATTCGTCAACTGTTATCTTTAATAACTTTCTGTGCAGGGGTACAAATAGTGTGGTTCGGGTGTAGATTTGAACGCTGTGCTTGCACGAATTTACAAATATTAATATCCCTTATTCGTCCACATTGAAAGAGCCTTTCGAGGATAATTCGTGCACAGGAGAAATATTGAAAACAAAAACTGTTCTCACTCATGATCGAGCATATTCGGTTAATTCCCTACTAGCTAACATTTCATTCACATGCAAGGATTCCTCCGCCACCGCAACGTACATGTACGTCGAAGCCAAATACAACAAAGTGCCCTATTAGCGTGCAGTCAACGATCCCTCGCCGAGTACACCATGCACAGTTTGCGTATTTTTTTAAGTATATAGCAATCATTTTCATGCATAATATTTTTCATGGCTTTTAACGTTCGATGCAAGAGTAAAAAAAAAAAGTTTAGGTGCATTCGCAGAGTGTGACACACGTCCCAGTGCGACAAGGAACTGCTTCCGAAGGTTCACTTACGAGTTTGTTCAACGGTAACAACACCATGTAAACGGCATGTGCGATCTCGCTTCATGAGGAAGTCTTTTTATGCGTAGCACACCTTCCAGACCTCGTAACTCTTGTGAATATAACAGCTGATGCTGTAATATATAGCGATATAGCGAGTAAAGTTATATGGCGATATAGCGACATAACGAATCCAGGATCGATACGATCCTTGCTGTCCACCTACAGCGCAAGGGCGGACGCGATGGACGGCATGACACGTTATGAGAAAAAAAAAGATACGACGACAGCTGAGGCGGCCGAGCAGCCACAGCGGCGAGCGAAGACGCACGTGTACCTGCAGCGTCGTTTAGCGCGCCGCGGCAACAGGTGCGACGACAGCGTGGCGTGCAGCCGAGCGAGGTTCGGGGGCAGAACCGTTATAAATGTCAGCCCTGTCTTCCGAGCGGCGGCGCCGTGCTATAGGGGAGCGGGTCACCTCTTTGCACTAAGCCTGTCGGCCGCGCATCGCCGCCGTTTTGACGCCCGACCGACCGCTTCCCCCATCACCCGCTCCGCCTCGGCTGTGAGCTGTCAATATTAATTCCACTTTGAATGCGAACAGTGTCGCTGAAGCAGAGTTGTGGCTAGGCTGGTTCGGTGTAGTAGCCGGAAATTGCCTCTGGGTCGAGGTTTGCAGGAAGTCGAGGTCTGTCATATTTGAAATAGTGCAAAATAGGGTGACTATAAGGCAGAGGGACATCAGGAGCGCTCTTGCGTTGTCTCGAACTTTGTGCTGTTTCAAGTATCACCTTAGACCAATGAGGCTAAATTTTTCTAGATGCGCCTAAGATGATGTATTTCGGGCTTTGAGAAGGTGACGTGAGATGCCTTGTGAACACCATCAGTGATATGGATATTCAGTAGGTTGGCTGTAGATAGCGGCGATGAAGATAATGATAGCAAAGTTTAGCAGGCGAGTCAGTTCGCTGGAGCCGATGGTTTTGCTACAGTTTTTTTTTTTGTCAGTGGTACACTGTGAACTATGGGACACGCCGTAGATGACGGCGCCGAGGTCATTCTGATTTTTCGTAGTTCCATTCTCCACTATATCAGTACACGGTAAGATTCCAGCGGCGTGTTTCGAAATTCACTGTCATAGAAATGCGGATACTATAGCTGGGATCTAACCCACAAAATTTCACTACGCAGCCGCAAAATCGCGGCTACCGGTAAATGCCCCTTTTAAAAATTAATTTACACAGTTTACGCAAATTCTAAAGACTAGTATATATATATATATATATATATATATATATATATATATATATATATATATATATATATATATATATATATATATATATATATATATATATACAACACAAATCCTTAAAACAGTCTATAGACAATTTATAGATTTATGGCCACGCAGTTTCAGCAGACTTTTGTCCATATAGGCAGTCTCTACACTACGACTTGAAGAAAGGAAACATCTCTAGGATGCCAATAGAGTCTGTACGATGCCAATTAAAAGTCTGTAGAAGATTTTTGTAAGGGAGCGTCGCTACCTTCAGTTTAATGGCATTTTTCTGGGCCAGTTGGTATGAATCCATGATTTGTGTTCCGTGTTCCATGTGTCTTACTTCGTTTGTGTCCCAAAGTTCATGCTGGCCCAAATCATGGCTTCAGTTTAAGTCTGCCCGCAAATGGCCCAATCATAAACATTTTTCTGTTGCTGTTCTGAAAAGTATATATCTTTCAGCAGTAATGAAACTGCGATGTTGGGTGTTCTACAACTATCAGACTTCAGCTTCCACCGTTTGAGTTTTGCTCAAAGAATGAAAAGAAAAAAATTGCATGATTAATAAAGCCTGGAATCACATCTGTAGCGCCCGAGGTAGTCAACTGTTGAACCATAGAGTGTTTCCGCGTTGCAAAAGCAAAGGGCGATGAATTACATGGCAACAGTGAAAACTTTCAAAAAACGCTATTTATATTCTGATACGTCTTTGTATGTTGCGCTGATGAACTAAGCGGTATGAAGTTGAGATAATAAACGATGTATGTGTGTCAATAAAATAGCACTAACACAATAGACCACATAAACATGACAGCTTCTTCCGCACATGGAAGCTGCCGGCAGACTTGTAGGGAACCGTGGGAATGTGCTTAAGAAGCGCAATTCAGGATGTATGGCAGGGTAACTGCCCTTCCTTCCGTGCTAGGCTATCTCTTTCTCACTCTCCGTTTTGTAAATGTTTCTAGTCCGAGGGAGACAACTGTGCGTCACAACAGAAGCAGCGAAGACGCTTAATATAGCACCCATACCCAGCAATTCTGGACAAAAGTATTTTTGAGCGGGAAACCGTTTATGTACGCAGTTTTTTCATATAATGTAAGATTTCACTATAACTACCAATATATCAACAGATCAGCCGATGGCAGTCCTGTATATTTTTTCTATTCACTTTTTTGTTATCATCAAAAGCGTTCCCCATTGGTTTTCTATCGCATTCTTAACTGCTCGATGCGATGGATGGAAACAGTTTAAAAGAAATATTTTGCTACATATCAAGACAATGGACCATTACCTTCGATATTTCCATAAGAGTGTCTTACAATTTTTCATTCTTCAAAATTTTCGCCTCAGAAAGCTGAACTTTAATCAGCAGCGTTGCACTAAGCACGTTAGGGAATGCGCTTCTATCTAGCTTGCGAGGGTTTAACATCCCAAACCAGCTCAGACTATGAAGGATGACGTAGTGAAGAGGGCTCCGGAACTTTCGACAACCCGACGTTCTTTAACGTGTGCGGACATCGCACAGTGCACAGGCCTCTAGAATTGCGTCCATATCGAAATTCGACCGCCGCGGCTGGCATCTAACCCGCGTCTTTCGGGTCAGCAGCAGAGCGCCATGATAACTGAGCCACCGTTTCGGCCAGCTAGCAATTAGCCATTTCCAAATAAAGCAGAATGCCATAATAACCTATCCCAAAGCAAGCCATCGCGGAACCTAAAGTGTGAACGATTTTGTTTGTATACCGCACTTTGAGGTCAAGCTCGAATTTCGCCGGACCGCAAAGTTTCCTGACGAAGGCACATCAAGACTGAAATGCTGCGCGTGACGTAGGCTGCTGTCTGCAGTCTGAGCGACAGCCCTAGCTGCTCTTTCGTCCCACGTTGTAACAATGGAAAAATACTAGCTCAACAGCAGAGCGGTTCCAGTCGTTGTGGCGTGAACACTCCTTCTCTTGTCCCTTGACTTTTATGACTGGTTTTTTCAATTTACTATGAACCAACTGGCCCGCATTTCAACCCTTCAGCAGAGCGGAATGAATGTTAGAAGTTCCTGGCGTATCTTTGATGGCTCCTGCTTTGAGTGTCCTGGCTAAAGGCAGAGCTACTTTCGCGGTGTTAAGGTAAAAAAAATGGCGAGGTTGACGCTTGATTAATGCCTTAATCTCGCCAATAGTTTGAGTCCTCGGGGAAGCTCTGTCTTGGTGTTGCGCATGACCAAGACAAACGTTGTTTTTCTTAGAGGCTTGAGTCGTCAGTTTTCTGTGAATGATGCGCTTTGATGTGGGCGTGTGATGGCACGCTTTGGGCATAAATCGTTTCATGTGTTCGCTACAGCACCACATCATGCTTCATCGTCGTCATCTTGATCGTTGACTTCAGCTTTTACAAGATGTCTGCCAAAATCAGCCCCAGGCGGCTATCTCCTGTGCACATTACATATACCCCGCACATCGATTTTATTCTCACGTCAAATGGTGAAGACCTCTTCAGTGCCTGCTAAATGTTTAACAACGTTTATGCTCTATTCAACGCAGCCTGACAAAATGTGGCCCGCTTCAGAAAATCGGAATGCGCCGATGAAGCGTTTTGTAATCAGTCGTCTTCGCGATGTCGCCTACTTACATCGCGTTGACGACCCTTGTTCTCAACAAAAAAAAACTCTGCATTCTTGATAGTATAGCTTTGACTCCTCCCATCCTAAGCAACAAAGCAGTGATTAAACGTGCGTACCTCTAAGCCCTAGTTTATTCTTCATTCAAAGAAAGACAGAGTGGGAAGGGGAGGAAGAATATAGACCAAGGATATTCCCATGGCATAATTCCTATTTGGCTACCCTGCACAGGAAGAGGGGCTTTATGGAAACGAATGGGGAGAAGTGAAAAACCCACAGCTCTTATTCAGCATTATTGTAAGGGGAGAAGGGGACGCGCTGCGACTTTTTTAATTCCTCTCCACTGGTATTGTGAGCTCCTGCTGTTAACGGTCCGTATAAAAAAAATAATGTGGACAAGCATTTGTCCTGGAGCTGTCCACCAAAGTCTTACAGCATTTCGTCAGTAGGTTGTGAACATATGTGAGCTGCTCAATGTCAATACGGTAAGGCGTAGACTACTGTCTGAATACCGTACCTCAACTATATACGTGGGGCGTGAATGTGCTCTCTGCGTGCCGTCTACTTGAGGCCGCGCAAGCCACGCATTTCGGTGTACGGGCAGGCCCCGCTTGTATGAGGTCCACGGCTGTGATCGAGGATCGGGTGCTGGTTGTAGGCTTCGACCAAAAAAAAAACAAAGCGAGGATAGACTGGGTGACAAGAACCGGAAGCAGTTCCTCTTTGAAATGAAAGTTCAGTCTCTTTTGGAAGAAGTTCTTATCAACGCGACCATTTCATGCGCCTTCGTGGCGAGACGGCTCCGACCGTGAATTCCTTGCACCGGTATGCAGTGCAGTTACTTTACTGTGAAGCAGATATTGAAAAAGCGACGATCACAAGCGTTGTCAGTACATAGATTGGAATCACAATAAGTGGTTTGCACTGGCGGCATTGTTATTTATTTTTTAAGAGCTTAGGCGTTCATTTAGCATGAGTAGGAGTTGTGGAAATGTGTGACAGTTCACAGATGACGTCAGAACCTCGTTAATATAAACCATGACACATGCAGCAGTCGTGTCGTCTAAGGGCATACTGTGGCTTTTTCTAAGTGTCCTCCGACTGAACAAAGTCTGACCCGTTATACTGACACCAGGCGCTTTAAATCAGACCAAAAAAAAATTATATTTAAAGCGTTTGCAGGGTCCGAAGGTTGTGAAACGCCCTTAATCGGCTCTAGTGCCAAAAACGGTGAAACGTGTTGTCATTTTTTCTGTGCATTCGTTTAAAACATAGAACTTTAGGCGAACAAATTTTCCCAAGTGTGCTCGTCCAAGTGTCTCTTTTTTTTTTAGACACAAAATGCTTGTTGAAGTGCGAAATTCAAGCTGTTCTCATCCGCTTCATCGTACCAAGTTTCAGTCGAATTTTTTTCAATAGTTTCCTGTAAATGCGAGTTTGACAAAGACAGTGACTAAAGATTCAGGGCCGCAATTCACGCTAACAATAGTAAACTCTAAGGTGTTCGTCGAAGCGAACGACCAAATCAGACCATCCACGGTACGTGTTTCGCCATTGGCGCAAGCGCCTGTGACGTCACAGCCTGGCGCTTGAATCGCTTACTGACGGTACAACGCTAAGGCGCCCTTATCGCAACCTACACGTCCTGCCTGAGCGAGTTCACGGTAATGATGTCCCCTGTGTCTCGCTTACGCAAACTGTGCACCGCTACTGTTATCGTCAAGAACATTCGAGGATATATTGAACACAGTTACACGCGATCGTTCTCTCCCCTCCACTACCCCCCTTTGTCCCTCCCTATGTATTGCATGGAAGTGCTCAGCCGTGCGTGCAATTTTATCGCTTAACTTCGTTATACAGCCCGGCTCGCGATGTTTCGCGAACAATCGGCCCCGCGACAACAGTAGCTGCGCGGCGGCCTTTCGACATCGCGGGAGCGTCCTGGAAAATCCCGATAGCGCCGCGCTCGCTGACGCGCGTGATGGATGCGCACGCAAGTTCGCCGGGCAAAGAGATCGTTTGCGATTGCCGCGCCCGACCTGTGCAGCGGCCTCCGCCGTAACTTGATCCGGGATTCGGCTCTCGTTGACGCAAACGAGCGTCGGCCAATACGGCGTATCTGTCGAGCTTAAAAAGAAACTTGCGTTTCGTCGTTGCGTAACTGTATGTTTAAACCAGGGAAGGATTTCTGGGCAACTCTTGGAATGGACGGTGGTTAGATGTACTCGTATTTTGAGGATGTATTTCTTAAAGTTTCTTCGCCGAAAAAAACTGTGCACAAGTGAAGTTTCATATTGAAAAAAAAATTTGTATACAAAATTTCAGTTCTACTGCAAAGTAATTCGTGTTTCCTAAGGGGGTGGGAGGGTGGTTCACTCTTAGGCTCGCACCACCTTTAAATTGTAAAAAAAGTATTTTCCTGTTCTTGTTTTTATTTCAGTAGCCGTACACTGTGAAAAAATCATCACAATTTTTTGTTGCTCCTTAATGATCAGATTAATCCTTAAATAGCACGCAAAGCGCGAGTGATCAAAACGAGCTTTATTGGTACAGTATAAAAACGCAGCGCAAAAACCGAAGAGCAAGGCAGGTTCATACTTTTTTCCGCGTCTGTGCGTGGTTGGCAGTTCAACATACGATATATACAGAGGATGTGCGACGTGTTTTCTGAGATTAGCGAATACAAAATCCTCTTGTCCGGCCCGGGCTTCCACCCCAATCTTAGTAACAGATGATGTATGTACCGTTACAGCCATGTTTACCTTAAGCTGCATAGTTCGGTGTACTAATTTCCCGGCGTTTAACAAAAAAAAATCCGGCTATGTGGGAAGTGAGCAGTGAAACGTTGGATCCGGAGTAGTCCCTTCGAGGCCTTTTGTACACGTTCGCGTCGCATATGCGGCTCTAATTTGTCTCTGTTTTTCGCCATTTTTTTCTCCTGTGTACTGGAGCGCGAAATTTCGTTAACTCACAAAGCCTAGCGAACTCGTTGCGCACCATCAGACCTATATCGAGCTAATGTAGTTGCTCGAGTGCTCTATAAGCTCGCTTATAACGCTTGAGTTTCAGTGTTTTCTTCGTATGTCATTAACGTGTTTCTAAATGGTTAATTGATTACTTTACTGGTCCTGTACCGTTTCCGCGTTTGAAAAAGACTTCGTTATAATCGCGCATCGTGCAGTAAAAGCAGGAGCAATATTTTTCGCTCTTTCCATGCGCACATCTATTGCTGGCCGGGAGTCTGGCAACAGACCCTCCGGCGGAGTGAAGGGCGCACAGGCGTAGTACCTGTTTCTGTCATTATCGGAAGTCTGTCATGCTTGTAACAATTACAGGCTGTCAAGGGCTAAATTGCCGACAGTGTGTACGCAGCCGTTTCCGTTGTCCTTGCTGTTATGCGTCAAGTCAATGTTGTAATCTTACTTTTATTTTTAGACAAAAGATTAGCGCAATTAACAGGACAACAAGGGACGGACATAAACAATGGCGCTGAGGTGTTCCGTCGCCGATGACTATAGTTATGTGCAGGAAGCCCACCCCTCGTGAAACGTCGACTTTTTCACATAATTGACGTAAATGTTTTTTGAAAAACAACATCGTTTAAACAACGAACGTGAATAACTGTGTAAACAGCCATTTTTTGCTTTCCTTTTACCTAGAATGTGCAGAGAAACGGTGTTTTTTTTTTTCCTTGGAGTGCCACCTGGCTACATTCAGCAATATAAATACGAAGCGGCAACCATAGTGAGGCGCAAAATTATTATCTATATTTTCACCCACTCCTAAAAAGTATTTAGTTAGGCACGCGTGCTGTCAGTTAAGCCTGTACGCTATGTTACTGCTTAAGGTTGCGGCGTAACAACAAAGATAATTATAATAAAACATCAGACTTTGAGCAATCATTACGAAGTAACGCTACGGACTTACTGAAGTCTCACAAAAGCTTCTATTGAAGCACCTGCCAGAGAAGACGAAATCTGGAGGAGCACTTAAGCGATTTCAGTGCACGTTAAAGAACCCCAGCTGGTCTAAATTATTCCGGAGCCCTCCACTACAACACCTCTTTCATCCTTTCTTCTTTCACTCCCTACTTTATCCTTTCCCTTAATAATAATAATAACTGGTTTTTTGGGGAAAGGAAATGGCGCAGTATCTGTCTCATATATCGTTGGACACCTGAACAGCGCCGTAAGCGAAGGGATAAAGGAGGGAGTGAAAGAAGAAAGGAAGAAGAGGTGCCGTAGTGGAGTGCTCCGGAATAATTTCGACCACCTGGGGATCTTTAACGTGCACTGACATCGCACAGCACACGGGCGCCTTGGCGTTTTTCCTTCATAAAAACGCAGCCGCCGCGGTCGGGTTCGAACCCGGGAACTCCGGATCAGTAGTCGAGCGCCCTAACCACTGAGCCACCGCGGCGGGGCGTTATCCTTTCCCTTAGGGCGCGGTTCAGGTGTCCAACGATATGAGAGACAGACACTGCGCCATTTCCTTTCCCCAAAAACCAATTATTATTATTATTATTATTATTATTATTATTATTATTATTATTATTATTATTATTATTATTATTACTAAAAACTTAATAACAGACACTTTTTTAAATACATTAGTAACAATGTGAGTGGACAAAGAAGCGGAAAGAGCATAATAATAATAGTAATAATAATCAATCAAAAAAACAGTCAGTCGTTTATTTAAAATGCCCATGAACAGCGAGAGCATTCGTGTTGGCACACTTTGGTAGGGGCAAAAAGAGACATACAGTGCAAGTACAGTGTATAAAGATGCATTACAATGCAAATTATGAACTGGAGAAACGGAAAATCCAAGTTACATAGTACATACTTAACTAAGGGTAACTGAGTGGCTTCCAAGAGAAGGCAAGCGTAGCGGGGGGGGGGGGGGGGGGTGGGGGGGGGCAGGAAGTTAGGTGGGCGGATGAGATTAAGAAGTTTGTGGGGATACGGGGGCCGCAGCTGGCAAAGGACAGGGTTAATTGGAGAGACATGGGAGAGGCCTTTGCCCTGCAGTGAGCGTAGTCAGACTGATGACGATGATGAGTATATACAGGGTCAGATAAGAACAGCTTCACAGTAGAAGCGCAAAACAAATTACAGAGAATAATAATATTTACGCGAGGACTGAGGAGAAAATAAATGCTTCAACTGAGTCATACAAAACAACGTAACGGCCAAAGCCATAGGGTCATAGGGTCCAGTGTGAGCAAGATTGCTCTGCGGAGAAAAACACAGTCTTCTTCACAACAGCTGGACCCGCGAAAATTAACATGCGTTCCAGCACCTACTCAATGTGCAATACTTGAAGGGAAGCTTTGCACTTCAGACAACCCGTGCACCGCTTTCGGATGGGAGCAGATACGTTGTTTGTACTCTACGGAAACTTTCCTTTCTTCTAACAGAGCAAGCACATCGAAAAGGAAAGTGCTCACGTGCATCATCGAGTGCAAGGCAGCGGAGGAGGAGGGAAGAGAAGGGGCGTCACCTTGTGTGTGCACACGCGATAACGACTCGACATTGTTGCGCTGGGGCGGAAAGAAGCTACGTGCTTGTGGGAAGCCTTGATAAGGCTGAGGAGGCTCATTGTTTTCGGGGCTTCGCACGTGCCCGGTTCCATGGGCGTCGCAATTATACCCAGAGGAGTGTGCGTGTGCGTGTGTGTGTGTGTGTGTGTGTGTGTGTGTGTGTGTGTGTGTGTGTGTGTGTGTGTGTGTGTGTGTGTGTGTGTGTGTGTGTGTGTGTGTGTGTGTGTGTGTGTGTGTGTGTGTGTGTGTGTGTGTGTGTGTGTGTGTGTGTGTGTGTGTGTGTGTGTGTGTGTGTGTGTGTGTGTGTGTGTGTTCACGCACTGGCATAGAGCGAGCTCAGGGTGCGATGCCCTCCTCGTGTGCGTCGCACTGGATAATAACACGCCATCAAAAGAATTCTTTTTTTTTTACTTTTACGACTCGGTGAAAATTGCAATGCAAAAGCGTCTCTCGAAGGAGCAGCCGGTGATCGGCCTTAGTGCGCGAAAGGCGAGATATAATCAGGGGCATCGACCGTGTTGCACGTCAGGAAAAATCTTATATGCCCGCTCGCGTAGGCATTTGTTTTGTTGCTATCCAGCCTTCTGGCGTTCCTAGCGCTGAGCCGAAAAGTTGCCGGTCTCGCAACATCTCGGATCGAATTCAGCGCGCACTAAGAAGCAGGGTGGAAAGATGGATGCGGATAAGAACTATAGGTTGAAAAAATATATACATCTGGACTTTAGGCTTGGCGTTATTGGAAATATTTCGCCAACACGGGCCGCTGGTACCCTATTCTCGAAATGTTTGCCGCGGCTGCGGGTGATCGCGGCATAGTAGTTTATTTCCGCGGAGTAGTGGTGTAAAATACTAATCTTTCTCTTTTGATTGTATTCAACTTGTATCATATTCCTCGCAGATTGGTAGCTGAGGGTAGCAGAGGTGTGGAGGTGCTTTAACCAATGAGCAAAAAAAATTAGAAGCAAAATAGGGACTTAACCACTGCGGTATTTCGGCGGTTGATCTCGTGTACAGAGAACCGGCTGATACTGGCAATATTCACACCAATCGGTCGGTGCAGGAATTTGGAAAAATAATCGATATTGAAAATATTAGTTCAGCCTCACTGTAACGAAGTTGGGGAGACTCGGCGATTACTTCGTTATAACCGTAGCTTCGTTATATCCCATGTTGACCGAGCTTCAAATGGAGGTCGTCATTTCTTCGTTATGTCCATTTTTTTTTGTTTTAAACCGTTTCGTTATAACGAGGTTCGACTGTATATCCGCAATTTTTAACTAAGACATTTTTGCCGGCTTAGGTCCGTAGCATCTCTTGGACGAGGGGTGCCGTAGTCCAAAAGCATCTATTCTACGGCTTTGCACACTAATCGTCTGTCCTTTAATTTTGTTTGTTTGTTTGTTTTTGCTTCCTTAATAGAATTTCGTTCCGTCTATGAGAGGTTCGTTGCGCATCTAGCTTTATCTAACTATAGATAACTTTTGAATATAACTCATTGCGTTAGGCAATAATCAGGCTCGCTGCAGGTGATTGTGCAAACGCGATTCCTTCCAGAGGTGCACATCGCCGATGCGAAGTTGCACCGGACATTAAGGCATTTTTTGTCCATCTTGCTGCAGTTATAGATCAACCAATCTGTCTACTTCCGTAGTGCCTACCTAGTTCGATTTCGGAAGTGTTCAATAATTTTGGTAACAGTGCGTACGAACCAGCAGTAAGGTTACGGTGCTTAGTCTGAACAACGTGCGTACATACTATAACGTGAGCACCTATCTAACGAAATCCGCAATGTGAAGCCACAATGTCATGCCGTAACTCGGTATTTCGGACTGAAATCTGTCCAACCAGCTTTGCGGGGGGGATGTGAAATCTGTGCAAGCGGTATCATCACCGTAGTCTGGTTTCCTACACTACACGAGATGGAGAACACTCACAAATGATTTGCAATTATCATTTCCTTCGACATGCCCAGGCACTCTGAAATCTCATATTTCCTGATTTTATCCAGGATGACATTAATAGTTCCGAAGTCAGTGAAAAATAGTTACAATCTCTCTGCACCTTTATGAAAACCGACCTTTATGTCCCATGGGCAAAGGTTCCGCTGAAGATCAGCGTGCTTCCACCTCGTCGACAAACTGCAGCATGGAACCTCGCTTTAACGTAGCAACAGTATAAGCAAGCTAGTCAACAAAGAAACAAACAAAAACGGCAGCGTGCTTAGGGCAATGAATTCCTTTTTTTTTTTTTGTGGCTAAGCGCAGGAGATGTTCTGAAAAGTTCACGTGTACCCTGCACGTCCAACTCATTTCACAATGTCTGCGCTCCATACGACGCTCGCCCCACCAGCAGACCCTTTTAGCTATAAGAAAGAGCGCGGGTGCTGACGTCATTCGAGTTCCAGAGTGGCAGATGTGTTATGGATGGGGACAAGTTACACGTCAAACGCTTCATCCATTTCCACACTCAGCGCAAGCTATCGAGGCAAAGAGACGCCTCATGTAGTGGCGATGCTGGTATACTCGAAAAGGCTACGGACATCTTGTTCTTCTGGGGAACAGGCTGTGGCGTCTCGAGAGTGAATAACTGCGAACGAGGCTCCGAAGCGCTTCATAAAGAGAGTGAGGTACAGCACGCCCATCGCTATCACTTCGTCCCGGAGTTTTAGGGGCGAAGACTAGCAGCTTCAGCAGAGTGAAATAACTAAACGAATATATAAGAATGTGATGAAACGCTTTTGGCAGATGCTGAATGATCATGAACTGCTGTTTAACAATATCCCTCAAGAAAAAAGTATATAATAGCTGTATGTATCTTGCCGGTACTCAATCATGTGGAAGAAATGCGGTGGCTAACAAAAAGGGTTCAACATCAGTGGAAGACAACGCAGCAAGTTGTGGAAAGAAATTGATAGGTGTAACGTTAAGAGACAGGAAGAGGGCAGGGTGGGTCAGGGAGCAAATTCTGGTTAACAACATTGTATATATAATCGAAATCAAGAAGGAGAAATGGGCTTGGGAAGAGCATGTAACACGAAGGCAAGACAATCGGCGGTCATTAAGGGTAACGGACTGGATACCAAGAGAAGGCAAGCGTAGCAGGGGGCGGCAGAAAGTTGGGTGGGCGCATAAGACTAAAGCGGTTGCAGGGATAAGGTGGCCGCAGCTGGCACAGGACTGGGTTAATTGGAGAAACATGGGAGAGGCTTTTGTCCTGGAGTCGGAGCAATCAAGCTGATGATGCCTCCAATACTTACAGACCAATTTGGAAGTATTTGAGCATATAACTTCGTAATTGGTATCATTGAAAGGTTGTGGACAATCCACCAAGAAGCACAGTTTACTTCGCGAACTCCGGACGCACCAGTTCCTGGAATTTAGGCACACCAGAACCCTTCTCCGGTGCACCTGCTTTTTCCGCGATTTTCAATTTCATTCTGTCGTGTCATCATTATATTTAAATGTTAGTCTTTCGAAATTAATTCCAGTCGCTTGCTGCGTACACGCCTATTGTTGTTTATTCGTGAACTTCTCAGCGGAGATTACGCACTGCCAAAAGTGCAAACAGCGTGGCCGCCATTGCCTAATCCGCTTTTAAACTCGCCTCCAACACGAAGTGAATCTCCTGCTTTCCTGCGCTCGGCCTTACTACGTCTATAAACACAGAGCCCCTGAAACGCGCCCGATTTTGCTGCGCGTGGGCTTGGATCGAATTTAGTTCAGTGCGTGGCTTTCGTCTGGGCTCCGGCTTTGGCTCTTTCGTGAAAACAGACGGCTGCTTTCAACGCCCGTCTGCACCGCAGACAGACCGCTCGAGGAGCAGGCGCAAGCGCAGAGGGAAGTTTACCGGCGTTTTCGACGCCTAACTTCGAGTTTAAACTGGTTAGCTAGCACATCAAGCGTACAAGGTAATTGCTGTCGCAATGCGGAAAGCTGCTTGGCAGTTTGTGTGTGTGAAAGGCAGTGGTGGAGAGGGGGAGAAGATGTGGCGGGAGGTGCTGGGGGCTATGTGATTCTTGGATAAAGGTTCCCTGAAAGAGGGCGCCCTGCTCGACGAAGTTATTATGTTGGGTTGGCAAAGACCGCGGTGGGGTTCGAAAAGAAATCCGGGCGCAAAGTTCTAACCGCTTGATGAGGAATGTGGGCGCCTAGACATAAACTCCACGTTGGTGCTTTCTTCACTTGTAGTGGCAGTTGGAAATGATGCGATGCCTATTACGGTTTAATGACAGCTTTACGGTTTGTTCTTTTTCGTCATTGTCAAAAGTTTCCAAAAAACTGGTTTTCTTTTCTTGATGATGACGTCTTCAGTTATGAACATCAAACTGAGTGATAGTGGACAGGAGTGAAGGTAAAAATGGTTTCCTTTTTTTGATGATAATATCTTCGGTATTTTAATATGACACTCTATGATAGTGGACAGGCGTCACTGGATGAGTTGACTTGTGAATACAGATGAGGGTGCACAGTCCCTGAAAAAAAAAATCTTTGCTGGCTTTTTTAAAGCACATCTCAAAAGCCTTGTTCCGAAGAATTTCGGCTTTTCAAATTATTTTTACGCTACCGGTAATTTAGAGAAACAGCAACAACGACCGAAAGTAGCTGTGAAAAGTTGAAAAAGACGTTTCGGCTTCCGTACGGAAGCTTTGGTCACTAAATGAAAAGCCCGGCACACGCAGCTTAAGTGCGGCTGAGCAATCGCCCCTGGCATGTTGCGTACGTAGGCGGAATACGTCGCTGAGAATTAGGGTTCTTTCTGTTGTATGGATTATCAGGGACTCCAGACAGGCAGCCATATCTTTTCTTTTGGGATAATGGATGTTTCTTCTTGACTTATTTCGTGCAGAGCTGTACGTAAGCTGCGTTTTTTGCGGCTTTCCTATATATGAACAAGACTTCCGCGACGAAGCCTAAACGTGTTTTTACCTTTTTAACATCTACCTATAGTCGGCGTTCGTGTTTTCTCTCTGACATGGATATATGCCCTTCCAGACAAGATGTCATCAAACCTTAGGCTCAATTCAGAGAAAATTGATTTCATGCCTCATTTTCAAGGTAACTGCACTATTTCAACGAATTTTTCCAACTGCCGGCCCCGAAAGACGCGGGTTCGATCCCGGCCGCGGCGGTAGAATTTCGGTGGAGGCGAAATTCTAGAGGCCCGTGTAATGTGCGATGTCAGCCCACGTTAGAGAACCCCAGGTGGTCGAAATTTCCAGAGCTCTTCACTACGGCGTCCCTCATAGCCTGAGTCACTTTGGGACGTTAAATACCTATAAATCCTAACCACTACCGGCAAGTTATCACGGGCAATACACTGGCAGCAAGTACTGCTCCAAGTACGGAAGACAACTATCGTTAACACAGGCCCTTAATTATCAGACACTTTTAGCATTCCGTGTTACCGTTATTTCTCCCGGAGTACCAAGCCTTCGCGCCGTCAGTGCGCAGTTCTCCTTAAGGGCACCAGATGGCGCCAGGTACCAGGCAGCAATGCGTACGCGTGCCGCATCGCGACCAATCAGCGCGTACGCACTGGTGGTGGGCGGGCTCCCAGTACTCCGGCGACGGTAACGGTAACATGGCACACGGTATGCTAAAGGTGTCTACTGTCATGAGACCCTCATTCTGTCACACTGAAGGATAGAGCGCACTCCCAGTGACTCCTAATCATTGATGCTTTTTACCAGCCCCATTTATATAATTGCACCAACTTTCTTCTCTATTGAGAAAAAATTCGGTCTTGTAGCTGCCATTTGACTACATCTTACCTCCAGAACGCATATGCTGACGTGTGTGCATGCGTATCGTGTAAATTGTTGTGTCAAGTGTTGTTATCCTGGAGAGCTGGGCTCCCCCAGAAGCCCCAGTATTCTATTGAGAGCGCATTGTCCTCCTCTTTCGTCTACTAGTTCTTCCTCTACTTCTTTCAAGATCACCCGGATACCCTACATAAATTATCCTCCTATCTGCTCGCCTGCTTATGCAGTGAGTACTATACGCTAGTATGAACACATGCGGGAAAGAGAGGTGTATCCATCCGCAGAAGGGGAAAAGTCCGCGGGCAAGGATAACGGACGCGGGAAAAG
This sequence comes from Amblyomma americanum, assembly GCF_052857255.1. Taxonomy (NCBI): domain Eukaryota; kingdom Metazoa; phylum Arthropoda; class Arachnida; order Ixodida; family Ixodidae; genus Amblyomma; species Amblyomma americanum. The sequence continues at coordinate 144,477,245 of NC_135501.1, read as the reverse complement.
AAAGAATGTATCAGCACTGTGCATTCTCATCGTCACTATAATAACCATCGTCAGGCTAACTTCGTCCACTAGAGGACAAAGGCATCCCTCATATCGTTCCAATTAACCCTGACCAGTGCCAGCTGCGACTATCTTATCTCCGCAGGCTTCCTAATCTCATCAGCCTGCTTAACTTCCTGACGGTTCCGGCTACGCTTGCCTTGAACGTTACCCTACAGGACCAGTGGTTATCTTGCTTTCGCATTACGTGCCTGCCCTGTTCATACCCATTTTCTCTTGATTTCAATTGGGACGTGATTTATTCTCGTTGGCTCCGTGACTCAATCTGTCCTTTGCGCTCTCTTAATGTTACAACTATCAACTTCCTTGACATGCATTTCATGCTTTCAATGAATCCTGTTTAATAAAAGGAAAACATTTCACGGGATTCCTCTGGCATAGACGCGGAGCGTGTTTTTGGTGCACGGTTCACCGGCACTCTTCACCTGCGGCGTTCAGGTGGACAGGTACCGAGATTGATTGCCGAGGCGCTGGAGAGGAAGTCCCGCTTGACGCAATAGAAAAGCACGAGTGATGGGCGCGAGTGTCGCTAAGGGCAATTTCCTCTGTCGAAACATAAAGCGACGCAATCACGATGGTCGCTTCCGTCGCGCACACGGGCCAATTTTAGATCCCGCGACGCGGGCGCATGCACTGCCTTCGCGTTTTGCGGGGGTGGTTCAATTATGCATGCACCCTTACGTGGGTGGTTGACGTATTCGGAGCGCTCTGACGTCATCGTCATGATCGCCATGCAGCAACAGCTGCGCAGAATTGCTGTTTCCGGTGATGGCGCGTGACACAGAAATGACATTCGTTACAGGGACACCTGTGTGAAGGCCCTTGCAGTGCAAGGGAATATTTGTGGCGTTAGGGGCTCTAGAAGGCTGGCGACTCTAGTTTCATCATCATCATCATCAGCCCTACTACACCCACTGCAGGGCAAAGGCCTCTCCCATGTCTCTCCAATTAACCCTATCCTTTGCCAGCTGCATCCACCCTTTGCCTGCAAACTTCTTAATCTCATCCGCCCATCTAACCTTCTGCCGCCCCCTGCTACGCTTACTTTCTCTTGGAACCCACTCCGTTACCCTTAATGACCAGCGGTTATCTTGCCTTCGCATTACATGCCCTGCCAAAGCCCATTTCTTTCTCTTGATTTCGACTAGGATGTCATTAACCCGTGTTTGTTCCCTCACCCACTCTGCCCGCTTCCGATCTCTTAACGTTACACCTATCATTTTTCTTTCCATGGCTCGCTGCGTTGTCCTTAACTTAAGCTGAACTCTTTTCGTTAGCCTCTACGTTTCTGCCCCGTAGGTGAGTACCGGTAAGATTATGCTGTTGTACACTTTCCTCTTGAGGGAAATTGGTAAACTGCCACTCATGATCTGCGAGAATTTGCCATATGCGCTCCACCCCATTCTTATCCTTCTAGTTATCTCCCTCTCATGATCCGGATCAGCTGTCACTACCTGCCCTAAGTAGACGTATTCCGGCACAATTTCTAGGCTCTCGCTGCCAATTGTGAACTGTTGTTCCCTTGCTAGGCTGTTGAACATTACCTTGGTTTTCTGCATGTTAATTTTTAGACCCATCGATCTGCTCTGCCTGTCTAACTCGTTGATCATGATTTGCAGTTCACCTCCTGAGTGACTCAGCAAGGCAATGTCATCAGCAAATCTCAGATTATTTAGGTATTCTCCATTTATTCTTATTCCCAACTGTTCCCAATTCAGGCCTCGAAATACCTCCTGCAAACATGCGGTGAACAGCATTGGCGAGATCGTGTCTCCTTGCCTGACGCCCTTCCTTATTGGAATTTTATTGCTGACTTTATGGAGGACTATAGTAGCTGTGCAGTTGCTATATATATCTTCCAGTATTTTGACATAAGGCTCTTCTACCCCCTGATTACGCAATGCCTGTATGACTGCTGAGGTTTCCACTGAGTCGAATGCTTTCTCGTAATCAATGAAAGCTATATATAGAGGTTGGTTATATTCTGCGCATTTCTCTATCACCTGATTGATGGTGTGAATATGATCTATTGTAGAATATCCTTTACGAAAGCCTGCCTGATCATTTGGTTGATTAAAGTCTAACGTTGCCCTGACTCTATTAGCGATTACCTTAGTAAATACTTTGTAGGCAACGGATAGTAAGCTGATCGGCCTGTAATTTTTCAAGTCCTTGGCGTCTCCCTTCTTATGAATTAAGATAATGTTTGCATTCTTCCAAGCTTCTGGTACAGTCGAGGTCATAAGGCATTGCGTATACAGGGTGGCTAGTTTTTCTAGCACGATGTCCCCTCCATCCTTCAACAGATCTGCTGTTACCTGATCCTCCCCAGCTGCTTTTCCCCTTTTCATTGCTTCTAAGGCTTTCTTTACTTCATCTTTCGTTACTGGCGGGATGACGCATTGCTGTGCACTGCTGTCTTTCTCATTAGCGTTCTGATTACATTGGCTACTATACAGGTCTGTGTAGAACTCTTCGGCTACGTTAACTATCTTATCCATATTGCTAAGGACATTGCCCTGCTGGTCTCTTAATGCATACATCTGGTTTTTACCTATGCCTAGTTTCCTCTTCACTGTTTTTAGGCTACCTCCGTTCTTTAGAGCATGCTCGATTCTCTCCATATTAAACTTCCTTATGTCGGCTACCTTGCGCTTATTTATTAACTTTGATAGCTCCGTTAGTTCTATTCTTTCGGTAGTGTTAGATGCCTTCATGTTCTGGCGCTTCTTAATCAGATCTTTCGTCACCTGAGATAGCTTCCCGGTATCTTTTCGAACTGTCCTACCGCCTACTTCTACTGCGCACTCCGTAATTATTGATGTCAGGTTATCATGCATTGAATGAACATCAAGATCATCTTCCTCAGTTAAAGCCGAGTATCTGTTTTGCAGCGCTATCCTAAACTCCTGTGCTTTCCCTCTTACGGCTAACTCATTAATGGTCTTCTTCTTCGCTAGCTTCTTCCGTTCCCTCTTCAAGTCTAGGCTAATTCTAGACCTTACCATTCTATGGTCGCTGCAACGCACCCTTCCGAGGACGGCCACATCCTGAATGATGCCAGGTTTAGCGCATAGTATGAAGTCTATTTCATTTTTAATCTCACCATTGGGGCTCTTCCAGGTCCACTTCCTGTTTTCTCGTTTGCGGAAGAAGGTATTCATGATCCGTAAATTATTTCTATCCGCGAATTCGACTAATAACTCTCCCCTGCTATTTCTAGAGCCTATCCCATAGTCACCTACCGCGTGGTCGTCAGCCTGCTTCTTGCCCACCTTCGCATTGAAGTCGCCCATCAGTACAGTGTACTGCGATTTTACTCTATTCATTGCCGATTCTACGTCCTCATAGAAGCTTTCAACGGTCTGGTCATCATGGCTGGATGTGGGTGCGTAGGCCTGCACCACTTTCAGCTTGTACCTCCTATTCAGCCTAATTACTATAGCTGCTACCCTCTCGTTAATACTGTAGAACTCCTCTACGTTGCCAGCTATATCCTTATTAATGAGGAAGCCCACACCTAGTTCTCGTCTGCCCTCTAACCCGCGATAGCACAGTATGTGTCCGTCCTTTAGTGCTGTATACGCCTCACCTGTCCTCCTAACTTCGCTAAGCCCTATCACATCCCATTTAATTCCCGCTAGTTCCTCGAACAGCACTGCTAGGCTAGCCTCACTAGCTCAAGTTCTAGCGTTAAACGTTGCCAGGTTCAGATTCCAATGGCGGCCTGTCCGCTGCAGCGATGGCGTAGAGGTAGAACATCCGCCTCGCGTGCAAGAGGACCGGGGTTCAAATCCTGGTGCCGCGCAATTCTCCACCGGGTTTAAAAAAAAAAAATCCGCGTGTCGATGGAATTGCATAACCAGGCCTGGAGTGCGGCCTTATCTCGGTGACCAGAACCGACAACGCACTCTCTCACCAGAGCAGAATTTGGCCACCCTGGTGTAGTACTTGGCCACAACCTTCTATGATCAAACCAATTAACCCTCGGCCCTCAGTCCCCAGCGGCTGCAGAGCAACTGACCACGGCGGCGGTCAGACCTGTGACGCAGCGGAGGGTGCTAAGAATCTCTGGCTCCGGACAGGACTCTAGTTTAGGTGCCTCTAATTCTTGTGTGTTTCGTGCCGCACAGTCAATACGTTCGAGGCTTTAACATTCCGAACCTGCACGCGAGTAGTGAAAGAGGCCACAGTAGAATGCTCCGAAATGTCTGCCAACTGTAGCCGTTTCTTGTGATTACTGAAGCGAAAAGCTTCTCTGCGCTAGGTAAAGCAGTCGTCACGCAGGCCGGAGAATGACCCTGAACCACCTTCAGCCCAACATCGTTAGCCGTGTATGACCATATGTGGTACAGTCACGGTGTCGAACCCTTGACCCCTGCTTCACCCATGACCTTTGGTTGACCTCTGACCTTCGACATTGGATGCTTTTGGGTTGACCTTTGACCTTCAGAACATCCGATGGGTTGATATGAAGCCACGTGATGACATCCGATGGGGGTGTCGTAAAACCAGCTATACCACGTCATAGCCACGTGGTCGTTTGGGCGTACCTATATAGAACGCCTGTCGCGAGGGTGTAGCGCAGCTGCCATGGACGAGCGTCAGATGAGCATGCTTACTTTTCGCTAAATTTCAGGGTTAGCCGAGTTATAACCTACTGCCAATTATTTTCACCAACCTTTCAATTCTTCCCTGCCATTGTCAACCCCGCTTTCAATGCGGGAGCCGGCGATTGGTACTGGTTGTTAAGCTGTCAATCATGACGTCAGAAATTGGGACTATAGCAGTCGTAGAATGGCAGAAAAAAAAACGGAAGAAAATATTTGTTCACAATATGATAGCAGAGGCTCTCTACCTTCCACTCACTGCACACGTATGGCCGTTTTTAGCGCAAAAGCTCTACTCCAGACGTACCTACTTCGAGCAAGTATCTTATCTTGTCGTCGGAGTAACTCGGGTAAGCTCTGGCCAATGGTAAAGCAAGCTACAGCCACTGGGAGGAAGCTCGGGAAAGTGCGGAGGAGCGTCGCGCCAGCTGTAGCCAATGGGAGGAGGGCTTCGCGCCAGCTGCCGCCGCGTGGAGAGAGGACGATGAAGAGCGAGAAAACACGCTTGCGTGCACATGCAGATGCCAGAAAGAAAAAGGCGGAGGATGAACACAGCATTTCGTACGTCTGCTCGGTTTCACTACGTTAAATCCATGCTACTTCGTGTTTTCGCCCTAACCGAAATGCGAGAGCCGCTCTCAGAATTCGTGCCCGCAGCCCAGTGATGACCAGTCGAACTCCATACCCGCTGGGGCGTCACGATGGCTGAAGGAGGCTGGTTGTCAATTATGCATATATCTCCTTGGTTCCTGGAAGCTGTATAGAACGCGCGACACTTTTTTCACGCCCAGTATTGCAAAAAACTGAACAGGCTGTGTACACCCTCCGGCAAAAAAGTTTAATGTGCAGCCGCGTAGCATTCGCACCTACAGCCTTAGAATCCGTATTCAAGAGGCTGTCCCAGTACGCAAGGCGCATACCCGCAAGACATATTCCGATTTAATCCAAACGGGCGTAGTCTCATTGCTTGCCACTGTTTATTGTCCCCCGGTTAGTATCTTCTACTGCACCCGCCGTATCGCACGGATTGAAGACAGCGTATACCTGGGCTTGGATGCGAGTTGTCAGGCCTTGGACTTCGGATGGCTGTAAAGATGCAGTTAAATCGGGTAGTCGATTTTATTTCGCGCCTGCCATGACGTGTCAGTTTGCCCATTATTCCGCCGAATATCGCGGTACATTTCAATACAAACTGTGCAGAAGTCAGTAGTTCTTGCTTATGCATGCAGTGGAAATGAAATCCTCGGAGTATTGCACAAACCGCATTGGGGATCACATTTGCAACGGCAAAGCTCCAGCTGCCACTGACGCAGGAGATGACGCCGCCGCGATTAGATCGCGCTTTGCAAAAGTTCACCTTCTCGGATAAGTAAAACACAATTTCAATGGGTGTACAGTCATGTCTTAGATGAAGTGGCTCTAAATGTTGCGGCTGATTTATTGCGCGCTCTTGAGTTTGTATGCGCAGTTTTGCCATTTTTATCCGTTCAGAAACAAACTTAATTAGACCTTTCTAATTGAGCAGGCAGAAAATTTTTGAAATAAATTTACTAGTTTTTTTTCGTTACCATAGGAATAAGATACTTATGTTTTGGGCATAACAACCTCCCCTCTTTTCCTGTCATTAAAATTGTTTTTTTTTTTACGTGCACATGTACTGCATGCGCCTAAGTCCAGAATTCCTTGCCCTTCTGCCGAAACCTGACAAAAACTAACCATTCAACGCAACTACTTCAGGTCTCTGCCATGGCGAAAGTGTCTTCCTTACAAAAATTTCTTTAGACAGTCTATAGACTGTCCATAGACTTCTGTCTGTAAGGTCTATAGACTATCTACAGGCAAACCCTAGAGAGTGTTCTGTAGGCAATACAAATACTATAGGCAGTTTATAGACGATCTATATATTTATGCCCATACACTTTTAGTAGACTTTGACCGGTAGACAGTCTATAGACTATGAATAGGCAAAAATAAATATATATAGGAAGGCAATATAGTCTATAAGAAGTATATATAGACTGTCTATAGACCATGTTATGTTATAAGGGTTCAGTGCTGCGAAATTGTCGCGAAAGACGGAGTTGAATATTTACGACTGGCACTTGGGAAAGGGGACGTCTAATCAGTCTGTGGACTGAACAATAAAACAACAGAAATACCCACCAGACGAGCAGTCTACCCAGAGGCGTAGTGCAAAATTCAATCGTTTAAAAGTGAAATGCCCAGAGCAAGGGACAGAAATTACTTCGCCTGACAGCTGTACGAGCTGGCAGCACAATGGAAACGCCCGTCTTCCGGGTGCGGCCGGAAAGCCTCTTCCTTTTTTGGTTTACGTAGTTCTTTCGCAACGGCCCTCGAGCGGTTGCTCTACTGACGCCCGCAAAACGTAGCGCATTACGGGTCTTGGCTGCTTATGTTTTTCTCCGCATCGTGTGAGCGTGTCCAGGGTTCCAACAATAAAAGCTTTCGAAGCGAGACACCAAATTGGAGCCTGTCACGAAGTTGGGAAAAGTTCGAGGATTGCGTTGGCGCGCGCGCGTCCATGCAATGCAGCGTTAAAGACAATGCGATGTGAGTGAGCGCTTTTGTGGACAACTCGGCTGACAGAGTAAATAAAGAGAGCGAGTTTCAAAAATCAATCCTTGCGGACGCCGGTAGATGTATAACCGTTCGCTGCATTTATGACGTAGAATCGATCGACAAAGACTTCCGACCGTGCCGATTTCGTCGTTTAAAGAACTCCTCTTGACTAGAAATGGAAGCTGCTATAGTCGGATACAACTCAAGAAAGAAGCGGCATCTCCCCGCCGGAGGACCTCCTTCCAGCCAATGGCGTCGGCCGATTCTCATGAGCCTGCTATAGGGTGACATTGCAGTGAGTGACGGATTAAAGGGGATAGTACCCTCCCTCCATAGTCCGGGATAGTCTCCTCCCTGCGTTGTCGGGCCGCTCCCTGCATTCTCACGCTTGCAGGGTAATGAGAATCGACCGACGCCATTGGCTGGAAGGGGGGACATTTGACGGGGAAAAGCCGCTGCATTCTTGAGTTGTATCTGACTGTACATTCTATGCAAAACAGACTGGCAGATTTCCGCCCTTTTATGTCCAGACCACAGGGTCACGAGTAACGAGTGAGATGGAAGAAACAAAATTAAAAAAAGAGGAAACTCATTGCTTGAAGCTGTTTATGTCCCGCTGCTGTCATAGAAGTGGAAATCTATCCTACAATTGGTTCGGATTCATTTTGTAGCCACAGCGACAGCAGACAATACGCACTCGGTTCCCCTGTTACGCTCTGTATATGGCCCCCGATTGGCTTTGGTTCTTTTTCTGCATACGTGTTGCCTGCATTGCATTACGTCACATATTCCATTATTTCAAATTGTTTTGGGCCCATAAGACACGCCTGTTACATTGGCCCCTCTGATTCGTGACGTCTGGCCATTACGACCTCACTGCATTCGGAGCCCGTAAAGCCCAGCAGCAATTTTGTTGAGAATGAACTGCACTGAACCCAGCGGCTCACGGTCCGACTGAACCCCTTTTTACGACGTTTGGCGACGTTATCCGCTTTATGCCCGCTTAAGCTTACTTTCTTTTTTCGCTCCTCGTTCATAACGATGCGAATGACGCGCCGACCAGAAGTCGTTCTTCTGGCGTTTGCACACCGCACAAGTTATTCGCTTTCTTTTGGTTTTAGAGAAAGGAAATGGCGCAGTATCTGTCTCACATGACGGCGGACACTTGAACCGCGCCATAAGGGAAGGGTAAACGAGGGACTAAGCGAAGAAAGGAAGAAAGAGGTACCGTAGTGGAGGGCTCCGGAATAATTTCGACCACCTTGGGATCTTTAACGTTCACTGCGTTTTATGGAGGCAAAACGCTAAGGCGCCCGTGGGCTGTGCGATGTCAGTGCACGTTAAAGATCCCCAGGTGGTCGAAATTATTCCGGAGCCCTGCACTACGGCACTTCTTTCTTCCTTTCCTCTATCACTCCCTCCTTTATCCCTTCCCTTACGGCGCGGTTCAGTTGTCCAACGATGTATGAGACAGATAGTGCGCCATTTCCTTTCCCCCAAAACCTATTATCATTATTATTAACGTTCACTGACATCGCACAGCACACGGGCGCCTTAACGTTTCGCCTACATCGAAACGCAGCCGCTGCGTAGCCGAGCGCCCTAACCACTGTAGCCACCGCGGCGGGTTCTTTTGGCGCCCCGAAACCAATTCCCAACAAAAAAAAGTCGAAAGAGAGCTTCGCCTCACGTTTGTGTTCAGCAAAGGAAGCATATCGGAGCGGAAATTCCTATCCACTCTTTAAGCGTAATCATTTGATGAGTAAGCCACCCCGAATTCATTGATCAGCCGTCCTTCCGGGTTTTCGGACATTTTACGCAGTACACGGCTGTTTCGTTGCAGGCGTTGTCACGTGCTGATTTTTTCGCTGTATCTGTAGTTGAAGCGACACAGCACCGACGCGTCGAACACTACCTTTTTTAAAAAACGTTGCCATAGCAGCGCCACAGACTTCCCGCGCACCTTGCTTCTTCTGCCCGGAAGAAGCAAGGTCACATTGGACGGTGTCCGTTACGGCCAATGGAGATCCGGAGCCCTCGTCTTTCACTCTTGATTTGCGATCCTCCGCGTCGTCAGCTCCGATAACGCTCCGGTAACAACTTTTACGACGTAGGCACTCGACGCCTGCTCTGTGTAGGAGGAAAAGAAAGAGCAGAAAGAAGACAAAAACAAACAAAGCGCAATTAACGGCGCGGAAAGAGCATAGATCAACCTAACGGGAAAGCACTCGTCTGCAAGCTGGAAGCGAGAGCATGCGCAGACTGCGTTCAGTACGCGTGCCAGGCGCTCATTGGTTCGAGCACGCAAACAGACTTCGAAGCGAAGTCTGGTTATACGACCGCGCCCATTGTTACTCGAAGCTTTAGTCCTTCCTTTCTCTTTTGCTCCGTTACAATAACACGCTCCGTTTTTCCCTCTCGCTTTACGACACTGTAAACAAAAGTGCCCGAGTAAAATGTATATATAGACTGCTCTTCGCTTCTCCAAGCACGGAAGACGGACCAGCGCAGGGGCAGTCGTCTGCTAAATAGAGTTGTCCGTTACACGAGAACAGCGACGCCATCTTTCTTTTCCCGTCTTTTTTTTCTTTGTTTGCGCAATCCATAAAAAGGCTGACGACGACTCTTCTGCGATGAGTGCCGAATGGCCCAGAAACGCTCGTCTTGCATCTTCGAAGCCCAACAGCGCTGGGTGAGCGTTGACGTCAATCGGAGAGCCCCATGACGTCTTGGTACGAGTCAATATCTATGTACCTTATCTCTGAACATTGTTCTTTATCGCCGGGAAGGGACGGGGGTCCAGCGCAGTTCGCGTGGCGGTCATCTTCTCTTGTAGTAGTTTCAACTTCACGAAGCGGCCTTTTTTTATCGAGAAACGCTATCGGGTGCGCCTCACAGCACTAGCTTTTTTTTCGGAGTATACTTGTCCTGAGCGCGCCGTTCGCGGACACCTGTCCTGACCGGAGGAGTTAGTCGATAATCTACGCATACAAACGGAACTCTTCAGTTCAAGTGTTTCAAGAACAGGCATGTGCGGTGCTTGATAATTCCCAGAACGTAGATATCGCGACGGAATTTAGGAACAAAAGCGACTAAAGCGTCGTGAAAACTAAAAGTTCATTTAGTGGTCAGCTGGTTTTTTAACAAGGTATTTTACAGTCTTAAGAGACCGAAAGCGGGCAGAGTGGGTGAGGGAACAAACGCGTATTATGACATCCTATTCGAAATCAAGAGGAAGAAATGGGCTTGGGCAGGACATGTAATGCGAAGGCAAGATAACCGCTGGTCATTAGGGATAACGGAGTGGGTTCCAAGAGAAGGCAAGCGTAGCAGGGGGCGGCTGAACGGTAGGTGGGCGGATGAGATTAGGAGGTTTTCAGGCATACAGTGGGCGCAGCTGGCAAAGGACAGGGTTTATTGGCGAGACATGGGAGAGGCCTTTGCCCTGCAGTGGGTGTAGTCAGGCTGATGATGATGATGATGATGATGATGATGATGATGATGATGATGATGATGATGATTTACAGTCTTGCAAAAGCTACTGCAGGCAATTTTTAACTGCAGTTGGTGGTGGTTAGAGAGGTGATCTCACTGTCCTGCCGGTGCCAATGAATCGTTCAAAAGTATCCCAATGCTTCTGCCACTTGTGCTGAGAATGAAGAAGCGGCGTTTAAGGAAAGCATTGAGGGAAAGCATCCCTTGTCGTTGCCTGCAGGTGCCATTGCCCGGTGCCTCAATTAAAGTGGGTGCTCGTTATGAAAGCTGTTTTTGGTTGTTGAACTCGTTTGATCGTAAGACGACTACCATTACAATGCATAAGCGAGCTAGTTACTCGTAGACCGCCTGCACAGATCCTGTCTTACATAGAGCCTTATGGGATGGATGGATGGATGGATGGATGGATGGATGGATGGATGGATGGATGGATGGATGGATGGATGGATGGATGGATGGATGGACGGACGGACGGACGGACGGACGGACGGACGGACGGACGGATGGACGGACGGACGGACGAACGGACGGATGGAATGAATGCATGCATAATAGAAGCTTCCAAGCGATATGGCAGCAGTCGCTACCATGCTAGCATTTCTTTTCCTCTCTATTGCTCTACGCACTCCGTGAAATCGCTATTACCTAATAATTGGCCTTAATTTTTCACAGAAATACTGGTTTTTACGTATGACCAGTTTTCAGTCCTGGACATGTGTCCTTACGCCATTTCCTTCCTAGCCGACGTGGTGGCTGAGTGGTTATGGCGCTCGGCTGCCGGCCCGAAAGACGCGGGTTCGATCCCGGCCGCGGCGGTCGAATTTCGATGGAGGCGAAATTCTAGAGGCCCGTGTGCTGTGCGATGTCAGTGCACGCTAAAGAACCCCAGGTGGTCGAAATTTCTGGAGCCCTTCACTACGGCGTCCCTGATAGCCTGAGTCGCTTTGGGACGTTAAATCCCCCATAAAGCATAAAAAAACCATTTCCTTCCCTGCTTCAGCCACCATTCTTTGAAACGCGTTTGCCTAGCGTCTACCGCAGGCTCATTCGCCCTATCTTTGCGCCTGCGCACTCAGTGGGAAAACGTTCAGCATAGGGGCAGTGGCGCCATCTAGTATGCGGCTACAACACTACGGAAACAAATATAATTATGAAAGCCCTTAGCACAGAGTCCGCCTGCTTTCAAACAATGCGTTCTCTTGGGCGGGCACCAGTTTCTTTTTCTTATTGTTCCTAATTTAGGCTGTCTTCGCAAATACCACAGTGTCACCGAAAGTCGCGATTGAAAACCTGAGTGCAGAACGAACACGAATTGCTTTTGCGTTGGACGAACCAGGATTGTACCCTTTTTTGACCAAACTTTAAACTTTATTTAGCTCTGTTTTGAAGTCGTAGGATGATACGAACGAAAAAGAGGAGGCATTCAGTTTCTCTTAAGTACGCTGGCCATACTTTGCGTCCGTTCTCGGCTCGGCAGCCTTTTTCAATTGAGGTCAAGACTGAAACATACGCCCCGCTGTATCACGGCATTTCTCAGTAGTTAACTCTTCATAGCTTGTATTCGTTGTGTATTTTTGACAGATAGTGAAGCCTCAAACTATGTCTCCGTTTATGTTTTGTTTTTGTTTTTGCTTTTTTAGAGGGGAGGGGAGGAGCTCGCGGCCCCCTGCAGCGCTCGCGACGTTGATTAAGGCTGGTGCCCGAAGGGGTAAACGCAGACTTAGAGTAAACGCAGACAGTGCGAGAGAACTTGGAGAATAAACAGAGGCACTACCCGTTACTCGCGCTGACATCGGGGCCACCATTTCTTAGCCAGGCTTAGCAGCCAAGCTTAGCAGCGCTGGCTGGTCGCTGTGACGAGTTCCTGGCAATGTTATGAACCTCAGCTTACCAATATCCTTCAGGAGGAAAGAGCGAAATAGTCGAATCATCCATGTACTCATCTTTGGGGTGGAACCTTCGAGGCAATAAATAAAAGGCTTGAAGTTAAACTGAATACCGCACAGTGTGCTTCTACTCTTACCCGTTAGTCACAAACCTAACTTTTCCTTAACTTTCGTCTCCAGCCACTTTAAAGCGCCTTAAGCTGTTTCGGGTTTACGGGTTTACAAGGGTTTCACGTCCCAAGACGACTCAGGCTATGAGGGACGCCGTAGTGAAGGGCTCCAGAAATTTCGACCACCTGGGGTTCTTTAACGTGCACTGACATCGCACAGTACACGGGCCTCTAGAATTTCGCCTCCAACCTTAAGCTGTTTCATAAGCTTTACTTATGAATGAACATATCCGTTCCTTAAACTAGGCTCTTAAGCGACTTAAGACTAATGCAACTTAAGCGACAGGAAGACAGCAGAGCGAATTGGTGAGCAAACGTGAGTTTATGTTAACCCAGCTTAAATCTCGAACAGGAATTGATGCAGGCAGTGAAATGCAGAGAAGAGGTAATCGGTGGACCCTTCGGGTAATTGAGTGGATCCTAGCAGGAGCTGGACACGAGCAGGGTGGCCAGGTGAGATTAGGAAAATTGCAGTGATAAGGAGGCCGCAGGTAGCTTAAGGCAATAATAACTAGAGACCAATGGGAGATGCCTTTTCCGCGCTGTGAATGTAGCTGCATGATGCTGACGATGTCACTTCTCGTATCATGAAAAGCTGTCGTCAACCTGCGCGGTACCCACACTTACGAAAATTTCTTTAGACAGTCTATAGACTTCCCATACACTTCTGTCTATAAAGTCTGTAGACTCCCTTTAGACAAACCATAGAGAACAGTCTACAGGCAATACAAATCCTGTAGACAGTCTATGGACAATCTATAGATATATGACCATACAGTTTTAGTAGACTTATCCATAGATAGTCTATAGACTATAAATAGACAAAAAGAAATCTATAGGAAGGCAACAGAGTCTATAATAAGTCTATAGACTGTCTAAAGACCATTTTTGTGAGTGCAGAGCGGTAATACAGCCGTGCATGCGAACAGAAAAATCATAGGTTAGCCTGGCAGTAGAGCAGAATAGAGCTCAAACGTAATGATGGTTAGATATAATTAAGATCGCCACTTAAATTTAATATAGCCTGTGCCGCTAGCCACCGTGGCAAATAAAAGGGGATGCTTATAAATATATCCATTTATGGCAGGATGGCTGTGGCGTCCGGCTACGGAGCCTTAGGTAGCGGTTGATCCTGACCGCGGTAGCAGCATTTAGAATAAGTCGAAATGCATACACTTGTTGCGCAGCTTTCGATGTAGGTTAAAAAATCTCAGTTGATGGAAGCTAATCCGAAGTCCTGTACTACGGCACGCTTCAAAGTTCGCAGTGTTTCTCTGGCAGCTAAAATATCGATCACTATATCAACAGACCGGTCAATCAATAAATCAATCGCAGTCATTTAGTGCAGAGACGGGAGTTTTTCTCTCAAAGCACAAAGACGATTTTACCGCGCCACCGACATTAAAATGCCGCTAGAGTTCATTCTTACGCCGCTTCGTTTATGAACTACAACGGAACGGGCTAAGCTGTTAGCTTAGTGCCTCCGCAACTTTTGATAGTCGATTTTTTTATACGTATGTTTTTCAAGCTAGTGTTAGTGCTGCCATCCTTGTCAATGAAACATCAGTAGCGAACGCGAGACGTATTTTCCAATCCCGTCGGGAGGTGGCAGCCTTGTCCAGGGGACGTGACTTCAGCCTCTTGTGGTTATCTATATATCTAACGTATGCTGTTCCGGCGAAAGCAGCTCAGAGGCTCGAGTATCAACTGTGTTTTCTTGATTACACGTAAGCGGGCAGCGCTGTTATTTTTGTTGCGCACCCGCCGCAGGTGCTGCAGCATGCGGTAGCAGTTTCCACCCGACCGCAGCGGTCGCGTGAGCCTGGGCCGTAAGGCCCATACGGGCCCATACGCTGATTTACTTAGGTTTAGATGTGTGTTAAATATGTTACGCAGGATTTTGTGCCCCGAAGTTGCAATTAGTCTATGAAATACTGCACGTAGTGAATGGCTGCGGCAAAATTTACGCGCAATTGAGTACCGTCTGGGGTTCTTTAACATACACGGACGTATGCAACATCTTTAACATGCGCGGACATATGCAACATCTTTAACATGCACAGACATATGCAACATATTTAACATGCACGAGCACTGACGCATATCCCGGTTCTTCGGTTTTAGTTGAGCGACTAGGGTGATAATCGTGGCTGGTCGTTGTAACGGCTGTCCCAACGCAACCGTAATGCTATGGCAAGATTGTATCTCGTTGCAACCCAAGGTGCAAATAAAGCGCAACATTTTATTTATTCACCTCTGCGGTTTAAATTTTTGTATTCGTTTGTGCGTTTCACTCTCCGCGAAATAAAACCTCTAAGCGAAGAGACCCGGGCTATCTGCGGCGTCATACCTCGAAGGGCGCGCAGATTCGATGGTATCGAGTTAACGCCACGACGTGCAGACGTACAGCAGGTACTGCGTTTCACGGACAACGCTCGTGCTAAAGCGAAGCTGCATAGAAATAAAAGCTGCAGGAACGAGCACACTGCCCTTAATGCAACACTTGCGCGCTATGATTTGTTCCGCAGCCCACCTCTGCAGTGCTCCAAGTCAGCTCACGAATGCACTACACGTACAAGGACGTTGCTTGCTCGACTGGAGTGATGGCCACATGTAAATGCTACTGGGGTTCAGCCTGCTGAATTCAGGTCCAAGCACACGGTAGTCGAAAGCGACACCATTTCGAAGTATTTTAGCTTTCAGCGTTGTGCAATGATTTCATAAGGTCCTGCTTACCTCATAGCAATGCAACAGTAAACCCGTGACGTTCTTGCATTTTTCTGACTTTCCCGTCGTCCAGGAAAACACAGTGCTGGCGATCTTCACATCGCTTAAAACGACCTGGCGACAATCGTGTGCGGTTCCACTTGCACGGCGGACGTTCGCAGACACAGGTCGACGATCTCCAACTTGTCATTGGTTCTCTGTTTTCCTCCGACTAGTTAAAAGTGTGTAGCTAAATCTGGGTGCTCGCATTTCATTGAAAAAAAAACGTAACTGAATTGTTCAATGAAGAAAACTTACTCATATGTTTCCAGTCTGATCATAGACGGAGTCATGGAGGAAGGAAAGAACTGAGGAGAGGCCGTTACGTCATATTTTTTGAAGCCGGCTCCCCACTGCGTCCCCCTACTTGCCCGCCGTCGCAGCGCGCATGCGCAGCAGACGGCGCCGCTGCGTTCAGCGTTACTATTGGCTGCGCCTGCGGCCAAATAGTCCTAGTAGTCATTGCGAAAGCGCGTGACTTCCGGCGCACTTTCTGGCGCGCAGCTCGGTGAGCGAGGGCCTCTCCTGAATTTTCCATCCTCCGCCGACGGAGTCCTCTTTACGGCCGCCATGTTGGCTCGACTGCCGCGCCGCCTATACTTCGTGAAAACTGCCGATGCTGTGCCTACGCTGAGAAACATACAAACACCAACAATTCCATGTTCGCAAAGGATGTTGATGGTCGTTCCAGTGTCTTCCAGTTCCTTTCTTCACTTTTGCTTCAAGCTACGGAGTATGCAGCTGCAATTAAATTTATTCGCACGTTTTAATGCTGTTGAATGTTCCAAGGAGCAAATCATGAATACGTGGGTTTTGATGACCTTCGGTAACCCCCCTTTCGCATAAATTGTAAACTTTCAAGAGATAAGTCGCCTTCGTTTTATCGCTTACAGCGTCGTTCCAGGGCCTCAACTTTGAAATTAAACCGCAGGGTGAGAGTTTTATTACCTGACCTATAGTTCATGCGAGGCGTTAACGACCTCCGTGCGGAAAGAGTGCAAGAACCGCTGCTCGATGGGCTCTTCCGATAGGATTTACTGCTGAAGGCGGAGAGCGTCTTCTATGCTCCCCTCCCAAGGTCTTGTGCATAGCGGATGCCCTGGTCGGAGGGCATTGGCAATTTAACCGTCTCCGCGGTCCAAACGCAGCCATATCAGCAGCCGGGGCTTAATTTACCTCCGGTAGGAATAATTAGAAGCGCTCAAAGCGCGCCGTTAGAGAACAAGCTGTTTCTCTTCTTTTTTTTTTTTGAGCTCGAACAGTTCATATTCGTTTTCACACGACCTTTAGAATATTTTCACCACTTATTGCAGTCGTTTCGCATTCTGGCAAGATTCAGATACGTGTAGCCTGTTATACGCGTACTCTGTCGTATCGCTCTTGATTCTTCGCCACCCAGAAAAGGGGAAACGGGGGGGGGGGGGGGGCTGAAACTGAAAAGGTTATTTCATTTTGAAGATTTCAGCTTTTGTTTCTCACTAGAAATTATTGCGCCGATGCCTTGCGGAGTATGGACAGATTGTTTTTTTTTTGTTTTTTGTGACGCAATGCGAAGTATGAAGAGGAAACATTTTAAACAGAATAAAAATCTGGACCCGAACCAACGCTGTCCGGCACGCCTGGTTCTGCCTCCTCGGCGGTACGGTCCGAAGGCCGCCGCCCGTATACTATAACAGCGACGACGCCCGCCTCGCTTGTGGCGGTTTTCTTTTGATCGACGGTGCCTACGTCAACCGCAGATCGCCCGATGACGTCATCCACCCCTTTCCGAGTGAAGCCACACACACGCGTCCCTTCATCTTGTAGCGTGTGTGCGTGCCCGCCTTTTCGCCAAACCCGAACCCTCTCTTTTTCCCTCACTGGCGCCGCTGTTACATATCGCGTACGTCTCCTGCACTCCGCCGTGGTCCCGCGTGAGTCAGACTGGCGTTGCGTAAGATCTCCCCACACCCGCGACCAGATTTCGACGGTGAGGGCGCTCTTGCGAGATACAGCCGCCCCCCCCCCCCCCCCCCCCACCCCTCCCTCCAACTTTCGTCGACTCTCATATACATACAGGCGCTTACTCGGTGATTACTGCGGTAATAATAACGACTCCCCCGAGTGCTTTGACTCTTCGGCGCCGATCTCGCTGGCTGCCATGAGGGGCAGCTGGCGGCAGTCGGCTGCGTTATGGCGAAATACGATTTCGTTCAGCGCGGCGAGAACTGAGGCAACGTAGGCGGGATTCCGATGGGTCCCTTGGTGCTTTGAGTTACGGTATTGCGTATGTGCTTGAGTGTGTCTGTGTGTACGCAAGTGTGATTGGAACGACGGTGCTCTCTCGCGTTGAGTATGATTACATTCGCTGCTTTGCGGCCAGAAGTATGTTGAGGGAAAGATAGTAGAGTGGTGCTGCTCGACAATGGGCAAGCAGACATTACTGTAGCTGGAACCAGGAGGAGGAAATGAATTTGGTCATGACACGTGATGAGCAGAAAGGGTAACTGGTTTTCTTTTAGTGCGAAAACACGGTTCCGATTGGTAAACGCCGAACAAAATCTTGCGATGTTTGTATCCTCGGGGTGTTTGTGCTATGTAAAATAAATAAATAAAAATCCGCGACTGGGATTCGAACCCGCGGAGGCGCAAATACATGAGCTGCGCTGGCCATTGCACGAGAGCACTTGGCTACCGCTGCAGCAGACCACACATTGTGTTAAACTGCGACACACTCTCGCGCTGCGCATTTCACATCGTTGTCTTCATCAACTAATATTACTATCAAACTAATAATCGCACTTTGAACTATGTGCCAGTAGTGACAGAGATATGTGCGCTGCATGCGTTGGCGTGGGCAACGTTGTGGTGGAAACACGCCACTCTAGCAACAGGCGTTGGCGTTGACAACACTGCAGCAGAAACGCGGCGAACGTGCATTGGGTAAATCGGCACTGACGATGAAAAAGTTGAAGACGCGCATAACTGGCTCCCTCGGTCAGTAGAGATCTCAATCGCGTTTTCGGGTACGTGGCAGAGGTGTCCACCTGCAAAAACTGCACTTTCGAACAATATTTCGTGCCTATCAAAACTAAACCGCTAGTCATTTCTAGACGCGTCAAGAAAAGGGAAGCCTAATTAAGCACGACATATCATGGGGTGAAAAGATGAGGTTGACAAGTTGGGCTATTTATACAACGTCTTCCAATGCCGCAGGACACGGGTAATCTGAGGTAGCCGTAACGTCTTTGTCCTGCTGTGGACTTCACGTGGATGCGGTTACCCCTGATTTAGGTGATGGGAATAATTAGCTGGGTCTCGGTGTGCCTGTCCAGAGCTATAACCAAACTTACAAAATTGAGTACAGCGCCTGTAGTGCGAACGGACAGCCGCATGGATGAGCAAGGTAGTGGGTTAAGCTTTTATTGGTGTTTCGAACGCTCTTAATCACGATCCAGCCTTGTACTAAAAAGACGGGTCCGTGGTTTTATGGCCCCTTAAGAGGCAAGCAGGGAGTGACTGAAGGTTAAATCTATGTTGCCAGCCAGATAGCTAAACTGAGGATTTGTGCGCGGTCCATGAGATGAGATGCGTAGAAGAAGGCGTTTGCAGTATTGAATGAATAAATCACCGTGGTACTGTGCCGGGATTTCATGCTGTAGGTCTTAAAACGTCATTAACCCCAGTTTTATCCATCTCCAGCTTACTTCAATTAGCTAGAAGTCAGCGCCTCTAGGTCACCCTCATCATTTGTAATGCATTCCTGAACACGCGTCCCTTTTTTTTTTGTTCGCTGCGAGCAAAGCAGGTTTAAATGCTGCCGTTTAGCAATCACCCGTCTTCAATGCGGTTTGCGCCGTCACCCATGACGTTAGTTAGAATAAGTGGCACTCTAGTTACCAGTGCTGTTTATTGAGTTGTCTGTCCGTTTCATTGACCATAATCGTGTCTTGCTGACTGGCATAGACTGTTTCATATGAGACAACATTACATACTAACGTTCTCGGAATGACCAGCAGGGCATCATTCCATCATGCTTTCTGCTCTTCGATGCTGTAGTGCAGTCACACGGTGATTTCTGTATCTATGCACTGCCCATACCAAGCAGGCTGCCGCAGCCCGACTGGAAGGTCAAGAAGTGCCCTATAGACGTCGGTCCACGATATGAAACCGCGACCGAGAATCTCTTCGTGGCCCAGCACAGCGTTTGCCAGGAATAGCGAAATTCTGGCAGGAAGAAACCTACGTACTACTGTAATCACTAAATGTTCTTTAGAATGCCGATTTGTCACGAACGTTCAGCGCTGAGGGAAGATTTGTAAAAGCAAAAAGATATTGGCGCGGCATGTTTGAGACACGTGTTCCCTTGTTGTTCGGGGTTGGTATGTCCGCAGGTCAACTTTCACTGTCCTCCATATCACCATCTTATCGCAGACACACCTCCGGAACGATAAGTGCGATCGCTGCGGAACCGAGCTTGCCAACTCACGCAATGGTGCTGGCGTAATCATCGCCCACTGTCGACAGCACCGCTAGCCCACGTGCACTCCGTACAGTTGCTTCCTCGGTGGGCGTGTAAGCTACGTAGAAAGGGTACACGTGCAGCCTACGAGTCCCGCCGCGTCCCCTTCATTCTTCACGTGATGCCGAGACTGAGCGCCCCTGATTGGTTCCCGTAATCCCGCTATCGTCCTCGTAGTCAGCACGACAAGACACCAAGTGCTGCTGCCTGCCGCTGCTGCTGCTGCTGCTGCAGTGCTGTAAAAGTGTAGCGCTCCTGGGCGCCTTCCTGGATGAACTGGTTTCCTGTGGGTCCTCTTAGGTGCGTTCTGTGACGCCCATAATGTCCGCTCGTTGCGCCCCTGTTGTGTAGGCGACCTCCATTTACCGGCCATCCAGGACTGGGGAAGCCACCATGACGTGAGTTCAACTCAAAGATCAGCCGCACTGCTGAGACTTTTTCGTAACCTCCATGGAAAAGTAGCGACAACCTCTGTACAGTCGATGAGAGGTTCCGGATAAGCGTGGCATCTGCGTGTTATCAGCTTTTGACATTCCATGGTGGCCTTGTGGAACACGATGATGACCGCTTTGTGGAAGCTGCTTCTGTTGCATGGCTGACACGCTTCGTGGACCTTTTTGCTGTTTTCAAGATTTATTTTTATCCAGAATACGTTGGGGTTGTGTATTTAACCGCTTGTTCGATAGAAAGAAGCAAGCATTGGCCACGGCGTTTTGCGGCTGTTGTCTGGGCCACATGTTCATATACCCGGCCTTAGTTATCTCCGTAGCAACAAATGGCGAAAAAATTTCGCGCATAGCAAGTCTGCGACTACCCCGAAGATATCGCTGCTTTGGTCAACGTCGTTACTATAAGACTCGCAGTTCCTGCTTCAGGTCGTGCAGTTCAATTATTCGAGCAATTGAAAACCTGACTCAAAGGATAGAGAAAGCACTCATCAGGTCACTTTGACAAAATGGTCTGTTCCTATGTTGCCAAGGCTGTTGTGTGAATACTCTGCTGCGTAATTTCACAGCGAATTACGAGCTCCACCCGATGTGTGGTATTCCGCGCTTTACTTCTGTTACTTCCGTCCCAGACGGTTCAGCATTCCAATCAAAGTATCACTATTTATAAGTAGTGAGTTAAGGCTTCAGCTGGTTGGTTATTTAGATTTAATAGAAAGAAAAACAAGGGTGCGAGGAAGCCATACAACGCATCTTTACCGAGGCGTTTAGTGTGCGTTTCTCTGGTCTTATCTTTCTTTGCACTTGTCTGTTCGTTTAAACCACCTCTTAGAATTCGTACCATCAAGGCTGTCTGGGCCTGTTGCCCCGAAGTACTTTGTTTTCTGGTTTATCGAAGCATAAAGAACGGCACCGTCCGCTTCCTTGCGAACGCCTCGGTATTGGATATTGCAGGAGCGAAGCAGGGCATTAATGCATTTGTCTAGGAGCGCCTCCGACGTTGTTCGCACCCTTCGGCACCCAGCTCGCGTAGTCGCTGACGAGCTTCGAGCATTCTCGAGAAATGCAGCGCGCAGGCGTGCTGACACGGCGTCCAGAAAGCGATCGTCGGCAGGTGCCACGAATCGGTCGACGGGTTTAACAAAGCGCCGCTCGGCCTTCTGGGGCGAAAGGGCCACTGGTTTTATCCGTGGTGTTCATTTCATCGTGGTTTTTAGTTGAGAAGAGCGCTTTTTTCGGCATAGCATTGTCAGCGGTGTAGCACACCAGAACACGGACAAGGCACCGTAGTGGTGGCCTAGTCGTTTGAGCATCCGCCTCGCATGCGGAAGGTATAGGGTTCGATCCCCAGTTCCGTCGGGTACCTTCCGGTGATACAATGGGTACAAGCTCTCCTGCCTAGTCCTCGGTTTCTTTATGATGAAATTCTTGGGAAATGGGTCTTAGACCCCACTTTGAGAAAAAGAAAAATCTCGTGCCATGGCCCTCTTTGGCCAGGTGCTCTTGCGCCATAAAAATTCAGCAGAACACGGCTAACACTTCCTAACAAGATGGGTGACTAATATTCAACAGTCAAATTTTTAACTGTCACTGTTAGGCCCCTTAATTACTGAGAGGCGTGTAGCCCACCGTAAGTAATGTCCATATCAGTTTTAGTATTTCCAAAATGTGGTTACCCTCTGCGCTGTGGCCGAACAACTTTTGGCTGCATAGCGCTAAATTACATGCGCTTTCGAGGAGCTTGCAGGCAAAGCAAACTCTCCAGTGTACGTAACTCGTCGAAATAGCCAAAATCTGTTGGGCCACAGCGCCGAGTGTAACCGCGTTTTCGAAATCCTAAAAACTGATATATATATATATATATATATATATATATATATATATATATATATATATATATTAATTAAGAAGGGCTACATGCCTCTCAATAATTAGAGCCTAGCGTTAGGAGTTAAAACTATTCAATACTAGTTAAACATCGTGTTAGTTAGCACGTCTTATCTGTATTCTGATGTACACAACACTGGGCTGAAAATGCTTTGCCGAAAAAAAGCTCTTGTAACTTAAAGATCCCGTTTATAAAATTTGTGTAAAGTCCTACGTGAAAACACCCTGTATATCAGCGTTTCTAGAAGAAGTTCGTGCGTTCGTAATTCCCTGATGACCCTATACCTCTTACGACAAGAGGAGAGCACACCGCTCGATGCACTTCTTTTTTCTTGGTAGATTTCACTTACTCCGTTGCATGCTTTTTGCTGACTTCTTTCTTGACGTCGATGTTCCAGCTGCCTCGCTGGCGTACTTAGAGCGCCTTTTGAACCGCGAGGCGCTTTCTCCGAATGCGGGTTCGTGATACAAGCTGTGGACGTCGAGGTTTTGTGCAGCTGTTTCAGGCAGTCGCATGCAGCACTTTCGTGCTTCACGTTCCCTCTCGCACAGACGGCGTCTCGAACAGGAGTATTCCGCTGGGAAATACGTGCTATACCGCCAGGCAAGCAGCAATTTTTAGCTCTTTGGTATAAAAACGCGCAGTGCATTTGCGACCGGACGAATTTCTATAGTGAAATGCAGCGGTACACGAAGGAGGTGCAAAGCGCGTGGTGCTTCGTCTAACCACCAGTTCACTGTGAAAATGAGGCAGCCATATGGATCTATAATTGTATCCTTTGACAAATCTTGCAGCTGGGCTAGTTAGTGGTCATTCATCTTCTCACGCAAATAGCGCCTGCATATATAAACTCATTTGCCCCTTGTTTTTCGTTGTCTTTAAGCACATCTTCTGAGCTGCTATTCATTTTGAGTCTCCCGACTGTGGCTTTAAGTCGGCGTTCCATTTATAATGCTTTACACTGCACCCTTCATATCAGAGAATGCCGTCAAAAGTTTGCTGTACCGTTTATTGTAAAAGTCGGTAGTTGGACTTCGAAGGTCCAGTATTGCCGGGCAAACTCGCCATGGTACATGGAGCCAGCATTTCGTCGGCTGACTAGCTGGACACCAAGTTACTGTCATACGTGGTGTCTTGTAAGCGCGCAGTAACCATGTGTTGACGCAAAATAATTCTCTACCTGCGACGGATAACGCACTGTCATAGTGGACTGCAGGGCACCTGCGTTGTCTAGGTCAGTCCTCTCGTATCAGTTTTCGCGCCGGGATCACGCGTGAAAACTGATACCGAGTGGGCGGACCTAGACAACGCAGATGATGCGTAGTCCACTATGGTATCGTATTGTCCTTTCCAGGCATACGAGTACATGTGACAGCGAGTACCTGTGAAAAGTGGCGAAAAAACTTACACGAACTGCATAATTCATTAGCCACACGAGTGCCCTGGACATTGCCGTCGCTTCCAAGTTATGTGTCAGTGTTAGCTCAGTGGTTACGGCGTTCAAGTGTCGAGCATAACCAGCCACAGCAGTAGCCTATCGACGGTGACGATCCGTTAAAATACCCATGTACTAACACTTTCGTTCAGATTCAAGAACTTAAATTGAAGGAAATTAACCCGGAGCGCTCCATACGGTTTGCCTTATGGGCAGCTATGCTATTTCATGTCTAACATTCTTGGACAAAAATTTTCAGTATTGGAAAGCTCCGAGGTACTGATATGGAAATGTTGAAGATAATGGTCCATTCTTCCGTTATGTAGCAAAATCCATCTTTTGCTACGTTTCCATCGCCTGCATCGAGCAGTTAAGACTGCCTTGAAAAACCAGTGGGGAACTCTTTTGACGATAACAAAAGCGTTAATAGCAAAAAATGCAAACCTGCCGGCGAGAGATCTACAGATCTATTTTATACTGAAATCTTATAACGTATGTAGACATTGCATTCATAAACTCTTTCCCGTTCAAAAATGCTTTTTGGCCAGAATTATTCGGTATGCTTGCGCTCGGAATTTGTGCGAAGGTATGACCACGTAATTTTTTTCCGGTGGACGACGGGACTCTTTCGAGACGCTTGGTAAATGGGCGTATTTGTTAACCGCAGTGCTTATAATATCTGTGTACCTCGCACGCATAAGGAGCACGTTTACGCGGAATGGAACGTAGGGACGCAGTTTCTGTGAAGTGCACATCGTGTGCCTCCGTTTGTTCTCTTTGCTCGAGTCGGTTGTGAAACAAGGAAGCACAGTGTCTTGCTTTCGCGGCAGTTATTGACAAAGCACGATTGTTCTCTATGCGGAAGCGCAC
The DNA here is from genome assembly GCF_052857255.1 of Amblyomma americanum. NCBI lineage: Eukaryota > Metazoa > Arthropoda > Arachnida > Ixodida > Ixodidae > Amblyomma > Amblyomma americanum. The sequence goes on along the minus strand of NC_135501.1, from coordinate 144,452,538 downwards.
TTTACAGCGTCATGCTTTTCGAAGAAGCTTAATCAAAACACAATGGAATGGAAACTCTCTGACGATGCCGTTTGCAAACCGCTTACGGAATGCTTCGCCTCTTTAGTTCGCATAAATAGAGCATAACAACGGGCTAGTTGCTCGTCCTCAGTTGTAGTCTTTCTCTAGCTGTACATTTTTTTTACAGTTCGCCTAGAACTTTTCTAGATTCAGCAAATGTCGGAGCTGGACAGGGTATTTGTTCGACATCGGTGCATATCCCCCTTATTCCGATCATGCGGACTTTTATCGGCAGAAAGGAAGTGCCTATTTCTGCTCGCGCTTCCAGCAGGGAAGGCTTTATATGGTGAAATTTACGTTGTGAGTGTTTTTAAAGGGTGTATATCATCGCAGATTCAAGCCATGAGAGGGAAATTAGGTGTGTATTAACAATATGTCTATCCTAGCTATACTGACCTTTGTTACAGCTGCTACTGAATAGAAAAGTTAGCTTACTATAATCCTGCATGAAACTGAGGTAATCAACATGAAGAAGGTTTATTGTGCGAAGAGCGGATAACTGAGTGACACAGTCGAATATGAAAGGAAAACATACTTGGTCATAAAAGTCTGATAAAGTGACTTCAAAAGTTCAGTGAGAGAAGGTTGTCGCGGACGGCACAAGTGACAGCATATAAAGTCACTGGGAAAGGCCTTTTTCCAACTGTGGTCTTCACACGAATCATAAAGATGGCGTTTGCTTCGAGTTCATTTAGTGCTTGCTAGTTGCTGTATATCGAAGTAAGCGGACATAATCAGCGTCATAAAAGATGCCGTCGATTCGTTCGGTGGTAATGCGTGTTCTAGTCAACAACCCTGTGTTAATCTAAACGTGTCTATTGCTTTACTGAAGGACCCGTTCTCTTCTTTTTATTTCTGTTCTCTTCAGTGATTCGAGCGAGGCTCCCCAGAGTGCGGTCACCACGGATCCCGTCCAGGTTCACCACCCTGAACCGTTCACCCTTCCACAAGTGAATATGGTGAGTGTGCTGATGCTGCTCCCGTTTTGCAGTGACTAGCTGTTCGATTTTATCACGGACACATTGATTCCCAGCACGTCTGTACTGCTTTTACGATATCTCGTATCTTTAATGCACCGAAACAAATGTATATATATCATCGCGTTTCGTCCTGTGTTTTGTGTGTTTCCGCGGCATGCATTTTTTCTTGATGGTTATATACCATGTGAACAAGGAACACGGGCTAGTTTTGAATACATTTACTCTAGGGCAGATGTCCTACAGTGCAAAACTTTTCCAAAGGCACCCTGAGTGCCTCCAGTTCTTTGACTATCACAAATTACGCATTTGTTGGTTGTTTCATTGCTTTTCTTTGTATTCTTTCGCTATAATGTCATATTGCCCCTCTTGCTAGTGCCAGTTTTCTTGCGCATAGTCTAAATAAATCGTTGAAAAAATAAATTGTAAAAGCGCAGCCACTATGCTGCAATGCCATCCGCCCTGCTGTTAATTTGTTTACGTAGCTACTAGAGATCTTCCCGCGGGAATCGTGGAGCTATTTCGCGACTCGGCCATCAAATCGTCGTTGCTTCGAAACAACGCATCCGCCAGGTATTTTCAGGTGTTGTCTGCCTTTGCACTTTTCCAGAGTCGTGTACCGACTAGGCTCCCACAAGAGTTTTCTCGAATCCCACATCACAATTTAATACGAATTGCTATTTATTACGAATTGTGCAGGTCTTGTTTCTACAGCGCAAAACAATCGCGGAGCGACGCGAAGAACAAGCTCGCTCCTAATGCGAGCTTAGGTTGAATAAATGGCAGCGGAAAGTAAACGAAGACATCGAAGAAACACACAAACGAGGACGATGCGAGCAGCATCGTCCTCGTTTGTGTGTTTCTTCGATGTCTTCGTTTACTTTCCGCTGCCATTTATTCGATCATGCACCAACTAGCTCAGCAATCCACCTTATGAGCTTAGGTTGTTAGACACGCTTACAGCGGAGTGGGTATAGCTTCACAACTTTCTCGGGGCGTCTTGTTGTTGGTCCCAAGGCGCATGCAACTGAGTCTCTATATTTTGTGCACGATACTGTTTACACACTTGTTTCTCACTATTCAGGCACCGATGTTAATTGTAGAGTGTTTCTGCTAATACTTGCTGATGAGAGCTGAGCGCCACCCAGTCTTACTCGTATATATTGACGCTTGCGTCACTGGTGTCTCTAGCTTAGTTTAATTTTTGTACTCGATTCTAACGCGCATGTCATTTTTAGGTTGTTTTTTTCCTCGAAAACAAAAATGTGTGCAGTAAAATCGAATAAATACGGTAAGTAAGCAGTCGCACAGCAAACTTCCGCTATTAAATATATTCATTCTTGTCAGAATTTCAAATAGCAACGCACGCCGTGCCTTTTCTAGGCGACTGATTTAACGAAGTCAGTGCCCCGTTGTAGGAAGCGCTTCTTCGAAGCATCTTCCTGATGTTGGTAACCGATGTTTTTGAACCATGATATCACCAAATTCGTGCATCATCGCAACAAGGCTCAAAGGCGATAAACCCAGTCATCGTGCATTTTTCATTATCAATAACGCAAGACAGAGCTCGTGGTGCATGTCGGACGAAAAGAAAGCTAGGGGAAACTGTGATGTAAAAGGGTGGCGATGGCGGCTAATTCAATTCAATTCAATTCTTTATTCACCAGAAAACTGGACGGTCTCCAGAGCTAAATGTTGCTGCCTACAACTTGACTGGGGCCCTGGAGCCGTTTACAAAGCGGCAGCAGACATTGGTGGCAGAGTACGCTAACACTAATTACAAACACTGAGTAGTAGAAGGCATCAGAAAATACAGACCTCTTGCAAGATTTATCACAACAATAGATTCTTATCAATTACAATTGAGGAAAGTGTACTCGTAGCTCTTTTGGGGATTTGATGGCTACCTGTTTGTGTTGATTTAATAAGACCGGCAGATTGTGTTTTAATGATTGCATTTTGTACTGAGTGCGAAAGTATGGGACTAACCAGGGTTCGGAAATTCGAGTTAAAGATGGAGTAGCTCTAGGTTGCAGCAATGCCATCGAACGAAGGAAACTCTCAAAGCTCACGGAGTAAAAACAGCAAGGTTTGCAAGATTTGTCCTGTTCGCGGTCTTGAAAAAGAGATAAGGGGGGACACAAATATGAAAAGCCGCGGCGAAAGAGTGCTACGCAGAGGAGATTGCACTGCAGGATCCAGTCACCATGGCAACATAATGCCCTCAAACGGTGCCCAGATCTGTTGCTTACCGGGTATACTGTTTCATAATTCGAATACCTTTATGTGCCAGGAGCAGTCATGCGTACTGCAGTGGTGGCCTAGTGGTCTCAGCATCAGCCTCGCATGCGTGAGGTGCGGGTTTCGATCTTCTGTGCCGCCGGGTACCCACCGGTGATACAGTGGGTACAAGCTTTCTCCTGGCCTAGTGCTCGGCCTATCTGGGGTGAAATGCTTGGGAAATCGGTCGTTGACCCCACCTTGAGTAGTCGAAAAACCTTGTGCTATGGCGCACTTTGGCAATAGACGCCCTTGAGCCTTGAAAACCCATTATCAAATCAAATGAGCAGTGGTGCTGCGGTCAGAATATGAGGATGGTCTAGTATCCAGCCAGTCCATCCGCCTTAAAGCCACCCTTATTACTTAAGCTGGCTGACTGTCCGGAGGACCAAGAGTCAGATGTCAAAGCGAGGCGATGCATTGAACGTATACATAAGCGGTTAACAGACGTAATTGTAGAAAGCGGTGAGCTTCAATACTGCATAGTCGAATCATGCCTTTGTAGCGATCTCTAAGTTAGTTGTTGCCGCATGCGAGGCCGCCTACAATTTCATTGTTCTTTTTTTTTCTATGTACATGCGTTCCTGGCATGTCTTACACTTGCAACGTCTTGTACTTTTAAATATTGGTTCCACAATTTTCACCGTTGAAATTTACAAGTTCTTTCTGCGGGGTTTTTAACCTAATTCTAATGTGTTGATTGGCCGCAGCAGTGGGTAAGTATTTACGATGCTCGGCTGCTGATTCGAAGGACGCGGGATCGATTGAGGCCACAGCGGTCGCATTTTGATGGAGCCGAAGTGTTAGATGCCCCCGTACTCTGCAGGTTAAACAACCCCAAGTGGTCGAAGTCATCCGGAGCTTTTCACTATGGCGTCCCTCATAGCCTGAATCGCTTTGGGATGCTCATTAAACCAAACCAAACCATCTAAACTGCAGATCGCGTTTTTTTTTGTAATCTCTTTTTAGTCCGCTTTCTCTGAGCGTCGTCCAGCTTTGCGCTACCGGCGAAATTTATCGTAATAGACAATTCTCACTTTCGCATATTGGCCGGCTCTCACGTTACGCAGGTGGGCCTGAGAAGCTTTCCCTAAACCTTGTTCTACCTGGTGGGGATTAAAAGTGACCCTTTTTTTTTTCTTGCACCTTTCCGAACTTTATTGTATTACTATGTTATATTTGGAATATGACGTCCTGGTTGCTTTCAATTCCTGACAGCGCTGTTTTTCCTCGTCTCTTCTGTCGTCTCACAGCAGAGTGAAGGCCGGCTGGTCACGTCCCCTGGCGGCGAGCAGGGCGTCCTCTCTCTGGGCGCAGAGAAGGGCCTGTCCAAGAGCGGCCTCACTGTCAGCATCGTCGTGGAACCCGTGGAACCGTCGGCGGGGGCATGCGTCGATGACGACCCCTACAGTGAGTATAGATATCACTCTATGATACACCTCATATACTTACTATACAGTCGTCCAAGCACCTGTCTAGTGCGCTCGGAGGCCGCGCACTCTTGTGCATCGATGGCTGTCGCCGCTGCCTGACGGGGACGATACAGCTTTTAAAGGCATTGAATAAAATCCATGGGAATGTGTATACACGGTAAGATAAGGCTACTCGCAGACAAGTGTGCACTCCCAGTGTGCCGTTCGAGCGCTGTGGACAGGTGTGTTGACGACTGTACATATGCAATGAGTGTATCCCACCCCATGTGCATAAATATGGTTTTTAGTTCCTTTCGAGGTAAAGCGTTCTTCTAGCGACGGCACAAGTCGATTAGCGTCCATCCTAGTGCGTCGGTCACAGCCAGAGAGGGAAGCTGTGAGATTTATTATTTGTTACTTCGAAAGTTCATTGTTTTACGGGTACAAACGAAGCTATTGTTTTGTCGAGTCGACTAGTCAAGTATGCTAGCAGATTTTCGGAACAGTCCGGGCGAAAATAATTAGGCGCTCTCTAAGGGCGACTGAAAATGCTAGCATGACACTCGACCTGGTGGGCCACTTCTGGATGCGATGATAGCCGAAGTGAGATAAGCATGCCCAGAACGCATAAAAAAAAGGACCTTAGTTTCCTTTCATGTCCGCCTGCACTTTTCTGCAAATGTTTGGATTGTTTTTCTTACCAACGTTCTTATGGCGGCACCATAATGGAAGTTTCATCTGACAGTGACGTGTCTCGAGCGCTCGTGCACCTTAGGACGGCTGTCGACATCTACTCAATGCACAGTTTTGTGGATACTTATCAACGAAAAGATAACATGGCGATGGCGAGAACGAACCGAACTTTTCGCAGCGTGTCGACTTAAATGAATGTACTTTACAAAACGAGTTTGTAGTGGCACGTATATTGGCATGTTTACTGTATATGCTTCAAGCCCATTTTACATTGAGCTTGACTGTTTTCTTTTTAGTTGCCTCTAAAAATAAGTCTCGTTGCGACTTTCCATCAACATGTTTTCTTCTTCTCTTGCAACTACAGCCTGCAAAACACCCACACCTGCAGAAGAGGACATGGTGCGAAGCCTAATCGTGAGTAATCCCCTTCTTTCTGAGCGTTCCGATCGGTGGCTGAACATCCTAAAGTGCGCTTTGTTACAGTCTTAATTGAGCTTTTGCACCTTTACAGAGTTGCTACAAAAAGAATGCTCTGTGTAGCGGACTTACAAGTTTAAAGATACGAGGCAACAAAGTGGGCGAAGAATTGAATGCTTGTCCATGCATTTGCCCCCCCCCCCTTTTTTTTTGTTCTTTCCTGATTCGTGGCTTGTTTCAATTCGCTTTACCGCTCACTTTCGTCCAACAGAGTGCCGCTTTGCGAATGTCTCCGTTTATCAACGCACTAATGTCCCATGCGACTAGCCAGAGTGGGGAATGATTCCTCGATTTAACGAAGTCTTCGTTTTAACCAAATTTTTCTGTAGTTCTCAATCGACGAAATGGCGTCACAAGCCGGCAGCTGGTAAAATTAGTTCAGCAGCTTTCTGCAGCGTGCATTTTGTGGCAGTGCTGCAAAGGATAAGCAGTAAAGGGAAGGAGACGGGAATTTGTCTCTCTGCCGTAGCGATTGGGCTGTTCGTAGTACGGGCCGGGGCTGCGAGGGGGGGCGGGGCGGGGAGGGGGGGGGGGGGGAGTACAAGAGACGGTGCAAGGAGCGCTAACGCTGAGGAGGCTACTGCCCACGGTACGGGGAAAAGTGCCAGTCTCCGTCCCTTTCCTGGTTACTTAGCCTGTACAGCATTGCTGCAAAAAGGTGTCCACAAGTATTGGTACTTGAATTAGTCTCCAGTAACATCAGCGTCAGCCATTAAGAACAGACCGTCACCTTCTCCCAACCGATATTGGCTCATTGTTGTACGCATGAAATGACACCATTGCATGAGAAATTCACATGGGCCGCGTGACTACGAATCGCATCAGTAGGTCAGTGACACGCGAATTATTCGATCATGGGGTCGGTTTACCTACCATCGTTATTTATACCAGGATCCTGTTATACAAACTCTCAACTGAACCTTCATATACGTACTATTGTCACATTATTTCTTCCGCATTCTTTGAAGTGGTTCCCAATAAAAGGCAAGCGTAAGCAGCGGGCAGCAGAAAGTTAGGTGGGCGGATGAGATTAAGAAGTTTTCAGGCATACGGGCGGCGCAGCTGGCAAACGACAGGGTTAATTCGAGAGACATGGGAGAGGCCTTTGCTCTGCAGTAGGCGTAGTCAGGCTGATGATTATGATTCCTTGAATCATACAGCTGACGCAGAAACTGGCATCATAGAACGTGAGCGTCCGTTCAGCTCTTTTCTTAGTTTCTTCCTTTCTTCCTTGATCCTTTCGGTGCGGGAAAGTGAATGCTCTTCGGGAAAATGTATGTCCCACCTGATCCCCTTAGATCGCTTGACGGGCTTCTGTACCTTTTGAAAACGATGCGGGCTTATCGGCTAGCGCGTTTCCCGGAAGGGTCTCCTGGACATAACCGCGTACGCAACAAAGCGGTATTTTTAAATTTTCTTTCTTCAGGCCAAGAGAAGCGCTTCTGCTTGTCGCTACCCCCGGAACGCGAAGCGCCGCTCTTGGTCTGAAGAAAAAAAAATTTAAAAATACCGCTTTGTTGCGTACGCGGTTATGTACTTTCTTTTCCTTTTATCCTTTTCGCATCCATGAGCCTGATTTATGGCGTCCAACAGCCGACCACACTATGGGGAGAAACGCAAGCTGTTTTTGTCATTTAATTTTACCTTGTCACAGCTTAGCGCATGGACGAAGCGTGGCGGGGCGCCGTGATGGATGGGGAAATAAGTGAGTGAATTTTGAGCCCCCCCCCCCCCCCCCCCCCATAGGCGAGTGATCTTCATTTCACTTGGCTTCGATACGGCTTGCTAGAATTAAACTTGAAAAAAATGAAAAACCAGGGATGACGATTTGGTCTATAAATTCTTCATCCGCTTGTGAACAACATGGTTTTTTTCCTCCCTGATCTATGTGAATAGAAGCGTGCTGGTCATATTGAGCGAGGGAACGTATACAACTCGCAAACTGCCAAGCACACTCCGCATTGAACCTCTCCAACATTTCCCACCGTTTTAATCTCTAGCGCTGAGCTCTTGCGAGAAGCTTTCTTCAAATGATGTAGTTACCGCACCTGTGGCCTAGTGCTCTGCTCCTTTAGGGTGAAATGCTTGGGAAATGGGTCTTTTACACCACCTTGAGTAGAAGAAAAAACCTTGTGCCATGGCGCTGTTTTGCCACAGATGCCCTTGCGTCACAAAAATTCATTATCAAATGATGTAGTTGATGGTAGTCGTAAACGACGTTAAGCGCCACTTTTAACATTATTTTTGTCCAGGATTCCTAGGTTGCAGTCGAACGAGGTTGAGCAACTGTGGGATTCGCTCCGTGATAACCGCTGTCACGGTACTCCCGCGATGAACTTCGTCACGTAACGTTCCTGCGCTCTGCCTCGATTCGCTGCATCCCAATATATGGTCGCCACTTGCGCTGAAATAAATCATTTCTGCCTGCTACACCACAACATCATAGCGCTCCTATACATGCACGTCATCCACAATGCATGCGGGTGCTTTACAGCAGCGTAACTAATCGGCATAAACGACGTCTTCAAAGGCTTGGTTCTACACGGTCGAGTTCTACTGGTTTAGTGTGGTCATTGCAACCTCTGGTAGGTGGAAGCAATGGCTTCGCCGTGTGGTACGCTACGATTCAGCGTGAAAGTAGAAGCCGTACTCTGGTTTAAGAATTCAACACGTACTCCTCCACCAAACTTCAGGGAGAATGCAGCACGGCTTATTCGAGCTCGGCGACACTGAGAGAAATAAGCCAAAATTTACTCTTTGCTCTCAAGGTTGCGGACTTAGAATTTGCTCAATGCTTACCGAAGCGCGCTCCATTTAATATGCGACTTCACCTGTTTCGCAAGTATATTTGCTCAGCCAAGCCTGCCTGCAGGTATCGCCATAGGTCATTGTTATGACTAATCTTCTTTTACCTGTCCTGCAGAGCTACTTTGGATCTGGCTGAGTGATCGTTTCCGATTTGGTTTAAAAAAAGTAATTTCTCTGGTTTCATACGATATTGTTGTCGTAGTGAAAACTCTTATTTTAGTTTTGCATGCTCCTGCCTCATGTACGGGAATATACTTCCATCTCGCAATATCTTGGTGTCGAATGGAGGGTGCTAGTGGGGTCGGCGTCTCCCATATGTATGTGATTCGCTTGTGAGCGCATGAGGAAATCACCCTGCGGTAGCCACCAATTGGTTCTTGTAGCTTTGTAAAGTGGAGTACATCTCTCTGACGACTGCTAAAACTTCGCCTTCGTGAGGGGGATGCAGTTCTTTCGTGGCACTAAGTACTGCAGAAGATACACTCTCAGATACGCGATACGTGAAACAAAATAATCGCTATAGGCATGAACTTCAGTCGTTGCATGTTTATATCCCAAGACAATTTTCAAAAAGTCTCCTACGACAAATGAGCTGATTGGCCAAATCTGCATCTAAAAACCCATTCTCGTCTTGTTGTCTTGTTGCAGATGAACGCCGAACTGCGCAAGGAGGAGTTCGCCAAACTGCTCGAAGAGCACGCCCAGATCGTCATGGAGATCAACAAGGCTGAGAACAGCCTCGCATAGCTGATGCGGCAGCAACCATTGCCACCACCCTTGCCACCATCCGACGACACCCGGCCCTCAAAGCGTCGCCACCACCGCCACCGCTCTAGCAGGACATCGCAAGCAATGTCCTACAACGCTCGCAGAAGACACGGCCGCTGGAGGCGATACCGAAATGAATGTCCCCCTACCTTTGTCTGCGAGGTTTGATGAAAGTTTTAAGAACCGCAGAGAGCACTGAACCGAAATATTTTAAAACCTGTGTAGTCATCATGGGGTGGGCATCTGGCGCGACGCCATTTGCAAGGTCACGGGGTCTTTTTTTTTTTTTTCAAGTTCACGAGGGAATGGGTAAGACCCCACCCACACTTTTTGTCGATGGTTTCTTGAGCACTGTGCTTACCGGAGCTGTTCCCCGAAAGAACCGGGTGAATTCTTCTTTCCGCATCCGCGAGTGCGGATGAGTCTCAACGGAAACGCCCAAAGTAAACCCAGCTAACGCTTCTGCGTACTCCGGTATTGTACGAGGGATGCCGCCTAAGTTAAGAACAGAAATATACATAAAAGTCTGACCGTTGTCAGTTTAGAGACACCTCATCTGCGATTACGTTCACGTGATCGCATTGGTTTACCCATTTCATATGCTCCGTTTTTAACGTGAACACCTTAGATGCAAGTCATTCTTTGTTGACCCTCTTGTCATGTGGTAGCCTGCTTTCTTTTGTCCTGACGAGCGCCATTAACTCCACCCCCACCCCCTCCGCCAACGTCTTGGTGTCACGGGCCGCAATACGCAAATAGAACAGTTTTTAAGAGTGCGGCTGAACAGCTTCTTTCAGTGCACGCTCATGTACTCTGCTGCGAGGAAATCGTCCTGATGTTGTTCACCGGTAGAGTTCAATCGTCGCACCTTTTATGATACGGCCTGTTAAGATCACCTGTTTCAATAAAACTGCTTGCTAGTTGGCCTTTAAGTCGAATGCAGATCAGTAGGATTAACGATCGCGATAGGACACTTCACGTCAGAGCCAACTGCGAGTGCCTGGTGTCCACTGCTGCGAAAAAGCTTGGGACATGCAGCTGGAGTCTACTAGATTAGCACCTGTCATTACTGAGCAGTGATAACGGGGAGGAGTGGAAAATAACGGACGAGGCGTAAACCAGACTAAGACGTACAAAACTTTAAGGGAACACTACCTTCCACTATTAGCACTATCTCACCGGGTTCTGAAAGACCTTCGATTCTGCTGGAGTGTAGCTTGTGCCGACGAACAACCTTCCCGTACGGAACAGTTTGGAGCAGGGATTGGGCGCCGCCCCCCCCACAAAGGGCTGAAAGTGTTCGCTTCTTTTTCACCACAAGCGCGTCGCGTTCGGTCAGCGCTGTTAGAAATGGTTAGTTTTTTATCGATGTGAAGTCCAGTTCATTCTGAAGTCCCACTTTTGGGTGGAAGGGACGAGGGGGTTGAGAGGTCTTGTACCACATGCTTGTAAACTTGGTCTTCTCGTACAAGTTTATCACACTAACTACATTTTGCTTGTAGTTAAAGGTGTAATAAAAATTAGTGGTTTCAGAGCGCTAAATCAGCGGGAACTAAACATACAAAGAATGAGCAGAAAGAAAGCCGTTGTGCAAATTTTAGGGTGTCTTATAAAACCAGCGGCAGCTGCAGAATACAACCGAGCCGATTTAGGCTGCATGGACAAAGAGTAACAAGCGGTTCTCCTCCAAAAATGGTTTACACCACCACATTGCAGAGATGCTGTCATCGACCACGGTGTTGATTGGTGATGAATATAATAGATTATAGTCCATAGCCTAGTCCTCTGTGACGAGTTGCATAGTGGTTTCACACATGCCAAGGTCACCATTTAAGAAACTAAATTTTTTGCGACCTTGGATTCTTCCTCGAAAGGCAGGCGCCAGTTATTGTGGTCTCGCGTATCAGGAAATCAAAAAAAACTACAAGGTAGACAAATGCCTTGTATCTGTAAATTTCGCTTTATGTATGCTGCACATGAGTTCTCCATAATGTGCCACAACTACATTTCTCCTGTGTTTCTCTCACCGCGCTTCGTATAAAACCTTAAAAACGTGGCGGCTGTTTTCACTGCATCCATCTGGCCAAGTTGAGAGTTGCAGCATAGCGCGAATCCGCTTCTGCGGGGCACCACTCCCTAAGCGCTAATTGGTCCCGACGCGGTGAGCGCGCACGCAGCTGGCGGGCACGTGGCGCCATCTGGCGTCTTCAGGGTGTACTGCGCAAATGCAGTAGCGCCTCCCGGCGGAAGCGGTTTATGGCAGCGGATCGCGCTATTTAACAACTCTCTAATATCATATCCCATGGAAACTTCCACTCCCAGGCTCGCGGTACTCCTGTCAGAAAAAAAAGGCCCGGACATTATTTCGTCAATTCCCACATGCCTTCACAAAACGCAAGTAACAAAGCCGGGTGGGGCAGGAAATGGTGTTGCAAACAATCTTCCACACGGTCTATGGTTTGCCGGATCCGCGGTGAACGAGCAGGAAAGAAACCTGCAAGGCAGCTTTATCGACTCGACCCGCCGTTGTCGAGTTCATGTTAACGCTCCAAATATCGAGCTCGCCACGACATGACAGACTTGTCCGTACATGGAGCTAGTGTCGTTCTCATTATTGCCATGTGCAGGATTCGAAACGGTGAAGAAAATCTCCAACTACTGGGTTGTGTACAAAACGTAGGGCAGCGACTGGCCATGTGGTGGGCTTCGCCCAGCCCCGCGTGTTAATCGCCAACGATCCTCGCTGCCGTTTCTTCTCAGATAAGAGAGATGAAGTGAGGTTGAGATTATCGAAGTGGTTATCAACACCTTCGAGTCCTCGGTGAATGCAGAGGCAGACGCAGCAGTCCTGTCTTGTACGCCTTTTCAAAATAATTCATCGCCAGCCAGCACCACTCAATGCTCAGGCGCTGGATTTGAAAGGCTGAAAATGTGATGTCTTCGTAACTGCGCGATTCTAGGCACGTTGGAGATGAATATTTTTGTGCGTTTCTTCTCGCGCGAAACAAGTGGGCTGTTTTTTCTTGTTTTTTTCTTCTCCCATCTGTTTTTACTTTGCCATTGTTGAAGTGCAGTTTCGTTGCTTCGATATCTATGGTTGTGTACCCTTTGAGATTCACGGGTGTTTGGTCGCGAGTGTCGTGTTATGTATGCTGTAGCATTGTATATAGCTTCAGAAAGGTGTAATGCTTGTATTGTACATTTTTCTTCATTTCACACGGCGAAGAAAGAGCGAAAGAAAATGAAAGTGCTATGTGTCTGTTTCGACCGCGCGGGTGGAGATGTAGTTCTGAATTCTATTTTGAACACATTTTTTATTCCTTTTGGCGTCTGTGCCAACAAGCGTGAAGTATGTGAGGTTTTGCGATGCTCTGTTGAGAAAGTTACTTATTCACCAATTTTTGATGTGCTTCAAAACTTTGAACGCGAAACGGCCATTTTGTTTTTCTCTTTACGTTGTGCCTGCTTGGAAAGAGTTTTAGAAAAGCGGTGCCGGAAGGGATGTCACTGCCTTTGTCACGTTTGTCAAATCATTCGATTTTGTCCCTACAAGAACGGAGTCTTGCTCTTCAACATTAAACGCATGTGACCCCGCCAAAATGCTTGTTTCTGGGTGAGGCTGCATGACATGATGAACGATGACGTTTGCTGTGACGCCACCAATCAGTAACTAACTCCTCTTTCAGTCTCTGTATAGCGCTGTCCGAATTTAGGTCTCAAAGGCCTCTGCTTTTCTTTCTAGTGAAGTGTTGCAGTTGTGTCATCTTTGGCCATCCCCTTTGTCATCAAACTTGTATGCGAGTGATGTCGAGTCTGAAATTGCCCGTAAAACAGTTCTTGCTACGCTTATGGATTGCATAAATTGCGCGCCCGGAATGGTAAAAAATCATTGAAGTTTTGCTCTTGTACGCCACAATGCAAACTTTGTGTGTATGGTGCCTTTTCCAAGCTGTTGGGCTCGGAATTAAGACGTGACCTGGCTTGCTGCGGCCATTAGCACAATGCAGTGCTTGAACAGAGATCACGCTGAAACTAAGCGCACATTTCCTGTCAGACTGCATGGTCATGACAGCGATATATGTTCTCCCGTGCCCTCTAATCTTCCCTGATCCGTAATCTCTAATCCTTGATCGCAAGGCTAAACCAGTGGCAAATGCGTTTTTCGGTATTTTTAGCATTAGCAGTTCCAGCACTGCACAGTCCTTAATTGCCTCAGCAGCTTTAGCCTTACCAAAAATACAAGGAAATGTTGCGAAGCTAAAGCTTTACGGGCGTTTCAGCCTCGCTGTGCGGTGCGAAGTGTGCGAGGAACGTTGACCTTGTTTGGCTTGTGTAATTTATGCACTATGTTTTTGTTATTTAAGTGAAAGCAGAACCAAAGGAAAGAGTATGTACACACTCACAGTCCAATAGCAGCAAATGTGATGGTATACCCGTACAAGAGAAACCTGTTTATATAGAGTTTGTATGCGCTTGTTCATAGTTGTCTTGTGGTCCTCTTTATATATATAAAGTGACATCACAGTGTACAACCTGTATTCTGTGTTCTTTGCGTCTGATTTTGTTCAGACCTGATGAAATGGGCTCCATGAATGGAGCCATTGATTCAGCGTTGAACGGCATGGAGGTTTTATTTCAGATACCATCTTGGTCCGGAGGGAATTATAGAGGGGAGTGTTGAGTAAAAGAAAGCAGGGCGGGAACACGGGTTCATCGCATTTTACAGTATAGCGGCAAAGTTGGGTAAGCAAGTCTTAAAGTGAAAGAAAACAGGGAGAAACTGATCACAGGCGTTATTCAGGCGTCAAAAGCACATTTAGGCTATCTTTATGTTGGGGCGCGAATTAACGGCAGGATGCCTTATTACTTATTCGAACTGTTCATTAACAATGTTAAGTTTAGAACGATTACATGGGTGCGTACGGTCCAGCGTCCATCTTGCGTCTCCAGTCTTCCTCCTCAGGGTTGCTAGCCGCCTGCTCGCCCAGTGTTGCCGGACAACTGCGCTTTTTTCGCCGCGCGCGCTCGCCGCGCATCGGAAGGTGCGCTAACACACACAAGGTGCAGTAACAAATCAAACTAAAAACTCGCAGCGAATACCTGAGACCAGATGTTTACTGCTTCGAATATGGTTCGTCCAATACCTTCAACTTACCTGTCGGTGCGGTGGCTCATGGGTTATGGCGCTCAGTTGCTGACTCGAAAAACGCCAGTTCGATCCCGGCCGCGGTGGTCTAGAGGCTCGTGTACTATGTGATGTCAGTGCACGTTCAAGAGCCCCAGGGGGTCGAAATTTCCGGAGCCATTCACTACGGCATCTCTTATAGTCTGAGTCGCTTTGGGATGTTAAACCCGCATAAACCAAACACTGCAGTCGGAGACGAGTACCTATAGAATAGCACATTCTAGCGAGTCTTCCTATCTATTTGGCGGCATAAACCAGTTCAAGGCTGGTTTTTGTCGGTAGTATTTCAATATATAGACATAGAAACAGAGGCCGGAATCGACGGTGGCGACTTGCCGTGCTCTATAACATAATCACTTTGTTGGCAAGCAGGCTGCGTTGCCTGGTATGTTTCAGAACGCGGTTGAGCATAATAGGTTATTCTTGTTGGAAGAATATTTGTTTCAACTAGAAGAATTTGTTTCAACTAGCCGCCGAGAGGATCGTGGTTATCTGTCGTGGATATCCACGAATAAGGTCGTGGATAATCCGTGATAGGTATCAACCAGTTTTATCGAGTCGATAGTAAGACGAATAAGGTCGTAGATATACCTCTGATAGGTATCAACCAGTTTTATCAAGTCAATAGTAAGACTTTCTCAGTGCTTTAAACTGTAATCTAGTAGATGCGAGTTAATGCCATGCTCAAACGGCAGTAACCATTGCTTTGGCAGACGTCGCCAACCCAGCGGAAAGCAACATTCCCTGTCAGAATGTTGCGTTCTAAATTGTTATGCCGTGTTTCTGATCTCCGAGTGGGTATACGTTTGTTTCAGCAAGCAGCTTCTAGCTACCCGAATGAAAACTAGGGACACTTAAGCTCTGCCTTAATAGTATGACGCGACAGCGTTATTGATCACTTGCTACTTCCTTAATTAGTGTCTATTCCTATTTACACACTCATTTTTGTACGTCAGCACACATACTAGACAACGTTATACAGCGCTACGCATAAGGTCTCCCTTTAACAATGTGGAACGAGCATGGCACAGTGCATTGGGTAGCGTACGTGTCTGATTGGCATCCCATTGGTTCGATTGCCGTCTAATTACCCCCTATTTTCTTCTCAGCGCAAATAATTTCTTTACATTCTTTTATGTCCTAATGCCATTTCAGGCTTGGTGCGACCTCATAGTCATAACTTAATTCCAGTTTTAATCATTCTGTTCAACAGGTCGGCCATGTGACGTTACGATCATCTCGAGCAACCATGACATGTGACAATGCGGACTGCTTTTCCTCCAAACGTGCGCTCTAACACAGTCGCGTTAAAATATATAGTTCGTAAAATTCAGTTCGATTTCCCTTTGAAACTCCAGAAGTCAAGCACAAAAAAAAATATATTTCTCCTGGTTACAATATTGGAAGTCACAAGCTTTCAAGCTCAGATATAGCCTGCCTAATTTATGAAAACAGCTCAGGCTAGGCGCAGCGCAAAGAACATGACAGCAATAACGCTGACTCGAAACCGAATGTCGAATGCAAAAAGATAAAATCTACAAACACGAAAAGTGGATCACAGCGAACACACCGAGGTCGAAAACAAGCGAGATAAAACAGGCGTCGAACAAAGTGACATGCAGAAATTCGTTGTTAACCCATAACTCGTCATCATGCAGAATGAAGGACGGTTAAGTTATGCGTTAGTGCGCTCCGCCTTGTTTAAGCTATTTCTATTAATTATGCTTTTAAGCTGCGAACTCGTCTGACTTGCGATCCTCACTCGAGAGAGCCTGCGAGTCAAGTGCTTTAAAACTAGGGCTTGCCTCAAGAGATTTTGAACTGTGACGTTCGAAATTGGTTTTGCATGGATTTCTAAAGGCTGACGTGAGAATGCCAGTGTACATTACATCGCGTCACTAGAGATTACTAGGAGGATTGTTCCTGAAAAATGATGCCCTTGCGACCAGTCACAGTTCTGCTATTCTGGTGTTGTATACCGAAGTCAGGACAGACCTCGCAAAGTTTCGGTGAACTGTCTCGCACCATGCAGTGCAAAAAAATGTTGAGGGGACTTAAGCTCCGCCTTAATGGTATGACGCGATAGCGTGGTGGGTTAATTCCCGTGTATGCAGAACGTCATTCCCTGGTTTACATTCATAGATCCCTGCGAGTCCTCACACCCCTCGTGGCGCAGTGGTGCATCGCTGCGCCACTGCCCTGCGATGGCAGGCATCCCCTGCGGTGGGCCTTGTGAGACCCAGGTTGATGTTCCCGAGCGACCAGTCATTAATTGCTACCTGTCGCGGTGGGCGGTTTTCTTACTATCCAGTCGGCAGGTCATGGTGACCCCGCAAGGTCACGTGACCTAGGTGGCCCACCTGCCTTCTAGGCTTTTCTTTGGGAACCACCTGACAGAGCAATGCTCGCATTGTTCGCTCGCAGTGCCGACACCGATAACGCCGATGCCGTATTTTCTGGACAACAATGCCTTTAACGCTCTCGCGTTAAAACGCGCACATGACTAGAGGTCATTTTCTACTATAGGACTGCTTTCAGCAGAAGGTTTCGCAAAGTTTCTTCTCCTGGAAATTGCACCACACCTGTCTTTGTGCAGTGATGAAACGCTTCTTTCAAAGAGAACAATTGCTAGTACTCAGCTAAAACCTAACAGCAAGACAACACAGGCTCTTCTGAAGACAAAAGCGCGCGAACTATAATGTTCTACGCTATCCATGCGCTCCGACATGTGACCTTTCTAGTGATTTCAATTTAAACGTTTTTCTCTATTAATAGCAGTCTGTGAAAGTGTAACCAACATCTCTAACAACAATAACATATAGAACACCATACAGAACATATTATTATGTGCTGTACAATGTACAGCGCGGAAAAGTGTGAGTGTTTCGCTTACCTCAAGAAGACAGGAGCCTCGCACAGCTCCCTTCAGGACATTGTCTACCCTTGCGGAAAACAGGTATGTAAAAAGGAGGCTGCATGCCTTTTAAGTTCGTTCACGACTCGGATCTGGACTCCAGATGGTGACAGCAGGAGTTTGCTATTGCCTATTATGAGTGTTTGTGTATATAGTGATGTAGATCTGCTAGATCTCAGGTGTGTGTCTGATTTGTGGACCTTATTTAACATATAAGTGTCGCTATGGTGGAGCAATGGGTTAGAGGTATATGGGAGATGTCTTCGACTTGCAGTGGACGTACGCTCATGGTGATTATGATGATTAATCACATGTACGTGACACATCTTTCGGCTAGTAGCCACCTTCATTCACCTGGTGCCCTGGCGCATGTTCGATGAGGCTGAGAGTGGGTATTCGAGAAACGTTTCCCCCATCCCCATTCGGGACAAAGCTACATTTTAGAAGGAGTTCTCATTCGAGCATTAAGCCACTATTTGTAAACGCAGGGCGCTCTTTCAGAATGTAAAGCTAAAAGGGCTGCTATGAGCGTGGACATAAAATTGCGGCAGGTTGAAAAGCGACCATCAACAACAATAACATGAAGTGTGCTACTGCCAAACGGTCACCATTCTCGAGGTAGCCACAGACATAAATATAGAGCGGGCGGTGGGCGCGAGCTGGGTTAAATATAAGCCACGAAAACTTGAAGCCATGCTTTTTAGAAGAGTACTGGACACGAGGAACCGAAATAATTGTAACTGCGGTGAAGGATGCATTGTAAGTTGTTCAGTGAAACAAGACATTCCTTTAGTAGTTGGTCTTGCAATCACCCTAACGACTAGGAACTCCAGCTTTACTATTTTGACGAAGAATTACATGCGGCAGTACCAACTATACTCTCTAATGGCTCGGAATGGGCGCTGAAGCCTTGTGTTCTCGCCATTGCGAAAAAATCGCCAAACAATCGACAAGACAGTTTGATTGATTAGCAGGCTGTACGTTCTTATTTTGATGCAAAAGCGGAACAGTCATGATGTTGGCCTGCTGTGACAAATATCTTTAAAACCAGTGTTAGGTCTGTTGACCTATACAGCACCCAGCCCCAGTGCAAACTAGTATCACTGCAGTGGAACAAGTGATGAGCGCGATCATGAAGGCATATGTAATGCAGCTTCCAAGCACTATCGTAGCTGTTATATACTGATCAACTCTTTGTCGCCATCCAATGTACGAAAATGCGCTCTGTGGCCGGTATGTATCATAACCCTAGATGCTTGAAGCCTGCGCACGCAACGTGCGGCATTTTCGCCACGCTAGAATGACAAACCTTACGAATTGTCTTGAAACCACTCACAGTGGTAGCTCCGTGTTGGGATGTGGCATGTACTTGTGCCCTGTCGTAATGACTTCCGAGTAAGCTTAACGTAGCCGCGCTCTCAGGCATTGGCGAAATGGCGATGGAGGCGTTTAGTTATATGAGTCCCAAGTCCATTATTAAGTGATTCTTGGCGAAAGCCATGTACTGCTAGTCAGGACTGCGCCTCGTAAATTATGCCACACATCGAAGTATCGTGCAGAAGCAGAGCGCTTTAAAACCTACGCGCCAGGCAAAGAGTCTTACACCCAAGAGAGTTGCCGCGTAGCAATGCAGCTGTATAGTCCACTCGTACACTGAGGCCTAATTCAGGAAGTTTATCGCGCAGTTAGAGATGTGTAGGCGCGTTAATTGCGTCCTTTAATAATTACCTTCACCGGCGGGCGTTTCTGCGAAAGTGCCAATCGCGGACAGTTGCTAATTGCGAATGGTCTTGTCAATTCGGCACTCTACACGCCGCCGCCTGATCCCATAGCAACCGCAATGCAGCATGTTTTCAAGTGAGACACATCATACATCTTCGCTAGTGCACGCGCTTAACCTTATAGACTCACCCTCGAACTACCAGACGGCGCTGTCAGCAGGAAATGACGACACGCCGATCACACGTTTCTCATTCGCTGCGTCTTTTCTTCCTTCTCACTGTTATTCTTTTTTCCCTGCCTTGGCCATTCGCAGACCTCTCCGCGCCGGACCCTATCTGCGCGAGTATATATCAAGCCGTGTCCCTCTTCGCTGAGCTCTCGATTTCTTTCCCTTCCTTCGCCGCCCTCCCCTTCCTCCTCCTCCTCCTCCTTTACTTCTTCCTCTTCGAATCGATGTCCCTCGGCCGGTGTTCATTTATACTTGTCCGGGCGCAGTCGCGCCTCCGAGCGTGTCAACACGCAGGCGGCCCTCGTCGGGGATTTCAAGTGGCCCTCCGGACTGCCGCCTGCAGCGCCCCCTGCCTCCTTCTCCACATTTCTTGCTTCTTTCGTGCTTCCGCCCCGCTCGCGAGACGCCCGTCGTCGTCCGGGCCGTAAAGTGTGCAATAGTGGGCGTGCATGGCTGCAAGAGCGGGAGTGAGTGTCGCTGGGGTTCTCGGCACTCCAGGAAGCCCGGAACTACAGCCATTCCCTTTTTACGGGCCGTGTACACGGCGTAGTTCTTGCGCGGAGAGGCGAGTGGCGTGACCGAGAAGCACCCGTTAGGGAAGGCTTCGTCGCGTTATTTATAATCTCTTTTTTTGCATCCTTGTTTTGTGAGCTGAACTGCCGCGCCCTTGGAACTACTGCAAGCAAGGGTTTCACTCGTCGCACGCAGCTGATGTCGTCGTTGGGCGTGAACCCGTTCCTCATCGTTGTCTGCAGTGCTTGAAGTTTTTTTTACCTGCGAAGTGCCGCCGTCGTTTTATAATTTCTTTTTTTTTTGCTGCCGTAAATATTTATTCATTTCGGTCGCTCTGTACGCAGTCGTCACGAAGATGGTTCAACTGGCCGGTTCGACTCGCCACATCCTGGAACGCCACCGCGCTAGACGGAAAAATTTGAAGCGGCACTTCAGGTGCTCCTTAAGGGTTTAATATCATATTCGGTTAATTCTCGTATATGCACAAGATCATTCTCTATACTTTACATTCCTAGATCCCTGTGAGTCCTCATACCCCTCCTGGCGCAGTGGCGCAGCGCTTAAGCTATGCGCCGCTGCCTTCGCAGGTGCTCCTTGCGGTCGGCCGTGTGCGACACAGATTGCTCTTCCCTAGTGACCAATCATTAATTTAATTCCCGCCTGAAACGGCGGGCAGTTTGCTTATTATCCGGTAGGCAGATTGTGATTACGCTACAAGGTAACGTCGCCTATAGGTGGCCCACCTGCCTCCTAGGTTGCTCTCTGGACATCACCTGTCAGAGTCATGCTCGTGATTTTCGCTCGCAACGCCGGCACCAGATTTTCTGGGCAACGGAACCTTTAACGCTACCGCGTTAAAACAAGTGGCGCTCATTAACACTCAGCTCTTATGTGCTCCTCGCGTATGACTTGCCCTATACCCGCTTTCAGTTCTTGCCCATACCTCAGCCCTGTTCGTTAAGCGCGTGGCGCCTTGATACTCCTAATTGTTAACGTGTTTAAAAGTATAATGTAATTATTTGTTTCTAAATGAAGGAAACTAAAAACTGTCAGCGCTGACCTGCGTGCCCTCTTCGTGATCCTGGTCTGCTCTTAGCTGCATTGACGACGCGCGCGGTCTTAAGGCGTCACCAATCACTTCGAAAAAACGCCTCTCCAACGCTCTGTGGACAGCATTGCACAGGTTGCAAGTAGCTATTAGTAGAGGCTGCGTTTTCTGAAACAAAACAGCGTATACCACCCCCTTCTTCTCCCCCACACGCAGGGAATATACGAGTTGTAGTGGCCCTAAACGTGGCTGGAAAATGTCCTCATTTTCCGTCTGCCACCACGGAACGCGAGACAAGAAACAGTAGGCGAATATATATATATATATATATATATATATATATATATATATATATATATATATATATATATATATATATATATATATATATATATATATATATATATATATATATATATATATATATATATATAAACACACACACATTCACCGCAGACATTGGCCAACCGCCCGAGCCGTCGACCTCGTAGAAGTGCAAGGAACGGCGGCGATACAGCCTCGCTTGATCAATTAGCCGGTCCGCTCTTCGTTCTCCGAATGACGTCAGTGCGCAAAGAAATACGCTTACGAAACAATCAAACAGAGCAGCGCGCGCGTCTGTCGGCTCGAAACTTGTTAAGATTGACTCGTTTTTTTTTTATTTACGGCCGTTTCCTCATCTTCGTCGCTGCTCTTGGCTTGGCTCGTGTATAGGAACGCGAGCGGAGGCGTGTTCGCAACGTGGCGTTTCGAAACAACCGCGCTGACAGAGCCGGATGCGTATCGTGTTCGAGCGTCTATTTTGGCATCGGCAGGCAGCGATCGCGTTGTCTGTGTGGGCTGTACTGATTCGGAGGATGGGGTGGTGCCACGCGCGGAGCGTCTTTTTGTGAAGTAGAGCACAGTGAGTGCGAGTGCACAGCCGATGGCCTTCGACACACGTGCCAAGAGCCTCGAGTCGTTTGTTCCCGAGTGTGTAGAACACTGTCCGATCCTCGTGCGATGAAATAAATGGCGCAAATTTTAATACGAAAGCACTATTCCGAGGGGTAAACCTTGAGAAAGATCTTGCGATGTTTGTATGCTTGTGGGTTTGTGCAAAGTGAAATAAATAAATAAAAATAAACATCCGCGACTGCGATTCAAACCCGCGGTGGCGCGAACAGATCACGCTTCGCTGGTCACTGCGGGAGAGCACTAGGACATCGCCGCAGCCGAACACGCCTCGTGTCCAACTGGAAGGAAGGAAGGAAGGAAGGAAGGAAGGAAGGAAGGAAGGAAGGAAGGAAGGAAGGAAGGAAGGAAGGAAGGAAGGAAGGAAGGAAGGAAGGAAGGAAGGAAGGAAGGAAGGAAGGAAGGAAGGAAGGCCTCAGACGTTGCTGGCACATACCCACTACGGGGGAGTGGCCAAGACACAGGCGGTTAATTACTGGATACAGGAAAGTTTTGACGGGAAAAGGAGTGGTAATAGTATGTAGTCTGGTAGATTGGAAGAGGGAAGGAAAGGGGTCCAGTTAACTTGGAGATCAAAGACGGGACAGTTGCTTTATGTGCATAATAGTACACAATGCCTGTAATGTTGCAATGTCGTACTGACTGAGGGCGGGAAAAAGAAATTAGAATGGGAGTCGCTGCGTTTCTTGAAGAAAATTTTGCACAGCAGAGCGCACACTCCTGTCGCTTCGTCCAAGCAAAGAAGCGCCAATGGAAAGAACAACCGCGGAAGACACAGGCAAGCCCAGTTGATGAAATGGAATTTGCAAAAGACGCTTCCTCAAATGAGAAAAGCGGCGGCAGAACAGCAGGAAGTGATCTATTGTCTCAGGTTCGGCACAAAAAGGGCACAGTGGGGAAGCTGCCAGGCCAGATCTGTGAAGGTAGAAATTTAGAAGGGGAACCCGGCAACGCAAGCGCGTGAAAGAGACCTCTAGTCTGCGTGAGCTCCAGTCTTTGCTACTCCAAGGATGCAGAAGATGCTGATATTCGGGAGATGATGTAAGAGCCGAGGCAGCAAATTCCTGAAATATAGTGTAGCTGCGAAACCTCACCGCAGCTGTATATGCACACGATGGCAGGACAGCAACAATTGAGCCGTTGAGAGAGGCTCTTGCTAAGGAATCTGCAACCTCATTTAAGTGAAAGCCCATGTGATCGGGTACCCAAAGCAACCTTACCGAATTTAGATGGAGCGGAATCAGGAACTTAAAGAGGCGTAATGGCCGAGAGACAGTGGGTGAGGATAAGGAAGAGCAAATGGACAGAGAGTCTGTCATAACCACGACCTGGGAAACGGTAGATTCTAATTTTCGTAAGGCTTATATTACTGCTAGTAATTAAGCCAGAAAAATTGGAGTGAAGTCAGGAAGACGGAGAGAAAAAGACCAATCGAGTGAAGGCGAAAAAATCCCCACACCTGCCTTTTCGCGATCCTGCGAGGCATCGGTAGCAATAAGAACATGACAGGGAAAGGACCTTAGGTGGTCCTGCAATAGGCCCTGAAGAAGCGGGAAGGGCTGCAGCTTTGCATTCGATGGGAAAATGTCATCGAATTCAATCTGGACAGATGAGGAGTTGTTATATATTTGACGGACATCTGTGAAATGAATATTTATGCGATCAAGGAGGAACTGCACGTAACATATCTGCGGGGTATGAAATCGAGACCAGGCAGCACTAAAAAAGGCGGAAGGTTGACTAAGAAATATTATACTGGAAGCGTGAAGAGGTGAGTCGCACAATTTTAAAAATGTTTGAACTGTTAAAAGGCGAAACCTAGCTGATAACGAAGGCATTCGCGCCTCAAGGTGCAGAACAGCATTGGCGACATATTTTGGAAGCCCCAGACAAAGGCGCAACGCCTTACGCTCCAAAAGCACAAGAGGGCGAAGTTTATAGGCAGGAGCTCCTGAGAATAGAACACACCCGAACTCCAAAATTGGGCGGACGTACATTTTATAAATCATCAGAAGCGTATGCCTTCTCATGCCTGACCTAGCACTACAAAGCCTGCGCAGGATGCCAATGGCCCGAACTCCTATTGCAGAAACTTGCTCAATGTGTGCCCGCCAGGAGAGAGTAGAGTCGTATATTACACCGAGATACTTCACCGTCTGAACTTAAGGTATTATGTTATTTCTATAGACCAGGCAGATATTTACTGGAACAGAAACTGGAAATACTAACAATGCGCATTTCTTCACATTAAGGGACAGATGAATTCTTCCTAGCCAGTTGTCAAGAACATTGAGGTAATTTTGCAGGGTTTGATAAAGAGTGTGAATGTCACCTGCTGATGCAAAAAATGCAATATCGTCGGCGTACACATAAGGTTTCACATTTTGAATGCATAAAATTGAGCTTAGAAAAATGTTAAAAAGAACAGGTGAGAGAACTGATCCTTGCGGAACACCTCTTGTCTGTGGAAATCTCCTTGAGGAAACACCATTTTGGCAGCAGTAAAATTCTCTATTTTCAAAAAAAAAACAGAAATCCAGGCTACAAAATAGCTTGGGAAGTTGGGTTCCTGTAATTTTAGAAATAGAGTCGAGTGCTCCACGCTGTCGTATGCTTTACTGACATCCAAGGTGACAAGCGCAGCAAACTTTTTTCTATTGCGAGCTAATTTAATACGACTCTCAAGGTCAGTATGAGCACACCAAATTGAACAACCCGGCCTGAAACCAATTTGACATGGATTCAATACAGCATTTTCTGAAATGAATGACATGACACGGCTGAGAAGGACCCTTTCCACCAATTTCACTAGGTTCGATGTTAACGAAATAGGGCGTATATTGTCTAAAGTTAAGCCCTCCCCTTGCTTTTTAAGCAATGGAACTATTTCAGCAAGACGCCACTCATGCGGTATCCAAGGGCCTTTAATAGAATGGTTAATTAGAGCCAACAGGTCTGCAGGAGATTCATTGAACAAAATTTTGATCATAGATGAAGTGACCTTATCGGGACCAGGAGCCGCTGGGGATAAGAGCAGAACAATTAGCGACAGCTCAGGCATAGAGACCTCAGTGAAATCACTTGAGGTGCATGTGAATATAGTAGGAGAAGGTAAAGCAGATGTAAAAGCGAAGCTCTAGGCCACACGCAATATCTTCTAAGGCCTTTGCGATGTCAGCAGGGGACTGAACGAGGGATTCAATGTTGGCAGTCGGAGAAATCACCTTGTTGCGCCTCATGAAATTAAACAAAGCTCGTTTATTTCCTGATTGGGAAAAGAAATCGTAATGATTTGTATTATACTCCTCCTTTGCACGGGCGACAGGGCGCTTAAATTTTGCTGCAACATACTTATAATCCAGCCAATTTTTTGGGCATGGATTGATGAGAAGTTTCTTCCAAGCTGCTTTCCGTCGTCTATATGCACGCGTGCACTCAGCATTCCACCAATTGTTCGCGATTGCCCCCTTTGTTCTCTTAACCAAAAATTCAGACTTTTGCCTTGCATGGTCCAGTACTGAGCATAGATGTGCAGCCTTGCTTTCGGCACTTCTCTGAGCACGAGTGTCTGAAGTGATTTGGAGGGCTGATTTTAGCGTGTCTTTAAAGCAATTGTAATTTATTCACGTGCGCTGATGTCGCTCAGGAAGAGTTAATTTACACGCAAACTTGAAACTAATCGGTAGATGATCGCTGTTTGTTGCACAGTCAACAGGCTCCCAAGACATAACAGAGACTCCTGGGGAGGAAAAAGTTAAATCCAAGGCAGAGCGGCATTGACTGCGAACAAACGTAGGCAATCCGGAATTGTTGCAGATCAAGTTGTTGCCAGAAGCCCAATCAAATAGTCTAGAACCAAAGCTGTCTGTTTTAAACCCCCAAGTCACATGGTGCGAATTGAAGTCGCCAAGTAATAGAACCTGAGATCGGCTACTAGACATGAGTGAGTCAAGGGGCCGAGTGTCACGCATACCAGACGGGAAATATGCATTAGCTACCGTAAAGGGCTGTTGACCTGGGACACTGAGGTCAACCGCACGGATTTCACATTCATTGTCCGCATATTGAAAAGAAATGCATGCCCTGTGGCAAAACTTTGTAGATATGAGCACTAACTACCCTCCCCCTCGTGATGACCGGTCAAGCCGGAACGGATGGTAATCCTTGAGATGATAATTGAAATTTGAAGTTAGCCATGTTTCCTGTAAAGCAACTAAATCTGGTAGAAGCTGATTGCATAGGCAATTTAAATCTGTTGAAGCGGAGAATATAGATCGACAATTCCACTGTAGTGCACTTAAGAACCCTATCTTGGTGGAAGTGCCGCAGCCGCGACTGCCTTTTCTAGAATCCTGGTCTTAGCGTTTTGACTTGCGTTACTTTTCTTTGTCTTTGACTGGGGGCAAGATGGACTTACAATATTCAGAGGAGACCCACTTCGTTTCTGGGCGCGGAGATCAGACTCCATATCCATACAATCCATAGAGGATGCGTCCATAACGCTATGCGAAGGAGAGGCCTGAGAGGTCTTTTGTTGCTCACATTGTTTTTGGCCCTGTGGAGCGGAATCGATTACTACAGAAGGAGGGGTAGCTTCCGAAGCCAAAGAAGACAAGAGCGGAGCGGTGGACGCCTGCAGAAGTTTGGTCATCTGAGCAACTATGACCTGCGAAATGCACGTGGACACGTTGTCCATAATGCGATCCATTGCATTTGCCACAGCTTTCTCAACTGCCGCTGTAATAGCCTGGGACCAACTAGAATCCATTATGGGTGGACATTTGGCGGCCACACTAGAGTAGGCTGAGGCTCTCTCCTTGACTGCGGCAAAAGCCTCTCTCCGCGTGCATCTGCGCTTGTCTATAAGCTCGACCACCTGGACTTCTTGTGCTCGTGCAGGACAGTCAGGCGAATCAGCAGGGTGAGCACCGCTACACAAACAACATTTCTCTTGCTGTTCAGGACATTCCTCTCTGCAATGACGTTCCCCACAGGCACAGCAGCGTAAGGCCGATTTGCAGGCTTTGCCGCTGTGGCCAAATCGCCAGCAGTTTTGACACTGAAGGGGCCGAGAGTTAAAGGCATCTACTCGAAAAACCAATGGCCACACCTTAATCTCTGACGGGCAAAATATTCCTGCAAATGTGGCAATGACGGACTCCGTAGGATTTTTTTCTCCGTCAACCATCCTGCTGCATCGATGGACAGCAATCACTCCCGCAGGCGAGAGGTTCTCAAGCGTTTCCGCAGGGCTCAATCGAGAGTCGACCCCTCGGACCAAGCCCTTGGAACATGCTAGATGAGGCGGAAGGAATGCGCTCACCGGGTGGTTGGCGAATGACGTACACTTCAGCAGGTCTTCAATACAGGCTTTATCCGGCGACCTGCACAAAATACCACCCCTGCCGAACTGCCGGACGTCGGTAATGTGCATTAAATGCTTCGATGTGGACTGAAGGGCTGCCTGCACTGCCTCCGGGTTGTTCAGTCGGATAGCGCCTCCATCGGAAGGCACTAATGCGACTGGAATGCTTGAAACACCGCTGCGGAAAAAGAGATCAAGTGGGAGCTGGTCTTGAGGAAGAGATGCCGACCAAGGGGAAAACCCCTGGCCAGGAGAAGAAGTAGACATAAAGCTCTCGTCCCGCACCCAATCACCCCAGAACAGGAGCAAACAGGCACAGACAAAAAGGAGAAATTTAGCAAGCTAGAGCAACACCGCCAGGTACTTAGCCACTGCCCCGCAGCCTGGGTAGCTGAGCCACGTCAACAGAACAGCCTGGTGTCAGCACCAACGTGCGCTTGCCGAGGGACGGAGCGTTCGGCACCGGGAAGGTATCTGTCAACACAATGTCGCGCTGTGCATTGCACATCGTCGTCTTCACTGAATAATACTACTACTACCAAACTAATATTCGCGCTTTTAGCTACGTAGCGGTAGTGACAGAGAGATGTGCGCCGAAGGCATTGGCGTGGTCAGCGCTGAGGCAGAAACACGCACGGCACTAGAACAATACGGGTTAGCGTTGGCAACATTCCAGCAGAAACGCCCTACGGCAGCATAGGCCGCCGGTGTACATTCGGTACATTGGCATGGACGATGAAAAAGTTTAAATGTGCATGGTCAGTGGACACCTCAACCGCGCTTTCTGGTACGTAGCGGTAATGTCCACCTGGGAAAAACTGTGCTTTCGCGCAATATTTTGTGCTTAGCAATGCTAAACCGCCATTCATTTTTTTTCAACTTGGCGCGTTAAATGTCTGGTCTACTAGGCTTTTATCAGAGGATAGAAATGAACACCATTGCATTCAAATAATATTTTGGATCGACCTCTTAGGGCGATTAGGGCAAGGCACCTCACCGCGCGTCCCCTACCCCGATAGCGTCAGTGTGGCAGAAGAGCCAGCCTTCAAGTAGGGTCCCTAGAAATTTCTAGGCACCCTACTTCAAGCTTACCTCGTCTACCAACTGACGTCATCGGGTGTTGCGTGGCTTCTGCTCCGATAGCGGACTCAACGGGTAGCGAAGAGCCGAGTCGGAAGTCGGGCTGCAGGCACTCGGGCATCGCGTTTGACGCCGATGCAGAGACGAGTCGAGCAATCGAGAGACTTAACAGAGATTTATTTACATGGTGATCAAACAGATTTCGGTCTACACAATGAGCACTGCGGCTCGTTTGAAATGGGTCTGTCCCCAGGTCCCTAGATGGAGAATTTAGTTGAATGGAAAGCGTCCAGTCGCTATCGTTCGGGTCACGTGCTCTTTCTTCAGGAACCACCCACCAGGACGTCCCCGACACACTCTCGCCACTTCCGGCGTCCAGGCTATTCCTGCAGCAGTGATGACAAGCACGGAAGGCGACCCAAGTGGGGCGAAAGTCAGACGCCGGCAGCACAGCTCTCCGTGAGAACGGAATGTCGAAGCCGCACTGGCGAGCAGAGTTGCGCACAGGGTAAGAGGAGGTCTCTTCAGAGCGGCGTGTATACAGGCACCGTGGCTCGCTGTAAACAACTTCGGCCGCGTCCGCCGTGCATCACACTAACACCGGCGCCCACGGTGGCCTCCGACACACGATACCGTGTCGCTGTGGCTCAAGTGGATGGCTGTGATGAACTTTGCTACGCAGCTGACGAGCATCTCAACGCCGCTCTCTCGGTGCACATAAGAACTGGAAACGTAAGAGCACCGCGAACCCGTGGGAGGAGCCGGGAGGAATTTTCCCAGACTAGCGGTTGTCCATCCGAAACCAACTGTCTCGAGGCTCTGAATATTTCGAAACATGACACGGGGTAGGGGACGCGCGGTGAGGTTAGTCGCCCTAATCGGCTGCGAGCTAAGTTGCGAGCTATAGCAAGCAGCGATTTTTTAAAATGGTTTCTAAACTATAGGGTCTATGCAGGGCTTTCAAATTGACCCGAATACCTACAAAGACCACATCTACAGTAGGTGTGAATAATGCGCTACACACTAACAAAACAACTGGAAGAACTGGGGACACAGGACAAGCGCGCACTAACGACTGAGGTTTATTCTGGTACGAGGGTACATAAATACATTCCTTCACATGGCGAAACAACCAATTCATTCCCAACGGCTGTGTCGCACGCTCCTTCGTTTCTTGATTAGGTCCGCGCTTGTCCTGTGTCCCCCGTTCTTACAGTTGTCGTTTTGTTAGTGTGTAGCGCGTTATTCACACCGAATGTACCACCAACTAGCCCACATTGCTGCCTTGCTCACATCTACAGATCTGTTGCGCTAGGATATGCCCCTCGAAATAATTTCAGGGTCCCTTCAACACCCGCTCCCTGCTTCACTAACAAAAATGAGAGGCTTTTTATTGGGTCTTGTGAGACATTTCAATAAAGGCTCATTGGTTCCGATTGCTTTTCTAGCAGTGTTAGTGACGTCATCGCTTCGTCACGCGTAGCATTGTGCGTGGAGACGGGTTGAGTTTCGGTTTTCGTCGTCTGTTCTCGCTCATTCTTCCATGTTTAGGATACTACTAGTCAGTTTTCTGAAAAATGGTTTTCTTTTTTTGCAGAGGGGGGGGGGGGGGGGGGTTTGGGGGGGGGGGGGGGCTTCGGAGGATTGCGATGCGTCTACCAACTCTAAATGTTCGAATAAAACCCTGAATGGCCTCTTAACAATTTGAATTCAGGTAGCCAGCTTACGAGCTAATATGATTATCCGGCTTTCCGAAGTGCGCTGCTGCTAGTGTTACTATACACCCAACTTTAGACTTCAAAACGCCTATTGAAAGCAAAAACAAATAGTGGCAGACTTCACTGAACCACCGCGATATATATTACCTAGGTATTCCGTTCACATATCATTGCTTTTGATTCATATTTGATATTTATATATGCGAAGGTCATGTATTTATACATGCATGCCTGCTTATTTCCCGTTGGCCTGTATCAAGCACTTCTGCACTGATGAAATGCTAAAATACCAATTCTGACGTCGCATATATGGAAAGAAAAGGAGCGGTAATTTTTGCGCCCGAGACACAAACCACGTCATGAGGGAAGAGATGAAGGGGTGCGGAGTGAGGCAGACAGAAAGAAGCGCCGTATAGTGTAGGGGCGGCGGAATATTCCTACCACCTGGAGTTCCCTGAAGTGCACTGACACAGCCCGCAGCACTCGGCCGTTGTCGCATATCCCGCCTCCGTCTAAATGAGGGCTCCGTCCAAAGGTGTTGTAGTGCTTTTAAATATGTAGAAATAAATTGCTTCTTGCATTGAAAGTGCGTCGAAGCCTGAATCCCGTGATGTTCGAGAAGTTGCCACGTTTGGCTTGCGGAGACGTAATTCCGCTAAGCCTTGTTTGTTCCCTCTCTCTTTTTTCTTTTTTCTTGTTTTGTTCTTTGTCCAATAAATATTTTGAGTTGGACGCCTGTCTTTTGTCTGCCATCCACGTTCGCGTCCGTGCTGTCATCCCAGACACGTAAAAAGAAAACAGTCGACCCCACTTATAACAAACCGCGGATTATGTTCGTTGCGTCCGAGGTTCCTAGTAAGCGGGCTTTCTCTATTAAAGCCAAAAATGCAAGAAATACAAAGGTACGTTTTTATTCAAAGCGGACACTATCATGGCGCTTTTTAGGAGGGCAGTTATGTGATGCTTGTTGATGCGTACCGTTCCTCGAGCTACTCTACACTCGGCATGTAATTAATTGTTGAAATGAACGGCTGCGCAAATCAGGACACAGACAAGAAAGAGACACCAGATGCGCACACTACCAACTGTTTATTCTAAGGAAAAGTGGCATATTTAAACAGTTCCGCTCAAGCATGATACTCATCCCATTATCACTTCGAACCCAGCACGTGTTATGAAAGCCGCTACATCAGGTTAACAGACTATATACTGCAGATTAGACTAACAGATCAAAGGAATTAAAATGTGCGCATGTGCGCATCGGGTGTCTCTTTCTTGTCTGTGTCCTGATTTGCGCAGCCGTTCATTTCATCATGCACCAACTCGCCCCTCAGGCGGTTATTCTGTAATTAATCGTATTTGAAGCATTCACGGCAAATGGTGGCAGGTTGGCCACCTCGTCGTAGTCTCTTTCAGATTTTTGGCAGCCGGGGAGTGTTTACATTTACCGTACAACGACTTTGTCAGTGTATGGCTGTGCCATATGTCAGCGTCACAATCAGCTATGGTCAGATATGCATCAACGATGCACTTCCGCAAATTTACACACATATCTAATGACATTGGCGTTCGACAGCGTGGATTCAAAAACACCGCCTTGAGGAATCGATTTGTGGTGCACTACGCATTCACTTCCACCCACACGGCGCCTTAATCATTTCCAATGCGGCGAATATATATATATATATATATATATATATATATATATATATATATATATATATATATATATATATATATATATATATATATATATATATATATATATATATATCAAGCTCAATTAGTCGACGTCTGGTCGAGTTCCCCGTATTCGCATAAGCCCTTCTAGCCCAGGCAAGTCATTTTAGATGTATAAACTCGGTGCCTGACAAGAACTGCGCTGCCATGGTCCTGCGTGATGTTCCAGTTTCAAATCAAATCAAATAAAATAAAATTTTATTTTTGCCTTCAAAAAGGTACAGACAGCGGAGGCGCAGAAAAAGCTGTAAGATACAGCTTGACAAAGCCGCAGCCCCCTTTAGCTTGGCAGCGGCTTGACAGCAAGGCTTATATAACAAAGGCAGTTGGTTACCGTATTAACAGGTATACAATAATGAAACTACGAAATAAAGTGAAACAACATTATAAAATATTGAATCTACATTCGCACTCGACAAATACAGATCGATAGCAAAGAAAAAGAATACACATTTTCTACATGTCAACGTACATATCACGCAAAGATTTTTTTGAGTGGGGAAACCTCTTATGTTGAATTCCAATGGCATATCGAGAGCGCTCCGCCGGATCACAAACGGAGCGCGTAGTTCAGGCGGAGATCACTCCCTCCCATTTTGCCAATGGAATGCATGCGCTCCCGCGTGGGCACTTCAGCGCAAGAATAGCTCAAGTTCAGGCAACATGGCGGCGCCCATCGAAGCGCGGCCTCTCGCTTCACCAGCGATTCGTCCTTGCCGCCACTCTGTCTCTCACGTTCACGGTAAACAAAAAGCGCACAAAGCTTTCGCTTTGTGTGATGATGCCCGCACCACAAAATCCTAGTGATCAAACGCGCCAAATTTTCAGATTGCTTCCTTATTTACAGAGCTGCTAGGCTTAGAGAGTACGCGTCGTCTGACGTCAGAAAGCGCGGGAGGTTCAAACAAGTCAACGATTTCGGTCTAAAAAGCGGTCACAAAGAATTGACCGCGATGGAATTGACATCCTGTTAAGAAAATTTTTTGTTTTAACTTGTGCGGACGCGAACAAAACGAAAAATAATTACATTTGGGACAATTCAATTTTTAAAAAAGTCAAAAATACTGCTTGTACGTTGCCCGGATCACCGCGTAGCGACGACAGGAAGGCAGCGGCCGGTCGTGACCGGAAGCAGACGCGGGAAACTAAAACGTCGCGCGGGGTTCCGGTCAAATCTGCCGATTTCGGCGGAGCAAATATCGCTGCTCCACGGAGCGATCCGGGATCGACGTCTGATCCCGATAATAATAATAATAATAATTGGTTTTTGGTGGAAAGGAAATGGCGCAGTATCTGTCTCATATATCGTTGGACACCTGAACCGCGCCGTAAGGGAAGGGATAAAGGAGGGAGTGAAAGAAGAGAGGAACAAATAGGTCCGTAGTGGAGGGCTCCGGAATAATTTCGACCACCTGGGGATCTTTAACGTGCACTGACATCGCACAGCACACGGGCGCCTTCCCGATCTGCCATTGGAACAGACAACTCGCACTCCCATTTTGCCATTGGAATACGATTGCTCCCAACAGAGCAGAAAAAAATTGATCCGGATCTGCCATTGGAATTCAACATCATTTTCATCTTCTCTCTTTATTATTGGCACCAAATAAATCACGCAATGACCCTCAGCAGCTCCTCTACCTCGCCAGCTTGCAGACATTCGAGTAAAATAGCTCCAAGGAAGTATTTTTACAGCAAAGCTCTGACGAGAATGTCTAAATGTGCCGGCGAAGCACTCGGGCAACAAGGAAACCAAGCTGTTCAGTCACCGATCTGACTACTTCGTGGCGCCGCCACAGCGTGGCACCGATTTCGTGAAAATCACCAATAGGTCACCTGAGGCACGAAAAAAACTGCGATATAATCGCAGCTTTGTCGTTTTAATTCTCCTCAACGCTAAATTCAGCCTGCCTCATGTCCCAGAATCGCAGCGCGTGAAGAAGCAGCGATTATACTGCAATTGTCTTCATGCCTCACGTTACGACCTGTACTGACGTATGACGTCATATATCGATCGCCATCGCTTGGCTGTTGGAACTGAAACCGAAACAAGTGACAGAAGAACTTGAATTACAAATTATTTAATGGTTGGCGGAGAATCTCACGTGGTGATCTATGCATACTAGTGTCTCACATATCATTACAAAGAAGAAACCATGTGACCGAAATATTGTCACTATGTTTCTTTGACGCATGCAGGCGTGCACTTCGGATATTCTTGTCCCAAACAGAAACAACAAAGAACAGTTTTCTCTGTGCCAAGCCGCGCCTTCGAATCCACCAGCAGTTCCAGTCAAACATACGGCCCCGCGACGCAAGTGGGTACTTGATTTCTGATGTTGTGCGGCCGCACGCACACACGCGCGCACGCGGTCGCAAGTTTGAAAGTCGTATTACCTTCCTATGACTCTATGTGGTATCGTCGAAAGCACATAATTCGAAACCGTACCTTTGTGATGCTTTTGTTTCGTTTCAATTTGCGAGAGAGTTTTGACCCAAAGCTTTGGTATATGGTTTGATTTATTGGGTTTAACGTCCCAAAGCGACTCAGGCTAAGAGGGACGCCGTATGGTGATGGGCTCCAGATAATTTCGACCACCGGGGGCTCTAATGTGCACTGACATCGTATAGATCGAAGCGTCGTATAGATTTCGTCTAGATCGAAGCGCAGCCGCCGCGTCCGGGACAGCACCCGCGTCTTGTCAGCAATCGAGCACCATATGACTATGGTTACATTTCCAGGGGTCATAGTTATATAATATATTTCCCTAGAAATATATTATTAGGGAAATATATTCTATAACTATGGTCCCTAGAAAAAATGGCAGTGGCGTAGCGAGAGGTACTTTTCACTGGCTGAGCTTGTGGGGGTCATTGTATGTTTAGCAATGAGGGACATTGGGTATACACATCTTTTATTCATTTCTTGGCAGAGACGAAGACTGCCCGATGATCTGTGAAGTAGCATGCAGCAGTCTCAATTTTGTCAATACAGTATTTCGATTTGGTAGAGCCTCTTAAGTATACAAAATCTATAGTAGTTCCCCATTGTGTAGTCTGGACGTGAGGGTCCGAAGCTAAATTAAAGTCAAACTTTTCTTTCATACACTGACTAAGAGAGTCCTGTTTCCTATTGCAATCAGCCAAAGCCACCCCCAACTGTGAAACCGTGCCGTAGGCTGGTATACACGTGGCAACCACAAGAATCGTCTGCTTGGGAGATGTTCCCGGTGCCACGTAGACTCCTTCGGTGATAATGACGCTTTCCAGAAGCCGAACTCAGCAGGCTTCACCATTAATTCACCGCAATCAAAGGGAGGTGTCTGACAGTGGTGATACCTTGTTTAACGCACACACATACTCCAGCGTTCTTATTTGGTTCAAGCCGACTGCCAGACGACAACCTCAGGATCGGAAGAGTTAATACTCTCTTGTCTATACCGCCGTTTAGCAGCGGCTGGACTCTCCTCTGTATGCATGTCGAACATTGTGATACAGACGCCCACTACATTTCCGCCTTTTATACGCAATTCTGCGCATGCGACGCGGGGTTCGGGTGATAGAGCGGCGTGCGACTTGCGGCGAGGCGGCGACGAAGAACGCGGCGCAGCTGTGGGGTCTCTCTGGTTACCGTGGTATCGGCGCATGCGCACAACTGTTCATCCGCGTGACGTTATGCTCGGCTACGATGGTGGCGCGCGGCCGCGGCGAAGCGCACGCCGCACTTAGGTCCTTTTTCGTTGCCATGGTAACGGCGCATGCTCACAACTGGCCTCTCCCATGTACCACGAAATGCTGAACTGGTAGCCCAGTGTAGCTCTCGCTACAATATATTTCTAGGGAGCATGCAATAACCAGTGAGCCACCGCGGCGGCTGTTTTTGTATGACACGGCATGCACGTATTATATAGGGGGGATGCCGCAAAGGGGGGCTCATGATTGATTTACACATATAGCGTACCCTAATATCGGACAGTACACGAGCGCCTTGCGTTAAGCCTCCATGGAAACGCGGCCGGGATCAAACGCACATCCTTGGGCTCAGTAGCCGAGCGCTCTAATCCTGGACGACTGAACCACAACGGTGTGGCGAAGTTCTGCTCACCTCCATACTGTCTTTGCTGAAGAATACTCACTATTCTGAAGAAAGCTGTAACCAGAAGCAAAATAAAGCTAGCGTGCCGCTCTTCTGCTCTTTCGGGTATTTTGCCTACCATATATCTCTGGTAAACATATATGGTATGTCTGTTAAACTTTTTGTATAGCGTACGCAAAACCTTTGCGTAACCTTTGCGTACGCAATAAAATGGAGTATGTAGAATGCGCATGCGGCGCAGAACGCTAAAGGAAGCTTAGCGTTTAGCGTACGCACGCAATTTTCTGGAAATAGCAAATTGTCTCTGCGGGGCTTACGGAGGCAACATGGCGGCACCCTACTTGCACGCTTCGGTTATAAACTACGCCATCAATGCGTTATTCGGCGCTCAACTGGCTGTAAATGGTTGCATTCGCTTCCGCTTCTTGTTATCTCACTCGGACACAATGTTATATGTGATAAGTTGGCGGTAACATTGAGATAGCAGTCTATTTTCAAGCCTGTAAGCCTAACAAACTGTTTATATTGTCGTCATGGCAACGGCCGTTTGTGTCAATTTTGTATGGGTTTTTTCTCAGAAGTTTCGGTTTCGGACACATGTGAAGACCATGGCCGCCAGCCGCGCGCGTTTTTCGGTGGCGGATGACATAGAGCCCCTGCGCTAGGTTCGCGAATGCAACCCATTCGCGAACCCGCTCAAGTGGGCCGAAATCGCAAGAACTCTCAGCGAGTATTCGGCGAAGGCGTTCACAGTTCGCGCTGTGCGCGAACGAGCTGAGCTGCTGCTGAGCCAGTACGCGGCCAACGATCGTGTGAACCTGCGGAAGTAAGTTATTTCGATTGCATGAAAAGATAGTTGAAAAGTGTAAGAGTGCAAAGTTTCAAAGCGTTCTCTTGGTTGACACGAAGATCTGGAACTGAAGAGCAGTACAGCGAAAGGGCAGTATTTTTTTCTGACGTGTGGTGGCGCTAGGTACTTACCCAAACGTTGCTGAACCTGGGCGTTGTTTGTCCACTGAGCGCCTGTTGCGGAACGCTCCCCAAACTACCCAAACGCTCGTCTAAAAGCGTCGTTCGCGCTTTGGATTTAGCGTGCGCAACCATCTTGCGTGGTGCGTACGCAAAAAACGCAAACGCTATACTAAACCTGTCTACTGTCTATTGTCTACTTCGGACGCCGCGTCATAGAAAGAGAACCAAAACCGCGCTGTGGAGCATGCCTAGCGGGCCCATCGTCACTGCCATCGTGCTCAAAAACAAAATGGCGCGGCACTGCGTACTTTCTTGTTGGCTGGCACCTGCTCCCATCATGAGCGTCATGTCACGCAACACGTAGACATCGCGTATGTCATTGTCGAGAAGTACACGTCTGCAGAGTCCTTGGTCTGTCATATCTACCGTCAACATGATAGACCAGCGTCACCCTACTTCCGGTCTACGTTGCTGTCGACCGGGTCCCACTGCTCGCTTAGCCGGCGCGCTGCGGTAGTGCCACCGTGGAAGCAAAATCATGTCTGTGGTGCCCATATGGCGATCTTTCGTAAAGCCGGCTACTGTGGTAGCTGCGCTAATTGTGCTGTGCTCGATGGCCGGATGTTTAGCTCTCGAGAAGAGTCAGCCCGACTACAGCGTGTACCACAACCTCTCCGCCGTCTACGCCGAAATCGCTGCTTTCGCCCAGACCTACCCGGCCTACGTTCAGGTCGATCACAGGTGCAGTATGCGTCCCTTCTCCGGAGAAACGTGTCGGTTTGACGTCGTGGGCGTCAACGCAGACATCTAAAGCACCGTTGTTCGTGTGTGTCACATATGCAAGAGCTCTTGGTTACAGACGTCTTGGGGAAACTGCACGCATCAAGCAGAGCACTTTTTGCAACAGTTGGCGATTTGATATCGCCTACTTCCTAAGCGCTTATAGTATAGAACCTGTTATTTCAAAATGCGGTAGTTTCCGAGGTTGCCTGTCCTGTTACGCACCTCGTATATTGCACTTGAGATAAAAAAAGGCTGTGGCTAGAGTTCCGTCCAGACGGAACTCCAATTTGCGCTAGAGTTCCGCCCAGACGGAACCTAACCTAACCCAGCCCAGCGTAACCTAACGCAACCTAACCTGACGTAACCCAACTCAAACAAGAACTTTGATTTGCGCTAGAGTTCTGTCCAGACGGAACCTAACCTAACCCATCCCAAACCAACGTAACCTAATCCAACCTAACCTAATCCAACCAAACCTAACCTTACCTAAGCCAACCCAACCCAACATAACCACCACCACCACCACTGGACGGAACTGCAGCAGCAGCAAATGTTCCGTCTGGACGGAACACTAGACACTCCGTAAAAAAATAATGAAAATGCAGCGCTAACGTAAAATTTATTCGGTGCTGTATGGTATGCGCGTCAGTCTTCACGCGCCGTTTAGCGCTATTGTTTTTATCAGTTGCAGTGAGCGGGAGTGCTGCCACTCAGGCATCTGCTCACTAATGTGCAATAAATGGTCGTAACTGCTAGAAACGAGCAGAATGCGGTTGCCACTGGCTGTAGATCGGGGGAAAAAAAAATTCTTGCCGCCAAATATTTTTTCATGCACAGATCGCGGTGCAGCAGGATTGTAAACAGCTGCTAACACCTCCATAACATTGTAGCCATGCTATTCGTGACCTATTCTACACTCGTGTTTCATTTCAAACCCCTTAACGAAAACTGCCACATAATACACCTAGTAATAAAAGGTTCTATGTCATCTTTTGCTATCATTCACAATAAATGGATCGTGAAGTGCTTCTTCACACATTTGCTTTCGACCTTATGCTTATTGGCTTTACACTGCAGTCCAGCACATCGTGAACATAAATTTGTTGCATATACTGTATCGCACTTAAGCAGAACAACCTAAGGGCCGCCACGGAGGCTCAGTGATAATGGCGCTCGGCTGCTCACCCAAAAGACATGGGTTTGATCAAGGCTTCAGCGGTCGAATTTCGATGGCGGCGAAATTCTAGAGGCCTGTGCACTGTGCGATGTCAGTGCATGTTAAAGAACTCCAGGTGGTCGAAATTTCCAGAGATGTCCACTGTGGCATCCCTCATAGTCTGAGTCGCTTTCGGACGTTAAGCCCCCATAAACGATAAACGAATGATCTCCTGCCATCATTCACAATGAATGGACTGAAATGCTTTTTTGCAAGTTTGCTTTCGAGCTTACGTTTATTAGCTTTATACTTCAAGTCCAACCCGTAATCAACTTACGTGTAAATTCGTTGCATATCCTGTGTCGCACTTGAGCAGAGCAACCCAAGGAACGGCTGTAAAAAACAAGTGAATGAGACAGGCGTTAACAGATTTGTTCTTCATTGCGATCACATAATAAATAAGAGAGACTGCAAACAGTAAACATTAATAAAGGAAAATAACAAAGAAAGGAAATATATATTACAGCTAAAGAAGTCACATGATACACGATGATTGAGCCATAACATTTTAAGCACCTAACTTCTTTGTATAGCGGACTTCTGCCCTTAAGCAATCTTCATTGCGGTTCTGTCTGAGATGTAAAGCGGCTTGAATAAATTTTTCAAAATCTTATTGTATGTTTATTGCATGCAATTGTAGTGGATGCAAGTGAACTCATCTCACCAACAAGTAATTGCCAAAACTTCACAGAAAGCATAAACTTGGCAGTACTACGTTGGAAGAAAAAATCACAGGCCAACAGACTGAAGTCTATCGTTATCTCTGCGAAAAAGGTGGGCATCTATGCATGCTTAAAGGGACAGTGAGGCCAATGTCATCCAATTTTTGTTCTGAATAAAAATGATTATTTCGTTGTTTGGGATTATTTAGACATTTGTTCAGCAACAAAAGATGCATTTCTTGCTATGAAAATTAGATTTGAAAATGGAACACTTTATTTTCTACCACTAGATTCAAACTCGTGGTATCAAGATTGAAAATGACTTCAGTGATCATCATTGAATGTGAATGGTGTTTTGGCATAGCTTTTAGCTTTAGAGATCTCCTGCCGAAAAAAAAAAGGGTTTCAATGTTGTTGAAGTTTCCTTGTGAACTGTATCCCAATGTCTGCATTTCTTATCTTTTTATAGCTTTCCTAGCTCATAAAACTCCTCCTTGTCATTGAAATACGGCAGTGTGTCATTGCAGACCAAGTTCAATTTGCCTTTAGTGTCTTTAAACACTGGTGCTACTAAGCTTATGATGAGAGGCTTAGTCGGGTCTCTCAGTGTATGACCTTGAGCACCCCGTAACGTGACAACGTGACATTGTGTTGCTTATTTTGAATCACTGAATCCTTGTTCGCAGGTTCAAATCGCATAATGGGCTCTCCCAGCTTGTCGTGCGGCTTGCAAACTTCTCGGACAGTTCTCCGCACATGGGTCCACAGCCGCGGAGCTTCAAGGTCCGCGCATTGCTCTCGTTCGGGCAGCGCGGAGGTGAGCTTGTGACCGTCGAGAGCGCCCTGCACTTCCTGCGCCACCTGTTCGCGGGGCTCGCGGCTCCCAGCCATACCGTCGAAGGGGCGCTCAGTCGGACGCTTTTGTCGAAGGTCGACCTGCACCTTGTCGTGTTGGCAAATCCTGATGGGAGGAACTATGCGGAGCGGACAGGGGACTACTGCTTCGACAAGACGGGGTCGGGGCTCAACATGGATGCCCTGTTCGGCTGGGATTTGGATCGCCGCCAGATGGCTGGTATGTGTAGCCCCAATTTTTTTTA
Organism: Amblyomma americanum; assembly: GCF_052857255.1. Lineage (NCBI taxonomy): Eukaryota > Metazoa > Arthropoda > Arachnida > Ixodida > Ixodidae > Amblyomma > Amblyomma americanum. The sequence goes on along the minus strand of NC_135501.1, from coordinate 144,411,766 downwards.
AGGAGCCGTCAAAAAAGCTACTGCAAAAAAACAATGGGAGGGAGAAAGGAAATGCTTAACATGACACTGGCAAGACACAACACAAAGTGACATTGTCGTGTAAAGTGTTTCCTCCCTGTGTTTCATTGTTTTAGAGCACAGCTTTTAGGAGCTCGTTCCTGCATTCCGCGTCATAGTCGTCTGTGTAACATGCCACCTGACATGTGGCGTGTGTAAGATTGTGACAGGTGGCATGTTGGCACAACTGGAAGGTGGCTGCCATGGGAAGATCCCGGAGGGTGGCTAGCAGCATAACGCGCCACCTGCCAGTGGTGGCAGATGGCATGTGAAGAGCTGGCTCAAATTTTGCATTACCCACTATTGGTAATCATCCGTAAATTTTTTAATCTTTTTCAAACGTAATCACACGAGCCCATTTCGGCACTTTGGCAAACTTTATTTCTTCTGATTTTCCAGTGGCCTGTTTAGTGTGTGCAACCGGCTATCATTATAATGCGAGAAAGTGGTGCTCTGACCATCATCATCATCAGCAGCAGCAGCCTAACTATGCCTACATCAGGACAAGGGCCTCTCCTGTATACCTCCAGTTAACCCTGCCTTGTGCCAATTGCAGCCACCTTATCCCTACAAACTTACTAATCTCATCAGCCCACCTGCTTATTTGAATTATGAAATGCAAGGAAGCAGATGCAATCAAGCAGGTTCAGCCAACTGTCGGATGCAAATGCATTCATTCAGCTGCTAATCAGTGGTCTGTCTTCAAAGCCTCGCACAGTTTTGCCGAAGTGCAGTTTGTTATTGACAGGCAAGTTTAGAAATGAATCATTTGCTGCTGGTCGAACTAAAATTGTATTGCTGGTCTGTTGGTTCCAAGACCAGCTCTATGTTTACCGAGGTATTCTTCTATTAGCAGCAGCATGTGCACATGTGATGTAATGCTGGTGAGGAGGAGGTTTTTGGCATGTGTTTGAAATGAGTAGAGAAATGCTCAGAGTTAGTGGTGGGAGAGAGGTTATTTGATGAGAGGAAGAGACGCTTTAATGTTGCTGATGGTGTTAGTCTAGCCAGGCACTTGACATGGTACTTGTGGTTACTCTGATGAAAGATGTTACTCACATGCATACTCAGCGGTGTATGTTTATTGGACAGAGGTTAGTCCTCTGTTTGTGGAGCAAAGCTGGCATTACGGACGAACACTGTCAGTGACGATCAAAAATGGACATGCTGCAAATCTAGGGGGCAATAAATAGCTGTTGGTTTGCATTTAACTATTAAACTCATGGCTTTGTTTGGACCATTGGAGTAACCTGTAGCATAATATAACGCAATAACGGCAAAATTGTAACAGACTTAGAGCAATTTGGGAAGCTTTCGACATCTGATCATTAGACTAATGCATCAGCACTCCTTCAATAACCATGAGGGAAAAAGAAATAGAGTCATTCTAGCATGAGTTATGTAGAGCCCTCTCAGATGGGCTCAACATAACAGATGGGCTCTATGTAACTCATGCCAGTAAAAGGGAAATTGATATGAAGAAAAGAAAAAGCCAAAGATTTGTATGTTTAACATTGTCTTCTTGAACACTCATTTGATAAAGTGTGCTTTTGTCTGTACTCCATGTCCTGTCTCTCTTTTGCATTGCCTCTTGTCATCACAGCACACAGTGCAAAAATGACAAAAAATGCATGCAGTAGAAATGTTGCGAACCGTGTGGGGTTGTAAGTAATGTACTACTGGTAGTGAAGCATGTCTTTCACTGTTTGCGTGGCTGCTTTTGCTATTTGGCCGAGTTCTAAGATGGGGTAGTTCGTTTGGGCAATGAAGCATGCTTTTTCTGCTTGCTATGACTGAAAACAAAAAAATTGCCTTTATTGCTCTGAAGCTTACTCTCAAAACATTTTATAGGTTGCCGCAGTAGCAGTTTGCACAAGGCAGGTGTCTCAAAAATATGACCAGCGGTGCCTTATTGTGTGACCCCCTTGCCATAAAAGCTGCATCCAGTGTTCAAGAAGTGGGCAGCACGCAGCTTCTCGGTTTATTTACCATTCGTTTAATGTCTCTTTATCACTGCTGATGGCTTGAAACCGGCCAGTTGCTTACTGTGTTTAACTTATTCCGTGTCCTGTTGAAAGACTGAAGTGGCAGTTAAAAAATGGTATAATATCCTACCTTAGCACCATCCCAACTTGGGAGTCACCATTCTGCTTTTAGTACGTCAGAGGTGGCAGAACAATTTATGGGTTCACATGCAACACGAGGGGTGCCCTTCCCTTTTCGTTTAGGCTGCCATCAGTTGGAGATGGTTTGTTAGTGCACTCTGCCTTGTGAGGTAAGTTTCAGACGCTTGCCCCATGGGATCCAGTTCTTGATCGAAGGAAAGTGGTTTTTGAAAGTGGTTGAAATGGTTGGAGACGTCACTCCTGAGCATGTTAGATGCTAGAACCAAACTGCGGTTAGGGTTCAGTTTTATAGTGAGGGTAGTTAGTGTCGATTCATTAGATGAGGAATCAAGGGAGAAGACAAGACACTTAGACAGTGAATGCAGCATAAACGCTTACTTCCAATCAGTAATGCTGTTGTTTGTTTGACGTTTTGATAACAAACCGGTGCTGTGCTCTTTAACAAAAAATTTGGGCACAAATTGCTTGTGTGTGCATTTCTTTTATGCTTACAATGTGTAATGCATGTTTAAACCTTTTGTAGGAAAGAGTCACTTCTTTGCTTTTCGTGATGCTTATGGCATGGACCTCTCATTGCACTTGTGCTGGGCACAAATCCAAAGAGGGCAGGTGTCCAGAGGCCAGGGCACCCTCCAAAAATCCAGCTCACCTTCTCCATCCCTTCCCTTCTCCTGATGCAAAGAATTACTTGGGCCCCACCCGAAAAAATGTACCTGGCGATGTGCCTGAAATGTGCTATAGCTTGTCACAGCAGCAGAACAAGCTTTTTTTTTTTTGCATTGACCGTTTTCTCTGCACTGCAGCTTAGTAATCTTTTATTTAGGTCACTCTTACCTATAAGGCTTCTTTCTAAATAGATACTTTTTGAACGTTATTGTCAATATTGTTGCATTTAAAAGACTGTTGGATGACTGAGCACCACTGGGATTTGTGATAACAGGCTGCTGCTGCTGTTGCATGCTGACTCCTGTTCATGATTGGCCAGTCACACAACAGCCTTTCACTACTCATGAGACTTTTCATCTCACCTCAGGCATTCGTTTACAGCTTGCAAAATTTGCATGCAAAGGACACATCAGCGAAACTACTTCATTTTGTAGTCGAGAACTTTTGAACAAAACACATGCTATTAGATAGAACTAAGTTGTGCATTGGCTACCTGAAAGGGACACTGTGGTCACTTATATGTGAGCTTTGTTATTTGAAAAAGTCAGTTGTGTGGCTGCTTGTCCCTTGGTTGATGTTTGTACACACATTTATTACTCACACATTTATCACACATTTACTACTGAGAAAATTTGGTTTAAAAATGGAATTTTTTTTTTTTGCGGCCTCTCGATTCAATCTCAAAACTTCAGTAACAAAAACAACTCCCTTATCAGCGTTTGAAAGTGAAAAGTGGTATGGCCTATCCTTGGAGATTCACGGAAAAAAAAGAAAGAAAAAAGGATTGACGGGATTGAAGTTTTCCTGAGAAAATGGCCGATGGTGGCGGCACCTGTATTTGATTTTTTGGACTTTTGTAGCTTTTAAATGTAGCCTTTTTGACCTGAGGAGGTGGTAATCTATTGCTACAGGCCCATATCAGTTTGTCCCCAATGTCCATTTATTGACATACTGCACTGTAGCATCTGATTGCCGCTGCTAGAAAAAAAAAAATAAACGATCTTACGATCTTCACTTATTCTTCAGTTTTATGTTTGGTGGAAACACACTGCACTTGTGTTTGGACATATTTGTGCCTTTATTGGACTGCTGCAACCTGTTTCTTCATTTCTTGGCCCCACCCCCATTTGCAGTGGAAGCAGAGACTCAGGTACTACTGAACCTGAGCCGAGCACAGGCACTGGACGCATTCATCGCCTTCCGGTCAGGCATCAGAGAGATCCATCTCCCCTTTGCAGGTAATGTCTCACAAATCAGTCGGAGCTTCTGAAAATTGTGTTTTCGAGGAAGAATAGACTTATGTTGGGCGGTTATATATTGAAGTTCATTAAGCCCACTGTAGCTGCTCAGCAGCTTTGACATTCGGCTGCTGATCACAGGGTTGTGGGTTCGATCCCGGCAGCAGTGGCCATGTTTTGATGGAAGTGAATTTCAAAAATGCTTTGTGTGGTGCACGATGTCAGTTAACATCCCAGGTGGTCTATATTGATCTGGAGCCCACCACACTGGATTCCGAGATAGAAAGTGAGTAGCTTCAGGACATTAAATGCCACAATTTACTATTTGAACTTCATTTTGTAGGTAATATCCTACAAATTAGGAACTTCTGAAAAATGTCTCTACTAGAAAGTATAGACTTGATCTGTTGGGCGGTTGTATTGAAATTCATCAATCTCTTTGTTGCGCTGCGTAGTTTTGTAATGTTTCTCTGCAAGAGCTTCATGATTGAAACTTGCTTTTTTACACTTTCCACGGGAATAGAAATGGTAGTTTCATTTTTTTTATTTTGTAGCATATACTAAGAGGCCTTAATGTGCAGTTGAAGGTTGGGACGCATCCTCTCACTGTACATCACAGCTCAATGTTGACTGGTCTGCAGTCAATAAACAGTCCGTGAAAGGATGCGGAAAAGACGAGGACGACAATGTGGTACCAAACGGCACAAGTACTGACTGTCAACAACGTTGATTGGAAAGCGCGTAAGGTATATATACATGAGCAGTCTAAGAAAAGCTAACAAAAGATGCTCTTTCATAGCTGCTGGCAATGTGTGCGAAAATACAAAAAACTAGAATCAAGATCATGAACAGTTTAGAAGCATGAGCTCTTAATGTGAGTGCAATGGGCATGATGCTAACACAAGGATGTTGTAAATTTGAACCGCTTCACACAGAGTAGAACCTTGTAGCTACGTTTTAAAGAAAATGCATGGAAGCACATATCCAGGAGAATGTAGGAGCCAAATTGCCTATTTTTGAGAAAAATTTGCCTTCAAATGTGGTACTCTTCATAAAAATACCGATCAGCATTTCCTTGCACATGGTCCGAACAGCTCCTTTTCTAGTGCTCGCAGAATTCATTGCGCATTCATGTTTTTCCCAGCAGAGAAGAAAATTTGCAACATATCCGGATAATTGACAGCAATGATGAAAACAGCTGTGGTCTGTTTCATGTTGTTTCTGAATGTTTCTCCCTCTAGCACCGATTCGCCGCGGGGAAGCCACCATGGTGGCTGACGCAGTTTTTTCACATTCTTCATGCTGCATTCCCCAGACCCCCCAGACCCAGCCCACTCTTAGAGTCCTGGACATGATATTATGGAGCATGCTTCGGCAATCGAATTCTTGTCGTGCTTTACCTGACCAAAGTTAGGAAGTACTTTTATATGCATTAGCACATGCCACCGGTGCATTCATGCGTGAATCCAAGAAACCATCATATTGTCACGAAGACGACGACGCTGGCAGTGGCGTGGGACGGAGCAGTCGCGCTAGGCCAGCCGCCATTAAAAATCATCTCACTGCCATCGTACATCTCGCCTCATTCTACGGCGGGTCTCCACGTAACATTTGGTGTGAGGTGCGGAGTATCATCCCCCATCCTGGTTTCAGAGCTTCGGTGTCCTGCGTCAACCATGGTTGTCGGCCATGAGTTCCTGATCCGCGCTGCCCGGCTGTGCCTCAGCTTGCCAAGCTCAAACCGACCTCGCCGCTCACCCCAGCCCCGTCCCCCGCCTTGATCACAAGATACGACGACATGACGACAACGCTGCGACCCGACCCCATGACCCGACCGGCCTGAGACGCTGTCCACACGTGAAGACACAGCCCCCCTGCCGCTGCCGTTCGGTGTGTCTAAGGGCTTCGGCCGTCAGCTCCTGGCGACATGCGGCCCGTAAGCTTCGTGGACCAGGATTCATTCGCCCATCTCTTTCATCGTGGCGGCCAGCACTTCACCACCATACAATTTCTATTGTACCGTCCTGTGAACCTATCACCATCGAGCGCATCTCTTCGTCGATGTCTTCTTCGATTCACGATCGGGACGATCACTCGGCAGCCCCAGGTAGTGTCACGAAGACGACGACGCTGGCAGTGGCGCGGGACGGAGCGCTCACGCTAGGCCATCCGCCATTAAAAATCATCTCACTGCCATCGTACATCTCGCCTCATTCTTCGGCGGGTCGCCACTTAACAATATCTTCTTTATAGAATGCAAGTGAAAATCTCAGATGCCGAAACGCCCTGTGTAATATTTTGGCCACATCTGTATATAAGTGCATCGTATCAGTTCTCAGATGTTTTGCCCCCTTACGCTTAGTCAATGCGAAGAAGCCACTGCATTTCTCTTCTTCGTGTCATGCCCCTGTGGAATGGCCTTTCGTGTGTCAGCGCATTGTTCTTTATGCTTCACCTTTTGGTACCTATGAAGAGCAGATAAACCTCTAATACAGGTGACTGCTGCTGCTGCATTCGAGGTCTTCATGTTGCATGCCCCCTTGTTCATTCTACTCATATGTTTACACATGTCTCTGTACTATTAAAGGACCAGAATTTGCAGAAATTTTTAGCATAGTTACCAGGAAATTGTGTTATCTACGAACATATTAGATGGAAGAAATATCGTCTAGCTCTAATGGACATAATTTTTATTGCACGTGATTTTGAGCGTATGAACAGGGATATCATTGGAACCAGGAACGTCAACGAAGTTCTGCTCCATCTCATGCACTAGCTTTTACATGTGTCTCTAAATGATTTTTCAGTGTTTAAATTCCGATATGCATGATGTGAATGCTGGTGCACCATAGCTTACTGCTTTGTCTGTGTATTTTCTGGTGCTTTTTCAGCGACCATGAGCTGCCTGCAAGTTCACAAATCATTTCAGCAATGAACAGAAGTGTCTTCATGTTTCTCTTGTGTTTTAAATGCGAACAATTTGCTGTCAGCGGAACTCCAACACCTTCATTCTGCGTGCAGGTGCGCACGCTGGTTGGTGGGACCACAAGCCAGCCAACTTGGAAGCGATGATGATGCTTGCCAAAGATGTGGCGTGGTCGGTGAAGCCGCATTTTATCTACGGACAGGCACGCCACCTGCTGCCCACATTGCTGAATGGGACAGCCTTAGACTTCATGGCCGGTGTCCGCAAGGTGGGAACATCAATTCTGTTTCATCGAATGCCTGCAGGACACCCCTGCTTTTTTTTTGAGGCCGAAGTTTTCTGTCTTCACAGACTCAGGGGAACCCGTAGCATATTTCGAGAGCTGCTAGGGAACCCCTTGTTCCTTGACTTCTTTCTAGGGGTGCGCGGGTATTCTACAATTTCTAATTTTGGTTGAATAGTAAACTATTCTTTATTCGTTTCGATTCAGATGTTCGGTATTCGAAGTCTCCAAGTGTTCCTCCTGAACGAATAATGTTTCTGGAATGCTTGTTTTGTGTGGTATTGGTTCAGTGTGTCTCCGCCGGGGCAGCATCACAGTGCCCCTGCTGGCAAAGCGGAACTCCATGGACACTTCCTAGGCATGCATGTTGCGTGCCTGTGTGCCTGCACCAGCACCTGCCATCTGTCTGTAGCTACATTACCTGCAGTGCATACGTGCCAGAGCCGTTGCGATGGCATGCATTGATTGGAGGATGCGCAGTTCCCTTGACTTCCACGGGACGAACCTGCTGCAAGGGCATGTTGCCACAAGGAAACGTGCCGATAGCATGGATATTGTCTGTTTTAATTTTTTGCACAGCATAACATTTTGTTCTTTCTGGTGCGAACACTGAATGCACAAGGCTAGTTAGCTGCACTGAGGCACCACATGTTTGCAGTTCCAGGTGGAGTCTGCCGTGTGGGATGATGCGTGCGCGGTCGTATCGAGTGTCGTAATAGGCAGTTATCATTTTTGAGCTTCCAATGTAACCTACCATGTGGGCAAAATTATGTACACATAAAGAATTTCTTTCGGCTGGCATTTTTTTTTTTTCCGTATAAATGGCTTCCAAGTTAGAGATGCGGCCCTTACATGGGGGCGACCTGTACATTAGTACCGTAAAAACCCGCGGATAATATGAACCCGAATATGATATGAGGTGAAGTTTTAGAGACGCGAAATGGAAAAAGAAAAGTTTTACCCACGTATAATACAATTGACAAAAGCTCAGAGAAAACATTTATTCAAATCGCATCCCACACTTCACTTCAATCACTTTAATCTTCAGCAGCGCTTTCTTCGGACATTTCTTTGTCCGACAAATCATCCCAAATGTACTCATCTTCCGTGCGATCAAGGGCATTTGAGATTCCACACTTCTCAAAAGAACGACGCACAAGATCTTCTGGGATGGCCGCCCATGCGTCCACGATCCATTTGCACAGCGTGGCTGGCGAAGCCCGCTTCACCTGCCCGGCTGGCGTCTCTGCAAGCTCATCTGAGCACATCCACTCTGTGTAGCACCGCTTGACTGTGTCCTTGAAGGGTTTGTTTACACAAGCATCAAGGGGCTGTAGTTGTGGCATCATCCCACCCGGAGTCATAACGAGTTCAGTGCCGCAGTTGCGTAGCAGCCTCTTCACCGAGCCGCCCAAATGGCAACGAAATACATCCAGCACAAGGATGGACGGCAAAGACTACAGTGCACCAGATCGCCTACACCACACGGACTTTACCCAGTCCAAGACTAGATCCTCATTCATCCACGCTTTCTCATGACATCTCACGATGACATTTTTCGGCAGCTTCAACATTTTCGACATTTTTCGACCTCTCGATCACTGAGGAACGTTCATTCAGCTTCATTAAATGGAGGCCTTGTGTGTCTAATGGTAAATAAGTAAATAAATTAAAAGAATAAAGTAAAAATAAAATAAAACAAATAACAGTGTCCGTTTCTGCAAAGTGATATGCAAAGAGCACCCGAGGCTGCTAATGTGACCCATTAATGCTATCGTGTCATGCCCTTAGGGCGGAGCTTATGTACCCCCAAATCTTGTAACTTCTTAGTCTGTGTCTGTAATAACTATGCAGCTCTTAACAAGTGCTTCTGTTGTCTCAGTCCTTGGGTTTTCAAGGCACGAGATTGGCACTTAGCACTGCTGCATCAGGGTTTGTAGGTTGTTTTTTTCTTTTTCTCACTTTGATTGCAAAGTGGTGTTTTATGCTTCCTTGTTTTTGCCTCTGTGTGATAAACTCTGTTTGCCATGATTCCCCGCCTTCCAGGTTCCGTTCTCCCTTTCGATCGGCTTGTGGGACGGGCGCACCGGCAGCAGAAGTTTTGACTGTTTCCAGCAGCTCAACCCTGACAGCAAAATGCTCAAGGTGAGGGGCATCTAGTATTTCAGAAAGCTGTTTCTTGCAGAGCTGTGTTTTAGCGCAGCATTGTTAAGGCTTCCATCTTGAAAAAAAATGTCTAGTTGATTTTAGGTAATTGGGCCAAATGCGGATGTGTGCGCTGCATGATGTATTTCGGTACTCCGCTGCTTTGCTAGAATTAAGGTGGTTGTTGGCGTGTGTGTTCTTTCATGCAAAAATGAATGGAGGACATGGCAACACCTGCCATAGCCACTGCGCCACTGCTTACGTGCCCATCGGCTACACTGTGACAAGGAAGCCACCCGGTGGGCAGGCGAGCAGTGGCACAAGGCAGGTGCCATGGCAGGTGCTGGCATCGGTGGGACTTGGGTTGCGTGGGTTGGGCTGAGACCCAGGTTGCTCTTCCTGAGCAGCGTCTCACAATTAAATGGGCTGCTGCCTGACACAGTGGGCAGGTTTCCCACCACCGGGTGGGCATGCGAGCAGCCTGCCACAAAGCCAGCTTCAGACAGACAGGCAAACAAACAAGCACAGTAAGACGAAAAGTGTCGGTCAGAGTGGGCGATGCGTGAACGAGCGTTTCCGAGAACATGCCAACAATGTGAAACAAATGCGGGAAACTTTGGCAATTCGCTGCTGTGACTGAATATGAGGGTGGCGGCCATTGTGCTCCGGACTTCCCACAATCTGTAATTATCGTCCGGCATCCTTCGCAAATCACAAGGGAGATATTGGAGGCGCTAGAGATTGATAGGACGGGCAGTGGTTGCGTAAGGACGCCATCAATCGGCCTTTCAAAAAAGGAGATGATGTATCTGAGCGGGTATTGAGTGACATGACTTTTTGTATGCTGCTGTCATTGTTAGCTTTTGTCTTTGCCCCCTTTCATATGCCTATACATCTTTCGATGTTTCTAATAAACGTCAGTTAGAAGTTAGCGCTTGTCCTTCGTCTTTCTTTGCATCCGTGTGTTTTTTTGCGCTTTTCGTCTTACAATGCATTATACCAACTAGCCCGTACCCACACCTTACTAAATAAGCACACAATGTCCAAATGCATGGAATGGCCACTTTAAGTGCTAGCACACTAAAAATATGGCGGCAGCGTCACAGGTGTTGTGAGCTTAAAATGGGTTGGGTAGGGTGGCCCACATGGCCATCCTGCCCCTAGGTGGCAAGTGGACCATCTAGGTCACGTGACCTTGTGACGTCAAAACCTGCCCCCTGGATTGTGAGCAAACTGATCACCTTGGCAGGTGGCAGTTAAATTAATGATTGGTCACAAGAGGTTGCTTGGGAAGAACAACCTAGGACGCACAAGCCCCGCCGGTGGCAGCACCAGCCATCGCAGGGCAGTGGCGCATCGTTTAACTGCTGCACCAGGAGTCGTATGAGGACCGCCAGCGATCTGCGAATGTTAAGTAGATAATGATCGATTCTGTGTATGTGGGCATTGACCTATTAACATTATCGCGTCATACATTTAAGGTGGAGCGTAAGTATCTCCTCTAGTTTTTGTGCCCTCCATCATGGCAACAGTCTGTGCACCATGCAAAAATAAACAGCACAAGTCATCATGAATGAACCTAAGTGGGCGTGTAAGAATTAGGGTTTTCGATTTACAGCAGAAGCACTTTTGGGGCAGGATTAGGCCTCTTGGCACTATTGGGCGTTTTCAAGACCAATTATAGTGTACTACCCACAAGGTTATTGCATTAGATGTAGAAAGAATGAATCCACTCAAGTTTTGAAACAGCTCCAAAAGTTGCAAATGGATCGCCTCATACGCGTGGAATACAATTTTTATCGGCTTGATACTGATGCACATGTAATGATAATAATAATTGAGCAACGCTAAATTGTCAAAATAAAACTACCAATAGCAAGGATTAAAATACAAAGCATGAAATCAACTCTGGATCCAGCATTTTTCTATTTCAGAAATATATTTGAAATTACCGAATACAATAGAATCTCAATGAATGGAAATTCGTTCAACGGAATTGCCGCTTGAATGGAACATGAACCTCAAAGTTAGTTGATTGGGTATTAAGGGAGAGTGAAAAGAACCTCGTTTTCCGGATTTATTATCTTCCCACCACCAAGTAAGCAGAACTAAACCTTAAATCAAACCGGCAAATAGTAGGGCAAGCTCACCACCATCGCGATGCTCATCACTGTTGTCTTTGGCTTTCTCGCACATCGCATCTGCATATAGCCGTGTTCAGGTAGGCCTTTGCCTTTGTTGAGTGTTGTGTATGATGTTTGTGGTTCAATCAGCAAAGTCACTAGGATTTGCAATTCTGCTGGCAGCACACAAACACTTGTACACTACGTTTGTGCCAAATAGGAAGATAGAAATGACTCTTCACGAAAATGATGCTCGTAACATACCGTATTTACGCGTGTATAACCCGCCCCTGCGTATAACCTGCACCCCTAACTTCGAACTCCACGAAAAAAGAAAATAAACCCCGTATAACCCGCATGTTTACCTGAAAAAGAAAATATGAGCACTAGAAAGATACAATTGCATACTCAGTGATCATTTCATTTTCAGAACATTTATTCAAACGACCACCACCACGTCACTGGTTATCCGATTCTCAATCGTCGTCGCTCTCACTGTGGCCATCCAAGACTTCATTGCCACTCTCAAAGACCTAGTCTTTCTTGGAGCCATCAAAGCTGTTACTCATGGCACATTTTTAAAAGCTTTTAAGCACCAAGTCGGCCGGTATCGCTTTTCACACATTCATCCACGATCCACTGGCACAGCAATGGAATATCGGACCTTCGCACGCGTCCCATCGGTGTGAGGGCGGAAAGGCCGTCAACCATCCACGGGGCATACAGCCGCTTCACATGTGCCTTGAACGGCTTGTTCAGGCACACGTCGGTGGCCTTTAGCATGGATGCCATTCGCCAGGCATTATAATGAGGTCGGTGCCGGTCTCGGCGAGGCGAGCCTTCACCGCATCAGTGCAGTGGCCTCGGAAGGAATCCAATATGAGCATCGACCAGCGTGCCAGGAAGGCACCTGGTCTTCGTTCCCAGATTACTCGAAGCCAATCACCAACTAGGACACTGCTCATCCAGGAATTTTCTTCCGCACGCAAAACGATTCCTGGGGCAGTGGTGTGCTAGGTAGTGTCTTGCGTTTGAAAATCACATACGTGTGCAGTTTCATGCCGTCAGCCAAAGCACATAACATGACTGTGCAGCGCAGCTTGGCATTTCCGCCGGTCAGCAAGCTGACTGATTTGGAACTCTTTTTTTCCATGGTCATGCCCATCAGCATCACAAAGTGCACAGGTGTCTGACCAGGATTTCCCACCTGAGACAGCAAATAGCTGTGCTCCTTCCGAAGTGCGATGACATATCGTTGAAAGTTCAACAATTTTTTCTCGTAGGCATCAGGAAGCCGCTGGCACATGGGTGTTCGCCGCCGCCTAGAAAATCCATGTCTTCGCATGAAGCGCTGAAGCCATCCACGGCTTGCACGAAACTCGTGTGGAATGTTCATTTCCCGGGCCAACTTCGGCGCTTCCATTTGCACCATCTCAAAAGTCGAAACAGCATGGCCATGGCTTCTCTGCTGCTCAGTGAACTTGGCAAGCTGTGTCTCGAGGTGGGGGTACATGGCAGTCTTTGGACCACGAAACACTCGCATGTCCCGGTTTGTTGTTTCAGGACTCTCTTTTTTTCTTCCTCCAGTCACGAATGCACGACTTGTCAACATCATGCTGTCTCGCAGCAGCTCTGTTGCCGATGTCTTCAGCAGTGGCTATAATCTTTAGCTTCTTTTTCGCTGTGAAACGCTGCTGGCGAGTCACACTCATGACACCAATACAAAGCAGGCAAACAGTGCAAACTGGGGTGTAGTACACAAAACAGCGCCTGACACTAGGCTCAACAACGCTGGCTGAAGAAAATACTATGGCCAATGGAGTGGGGAAGAATAAACAGACTATGAATGTGGATTTGGCTATGCCTTTCGTTGGCCCCTCATCGGCTTGACAAGAGGCGATACAATGGGGATGGCGGATTACAGGGAGGCTGCCGCGCATTGTCGGGAAGCCGACGCCCCCCGCCCCCAAAGAAAAAATTTTGCAGATAACCTGCACCCCCCACTTTTTAAACGCGTTTTTTTTTCAAATTTTGGTGCGGGTTATGCGCAAGTAAATACGGTAATACGCTGCCCCGAAGAGTAGCCTGACTAGGATACTTCATGACAAGGACAAACTGCTGGAGGCTTACAGAAAGTCATGTTTGTATCTGCAGTGAAAAATAATACTGAGTGGCTGATCATGAAGATTTGGAAAAATGCTGGATGCTCCGAGTATGTAGAGCCCGTAGTGAGAACATCCCCATCTACGGCTCACTCATTCCAGCAAAAGTACAATTTGTCGTTCAGCTCGCCGTTTAAGGTTTTCTCATGTAGCAAAGGGTAGCTGATGAGTTTGACGGAACAGAATGGCCTCGTGGTTTGTGACTTTTCAGTGGAGTTTGCCTTGCCACTGTGATGCCATGCAGAGACTGACGGGCACGACAGCTCCCTGGGCAGTATGGATCAAAGATGACGTTGATGAGACTAAGCGATTTTTCAAGTTGATTCCCTCCAAATCCCCATCCTTCAGTGGACAGCAGTGCACGATTAGGAAACTTTGAAAGGATGGGCTGACTTTTGTCATCAGCATGACTGGAAGCAACGAACTGGAATGACTACTAATTGGAAGCTCGAACGTCATTGCTGCTTCAAAGATATTGCAGCCTTGCCCATTTCATATCGCACGTGGATGACACTAGGCATTTTCTTCGAGTGGCTTCATTGGGAAGATGCACGCTTATTGCAAGAGAAGAGGAAAGTGGTGTTTCTTGCTCTGGAAATGGAATTATGCTGAGCCTCACCTACCTTGAATTCATGGCAGCCAACACCGTAGCACTGCTGCAGCCCATGGGTTAGGGTGGGACGAGAAATTCAAGGTGCACTTCTGCATGAACCTTGTGCAGAGAATGTTGTTGTGCATCAACTCAGGGCAATAAAAGGTGGATCGGTTGCGCACCATGTACTGTCGCGCTCAACATTAGCTGCAACAAGAGAGCTGTGGCTTGATGTCAGTTCTTAAAACATTTCCTCTGCAGCACAGCCGGTAATTTGTGCACTTACTCGTTGATGCAAAGAACAACATAAGCTCAATTTTTGTGCAGCTTGTGGGCTCCATGTAAGGATGCATTGTGTTGCTGTAAAGTGGAATCCTTGGCAGATTCACTCGGGGCACGTTGCAGGTCACACTGAGTGTGATAGTACCTTCTCGGTAATGATTTGAGGGAGGTGAGTGCAATCGCCATTGCAAACTGCTTCATGCGCACGGAGTTAGCCGCCACTGTAGAAAAACCATGCATACAGAATGTGCCTCCTGATGTGGTCCATGATGCTGCTGAGGAAGATCTGCTTGAGAGAGCTGTGCTGCAGTTTGAGTCCGATCCAACGAGCATGTTCATGTTGGCAGAGATGTAGTACTATGTCCAGGAAATACCGTGGAAAGCATTGTAGCTGAAATTTGCCATGAGGGAAGCGAAGAGGAGGAGGCAGGTGAGCCTGAAAATGAGACCATTGGCCATGACCCTGGTGTGACTGCTGCACTGGCAGAATCAGCAGTGCAAATGCTGAAGAACTTCTTTCAGCAAGATCGAGGTGGAGAACTGTGTCTGAGCAGTGTCTCAGGTATAGGTGACGCCATTAAAAAAGAAACGGCGGTGGGAGCTAAAGCAAACAAATACATGAAATCTTTATTCACTGCTGAACAAGTAGGTATTCATTTCCACATTATTTTACAGATGGAGAAAGTAGTTGTACAACTGACCATTTTTTTTCTTTCATTTTCAGTACTTTGTGGAAAAAACATTTATATTCAGTGCTTACTCTTTTGCTATGAAGTTTGGGATCATATCATTCTGCTCAACCTCTCTGTAAATGGAACTCCTGATAAATGGAGCATATTTTCCCATTCTCATGAGTTTCCATTTACAGAGAGAGTCCACTGTATTTGCTCAAGCCTGAACTTAGTATTATTCAGGTTAGAGGGTGTTATGTTTGCTGCACAGTCACTATTGCATGCCAACTGCGTCACAATTGCCCCAGTAGCTTTGTGATGGTTTTATGCAAGTTAATGCTGTATATTTTAAAGCACTGCTAAATTTCTAGTTGTCACCACAGTGGGCCTGCATCCGATGTTACAGTGTGCTGTAGAAGCTCCACAGGGTTACAGCTTACCCTGTAATGAGTTTGTGCTGAGGTGTTTTCAGCCATGGTTTCCTATGGCGTGCGTAAAATAATTTTTGCTCCTCACGAAAATGAGACACCATTATAGTTAATGGCATAATTGCAATTAGCACAGACATGGATTGGAAGAAGGCCGTTCCAGTAAAATTTGTCGAGGGCAAAACATTTGAAGATGACTTTGAGACCAGTGTTCCCCACCTCATTCTCCTAACAATGGCTGTTCTCTGCTGCAAGGTTTGCTCAGGAACATAATTAGCCCCCTGTTGTCGCTTGACCTGAACCTGAAGTGGTATATTTTGGGTTGTAAAACTTAGCTGGAATGCCCTTATTGTAGGCTTTGTGAATATTTGGTCAAATAATAAAGTATTCTATAACCCATTCGATATGAATGAAATCTTGAAGTATTCGTCTCAAGCGAATAGCATTACTAGAATGCTTGCTTCACGTGGTTTTGATTCAGCATGCCCTTTCGGTATGGCACTGCGGCGCATTTGGAGCCAAAGCCTCGACTCTATGAACTCTTACAAGGGATGCATGCCGTGTGCCTGCGGGCCTACACATATGCTAGAGCTGTTCAGCACATGTGCGTGGCAGCAGACGCGAGCAGGCGGGAGCACAGCTCCCAGTTCTGTACCTGCCACGAGTTTACTCCCGTGCTACCCACAGTGTGCACACTCCGGATCTGACGCACTACACTATATGGAGGATGGATGCCTCCCTTGACTTCTGCATAGTGAGTCTTAGCTGACTGCAGCTGACTTAGCTGCTCTTTCCTGCTTGAAGTAAGACACATGGAGATGGGTGTCCCTTTTTCACGCCTGATGAGGGCTGGTGCTGGGCACGCATGCATGTGGTGTGCACATCTAGCAAGTGTTCATGGAGTCACCACTTAACAACAACAGCTGCACAATGAAGCAGTCATACTTAATACTAGCAGTCGAAGCTCCCGCACCCACAAAAATGTTAGCTTCGCATGTAAGTCGACTCTGCAATTTCCAGTGGCCATTTTTGCGAAAGGTTGGCATAGCTTCAATAACTGACTAAGCTTCAATGCACCCTTTCTTATTTTTCATGCTGTGGCTTTGTGTTTTAGGCAAATACTTCAATACTTAATACAATAGGAAAATCCATATTGTGCTTTTGAATTAAAACTGAAGTACTATATAGCTTAGCACTGAAACAGCCGGCACAAAGACAAGGCACACAAGTGCTGAAAGGTTGAACGACGCTAGCTGCTCAACCTTTTTTTTTTTTGTGTCAAAAGTTTCTGATATTATTCGAAGTAAATTACTATTTGGTTCAAACCAAAAAGCACTATTCGCACAGGCCTAACCTATTGTTGCTTAACCTGCATGTTAACTGACATAGTTCAGGTTGTAAGACTTAACCCAATTGCACTTGCACATTTTGCCCGTCGGGCTGCAGCGGTTCAAGGAGGAGCTTTGGTTCAATGTGTTGGTATGGGATTAGCAGCTGAACCCCATAAAGAGGCATAGCTGTAACAGACAGTTGGGAACAAGAGATTACACATTAGTTGGCCACCCTATGATTCCCATTAAGAGGAGCTCTGTCTTATGGAGACATTGGACATAGAACTCATTCGGTAGTAATGGACAAGTTATATAAAATGGAGAGCGACTGCAAAACTACACCACTGTTGCTAGGTCTAGCACAGCGTTGACATGGTAACCACACGGTATTTTGATGTCCAAGTGAACAGGTGCACTTAGTGCAGGAAGTAAATTGGTTTCGAGGGTAGCAAAGACGCAGTGACTGTCTCACTTCTATGTGAATACCTATACCATGCCATGGGGGAAGAGATGGAAGAGGGAGTGAAAGAAGAAATAAATAGTTGGGATTGAACCTGACGCAGTCAGCCACTCTTGTGTTTCACCCCACATCTTTGAGCAGCAGGTTCTAGGAACACCCTCTTCGAAGCCAGCCGGTAGCAGCATCAGCAGGCTAATCGAGCCAGTAGCAGCCACAGTGGAATGCGCAATGCTTCATCCTTCTCACCGAGGATGCCTTTTCCTCTCAAATTTTCTCTTTTGGGGGTGCTGGGCAAGGGAGGAAAGGGTAGTGCTCCGAAATGAAAGCACTAAAATATGCGAAGCGTCCTGCAGGGGAAGGCAAGGGGCATGCTTGAAATGCAGATGCTTAGACGCACTGTCCTGGCTGATGCCATGACCGCTGCTAATCCATGGTGAAAGCCTGTGTCAGGATGTCGGTTACTACGACATCCATCCCCATCTTTCACACATAGCTGTTTAGTATGTAAGATGTGCAGTATGGCAGGGCGAGCGCACTTGTTACGGGCCCTAACTTCTGGCATGGGTGACGTCTCTAAAAAAGTTTTTTCACCTTAAAAAGAAAAAAAAAATGCGGGTTAAGTCAAGTGAAATTTTTGCCCTGTCTTTCTCTGCAGCAAACTCTGGAAGAGCTGCACCCACTGTACCAGGCTCTCTTCCTGCACCTGATCAACTGGAAGGAGCAGCAGTCACGCTACGCCTTCAGCATTGAGGTGCGTGTCCGCTGTGAAACACTTGATCAAACTTGCCCAGGTGGTCTCTGCCTCCTCCCTGCACAGTGCGAGAAGAGTTTCGATTGGTGGACGCATAAAAAAAGTCCATTAGGCTCTGGTTTTGGTGACCGAAAGAGGTCAGATGCATAGCTGATAAAAATGTTAGGGGCAGCTGCAAATGGTGCAGCGTATGACTAAGTGGAGATTGTTGGGACAGGCCTTTGCCCTGCAGGGAGCATGATCTGGCTGGTGGGGTCCGGGGCGAAAAAAACTATTGGGTCAAATTGGGGTTTTCAATTGGAAACATCTGGATTGTCCTATTGGTTGTAATTGTGTATATAGAACCATGAAAGTTCCAGTTGGGATGTTCCAGTTGGATGCAGTTGGAATGTCCAGTTGGTTTCATTTGTGTATTTTGAACTAGTTGAAACCAGTTGGAATGTCCCAACTGGAGCTTTCATGGTCACAAATATGCAATCAGAACCAATTGGTTCCAGTTGGAATAGTTTGAAAACCCTAAATGTACCCATTGGGTTTTTTTCACCTGGAGTGGTCAGGAAGCGTGCATGTATTTTAAAGAAGGGACAGAAAATGCAAATTTAAAATTGTGGGAGCTAGATGCGGCCCCATATTTATTGCCGATGGCTTGAATTCATATGTGCGGCGACAGCCAGCGAGT
The DNA here is from genome assembly GCF_052857255.1 of Amblyomma americanum. NCBI lineage: Eukaryota > Metazoa > Arthropoda > Arachnida > Ixodida > Ixodidae > Amblyomma > Amblyomma americanum. The sequence continues at coordinate 144,392,846 of NC_135501.1, read as the reverse complement.
AACACGTCTGCTCTGCCACTCGTACAGTATCAATATCAATACAATGTCTATAGCCCGATCCTACCCATGTGTTCCACTGTGCCGCTACTCGTGCAGAGAAAGTTGGAAGTTGTAGTTCTTAGCTGACGCTGAACAACACCTGGGAAGGGAAATGCGCATCAGATACGGTCAGTTCAGTAAGGGCCCGCGATGGTAGATTTTCTTAATATTGTCACCGACAAACGTAGCTGGAAGGTGGAAGCACAGCCGTTTTCTGGGGCGAGGCTTGCCGAACCGCCGCACTACTTCGAGACAAAAGAACACGTTTGGCCACGCGCTGGGAGACAGGTTCGGCCACCAGGTGGCGCTGGCAGAATGTCAGCAGTGTGGCATTGCCCCCCTCTTTTTCAAGAGGCATCGACTCGATGCCGCATGCGAGGGGGAAGAAACATACGTAAGGCGGAAGGTAGTGGCGCGAGTGTCTTCGTGGAAAGGGGCTAACGGGAGTAATACGGCTTCATTCGCGCCACGTGGACTACTTCGGACGTCGGTTGTCGAGACGACCGGACAGTTCCTTGAGAGAGCACGTCGTAGGCCACCGCGCTGAGGCGGCGTAACACCTGGCATGGACCAAAGTGACGGCGAAGAAGCTTCTCAGAGCGCCCTCGCAAACGCATCGGACTCCATACCCAGACTTGGTCACCGGGTGTGTAAATCACCTCCCTGCGGCGGAGGTTGTAGCGCTCGGCGTTCCGTTCTTGTTGGCACCGGATTCGCTGTCGAGCAACTTGGCGAGCGGCTTCGGCGTCACGAACAAATTGGTCACCGTCTACGACAGAAGAGGGAGTAGGATCCGGAAGAAGCATGGCGTCCAGCATGGTCAAGGCTTCGGGACCGTGCACCAAATGGAACGGAGTGAAGCACGTCGTTTCATGGAGCGCAGTGTTGTATGCGAACGTGATGTAAGGCAGTATCCGGTCCCAGTTCGCATGGTCATCGTTGACACACATAGAAAACATATCGGCAATTGCCTCGTTAAGCCGCTCAGTTGGACCGTTTTTTTGTTGATGGTAAGCTGTAGTCTTGCGATGGCTCGTGCCACTGAGTCGAAGTACCTTGCTCATAAATGCCGACGTAAACGCGGTTCCCCTGTCATTTAATCCGACTGTTGGGGCTCCGTGACGAAGCACAATGTGGTGAATGAAAAAATGTGCAACTTTGGCGGCAGTGCCACGGGGAAGGGCCTTGGTCTCACAATAGCGGCTAAGATAGTCCGTGGCAACAGCAATATACCGGTTACCCATGGAAGACGCCGGAAATGGGCCGAGTATGTCCATGCCGACCTGTTGAAATGTGAGGCGCGGGGGATCGATAGGCTACAGGAGCCCAGCTGGTTTAGTTGGCGACGTCTTCTGGCGCTGACACTCGTGACAGGTTCGCACGTTGCGGGGGACAACCATAGCAAGCCTGGGCCAGTAGTACTTGTGGCGTATGCGCGCTAACGTGCGGGAAAACCCGAGGTGGCCCGAGGGAAGGTCGTCGTGGCACGCACGCAGAACTTCGTCACGAAGCATTGTAGGCACTACAAGCTGATAGACAGTGTTCATTGGGCCATAGTTCTTTCTCTAGAGGTCACCATCGCGTAAGCAAAACGATGACAGTCCACGCTTGAAGAGTCGAGGTGGTGATGGAGCGGTTTCCTCGAGGTACTCGATGAGGGGCAGCAGTTCGGAGTCGTCTCTTTGTTGGCGGGCAAGGGTGGATGTGGTGACAGCACCGAGAAAAGCGGAATCGTCGTCGGACTCTTCCGTGGGGCTGGGAATAGGAGAGCGGGAGAGACAGTCAGCATCACTGTGTTTCTGGCAAGACTTGTGCACGATGGCGACATCAAATTCTTGTAACCGAAGGCTCCATCGAGCAAGCCACCCTGAGGGATCTTTCAGGTTTGCCAGTCAACACAGTGAATGATGGTCGCTCACGACCCGAAACGGGTGGCCATACAAGTACGGTCAAAATTTCGTAACTGCCCACAGCATAGCCAGACATTCCTTTTCCGTGGTGGAATAATTGACTTCGGAACGCGATAAAGTGTGACTGGCGTAGGCAATCACGCGTTCTAGACCATCCTGCCGCTGAACAAGGACCGCACCAAGACCAACATTACTGGCATCGGTGCGCAGTTCTGTGTCGGCCTCTTCGTCGAAGTGGCCAAGCACAGGCACACATTGGAGACAGGACTTCAGTTCCGTGAAGGCTCTATCCTGGTCCTCGCCCCAGAAGAAGGATGCAGCATCTTTCTTCAGGCGGGTCATGTCCTCATTAAACATGGCCACGCTCTCGTTGGACTGTTGTGACCTGGAGCGAAGGGCGATTTCAGCATTTTCCTTTCGTTAGTTCAAGCTGAATGTGGCAAGCAGCTCACAGCGAAAAGCTGCCCAGTTGGAAAAGGATGCCTCGTGGTTCTCGAACCACGTTTTCGCCGTGTCTTGCAGTGCGAAATAAACATTCATCAGCTTCCGCTCGTCCCATTCGTTGAATGCAGCAATCCAGTCAAAACTGGCCAACGAACCAATCTTCAACATCCTTGAACTGGTCGCCATGGAAGGATGGTGGCGACCAAGGTGCGAGGAGGACGAACGGGGGGGGACTGCCGGAGTACTGACCTGTCTGGCTGCCAGTGGTGGAAGTCATAGCTCGCACAGGTCTTTTCAGCGGCTCAAACTCAGGTTGCAGGCCTCGTAGGCAACGGCTGGCTTTGTGGACAGGTGTGGCATCCGCGCGTCAGGGAGAATCGTCAAGGATTTCGACGGAGCACGTATATGGGATGGTACCCAGCATGGCTCCACCAAATGTCACCGACAAACGTAGCTGGAAGCGGGAAGAACAGCCGTTTTCCGAGGTGAGGCTTGTCGAACCGCCGCGCTCATTCGAGACAAAAGAAGGCGTTCGGCCATGCGCTGGGAGACAGGTTCGGCCGCCAGGTGGCGCCGGCAGAATGTCAGCAGTGTGGCAATACAGTAAAAGCTCGTTAATTCGGCACTGACGGGACCGCGAAAAATTGTCGAATTAACCGAATGTCGAAATATCGAATGAATCACAAAAACATGAAATTTGCCCCAGCATGACATACCTTTATTTGGCAAAGAAGTTTGTTATCGTCGTCTGCCTTTTCGTGCGAATTAGAGCGGCTACAATAGCTCTAACAGCTGCCAGATGCTCCGCGGCACGCGAACCATCCGGAATTTGTTCACAGAAGTCTTCTGGTACGGACAAGGCTTCTGCGGCTTCTTTCACCGTGCGCTTCGGCGTTTGGGGCAGGTGCTCACGCCTCCATAATGCTGTTTTCATTCTTCACGTAAGTGGCCAAGGTGGTTCTTTTAACATCATACTTGACCATCACGTCAGAGCGTGAAACACCATCCTTCAGCACCTTCAATATTTCCACTTTCGTGGCTAGGTCCTTCGCCTGGTTGTACTTCGGCCGCTTTGCCGGTGTCGCCATCGGAGCAGGACGCGATGGCGAGGCGCGCAGGCACGGCGCGCTACGCACTCGAAAACAGCACAGTAAACACGCTGGCAAAGCACGCAATATCCAGAAAAGGCGTGTTAGGGTTCAATAACCGCGATCGTAGCAGCAAGAAACACGGGGCAACGACGACACACGCCAAAACGAGACTTGCTGAAGATAGGGTTAACACGACGACTGAGCACGACTGCAAGAGGCAACGAAGCACAAAGAAAGACACCGGGCGCTTCGGCCACTGCTAACCTTGCTTCCCTCGCCCTCTCTCGCACTGCTGATGACGATGACCGTACGGATGGCCTACGCTACATTCTTTTTTTCCAACTTTACAGTAGCGCCGCTCTTGGCGGGCCGTGGAACTAGGTCGAATTAACCGATGGGCGGTAAAATTTGTCCGAATTAACGAGAGTTTTGCCCCATAGACTCCTATATATAATTGTAGGGACCATGCGTGCAGGTCGAATTATCCGATTGTCCGAATTAACAAGGGTCGAATTAACGAGCTTTCACTGTATAAAGCCCTTCATGATAAAGTTTTCATATGCATGTAAGGAAATTTTGTGTGAGAGCTTGTTCACTTATTGTACACACCAGTGGTGGAACTGCTGCGCCAATTGCGCCAAACTGCGCCAAATCAGAAATCCTGCTACATGCTGCTACAAAATCGATTTTTCGCCTACTTTTGCGCCACGTCTGCGCCAAAACGCCGCTGAATAACTCTGCCGAGAGCAAAACCGAAATTCACTGTCGCGGAACCCGACATCTGCCGGCAACACTGTTCAAAACCTGTGCTGATTGGAAGAAAATGGCGCGAAGAAAGTGTCCGTCTTCATCCATGCTGGTCACCGCTGCCTGAGGTCATCGCAGCTCACGAGGTCTCCACCCTATTGGGTGAGTTTAGTCTTTGTGTCTCAGAAGATATTAGCCAGACAATCCGAACGACTTGATGACTTCTGGCAAAAATTTTTCGAACTCAAGCAAGAGGATGGGGCTCGAAAATATCCCTTGTTGGCGGCACTCATAAAAGCACTTCTGTGTCTCTCGCACAGCAATGCTCATTTGGTGAAGGGCTTCAGTGAAAATCGGCAAGTGCTGAGCGAGCGATCGTCCTTTTCAATACAAATTGTAAATGGGCTTAGGTCTGTAATGGCATATTCCCAGCGTTTCGGCCGAAATCCAGCTGCCATTCCTATGGCACAATGATTAATCAGAGCGCTGAAAGTATCGCGGAAGTGAAGGCTGCAGTGGTTGGAGGCAGATGCAGCAGAAGAGACACGTGCAACACGAGCAAAAGAAGGCTGATGTACCGGACAAGGACACCCGGAAAAGAGGTCAGGGTGAAGAGAAGGTACTGGAAAAGATCAGGCTGGCCAGGAATACGATCACCAATGCTGAGCTGCTTTTCGCAAAAGGCGTGAAGGCTAAAAATTTTGCTGATGTTTCAAGCCCTTCTGAAGAATGGACAGGAAAGGCTCGCAGCGGCGCTGTCCGAGCTGGAGTCATCAAGGAAATAAAAGAAATAGTACCTTAAATTTACAGTTTTAAGAATGGTATAATTTTTATAGCTTTGTTGCATATCTCGTTATGTCGTCCATCTAAATAAAAACGGCTTTATTTTTAGCAAAATCTCCTGTTTGCATATTTTTGCAGCTTTTTAAGGAAAGAACAGACTTTAGACTGAATTTGGGCTTGAAGCTTGTTTTTGCATGGCTATGGTCGTCATACACACCTGAGCAATTGACTGTTCCAGAAATAAAACAAGCCTTCTTTATTTAAGTGCTTCGGGACATGAAATTTTGCTAAGAAACAGTTTTTTTCCGCCTACAAAAGCTCAAATATCTGCTACAAAATGCCATTTTTTCTGCTACAAAACTTGAAATTGCTACTACAAACTGCGATTTCGTCTGCTACAAAAGCTGCTACAAGAAGCCAGTTGTCAGTTCCACCACTGCACACGCAAAGTAGTAGTATGCCTAAAATTTAATCCATTCATTTCTTACAGAGCAGTGTTTTAAAACTTGACGCAAAGTGCGGCCCGAAAAATGCCAACAGAAACAGACTTTGCCCTTCATTATCAACCACGGTGCGGCTTGGTTCAGCATCCTTCTCAGTGTTGCCTCAAGCCTGAAGGCTTAGCATTAAGCCAACAAGGACTACAGGTGTTATGGCTATCACATAAAGGGTGCACATTGTGCTTAACTGAATAATTCAATTCTGACTTGCCAAAGACTGAGTTGTATTTTTGGTAGCTTTGTACCATTCTTTGCCTTGCACAATTCTGGTTCCGGTTATGCATAAGGTGACGACACAGTCCACTTCCCACGTTAATGACAGCCGAGCAGACAGACAGGGACGACACATAGAAAGAGTGGTTCCTCCCGTTAAACGCCCCCAATATGTTTGTGTACGCATGCGTCTATGGTTGAGGTGGCAGCTGCTGCCATAGTTGGTTGTTTGGTTGTCAATGAAACGACGTGCTGAAAGGTGTGATGTAGGTCTTTGTCAGCCAATTCTGCTGTGTGTATGTACCTCTTAGGGACCTTCACTAACTACAAGCACTTGATTTGTGTTGCAAAGTAAACACAGGTAGAAGGCTTAAATGTTGAAAGTGCTTAGCAGAGATTGAAAAGTAAAAATTTCGGCATTTCACATAGCTTGAAACTATTATTTTTTTATGTATGCATTTGCTGATTTGAGTTAATGCAGATTTACCGCAGTACTTTGCAGTAGGTTTTGTCATTTTTTGTTCATGTCAGCATAGCCTCTGGTTCCCGTGTACTGTCACTACCCTAGGTCAGCATGACGAGGCCATTGAAGGTAGCGATGTTTCTGATGGAGCACACTGCCATTAGCCACGGTACAAATTCTTTTTGCACCCCTGCCCCATGCAGCATGACGGGCCCTCCCTGCTGCTGTGTGCCCTGATGCTGTGCCTAGTCATTGTGGTGCTGGTCCTCTTCGCCTGCCAGCGCCGCCTGCCTGACTCGATGCGTTTCTACCCGAGGCGGCGCATCGTGAGCCTCAAGACGCTCAGCTCGTCACTGCATTCCAGCTGACGCTGCCCGCGACTTGTGCTGTTTCAGTGAAGTGCCAGGGAGTGGTCATATTTCCTTCCTTCTCTCCAAGACACTTGTGCTGCCTGCTTTGTTTGTTGGGCGAATGTTCCTTATTTCTTTCTCATTTGTTGTCATCAGCTTATCCCTTTGCTAAGCTTTAATGCCACCTTGATGGCATTTTTAGATGATGCTTCTATAAGCGGGAAATAACAGCTGTTTCTAGTTTCCCTCCTTAATCGTGTTGTTAGAAGCTGTGCTTGGATAACTGGCATCACGGTTGTGACTGTTGTTTGTGATGGGCTGCAGTGTGCTTGCGTTAATGCAGGAAGCCATTCTTTCTATCTTTTCTTGGCGCATAGTCTGCCGCTGAGATTATTCTAATTTTTCCTTTGTTTGTGCAGCTTTCAGTGTGCTGGTAGGTGGCTACCATCGCAGCATTGTGGATATAACGTTACGTATTAACTCAAGGTGGTGCCTTGCCCTTGATTCAAGTGACATCAAAGCAATGTCACAAAGTCTGCTACAGAGCTTACCGAGTGTTCCTTTCATTTCATTCCAGTTTGCCAACACTGTGACATGAAATGCTACGTCTAGTTTAACAACATTCTTGTTCTTTCAAAAGATTGGCAGAATAGTTAAAAGAAGTGTGTGCACATGTGTGTCATAACATACTGTTCACAAGGTTCATTCCCATCCATGAGACAGATAGCTGCTGTGTACTTAGCTATTGTTTTTGCATGCTAGTTCATTTTCACAGTGTCAGAAATGATGTCTAGTTCTTATTAGTTTCTTTCTTGCAGCATGAATGTCTTTATGATAGTCACCTGCGGGGCTTTTGTTTTTATTAGTTTTATGTTTGTATGACTGTATTTCTTCGCCGTATTGTGGTTACTTCTGATTTGACTTTGCTCTGTCTTTGTATGATGATGCAGAATAATTGTAGTACTATTTACAGCATCAGTGGTTGTTCGTCTTTTGTTCTCTTATGAATGCAACTGTGCCATATTTTGGATATGCCGTACTGATTTGCCTTTTGCTGCTTTTATGGGGCATTAAAACTTTTTGCATTCTGCTTAATAGCTGGTCCTACAAATCGTTTTCGCAGTGGCATTTAAACTTTTTTTCAGTGGCATTCACAGAAAATGCCACTGCCTGCCCCTGATGCCAGCGCATGATCAAGGGAGCAACTGCTGCTAACATCTGTCTGATTGTAGGTGTACAATCGCGAGTGGCAACTATTTATCAGCTACTTAAAATTTTCAAAGCTGTTAGCAATTAATTATTGATTACTGTAGACACTGACAAAATTTTATATCTTATTGTTTTAAATTGTTAATGACAATGCTATTCCTGTTTTCCTAGTTTCCTACTACTGTGAAGCCTAGCATGTGTTGTTATCTTGGCGATGTTATCATGACTGTTAGTTGATTGGCCTTTTAGTAATTTGCAATGTTTAAGTCTGATATTGGGATTTCAAGTGCATTTCTGCTGATATTAAAAACCTTCTTACCTAATTTTTCCTCTCCATTTTCTCCAATCTGCAGGCCTCTTTGCACACTTTGTAACCTCAGTATCACTAATGCTGTCATTAATTTGTCTCATTTCTGTTGTGGTTTTTAGTCAGATTCTTGGCAACTTTGTGGCAAGTACTACAAGTAAATGTGCATGTGATTGTGTCTCGAGATGCGGGAAATTGTGTTGTGTCAAGCACATTAGTGTGCACCGAGCTGTTTATCTTACTGCGTCAGCTTTTTTTATTGGGTGCGGTAACGTTGATAGTGGCTACCCTTGTGGGAGTGAGGCAACTTCATCCATTGCTTCACAGCAGATTGCAGTTGGAGCATCTCTACCAGAAGACATTCAGAATGTTGCGTGGCGCTAAACAAAATCTTTTTTATATCACCACACGTGTGAATGCGTGCACAACTGTTTGCTGCTGTTGCTTGATCTTTGTTATCGGGCTGATGGCTCCTTCTTTATGATGCCCAGTGATTGTAGTTTTAGGGAACACTGGAATAGTTGATGTAGCGCACACTGGACTATTTGTTACAGATTGTGAAACAGAACGGAAGGCACTTCAAGGGTTGACTATCTTGCGATCAAAAGCGGATGATGGGAGTGTAGTGCTGTAGGGCAAGTTGGACTCTGAAGGAGTGGAATGCCACTGCACAGGAAGCTTTGGTGCCACTCTAACAGCTTGGGAGATCTTTTATTCGAAGTGTACCGAAATATATGAACCACACTTGAAGTATGAAATCATGAAGATGTGTGGTTTACTGTTTACAGCATGTGTGCTTTGGTTTTGGGGGTGCGGTGCATGGTGCCTGGTGATACCATGCTTTGTTTGTGTGTAGTCTGAGATGTCACACTTAGCATTGCTTCGCATTTGTGCAGCTAGCACTATTGCGTGACTTTGTCCTCACCCTTTATTATACAGAAATTCACTAATACCGATCTTATGTCAGGTAGGTCTGTCCTTTAGCAGAAGATATATGCCCATTCCATATCAAAAGTGTGAAAGGACTTTCTAATTTTGAATTGCATTTGTGCCTTAGATGAAAGTGCTGTTATATTACTGAGTTATAGAGAGAACGGATGAAAGGCAATTGCAAATACTCAAATTGCATGCTTCATAGCATGAAATGAAAAAAGAATGAAAATTGGTTTGTGGGGAAAGGAAATGGCACAGTATCTGTCTCACATATTGGGGACACCTGAAGGAGGGAGTGAAAGAAGAAAGGAAGCCCGGAATAATTTGGACCACCTGGGAATCTTTAATGTGCACTGACATTGGACAGCACACATGGGCGCCTTGGCGTTTCGCCTCCATCGAAATGAGGCTGCCGTGTTCCAGTGGAGGCAAAATGCTCAAATGCTGGTCGAGCCCGAGCTGTTGTATATGTATGTATATGTGGCATTTGTGTACGCAATGAGAGATGTGTTATTACTGTGGCGGCATTTTGTGAATTGAGCATCCTTGTTTCTAAAGTAAACTCGCTACCATTGCCATATATTAGTGCCAGCAAACTTCCCAATAATTGGACTTCACCTCATCTCACCTACTGCACAAAAAAATAAGTGGTAAACTTTTCTCTACTGTTATTTTATTTCGCACTGTGGCTTTCCCAAAGTGTATCAAGATGCACTGTCTTCTTGTTGAGAATAAATGATGCTTGAAATGCAAATGCAGATGGCACACTGTGCCTTATTCTGTAGTTGTGCTTGTGCACTTTATACTTAAGCATGAATAATGTAATGTGCACTGTATAATCCCGGAAAGTGCTTGCATACAGCATGCATAGTTCTGTGTGTGGATATATAAATGTGTGATTTATGGAGTTCATTGCACTGTAAAGAATTGAAAACTTCCTGATTGTGAATTAGGGCTGAGGTGAAGTTCAGAACGCAGCGGTCTCTAGTTTGCAAGCGCACTACTAGGCATGGATTGTAGTTATCTTCTTTGCTTATTGAGTGATTTTCTTGAACCTTCGATACTGGAAGGTTCTGGAATCCAGTAAGGCAGCACTATGGATGTCTCCTCATGTAGACAGTCTAGGTAGAATGGTGCTTGTTTTAGGGGTTTGAGATATACTCGCATCTGGGACTTCGATGTGGCTCTCTGGAGTGCATGAGTCGGCAACCTTACAGTGTGGGTGGCGACCGCTGCGAGATTGTGTGTGGTGACGTGATTGGTGGCCCGCTCGAAGGCTGAGGAGAAACACTGATGAGGGACGATATTTTCTGTCCCAGGGCGTGGACCGTGTGCTTGATTGGTGAATGTTGCTTTCAGATGCTATTTAATCGAGTCTTGAAAGGAGAAACCTGGGACCCAATGTAATAAACAAGCATTCAGTCTCTTTTCCCAGAATCCCAGACATCTCTCCAAGTTTCCCAGTAGTTACGACTGTGAAGATCACCAAGGAGAGTAAAACGCAGCCGGGAATGGTGGCGAGTTAGGAGGGCGTAGCAAATTAACGAAGCTTACTGGGATAACTTAGACCCGGCCGGTGTACGACAACCCAGGAAGCACCAAACATTATAATTGCAGTAGCGTTATATATGTGTTGCATTGGAACATTACATGAAAGTTATAACTGACAAACTTTACGTTATATGGAAAACGTTAGTGTAACATTCATTGTAAGCATTATTCTAATGCTGACATTTAAATGTTATTATACAATGTTAAAAATGAACAAAGTTGTATTTGTTGTTTAATAATCGTTACTTTTTAACGTTCCATCTAAACATTGATTAAATACAGTCTTTAAACATTACAATGGTTGAGTCATAGCTATAAAACAACATTACATATATATATTTCAAGTACTGCATCCCAGAAATTTCCCCGCTTTTCTTACAGTAAAGATATTTTTCAACTAGCACTACTTTGCAACTAATTTTCTTAGATTGTGCCTGTCATAGATTGCATGCACAGCCCCATTATTTTGTCAGAAAGATTTACTTATTACCCGCACATTCACCACTATTATATGTGGTGCCCCTCAGTAATACCTAGTTATATCATGGTATCCATTTGGAAGTGAGTTTATGAGTTGATTGTTGTGCTGTATTGTGTCGCCATCATTGTTGGTCCTTAGAAAGTATTGATTGAGTTGTGTACTTTCAGACTGGTCTGCATGCTCGCTCAAAGACAGGTTATGAGGGATAGTGTGTGGTGGACGGCTCCAGATTAATTGAGACCGCATGGTATCATATGGGCGTTTTCTTAAAATGTCGTCTCCATTGAGATACGGCCGCCAAGGCCGGAATCGAAATCGCGACATTCGGATTAGAAGCTGAACATCAAATCCATTGAGCCACCACAGCTCTGAAAGGTGTCAGTGATTGTCGCCTCTAAAGGCTTTTCAAGCACTGTTCTGTACATTGAAGCCATTGCACCTGCGTGACAAGCAATGAATGTGTCACTGACAAAGTCATTACTACTGGATTTTACCGGATTGTTAACTTGGCTCTCCTTTCATCTCCCTATCTCTCTCCCCCAGGGGGGGGGGGGGAGAATGGAAAGAAATAGAGGGTTGTAGGTTGGCTTGCTCACCTTTCTTTTTCTTTCCCTCTCATGACAAGCAATACAAATCGGAACCGCCACGAAAGTCTGTTTTGAAGCTTAATTGCACCCCCAGAAATAGGTGGTGCTGCCTGCGCATTGTAGAACCACCGCCAAATTTAATGCGTTCAGCCTTATCCATCCATCCAGAGTTACTGTATAAATTCCTAGAGTTGCGCATTTGTTTTCCCTGCGCCGCCTGCGCCTCTATGGGCTAAGCGCTGTCACGTGGTTGAAAAGCATCCGTGCATTGCGCAGCAGCCAACTCCTTTGCATCGTTTAGCACTAGACCTGTGGTCATTGTTCATTCGTACAACTACTGTTCTCGTGCTTTGCGGCATTTTTTTTTGTTCGAGTGCTGATGTTCGCTTAAAACGTACGTTTTCCTATCAATAACACACAATTTTGTCGCAAGTGTTCGCCGATTGTTAAAAGAAAACATTTGTGATTTGTGCCGTTTAGAACAGCTGGTGCCACCCATTTACCGGTCACGTGGTGAGTATTTTGTATGTAACTAATTGAGATAGGCCCTGAGGCAGCCAACGCATTATTAGCAAGGTATGTCATTCAATTCAGCAGTAATCCGCCTGGGTAAGGTAAGTTTGGCCGCCAGAATCAAGCGGACTGAGCCTGCTCTCGCTCTAACCACTGCACCAAGTCCCCCTCCTGCATGCAGGAGTGGCGGCTTTCCCTCATAATTTGGATGCTTGGGAGAGCAACATGGCGGACCTACGTGCATCTCGAGGTACTATACAGTAACTCTAACCGTAATTACCGTAATGAAAGCCCACCTCCCCCCGCCCTCGCACTTTTTCCTTCACGCATTTCTAGGTTTGCTTTGGCACACCATGAGCAACAATGTTTAGTCCAAGCTTGGAACAACCTGGATCTTCCAAACCTCGCTGAAACGCCGCTGGTTATTGTCACTTTCTCTGAGGACACTCTCCCGTCTTCAAATGAAGCTGCATGCAAACTCTTTGTCAAAAGTAAAATGGCCAAGTATCATTACGAACCGTGCTGTGCGGCGATCGTTTTACCTCGCCAATGTTCTTAGTAGTTTCATGGTCAGTGGAACTGCCGTCCTAACTCCTCCGAAATTTGAAACTTGCACTATTGCTACAATACCACACAGCCCGGCTCAGAAGAAAACTGGGCTCTATACTTTTGACAAAGGCTGTGGAGGGTATCGGTGAGAAGAATAGCATCACAGGCTGCCACTCCAACAATTCTCTTCTGCTCCAACCAAGTACTTAGCAGTGATCGGTATCTGGTTGTTTCCCCTCGTCCAATACATTATACTGATTCAACATTACACAACACAGAATACACAATGAGAGCCCCCCGGAAAGTCCCCGATTAGGTGGCTTGGTGGCGTCCATGACCACTCTGGAACTGCCTAATAATGGATCCCACCGCGTTCTGGTAATTTATGAGACTGCCCGCAAAGGTGCTAATCGACGATTGAGGAGAATGTGCTTCACGTAATATGACGTAACTTTATTGGCAAAAAGCTATGTGCACCATGAACTATGCACATCGTGAAGGACAAGCCACCAACCCATACAGCAGCATCATCACTACATTTGAAACGCTCCAAAAGATGGCGCCGCCGTCGACGCCGCCCGCTCCACCAGGTGTGCTCCGCTAGGGTATAGGGAGAGGACGTGTCGCCTCGCTGGGGAGGGGGGGGGGGAGGGGGGGCATATATATAGATGCGCTTCGCCTCAGTGTATTGTAGTCGTTATGTAGAGCGCGGAAGAGACGTTACAACGACAGAACGAAGCGAGGAAGAGACAACGTGCTCAAGAGACGCCAGAAGAACACGCCGCACGACTCGAGAAACGTCGTAACGGTGCTGTGCCTAAACGAAGTCGTGCCACGTCCCGGAGTGACTCTTCGACTGCGGAAGAGACTGGTTTGAGTAGTCGAGAGCGTCGGAATGAGACGCTCCGTACGACGGGCCGAGGGAATGAAGCTAGGGTTAACCACAGCCAATTTTTTTATAGTAGTGCGTAGTACTGAAGTGGAAGCAAAGTGGAGAAAGTGTGTGGTGTCACTAATGATGGGCAGAATACTCCCCGCTGCATCAGGAGGGAGGACCGACTTCTATTGTTTGAGTATGTAGCGGCGTAGTATATCGTATATGCGGCAACCTAGAAGAGAAGGCGTTATCGCGACTACTCTTAAGGCCAAGCTTAAGCGTCTTCATAATATCAATTTTCAATTCTGAGTCAGTGCTGTATAGTGTCCCTTCTGTTATTATGAACCTACAACCATTAGTGACGCCATGCTTTGAAAGAGGTATGGTTTTCTGAAACTGTGCAACCAGACGAGATTACGTCTCAGTAGCGTTTTTTTTAGCTGTTCATAACTTCTTTGTAGATGCGGGAGGCACTTTAGCAGTTAAAAGCAGGAGACAACCTACATGGACGACAGACACCCCTGTCAGGTTCGCGTTGCTTAATTTATTTTGTTTATTTTTATTTACTTTTTGTAAAGCCAGTTATTTCGGTTGATAAAGTTTTCGGATGGTCAAAGTAATATTGTCATGGAGTTCTAGAAGACGAAGCCGGAAGTGGCGCGGGAGGGAGCGCTCGTGCTGGGCTCATAAGTCATGTCATTGCCATCTGTCATGCTGCTTTGTTTTCATCATCTTGCCGGCACGTGAAAACAGCGCGACATAACAGGGACAGAAAAGACACACAAACGACAGGAACAGCACGAGTCCGGTCGTTTTTTTGTCCTTTCTGTACCACTTGGTCGCACAGTCTTTTATTATTTTCGAAGGCTCCTCTAAAGCTTCGCCACATGTTCGCGGCGTTACACACAGGCACAGGTCCCGTGCGGCACAATAAAGAAGTTAATTTTATTCAGAAACAATAATGAGTGCGTGGCTTGGACTTGTCAGATCAGGAAATTAAGACATTAGAAAACACTCCCAAAAGGGGAAAAACTGTGCACTTCAAAAAATTAAGCGATATTTTTAGATGATGTGGTCACCTGATGGGCTACAGTGATAATGGCGGATTTCACCGCAAGATTTCTTTTTATGCGATTTTCAATACTAAATTAATAACAAATGCCCGTTTGTTTGATATTGCAGAGGTCAATTTCTAGAATTAACCTCACGACAAGTTTTGGTCAGTGTTCGGTCCCTTTAAAGCCTTTCTTTTGTGTTTCTTCTTTCTCCCATGCAGAAGAGCTTGGCCTCTCGATATCTTGACGGCCGGCAAAATGGATCGCTACAACTGCCCCCTCCCGTGCGTGGACAAGGTGGCATCGCTTTCCGCGTCTACAGGTTTATGCCGCCAAAGCTCTGCCAAGGGCCCAACAGTCTGCCAGGAGCAGCCGCTGGACTTTTCGTCCAGGAGTAAGTCCTCTTCCTCTTCGGTCGCTGACGGCGCCGCCGGCGGTTCAGCTTGTGTAGCGGGTATTCCTGAGCAACGCGCCAGCACCGTCGGGCCGATGAACCGCAGACGTTCCGGTGCGAAATGCTACACGGACCCGGCGTACTTGGAGCACCGCAGAAAGAACAACGAATCTGCAAGGAAGTCCCGAGCTGCCAAAAAGGCGATGCAGGAAGCGACCGCTAACCTGCACATCGAGTTGGCGAATGATAAGATGGCGCTCGAATCCGAACTTGAAAAGGCCAAGCTCGCTATTGAAAAGCTGAGGTTACAGCTGAAAGAGGCGCGAAAGGTGGTTGCGCTCTTGCAAACAGCAGCCACGTGCAATCGTATGTAGGCTATTTGTTGTGACATTGGCTTTCCCTTTTCGGGACCCCTACCCCCTGCAGGTCAAGGCAGGGATTTAAATAGACGGAATTCCCAAATAAATTCAGAAAGAGTACGTTTCCGAAATTTTTTGCGTTGGCCGAGACGTGTTCTCTTTGGTTCCCGGGGCTGTAACGCGTTCACCGGCGGTCGCTCGCGATCGTGACTGGAGACAGGCGCGCTGATAAAGATGATGGCAGTGTCATCAAAGGGCCAACGCATGCCCAGATGCACGCTATCTCAAATCAGACATCCGTAGGCGCAGCACATGTATACGCAGCCAAAGCGCTCTAGACAGACGTACTGACAACTGTACAGTAGAAATAGATACGAGGAGGTTATAATGCAGGTTATATATATATATATATATATATATATATATATATATATATATACGGTCACCATTTAGAAGACACTGAAGTAACAAGCGTTAGCTGTTTGGGCGGCCGCCCTCCTGTGCCGGGGTCCCAGAACTGCACACATTCCAGTAAAATAAAAATATACGCAATTTCTTTCACCTGTATTTGCCATCAAGCACACTCGCATCCCTGAGTTTGAGCCACAGCCTTCCACGACGTAACGTCTCTTAATTGTCAAACTAGGTTACTGTAGTACGTGTCTCCGTATCCAAACAACAGTTCCCAAAGAGACGCAGCGCAGGACAGCTCACCCTTTCGTCGTCTCACGCAGGGGTGGTGAGCGAGTCGCACCGCATGCAAAGGTCGCAAGCACAAAGGTAACCACCACAGCCACCGTCGCCAACTGAAACAAGCTGACACACAAGAGGATTCACGTCGGCAGACCGCCGACGCAGCCCACGAAACAGGGGGGGATCAGGAAAGAGGGACGGATTTGCAAGGTCACGAACACAAAACCAAACATTGTCCATGCTGTTGCTGCCCTGATGAAGGCGCTCACACATGGAACTGACGCAACGCCACAGTGACTGACGCCGCAGTGCCGGTGATGGCGCCCGAGGCAACGCCGCAACGAGGCCTAAGGAGCTCGCGAAGCAAGCCAAGGACGTGCGCTGCTTGCTATGGCGGGATGCTCAACGGCTGTGGCGTTTGAAAATTCAAAACATTGAGAGCGACAGGGGTATCCTTCTTTCAGAATTTTCTTGTTCTTTATCGACGCCCCAAATGCGGCACAGAAGCGGCTGGCGCTTTCATCCCCCTGGCATGAACCCATACACCCGCAAAAGCCTTTAGTGAAGTTTAGCGCTTGTGTCTTGAAAGCTAAAAATTGTTTTTTTGCGAAAGGAAATGGCGCACTATCTGTGTAACAGCTCGGCGGACACCTGAACCACGCCGTAAGGGAAGGTATACAGGAGGAACTGAGAGAGGAATTGAAGGTTTGGTTTTGTTTATGGGAGTTTAACATCCCAAAGCGACTCAGGCTATGAGGGACGCCGTAGAGAAGGTCGCTAGAAATTTAGACCAGCTGGGGTTCTTTAACGTGCACTGGCATCGCACAGTACGGTACAGAATTTTGCCTCCATCGAAATTCGAACGCCAAGAAAAGAAGAGGTGCCGTAGTGGAGGGCTCCACAGAAATTTTGACCACCTGGGGATTTTTAACGTGCACTGACATAGCACAGCACGCGGCCGCCGTCGTCGGGTTTAATCCCGCGCACTCGGGATCAGTAGCCAAGCGCCCTAACCTCTGAGCCACCATGGCTGGTTGGTGTCTTGAACCCTGGTTGTTTTGTGCTATTGAACCACACGTGAATTACCCGCGATAACCAGAACCATCGCACTTGCTCCTTCTGATCACGTGTGATGACGGCAGTGGAAACCTTCCCTCCTTCTCCCCTGCCACTTTCGGAGCTTGACCCAAGGACCATGTGGAGGCGCACATCCTCGCCGCCAATCGCAAAAAAGCGATTGAATGATTGGGGGCTGAAAAACACACTGTCGACATAAGTGTAAACGCGTAGAAAAATGTATATTTAAAGAAAATGGCGAATTTTAATGACAATTTGCATCACATTTCAAGAAAAATAAAGAAAAAACACAGCATCGGGGCAACTGCCCCCACCCCGTTTCGAAGAGGACGCTCCTATCATCCATCCATTGGCTGCTATCAGTGACCCCCCCCCCCCCCCCTCCCCTTCGAATATAAGGGAAAGAGAATCGCAGCAAAGCTGGCCACCACAGCCGTGTTTCCACTCATTGCGTGCAGTTCGTGATTTGTGGCGTCTCTGATCTGCGACGGTGGGAGGACATCGTCAGCTTTTCGGTATGTGATTGTTTTCAGGCAAAACTGTTCACTCCCATAGCCTCTCCTTGCGCAATACGAGCGCTATTCGCTATGCCTTTTATACTACCGATATTTTCCATTGGTAGGACTGGACATCAGATTGTTACGATGTCATTATCTGTTTACGAATGGTACGAAGACGCCAGAAAAAAACTGCTACCGCCCGTAAACTTCCAATGTGACACCGACAGATAGCGGTGAATCTGAAGAAATTCAACTTGCAATTTGCTGTCAGTAGCTGTTGTTATAGGACTGAGTGCTGTTTGTTCGTGCCTTGTTTTGGCAGCCTTATTTCCTCCCACCGAAAGGCAACACGTACCCCGTGTGTATGTGGGCGCCGTATGCAATTGCAGTAATACCGCGCTAAGCACAGATTTTAGCATGCGGACTGAGGTCAGAGGACCTCGTTAAATTTTTTACAGTGGCTATTCTGATGGCAGCCGCGAGAATTGCGTTTCCGAAATTCTCACGGCACTCGCCTCACATTGGCTGTGTATTGTCACATGACGACTGCCCACATCTTGCCTCGTCTGCGTTCTTCAGGTTCTTGGTTAGATGAGAAGTTCGCGCAACGCCTAAAAGTGGTAATAATAGCAATGCTACTTATTAGCACTTGCGCCGGAAAAAGAAAAATACGTGAGGCAACATGCATGGCTCGACCAAGAGGTGAAAAACCCGAAGCCCTCCGCTGACGGGGTCGATTTCTGCGCCAACGCTGAATCCATGCCGTGAGAATGAAAAAACATCTTCACGGCTGCCGGGAGAATAACACCTTATTCTACCGGCAGTAAACATGTGTCCACGTACAGCCAATGAGAGGCGAGTGCCGTGAAAATTGAGGGCGCGGAATTAATTCTCAGGGATACCGGGAGAATTGCCATGGTCTTAATTTTTCTGCCCTCTATACTAGAATCGAGAGCTCAAGCAAGCTAATCAGCTGTTTTTTTTTTGTTCTGTGAACAGCAGTTTAATACGAATGGCTATTGCGGCGCCGGTTGTGAACAAGGCGGCGTTTTCGCTGTCGTGCATTTTGTTGTTTCTTTTTTAGCAGTTAGGGATGCGTGAACGCTTTATTATCTTCTTCCTAGTAGGCGTTGGCCAAAGTAGCGTGCATTATGTGGGCGAGCATGTCGTTTCAATCCTGGTAGGAATTCAAGCAATATTCGGGCAGTATGTTTATATCCGCATCTGTGCACAGTTGAGCTTCTTGGTATCATGATAAACCAGTCAGCCGAACAGTTCATGCTTCAGTGCTATGCAAGCGATAGCGTTTTCTGATAATCTGGCAGGCGCCTTGTATTACTCAGCAGCAGTGTTTTTTGGCCATTCATCGGTCTGTGGTAGATTTGGGAGGCACAGTAGTAGTGATACAAACGAAGCGACAGCCGCGAATCATGCATCGAAACAAGAGAACCAGCTCTGTTGGCGTTGCCAGCTTTATTTTTTATTCATTTTTTTAAGCCGCCGCTTTCGCAGCGTGGCATAACAAGCGATTTGTGCCAAGCACGGGAGCAAGCCAGCTTGATTTGGAAATTAGGAGCACAGGAGTTTTATCACGCAACCCATATCAGCTTCGCAAAGCCGTCTTACTATCATATCGCACAAGTTTCCGCAACATATCGCGACAGAGTGAATGCATACTAGAACACAGGCGTCTTTCATTTGCATTGTGCAAATAGATTCACCTTCCGCTATTGGATAACGCCTTTTAGTGGCGTGTGCTGCGCCTGTTGTCAGTTCTATGCTAAAAAGAAGTTCTACACGAGCTCTCAGACCGGCTGCCGTCATGCTGGTGTAGTTCATAAGGTGGCTGATACCAGGGGCCCAGCCTTTTGACTTTTTCTCCTCTTTTCTGTTTCATCGTGCAGCATATCCTGGGCTCTGGAGACAGCTTGACCGCACGCGCAATGGTAGACAACGGCCACCTGCCCTTCCCGAGAGCCCAGCAGTCCCCGCAGTTGGCGACTACAGAGCAGGATGCCAGTGGTCGAAGCCTCGTTGTCGGAGTGCAGTCTTGTCAAGAACGGGCGATGGACTTATCGTGCAGGTGTACAGGCGCCGCTGTATGTGACGACGAAGATTCCAGGTCCATGATGGACTCCCCCGTTCCCGAAGACAACAGCATCAACGCACTTTCCCAACTGCCTACGACATACCCAAAGTCACCCGAGATGCCGTCCCGGGCGTTGTCGTACTCCGAGCATGACTGCATGGCGGCTCCAGAGCGGGATTCCAGAGGGCAAATCCTCTTCGAAGGAGCGCGATCCTATCGCGATCAGGCAGTGGACTTCAGTGTTCGCATCTCTGTGGCACATTTGTATGCATGCAGTTGTTGCCTCGTGTAGGAGGACTGCCTGCGTAGCTACTGCTCTGTTTGGAGTGCTGTGTTGGGTACCTAGTCGTCTAGCCTGTCTCCTTTTTGAGCGTATGCAATATGCATCGAGCTACAGGTTACCTGAGTAATGTCTTAGTGCGCAGCGGTACGACAACGATGATACATCAGCTTTCATCGGTTGTATAGTTCCATCATTTTTTCTCGGCCACATGCGAATGTGAATAATACAAAGGTACGAACGCATTCCGTCCTTGACGAAGTACGGCAAGTTAGGTGGGGTGTGTAATCAGCTTTCTGCCTTTTTGCTGCACTTTTTGTTGTTTTCAATTTTTCTCACACTGTGTGCGCCCCTTTTCGAGATCTTTAGTCGCTTTCTTGAACGGCTGGTAGCTACGGACTCTTGTGCTTAAGCCCCTTTCGTAGAAGAAATAATATAAGAATGCAGTTCCTTTTGGCTTTCAATTTTGCAAGCTTTTCGACGGAATATTTAGGCGGATGTTTTGCAGTCTATATATGGCAACGTGTGTGTGGTGTTTGGCATACCGGACGTTTACTTCCACCGATTTCTCCTTTTGTGCCCATTCGTAACGGTCTGAATACTCAGGGAGGTTCAGAGCACTTGCACCTCATCGTCGCACGTGCACCAATCCGGTTCATGGGCGAGGTGGCCTTGCCTTCCCAGTCTCCAAATTCATGCGCCCAAACATCTGCCCAGGGACCAAGAGCCTGCCAGGAGCAGCCGCTGGACTTCTCATTCAGCAGATATCAATCGCCATCCACGTCCAGAGCTCAGTCGCAAGGCTACTTGTACCCGATGGCCGATGCTACGAAATCGTTCGCCTCGAGCACTGTGACCAACATCCGTACATCTTCGGGTAGCAGCAGCGCTTCTTCCTCTGCGGTCGCTTACGGCGTCACCGACGGTTCAGCTTGTGTGGCGGGTATTCCTGAGCAATGCGCCAGCACCGTCGGGCCGATGAACCGCCGAAGTTTCGGTCCGAAAGACTACAGGGACCCGGCGTACTTGGAGAGCCGCAGAAAGAGCAACGAATCGGCCAGGAAGTCCCGGGCTGCCAAGAAGGCCATGGAGGCAGCGGCGGCAAACCTGCTCATCGAGTTGGCGAATGATAAGACAGCGCTCGAATCCGAGCTTGAAAGGGCAAAGGTCGCCAACAAAAAGCTCAGGTCAGAGCTTGAAGAGGCGCGAAAGGAGGTTGCGCTCTTGAAAACCGCAGCCACGTGCAGGCGTATGTAGGCTATTTGTTGTGACATTGGCTTTCCCTTTTCGGGGCCCCTACACCCTGCAGGTCAAGGCAGGTATTTAACTAGACGGAATTCCCAAATAAATTCAGAAAGAGTACGTTTCCTAATTTTTTGTTTTGCGTTGACCGAGACGTGTTCTCCTTGGTCCCCGGGGCTGTAGCGCGTTCACCGGCGATCGTTCGCGATCGCGACTGGGGACTGGCGCGGCGACAAAGATGATGGCAGTGTCATCAAAGGGCCGACGCATGCCCAGATGAACGCTATATCAAACCAAACAGCCGTAGGCGCCGCACATGTATACGCAGCCAAAGCGCTCTAGACACACGAACTGACGACTGTACAGTAGATACAAATACGAGGTTACAATGCAGGGTAAAAAAAAAATATACCGTTATCGTTTGGAAGACTTAAGCAAATTGCGTTAGATGTTTGGTGGCGCTGTTTGGGCGGCCGCCCCCTTTTCCGGGGTTACTGAATTGCACACATTTCAGTAAATTAAAAATTTATTATAGTACGTGTCTCCGTATCCAAACAACAGTTCCCAAAGAGACACAGCGCAGGACAGCTCACCCTTTCCTCGTCTCACGCAGGGGTGGTGAGCGAGTCGCACCGCATGCAACGGTCGCAAATACAAAGATAAACACCACAGCCGCCGTCGCCGACTGAAACAAGCTGACATAAAAGAGGATTCATGTCGGCAGACCACCGACGCATGCCACGAAACGGGGGAACGTTCCAAGGTCACGAACACAAGACCAAACATTGTCCATGCTGTTGCTGCCCTGCTGAAGTTGCTAACACATGTAAGGGACACAACGTCACAGTGCCGGTGATGGCGCCCGAGGCAACGCCGCAACGAGGCCGAATGTGCTCGCGAAACAAGCCAAGGACGTGCGCCGCTTGCTATGGTGGGATGCTCAACGGCTGTGGCATTTGAAAATTCAAACCCGAGAGGGTTTTCCTTCTTTCGGAATCTTCTTGCTCTTTATCGGCGCGCCAAATGCGGCACAGAACCGGCTGGCCCTTTCTTCCCCCTGACATAAACCCATATACCCATAAAAGCCTTTAGTGAAGTTTAGCGCTTGTGTCTAGAAAATTGCAAAACATTATTTGGCGCGAGGAAATGGCGCAATATTTGTGTAACAGCTCGCCGTACACCTGAACCACGCCGTAAGAGATGGGATAGAGGAGGAACTGAGAGAAGAATGGAAGGTTTGTTTCATGGGAGTTTAACGTCCGAAAGCGGCTCAGGCTGTGAGAGACATCGTAGAGAAGCTCTCCGGAAATTAAGACCAGCTGGGGTTCTTTAACATGCACTGACATCGCACAGGTACACGGGCCTATAAAATTTCGCCTCCATCGAAATTCGAACGCCAAGAAAGGAAGAGGTGCCGTAGTGGAGGGCTCCGCAATAATTCGGACCACCTGGGGATATTTAACGCGAAGTGACATCGCACAGCACGCGGTCGCGTTCACACCCGGGCACATCGCATCAGTAGCAGAGCGCCCTAACCACTAAACCACCATGGCGGGTTGATGTCTTCTCCCCAGGTTGTTCTCTGCTATTGAGCCACACTTGATTTACCCGCTATAGCCCAAACCATCGCCCTTGCTCCTTCTGATCACGTGTGGGGACGGCAGTGGAAACCTTCCCTCCTTCTCCGCTGCCACTTTCGGAGCTTGACCCATGGACCATGGGGAGGCGCACATCCTCGCCGCCAATCGCTAAAACCGATTGGAAGATTGGTGGCCAAAAACACACTGTCGACATAAGATTAAACATGTAGTAAAATGTATGTAAAGAAAATTGCGAATTTTAATGAGAATTTGCAATACATTTAAACAAAAATAAAGAAAAAAGCAGAGCATAGTGGCAAATGCCTGAACGTGAACGTGAACTGCAGTTTAATACTAATCGCTGTTGCGGTGCCGGGTGTCAAAAAAACGATGTTTTCGCTGTCGTGCATTTTCCTTCATTTTCTAGCAGTTAGGCTTGCGTGAACGTTTCATTATCTACTTTCTAGTAGGCGTTGGCCAAAGTAGCCTGCATTCTGTGGGCGATCGTGTCGTTTCAATCCTCATAGGAATTCAAGCAGTAGTCGGGCAGTTTGTTTATATCCCATTCTGTGTACAGTTGAGCTGTTTGGTTTTCATACTAACCAAGTTAGCCCAACAGTTCATGCTGTAGTGCTATGCAAGAGATACCGTTTTCTGATAATCTGGCAGGCGCCTTGTATTACTCAGCAGCAGTGTTTTTTGGCCATTCATCGGTCTGTGGTAGATTTGGGAGGCACAGTAGTAATTATACAAAGGAGGCGACAGCCGCGAAGCATGCATCGAAACAAGAGAACCAGCTCTGTAGGTGCTGCCAGCTTTACCTTATATTTATTTTTTAAGCAGATTCTTTGAAAAACGCTGCAATGGTTCGTCAGTCTATTGCAGGGTGGCATAATCAGCGATTTGTGCCTACCACGGGAGCTAGCCAAATTGAATTAGAAACAATTAACGAACGCGGGGCTTTATCACGCAACCTATATCAGCGTCGCAAAGCCATCTTACTATCATATCAAAAAAGTTTCCGCAAAATATCGTGACAACATGAATGCATAATAGGACACAGGCGTCTTTCACTTGCATTGTTAAAATATACATTCCCCTTCCACTGTTGGATAACACTGTTTAGTCGCATCTGCTGCGCCTGTTGTCGTCAATGCCATGCTGAAAAGAAGTTTTACACAAGCTGTCAGACCGGCTGCCGTCATGCTGGTGTCGTTCATAAGGGGGCTGATAGCGGGGGCCCAGCCTTGTAACTTTTTCTATAGAGCCGCCGCGGTGGCTATATGGTTACTGCGTTCGGCTGCTGGCCTGAAAGACGCGGGTTCTATCCCAGCCGTGGCGGTCGAATTTCGATGGAGGCGAAATTCTAGAGGCCCGTGTACTGTGCGATGTCAGTGCACGTTAAAGAACCCCAGGTGGCCGAAATTTCTGGAGCCCTTCACTACGGCGTCTCTGAAAGCCTGAGTCGCTTTGGGACCTTAAACCACCATAAACCAAACATTTTCTTCTCGTTTCTTGTTCATCGTGCAGCATATCCTGGGCTGTGGAGACAGCTTGAACTCACGCGCAATGGTAGGCAACGGCCACCTGCCCTTCCCGAGAGCAGAACAGTCCTCGCGGCTGGCGACTACAATGCAGGATGATAGTGGTCGAAGCCTCGTTGTCTGAGTGTAGTCTTGTCAAGAACATACGATGAACTTATCGTGCAGGAGTACAGCCGCCGCTGTATGGGACGACGAAGATTTCAGGTCCATGATGGACGCCCACGCTCCGGATGACAACAGCATCAACGCCCTTTCCCACCCGCCTACGCCATGCCCAAAGTGACTCGAGATGTCATCCCTGGCGTGCTCGTTCTCCGAGCATGAAGGCATGGCATCTCTGGAGCGGAATTCCAGAGGGCAAATCCTCTTCGAAGGAGCGCAATCATATGGCAATCCGGCAGTGGACTTCAGTGTTCGCATCTCTGTCGCACTCTTGTATGCAGTTGTTGCATCGTGTAGGACTTCCTGCATTTGTAGCTTCACCTAAACTAACACATTTGCGCCTCCCATGCACTTCCATACCTGCTGTGTTTCATATCTTGTCGTGTAGACCGTTTCTTTGTTAAGCGTATGAAATGTGCATCCAGCTTACAGATTACCTAAGTCACGTATTACTGCGCAGCGGTGTGACAACGATGATGCATCAGCTCTCATCGGTTCTTTAGTTCCGTCATTTTTCTCGGCCACATGGGAATGGGAACAGTACCTATGTACGAATGCATTCTGTCCTCGATCAGGTACGGCAAGTGAGGTGGGATGTATAATCGACTTTATCTACCTTTTTGCTGAACGTTTTTATGTTTTTGCCCTTACTCACACTATGTGCGCCCCTTTTGGAGATCTTTAATGACTTTCTTGAATGCCTGGTAGCCACGGGCTCTTGTGCTTCAACCCCTTTCGAAAAAGAAATAATATAAGAATGCAGTTACTGTTGGCCTTTCGTTTTGCAAGCTTTTCAATTGATTTTTTTTATTCGTATGTTTTGCAGTCTTTGTATGCCGACATGTTTGTGGTATTAGGCATGCACGACGTTGACTTCCGCCGATTTCCCTTTTTGTGTCCAGTAGTAATACTTGGAACACTTAGGGAAGTTAAGTGCACTTGCACCTCATTATCGCCCGTGCACCAGTCTGGTGCACGGGCGAGGTGGCATTGCCTTCCGTGTCTTCATATTCTTGCGGCCAAACCTCTGCCAAGGGACCAAGAGCCTACCAGGAGCAGCCGCTGGACTTTTTGTCCAGGAGTAAATCCTCTTCCTCTGCGGTCGCTGACGGCGTCACCGACGGTTAAGCCTGTGTGGCGTGTATTCCTGAGCAATGCGCCAGCACCGTCGGGCCGATGAACCGCCGAAGTTCCGGTCCGAAAGACTACAGGGACCCGGCGTACTTGGAGCGCCGCAGAAAGAGCAACGAATCGGCCAGGAAGTCCCGGGCTGCCAAGAAGGCCATGGAGGCAGCGACGGCACACCTGCTCATCGAGTTGGCGAATGATAAGACAGCGCTCGAATCCGGGCTTGAAAGGGCAAAGGTCGCTAACAAAGAGCTCAGGTCAGAGCTTGAAGAGGAGCGAAAGCTTTCCCTTTTCAGGGCCACTACCCCCTGCAGGTCAAGGCAGGGAGGTAATTAAGCGGAATCTAGGCGCCGCGTTGTGCATCGGTGATCCCCAGCTTTGCTTAAATCTGAGCTGCAAGGCATCCAGAAGAACTTCATTGTGGAGAGAAAAAACAACAGAAGAAACTTCGAAATGAACGTAGGAATAAGGGAATGACCAGGACAGCGTGCCTCTCAGATAATGAGGTCTTTCATTCAGCGGCAGCGCACTGGGAGCGTCACATGGAGTTGTTCCCGGGTTCGAACCCGACCGCGGCGGCTGCGTTTTTATGGAGGAAAAACGCTAAGGCGCCCATGTGTTGTGCGATGTCAGTGCACGTTAAAGATCCCCAGGTGGTCGAAATTATTCCGGAGCCCTCCACTACGGTACCTAATTCTTCCTTTCTTCTTTCACTCCATCTCTTATCCCTTCCCTTACGGCGCGGTTCAGGTGTCCAACGAAATATGAGACAGATACTGCGCCATTTCCTTTCCCCAAAAACCAATTATTATTATTATTATTATCACATGGAGCTCACAGTCTGCCAAGAGATGGCGCGACATCACCAAGATAAAGGGGGAGGAGATGAAGTGCAAAGCTGTCTTCTTAGAGAAGTGCCGGAAGCTTTGGATGAAGGTGGACGCGCTCTACAACGCAGCTGGGTTCTAACAAAAGGCCCTAGACCAGGCGCACACAGGAGCAGCATTCTGATAAGTCAATCCGCTTCTCGAGGCCTTCCCGAGTTGTCCAACTTATTCCAGCCTTTTTAGAAAGCTTTATTTTTCTTCTCTGTTCAAACACACCTATACTCTAGTCATCCTACTTTTTAGTTCTTTTTCGATGATAGCGCCTTTCTTATGTTTATCTTCATCATGTCTAATAAAACAGGGTTCAAATAAAAGAGCAGTCTTCTGTCTTGTTATAGCTCATCGGGAAAGCAACATCTCACGCGCTTTCGTAATAAACCACAGCCTAAAACGATATTGCCTCGAGTCACAATTAAACGAGTCCGAAAACCACCGTTTTCAATCTAGGATGAATTGTGAAATTGTCCGAAAGGCGTTTCTACACATAGATCATTACGTAGGAATCGAATACGTGCAGTAAATAATTTGTCACTGAATTGTCTTTCCCACAAGCAAAAGTATTTGTCATTGACCCGAGTCGAAGTAAAAACTATTCAACGTTTCGGAACCCGTACGAGTTCCTTGTTCACAATGAGGCTAAAATGACAAGCGATCGAAACTTAAATGCGCAGAATATGAAGTAATTAATTTTTATACACGGGTGGCATCGTCCCTTCCTTCCGGTTCATAGTATTAGGCGTCGTTTGGATTAATGATGACTCAAGCAAAAGACGTGTCGTCCGGTTCCGCTCTTTGGATAAAATTGCAGCGTTGTCCCAGTCGATACCATGCGTTTTCTCGAGCGCGTGCTCGGCAGTCGTGTTTCAAGAATTCCCCAGAAGAATGAAAGACCATCAACACGATATCGAAAACCACAAAGTGGCTTCCAATGCGATTGGAGAGCACGCGCTCGAGAAAACGCATGATATCGACTGGGAGAACGGTGCAATTTTATCCAAAGAGCGGAACTTGACGACACGCCTTTTGCTTGTGTCATCATTCATCCAAACGACGCCTGATACCATGAACCTAAAGGAAGGGACGATGTCAGCCGTGTACATACAGTCACTACGTCAAGATCTGCGTATTTAAGTTTCGACCACTTGCCATATTAGCCTTGCTGTGAACAAGGAACCCGTTCACAAGGAACGGGTTCCGAAACGTTGAATAGTTTTTATGGCGACTTAGTCAGTGACCTAATACTTTTGCTTCTACTAATGCCTCAGCAAACGAACTTTCGTCCGAACCCATGACTATGTCATTTCAAACAATATCTCTCTTTCAGCAGCCCAGCCGTGCGTATGAAGCTCACGCTTCACGTAACCATATCTAAGGATTGACCTCATAGCTACCCGTCAACTTTTGGAGCCGACAACGCATGAGAAAGAATTCATTTGCGAAGCGTTATACGATTCGTTTTAGCTCGACGACGCTTCATCCATCTGGCACGTTTCACAAACATACCTTGCCATTTCATTAGAAGCTTGATCGAATTCCCCCCCTGACAGTATTGCTTCGTGCCCAGATCCAGAAAATTTTCGCACTAAACTAGCGAGTCACCTGTGTCTTACATGATGTTTTTAGCCTTACCACATAATCTACATGTTTTTAGCTTTACCACATTACCATTGCCTTCAATATCTCTATAACAGTATGTTACAATTTTCATTTTTCAAAACTTTTGTTCGAGAATGTTGGACGTGTGGATTTCGAAAAGCATAGCTGTATAGTAACGCCAACATCATCGCTAATACTTCAGAGGCATGAAAGAAGTAAAAGAATGCCCCGTGCATGCTTCTTTACAGTGCTGCTTGATAACGCTCGGATGAAGCCCGTGCCGTGTCCAGCTAAGGACCAGCGAAGCCCAGTCCGAACCCTTGTAAACACGAGCTCGCATTAACCAGTGCTGGTGCCGTGATGAAGGTGGAAGCAGCGAGCGGTGGTTCTCAGCAGGCGCTGGTCGACTCCTCGGAGCGGAACCAGTGTCCCCGCCGTCCGACACTGCCCCGCCTGGGCAGCCACAGGCGCACCATGATGGTCTTCTGTGTGGCGGCGGCAGTGCTGGCGTTGCAGGTGAGCGCACCTGCAATGGGAAATGCCTTGGCGAGCACGGTCAGCCTACGCGAGCCGATCTCTGCTGGAGTCCTTGCATGAGACTGGGTGGTGACGGGGACAGTGAGCGCCAAAGTGCGCTTTTCTATTCTCAGAAGATAATGTAGATAAACTGTAGTTTTCCCGGGAGAGCGATGCCGGCCATTTCATGGCCAAATAAAGTAGGTAGTTTAGTTGACTCTCAGATTGTTCGGCATCTTGCGGTAACCTAACTTTAATTTCGGCTTTAATACTAAGAATCGCTCAGCCTGTCAGAAGTATCAAAGCCTACGTACACTTTGAGAGCAGTAAAGCGCATTTGCAAGACACACCGCGAGGCGTAAAGAGGACACGGGACAATCTCTTGCCCTCACAAAATTTCTCGCTGTGGCGGGAGTCCTCCGCCCTCAGCTAGGAAAAAATTAAGAACTCAGTGGATTATCCCCGTAAGAGGATCCACTTCCAGCCAATAGCACCGGCCGATTCTCGTGACTCTGCTAGCGTGACAATGTAGGGAGCGGCTCCCCAATGCAGATAGGGGGCGATCCACGACTAAAGAGACAAGGATTATCCCCTTTCATGTACCACTTGCTTTGTCGCAATACCAGGGTGATGAGGATCGGCCGATGCCATTGGCTGCTGAAAGGGGCTCCTGTAACATAGAAAAGCCGCTGCTTTGTTGAGTTGTATCCGGCTATATGATGAGGTGGTGTGTGCATCTGGCAAGTACTTCGAGATATTTACAAGCAAGTTACCAGCACCTCACAAGAGGAAATTGTTTCCTGTAGTCACTAGCACTATGGTCAATAGTTCAATGCGTAAGATGTCCAGGCGGAACTTAAATTCACACTGCGCCGACGCATCTCTGTGAGAGCAGTTTGACTTTAGTCTCAATTTTGTTACTACGCAGGTGGCGTTGGTCCTGGCGTTATTCCGTCCGACCAAGATGACTCCGGACGAGGTGATTTCTTTCAAGAGTCTCCTTGAAGTGAGTAGAAAAAAAATCGTTCACACGCTTAGCTCTTTGAGCGTTGGTCAGAAATGCGACAACTTGCCTATTTCACCGCCAATATGACGGTGCTCAGCAGTTTTCAAGTAGTATAATGTCTAGGCTTCAATTAGAGGCTCTGGCCTCGTCCATTGACAGAATTTGTCAATCGATCGAGTTGCAAGCTCAATTCAAAGATAATGAGTAACTGCACATATTATGTGACGTGGCAGCTCTTTAATATCACGTCATCGATGCTTTGTTACGTAAGATATATCTGGCGCTGAAGGTTTGTCGACGGTTTTGCGGAGGCAAAACAGTTTGCAGCCATTTTAACCGGGAGAGACAATACAGGGGTCTGGTGAAGGCACTGCCCGCTACGGTTAGCACGCACTCGCGTGACACTGTTGCCGTGGAATCACAAATCACCGTTTCCAAAATTAATGCTAATTTATTTAGACGGAGAATTCCTCACGCTCGCTGTGTTCCAGGCCGGTGCGTCCTCTAGCACTGCAGACAGCTCATGCTTGTGTCTTCAAGCGACCATGTATCAAGCAAGTTTTTCCGGGTCTGCGGCATCATCGGCGCCAGCAACTGAGTATCCCGCGGTGTCATAGCATCACATGACTGCCCGCTTCATTGTCAGTAACTTTATCTCTAGCCGATCAGTGTTCACACTGTAGCGCCATAAGATTACGTGGCCCCCTTTTGTGACCAATGACACGCCTAACTCTTGCTTTGCGGAGCGGTGCCAACCATTTGCTGTCGCTTCCACTGCTGACTCTATTACATTATATGAGTGGGCTGCGCTGCTCAGGAGGCATCAAAGTCAATTTTTTTCGCCTTTAGGCATAGCAGTGGTAGACAGCTTCACCCTTGGTCAGAGCCTCTAACAATTACAATCGAATCCTCTTTACCAACCTCCAAGTGGATCGGTTGTGGCCTGGGGAAAGCTTTCTTAAGATCAGGGCAATTTATCCTTACCTTGTGTGCTGCACAGAAGTATATGTACTCAGACGGGCATCCGTGCTTTTAGCAATTCAGAAATTGAGAGCTTGAAACATTTTTGTTCTTTTTTCGCCATGCAACAAACGATGCCAGTGTTAAGTAGGGCACCTGATGGCCATATGGAATCACAAGGACTCTTTTGAGCAGCCTCGCACTTCCAAGAAGTTGAGAAAACAAGTTATGGAAACTCGAAATAACAAAACAAAAAATTTTGTTTTGATTAGATGCTTGGAAATTGTGCAATTATTTATAGTTGGCTTTCCGAAAGACAGCTCTGTAGACTATAAGATGAAGACAAGTAAATGACGCTTTCGTTGGTGCGTCGTGTCCTAACGTTTTGTTTGTTATCGCGTCTTGGGGTGCTTTTGCGACGACCGAGAGTGAGAAGTGCTCTGCAAGCGCTGCAGCGACAGGTAAGAACAGAACAAAGCAGCCGTGGACGGTCACTGATCTGTGGCATCCTCGCTAACAAAAAATGATTTTTTCTGAAACGTAGGGCATCGTCGCCCATATTCGCTCCGCCATCTGTCGGTGGAATGTGTGAACTTGAGGAATTTGAATAACTTTTTTTTTCCTAGCAACCACCTCCAATTAAAAATAGGCATGACTGCTCAATATGCGAGTTCTGATTTATTGCTTTGTTTCGTGTTCAACCGCAAGGTGATAATGATAATCATGGGGTGTCGCTAGTGTTCCTGTATAGGGAGCATATACAGGAACACTAGGTGTCGCCTGCGCTTAGCGCTATCTGTGGGATCGCATGCTCACAACTTAATGATAACTGAAATTCGCCCTGCGGGCACAGCGATGCATCTGGATAGACCATTGACTCAATGGACATGGGGATTACCCGTGTTACAGTAGTATGCGACCATCAGCTATCATATCCAGTCTGCATATAGCGTTTCGTGATACTTCCGCTTAATCCATGCACGACAATTGATAAAAGAAACTTTTCGTGTGATGGTCGTTGCGCGATACTTAGACATTATGGTGCATTGGTGGCGGTGATTGTGACTGCACTTGATCGGTTCTGCGCAGGATGTCGATTCAATTACCGACACAAGCGGCGATATAGACTAAATGGTCACCTGCAGAGAAGCCCTCGAAGAAGAACCGTATGTTATAAAGATCAGTGTAGAATTCATTTCGCTCGCCATTTTGAACCGCTTGGCTTCTGCAGTGATGAGCGATATCCAGCGCTGAACCTTTTTCTATACAAAAAAAAAACGTAAAAAACGTTATGCATGAATTAATCGTAAATACATGAGTGCGTACCACGAACTTCAATGCCGTGTTTGTCTGAATATCACCCTTAACAGAAAAAAAAAAGGTTTCCAGAAAAGGGTTAAGGTAAAAAAATGGGCTTTGAGCTCCGCCGTCTCTTGTTTGAAGCAAGGCCTGAATCCTGTATGGCTTCGCATGTGGGTTGTACAGGAGCAACTGCGCATGCGCGGGAAATCTCCGTGCATGCACCTTGGTTATATGCACGTTGGCCGTTGGTCTGTAGCTTTCAGAGCGGTCTAGTTAGGGAAGAGGAAGCCATTCACAGTAAGGAGCTTACCCCTGTGCAGCAGAAACTATGTGAAAACAAGGATTTGTGGTCGAATACGGTGCGCGGCACTTAAAAGTGTGTGAAGCACTTGACTCAACATATTCAAGCTCAAATAAAGCGCTTGTAGAACTGCCAGCATCTTGCGTCTTTGTATGTCTTCCAGTTTTTGCCACCTTCTGTTGCCCAACCGCGAATCTACACCTCCATCCACATCCACGACCCTCCAAAAATGTTTCTGAACGCACTTCCACATTATTCCGTGTTCCTTTATCATATTCTGGAAAGCTTAAATGTGTAGTCGCGTTCAGTCAACCCCCCTAGCCTCCTCCCCCCCCCCCCCCCCCCCCCCAAGTTTTACAGCGCACCCACAAACATTCGTCAGCTCTGCACCTCCACGCATTACATACTAGAAAAAGAGTAAAATATTTGGCAGGACCCTGCATATTTCAATTAGTAGCGTCACAGCGAACCACGGTGTAGCGAACGTGAACGTAGTGCTGCTGTACTGGTTGAATTTCGCGGTTCTTTTGCGCAGTCTAAGAACGCGTGCTTGTTGCGCCATCTAGCGGGCAAACAGAAAACCGCTTGCGAAGAAACGAAAGTATTTCGGCTCGAAAGAGTTATTAACGAATGTCACTCTTAAATAACCGTCCGAGGAAAACGCACAATCTTTAGCCTTTCAGTTCGGTGCCGTAAAGGTCACGCTGTGACGTTTCGTGCGGTTGGTGTCTGGTGTGACGGCGCCAGCAGCACCGGCGTGGTCTAATGGTTAGGATACCTGGCTCTCACCCAGGAGGCCCGTGTTCGATTCCCGGCGTCGGAAGAGTTTCATCGAGGTCTCATGGTGTAATGGTTAGCACTCTGGACTCTGAATCCAGCGATCCGAGTTCAAATCTCGGTGATACCTTAGGGACTTTCTTTTTTCCTTCGTTGAAAATACTCGCTAAGGCGACTT
Source organism: Amblyomma americanum (assembly GCF_052857255.1). Classification (NCBI taxonomy): domain Eukaryota; kingdom Metazoa; phylum Arthropoda; class Arachnida; order Ixodida; family Ixodidae; genus Amblyomma; species Amblyomma americanum. The sequence continues at coordinate 144,359,673 of NC_135501.1, read as the reverse complement.
ATTGTTACGAAGTGCAGCTCTTCCAAACCACTGCGCGGCTGCCCCGGGTTCATAAGCGGTAGGCACTTAGATGCTGCCCTTTTGATGCTTACCTAATGCATAGATATAGCTAGGGCGGAAAACAAGCTTCTGTATTAAGCCTTCCTGGACATAAGCGGTGCGTACGACAGTGTAAAGAAGGAATTTTTTGTCGAAATATACCAAGATAATAGCGTTGAAATTGCATGGAAAAGGTTAAGAAGTAGGACAACTGTCGAGGTATGCACAGCATTAAGGCAGGGTTGTCCTTTTTGACCGCTGCTGTTTATGATTCAAGCGATAAATGTGGCAACAAGGCTAGCTCAGAACAAAGTAATCTATAGGTTATAATCTATCGTGCAGGTTAGGCGGAACGGCCGTGGAGCAGCGGCTCCCCGGTTTTTATGTATGCAGGCGGTATTGTACTATTAGCTGACAGACTGGAAGATTTACAGACTTTGGCTAAGTCTTGCTGGGATGAAGGAGACGCTGTAGGCTTCACTTCTAGCGGAATTCGAACGGTTCCACTGATCAGGTGCTTACAATCCAAGGCCATGAGATGCCCAGACTGGCAGAATGCAAATATCGAGGGATTCGGATGAATGAAGGCCACATGGTTTGCATGCTTTACGAACACCCTATAAGGACAAAAGGGTGAAGAGATGCCGCGATAATAAAGCAGAGAGCATTATGCGGTTACAACAAGTAAGAATATAGCAAGTTACAATAAAGCCAAAGGGCAACTTTTTCCGCAGCTCTTTCAAATAGTTGGGCATATATAGAAATAAACATTTGATTTGGTTTGATATTTGGAAAGAAAAATGGTGCCATTGGTTACTTTTGGTAAGGGGCTTTTGTGCCTAAGGGCAGAAGTTCAGTCGGGGCTAGAAATAAATCGGAGAGCTGTTGGCAGATTAGCAATAGGTGCCCATGGAAAAAATCTACCAATGAGGCAGCATAGGGGATAAAGGCTATGCATCGGCTGAAGCTCGGGAAGCTCAGAATAAAACACTGTATGCATTAAGAACGCCGGAGGAAGTTTGAGGATAACAGGTGGGCCGCTAAGGTATATAAATACTTGCACTTGATGTACGCAGGACGCAAGGACGGAGAAATTATAAACTTTAAAGCAAGGGTATAAAATCACAGAGAGTAAAAGCTGGATTAATTCAATGGAAAAGTAGCGCACTGTAGAACTGTATAGAAACTGGAAAAGGCAAATCAGCTGAAGCAATCGTTCCTTGATAACTCAAGAGGCAGCGCCCTACTCTTTGAAGCTAGGTCAGGGTGTATTTAGAACGCGTAGCTACTGTAGCGGTTCCACTTCTACCGATGCACAGCTGCTCCATGCTGGTAGAGACCAAAGGGTTGAGACATAACGAATGTTATGTGAATTAATCTGCTCAGAGTTAGCAAAAAGTGATTGGACGATTAATGGTTCAAAAGCTGGGCGGTGACGCAAGTATACAAGTTTAGGATTAAAAATGTAATTTAACAAAAATGGCTAATATTATACATATAGAAAATACCGTTAAGTTTGAAGGATTGCTTGAAGAAATATGAGGGGCGAAAAGTCTAGGCAAGGCGGCAACCGCCACCACCCTGCATGTTTCAAAGGGCGCTCCTAACTTTCATCCCCCCCCCCCCCCCGTCCGTCCGTCCGTCAATCCATCCTGGACTTTCGATACAAGCCTCCATTGCCGCACTGAACTTGGTAAAAGGGCTCTGCACGCATATAGTAAAAATACGCATATAGCGAAAAAAAATCAAGCTCCTGACTGGATTCCCATATTAACATGTCTATGTTTTTTTGTTTTTAATTGTAATGTGGACAGTTATATTAAATAAATGGATTGAAAAATGCGCAACAATCTAAGTTCCTTTATCCAGGTCAAAAATTTAAGCTGGCACTAAACGAGCGTTATTGAGGACCGCTGGTTGCCATCTCTCCTTCAACAATTGCTTCGTTCAAGCGTTACTTTCGCCTGTGACAGTTCATCTGCCTGCGACAGTAACGCTGACGCTATCGGTGTTAGGTGCAGTGAGAACTGACGCTGATTTCTGAATGCTTGCAAGTATAGTTCTGAAATTGTGAAACGTGACAGAGAGGCCCCCATGCATGGAACGCAAACATATGTTGAAATTTGTAGTAAAAGCTTCTGGTTCCCTAAACATTGCTGCTACAGGGCTAGACTGCAGTGATGGCAAATGTACAGTGAACACCGACGAAAGCTGAGGTTGTCGATCGCGGTACTAGACTCCAGTAGGGTCGCGCTTAAATAAGGCAGAGTAAAAGGTTGAATTAAGCAATTGATATTGCTCGTTTGAGCCAATTGCGTGTTTAGAATCAAAAGAAAATCCCTGTGCTTCGAATCAATGTAATCTGTGACGGCAGGAAAAGCTTAACATCAGGCATTGCTTACTTACCGATATAGTGAAGTTTGCTTTTTACACGAACTGTTTTCCACAGACCCCTCTCTGTTTCTTTAACCTTTTAACAGAAAATTCTTGCTCCCCCCCCCCCCCCCCCTCCCACAGTGTCCATATATTTTCTTGCCAATTTTCTACTTCGCTTTCTTCATTTTGTGCCGACGTTTCATCATGTACAAGTAACTGATAACTTTCTGAGCCTACTGCTTCCCCGTCATTTCTCTGAATCGCTACTCAAATTCTATCTTGCTAATAGTTTCGGATCCCGTTTTACGTTGTGCCCCCTGATTTGGTGCATTGCCAAGGCAAGCCACCCGCCGCGGTCGCTCATTGGTTAGAGCGCTCGGCTACTGATCCGGAGTTCCCGGGTTCGAACACAACCGCGGCGGCTGCGTTTCAATGGAGGCGAAAAGCAAAGGCGCCCGTGTGCTGTGCGATTTCAGAGCACGTTAAAGATCCCCAAGTGGTCGAAATTATTCCGGAGCCCTCCACTACGGCACCTCTTTCTTCCTTTCTTCTTTCACTCCCTCCATTATCTCTTCCCTTCGCACGGGCGCCTTTGCGTTATGATAGAGGCGAAACGCAAAGGCGCCCGTGTGCTGCGCGACGTCAGTGCACGTTAAAGATACCCAGGTGGTAGAAATTATTCCGGAGCCCTCCGCTACAGCACCTCTTCCTTTCTTCTTTTACTCCCTCCATTATATCTTCCCTTACGGCGTGGTTAAGGTGTCCGCCGATATGTGAGACAGATACTGCGGCATTTCCTCACCCCCCCCCAAAAAAAAAAACAACAAGCAAGCCTACCTATCGGCGCTACTAATACTAATTAGTGTTGGCCCTAATTACTTCTATAACTAATTATTTTGAAGCGAAAAGCTTCACTAGGCTCGTTAACACCGGGCATCGCGTGAGCCACAGTACAGATTTGCCACAGCTGCGCACGCGCGAAACCGAATGGCATCACGCGGAGCGCAGGTGGCCGCTGCTGCCGCAGGCGTCGTCGCCGCCGCGCGCTGCCTCCGTCGTCTGACCTTTCGCCATGGAAGGAGGAGAAGAAGACCCAGAAGTGGTAGCGTGGGAGTTGGCTCAAAAGCAGCGAAGATATGAAAAGTGCAAGGCTAGACAAGCGGCTGAAACGCCAGAATCACGAGGGGCACACTTTGCTAAACGGCGGAAAAAGGACGCTGAACTGCGCCGTTTGGCTGCGTCAATTGAGAGTGGCCAGGTGAGCAAAGACTGTACTTCGGGAGACGTCGAGCGGTTTCGAGGAAAGAATGAGAAGGCCAGAGCTAAACAGCCAACCGAAACACCCGAGCAACGAGAGGAGCGTCTCGCTAAACGACGGCGACAAGACGCTCAAAAGCGGCTCTTAGCCGCGTCTGCTAGCAGTGTTAGCAGCCAACAGAGCGAAGTCGACGACGGCGAAGCTGTGGAAGAAGAGGTGAAGACTCGCTAAATGTTGAAACTCGGTGAAAGTGCCAGTGGGACAAAGGTAGGTCTCCTCGATTTGGCTGCACTTTCTGCACCAGTTGAGGAAGTGCGGCACTCTCGCACTCGATTTGACAGTGCAGCCAGTGCCACCTGCACTTCGGCACTCGATTTGGCCTCGTGCTGCACGAGTTCTTCTGCACTGCTGCACTAGCCTCCCGGCGAGTTCTCTTCTCGTGCAAGTAGTGCAAGGTGCTTGGCGCCCTCCGTAGCAGACGGCTCCGCGGCCGCTTGTTTTGTGAGCGGCGTTGAGACCATCTTTGAGACGGCCGCGTACCCGTGTAAGACGCGGCATCTGCGCCGGGCCATCACCAAACAGCTGAAATGACTGCGCGTATACGTGTGTGTATGCGCGTGTGTGCGCGTGTCTGTGTACGCGCGTAAGCGACTGGCTGGCATGGCGCACGTACGGAAGCACGTACTGCGTATGGGTTCGCATCTTTCTATCCAGCCTCGCACGTTGCTTACACCATTTCTCTTTTGTGTGCAATTATTATTATAGACGCCACCACGATGCAGCGCTTCCATAAGAGGCAGATTGTGAGATGTTTTATAATACGTGGGCGATCGCAAACGTTTGTGGCTCGCTGCGACATCAGTACCTCCGCTTACGACAGCGACTGGCTTGAGGTCGCCGTCAGCCCACACCTTCGCCTGCCACTTAGCCTCTGACAGTCACGTCGCCGTCATCGTCCGCAGAAAGTGAACGCGATTGAGTTCAAATATAGATCAGGCAATTCTTGGCGGACAACCGTAGTCACTCTTCGACAGGACGGAAGCAGCCTGAATCACGCGCATGGACTGTAAAAGATCGTCTCGAGCGGTAGTCTAAATAACCTGTCTAATTAATTGTTGCCTCTTCGAAGTACCCGTTGAATCAGTGACGGTCGACCGGCCTGCGCCCCTTTAAACAACGCAACGGAAAGAACGGTGTCAAATTCTTCACCACTTTTGGAATTAACAAAGTTCATAGCCGCTCCACGAGATGTGCCACTTGGAGCAAATACACAGCGTTTAGTGCAGCTAGCACAATCTCGCGCATATGTGAAAACACGCGACAAACACCAACACGTAGTACATGGCCGCAGCAGACGAAAGTTTCTGCACTTTTGCACTCGATTTGGCCGCTGCACCGACAGCACTAGTGTCGGGCGACACTCGCGCCGCAAGAACTGGCACTACACTGACACGGCACTTTTGTGAACTAGTGCGGAAAGTGCAGCCAAATCGAGGAGACCTGGTATTTACGACAGACTGTGGACAACCCGTTCGGCCACGTGTGTGACGTTTGTGAGCCTAAGGCATTGCGGGATCTTAGACGATTGTACAAGCTTTGTATACCTAAGACAACACGTTTTGGAAAAGCTAGAAAGGTATACCCAAATTGTAACCTTATATATGAAACAAGCTAAACCACGAGCATCGCCACGAAGCTTTTCGCTTCGAGATATCCACCAGAAGAACGCGCCTCGGTGTATTGTCGTTATGGAGAGCGCGAAAAAGACGCAACAGCGACTGAACGAAGCGAGGAAGAGACAACGCCCTCAAGAGACACAAGAAGAGCACGCCGTACGACTCGAGAAGCGTCGTAACGAAGAATCGGCTAAAAGTCGTGCCACGTCCCGGAGTGACTCTTCAACTGCGGAAGAGACCGGATTGAGTTCTCGAAAGTGTCGGAATGAGACGACTGCGTAGACGACGTGCCGAGGGAAAGAAGGCTTCGCAATTCAACAAGGGTTAACCAGAGCTAAACCACCGCCATTTTTTATAGTACTAGTATGAAGCACTGAAGTGAAGCAAAGTGGAGAGAGAGTGCGGAGTCACTAATGATGAGCAGAGCACTTCCGCTGCATCGAGAGGGAGGACCGACTTCTATTGTTTGAGTATGTAGCGGCGTAGTATGTCGTATATGGTGTAACCTAGAAGAGGAGGCGTTATCGCGACTACTCTTAGGCGAAAGTTAAGCGCCTTCGTAATTTTAATTGTCAGTTCTGAGTAACTGCTATATAGTGTTCCTACTGCTATTATGTGCCTGTAACCATTGGCGACGTCATGTTTTGAAAGAGACATGGTTTTCTGATAACTGAGTAACCAGCCAGATTAGGCCAATAGCGTTTTTTTTTTTTTTGCGGTTCATAACTCCTTGCAGATAAGGGAGGCACTTTAACAGTTAAAAGCAGGAGAGAACCTGTAAGGACGACCGACACCCCTGTCATGTTCGGGTTGCTGTTTTTTTATTTTTGTTTACTTTTCGAAAAGCCAGTTATTTCAGATGATCAACTAAAACTCGTCTTTGTTTTTTTTTTATTGTCAAAGTAATATTGTCACGGAGTTCTAGAAGACGAAGCGGGCAATGGCGCGGACGGAGCGCTTGTTCTGGGCTCATTAAATCATGTCGTTTGCCATCTGTCATGCTGTTTTGTTTCATCATCTTGCCGTCCGTGAAAACAGCGCGACATAACAGGAACAGAAAAGACAAACGAACGACAGGAACAGCACGAAGTCCTGTCGTTTGTTTGTCTTTTCGGTACCCGTTGGTCGCTAAGTCTTCATATTATTTCGAAGGCTCCTCGAAGGCTTCGCCACACACAAGCACAGGTCCCGTGCGGAACACAATAAACAAGTAAATTTGGTTCAGAAACAACAATGAGTGCGGGGCTTGCACTTGTAAGATCAGGAAGACATTAGCGAACACTACCGAAAGAAACAAAAATCAGTGCAGTTCAAAAATAAGGTATATTTTACCATGATGTGGTCACGTGATGCGCTACAGTGATAATGGCGGATTCCACCGGAAGATTTCTTTTTAAGCAATATTCAATGCTAGATTTCAATAATAAATTTTCGTTTCCTTCACACTTTGAGGCGCGATATTTTCGTTTGGTTTATGGGGGTTTAACGTCCCAAAGCGACTCAGGCATTGAGAGACGCCGTAGTGAAGGGCTCCAGAAATTTCGGCCACCTGGGGTTCTTTAACGTGCACTGACATCGTGCAGCCCACGGGCTTCTAGGATTTCGCCTCTATCGAGATTAAACTGCCGGGGCCGGGAACGAACCCGCGTCTTTCGGGCCAGCCGGAGAGCGCCATAACCACTCAGCCACCGCGGCGGCGGCGCGATATTTTTATTTCCGTCATAATGTGATGACAAGTTTGGGTCAGTGTCCGGTACCTTTAAAGCCTTTCTTTTGTTTTGCTTCTTTTCTCCATACAGAATAGCTTGGACCCTTGATACCTTGACGGCAGACGAAATTGATCGCTACAGCTGCCCCCTCCCGTGCGTGGACGAGGTGGCATTGCCTTCCCCGTCTTCAGATTCATCAGCCCAAACCTCTTCCATGGGACCAAGATCCTTCCAGGAGCAGGCGCTGGACTTTTCATTCAGCAGATGTCAATCCCCATACACTCCATCCCCGTCCAGAGCTCCGTCGCAAGGCTACTTGCACCCGATTTCCGATGCTACGAAATCGTTCGGCTCGAGCACTGTGACCAACATCCGTACAGCTTCGGATAGCAGCTGCTCCTCTTCCTCTGCGGTCGCTGACGGCGTCGGTTCAGCTTGTGTGGCGGGCATTCCTGAGAAACGCGCCAGCACCGTGGGGCCGATGAACCGCCCAACGCCCGGTCCGAAAGACTACAGGGACACGGCGTACTTGGAGCGCCGCAGAAGGAAAAACGAAGCATCAAGGATGTACCGGGCTGCCAAGAAGGCAATGGAGGCAGCGAAGGCAAACCTACTCATTGAGTTGCGGAATGCTAACACAGCGCTCGAGTCCCAGCTTGAAAAGGGCGAGCTCGCTAACAAAAAGCTCAGGTCAGAGCTTGAAGAGGCACGAAAGGACGTTGCGCTCTTGCAAACCGCAGCCACGTGCAAGTGTATATAGGCTAATTGTTCTGACAACGGCTTTCACTATTTAGAGCCCCTACCCCCTGCAGGTCAAGGCAGGGAGGTAACTAGAAGGAATCCCCAAATAAATTTCGAAATTATACGTTTCCGAATTTTTTTTTTGCGTTGGCCGAGACGTGTTCTCTTTGGTTCCCGGGGCTGTAACGCGTTCACCGGCGGTCGCTAGCGATCGTGACTGGGGACCGGCGCGGTGACAAAGATGATGGAAATGTCGTCAAAGGGCCGACGCATGCCCAGATGCACGCTATCTCAAACCAGACATCCGTAGGCGCAGCACATGTTTACGCAGCCAAAGCGCTCTAGAAAGACGTACTGACAACTGTACAGTAGAAATAGATACGAGGTTATAATGCAGGTAATTATATATATATATATACACGGTCACCGTTTAGAAGACACTGAAGTAACAAGCGTTAGCTGTTTGGGCGGCCGCCCTCCTGTGCCGGGGTCCCAGAACTGCACACATTCCATTAAAATAAAAATATACGCAATTTCTTTCACCTGTATTTGCCATCAAGCACACTCGCATCCCTGAGTTTGAACAACAGCCTTCCACGACGTAACGTCTCTTAATTGTCAAACTAGGTTACTGTAGTACGTGTCTCCGTATCCAAACAACAGTTCCCAAAGAGACGCAGCGCAGGACAGCTCATCCTTTCGTCTTTTCACGCAGGGGTGGCGAGCGGGTGGCAACGCATGCAAAGGTCGCAAGCACTGAGATAACCGCCACGGCCATCGTTGCCGACTGAAACAAGCGGACACACAAGAGGATTCACGTCGGCAGACCGCCGACGCAGGCCACGAAACAGGGGGGGGGGGGGGGGATCAGGAAAGAGGGACGGATTTGCAAGGTCACGAACACAAAACCAAACATTGTCCATGCTGTTGCCGCCCTGATGAAGGCGCTAACACATGGAACTGACGCAACGCCACAGTGACTGACGCCGCAGTGCCGGTGATGGCGCCCGAGGCAACGCCGCAACGAGGCCTAAGGAGCTCGCGAAGCAAGCCAAGGACGTGCGCCGCTTGCTACGGCGGGATGCTCAACGGCTGTGGCGTTTGAAAATTCAAAACATTGAGAGCGACAGGGGTATCCTTCTTTCAGAATCTTCTTGTTCTTTATCGACGCGCCAAATGCGGCACAGAAGCGGCTGGCGCTTTCATCCCCCTGGCATGAACCCATATACCCGTAAAAGCCTTTAGTGAAGTTTAGCGCTTGTGTCTTGAAAATTGAAAATTGTTTTTTTGCGAAAGGAAATGGCGCACTATCTGTGTAACAGCTCGGCGGACACCTGAACCACGCCGTAAGGGAAGGGATACAGGAGGAACTGAGAGAAGAATTGAAGGTTTGGTTTGGTTTATGGGAGTACGTCCCAAAGCGACTCAGGCTATGATGGACACCGCAGAGAAGGTCACCGAAAATTTAGACTAGCAGGGGTTCTTTAACGTGCACTGGCATCGCACAGTACCGGGGACTCTAAAATTCGCCTCCATCACAATTCGAACGCCAAGAAAGGAAGGTGCTGTAGTGGAGGGATATCTGACCACGGGGCGTCGCACATCCTCGCCGCCAATCGTAAAAGCGATTGGAAGATTGGTGGCTCAAAAGAACTCGGGTGAGATAAGGTTAAACGTGTAGGAAAACGTATTTCAAAGGGGGTACATAGACGGAGGCCACCGATGTGTCCGTGCGGCCGAGGCGGACGCGGATAGCACAGACTTCCATGAGGCCCATGTGTGGGGAGGCCGCATCCAGGACGGTGTGGGGCAGGTTGCTCCGCACATAGACGGCAGCGCGGGGCCTTTCCTGCGGGTGGGAGGTGTCCAGGCAGGGAGCTGCACTGCAGGTCTGAAGTGCGCAGCTAGACCAACCTGCATAGCCCGTGTAACCAGGGAGGCGGGCAGCATCCACTGGGACACGGGTCTCCTGTAATGCAAGGACATCAAAATTGAAAGTGCCCTGCAACAGGAGGTCCTTGAGGTCGGCATGGCGCACCCGCAGGGAATTCACATTCCACTGCAGGACGTGCGGCCTTGCCCTAGGACCTTTACGGCTGGCCATGATTGCCGCTGGAGGGGCTCTCTCCAACGAGAGCTGCCTCACGCAGCTTTCGAGCCCCTGAGGTAGGAAGTAGCTGTGGCAGGAGGGTCTGGACGGCCAGCCGCAAAGCCGCCGTCACCGACTGCTGGGCGTCCGGGGTAGCGGTCGGGGTAGGGGCCGGGATCCGGACAGCAGGTCGGGGGAGCCTGGAGCTCCGCGACTGCAGGGCCTGGGCGCAGCTAAGGCCCCTGGCTGTCGCGGGTCCCGGTTCCCTGTTGGGCTGCTGCTGTTGGCGGAGCTCGGCGGTGACGGCGCGGAGGGCACCAGGTTTGGCAGTTCCGCGAAAGGCAGTGGTCGCCTGGCTCTGCTCCTTCCAGCGGGGACAGGCGTGGTCTACTGCTCGGTGGCGCCCTCTGCAGTGTAGGCACCTGGGGATCTCGGCAGTGCAACCCCTGTGGTGGTGGGGGCCGCTGCATAAGGTGCAGCGCTGAGGTCTCGTGCAGGAAGCGGCCACGTGGTTGTACCCGCCGCACTGGGAGCACTGCAGGGGCCGGGCCTTGAAGGGACGAACCCGGAACTGCAGTCCAGCAATCTGGACCCGTTCCGGGGGGCTGCGCCGAAACGGATGGTAACAGCGCCACCGCGGCGCCGGATACTCAGGATGTCGACGGAGGCCTCTGTGATGTCCGCGATGTCCTTGTCCGGAACCGCCGGGTGGCAGGAGGCTGTGGCGATAGCGGTAGCGGCGTGCGAGGAGGTGGGGACTGGCCGAATGTGCCTCTTGCGTGTCGTGGAGAGGGACGGCCGGGCCAGAGATGCTAGGCAGGAGTGGCGGGGAGGCGGCCAGCGGTTGCCGAGGTGGGTAGGGTTCCGTCTAAAGTTGCGTGGGCGAGAGCGAGGCTGGGCCAGCTGCTGGCTGCTGCGACAGCGGGTCTGCAGCGTCGTAGAGCGGCAGCGGGCAGTAGGAGACGCCTAACTCCGCCCGAATTGCAGCGCGCAGCTCGTCGTACGGCCGACTGCCCAAGGCAGGGCAGGTGATCCGGAACAGCAGGTCGGACGGGAGGATATCGCAGAGGACTGCGTGTTTGAACGGCTGGATGGTGACGCCGTTCAGGAACACCGCAGCTTCGAACTGAGCAAACCACCCGCCTAAGCCTTGAAGCCGGAACGCCGGAAGCGGCGGGTAGTGGGCTGGGTCCTGCCAGTAAGCCATCCAGAAACGCAGCTGAGGGAGAACGTGCGGCTCGACGGGTCACCAGATGTGGGAAGTCATTGGATGCTGAGGGACAGCGATGTGTTATTGTCCGTTGTCCGGGTCACCAGATGTGGGATGCCATTCTGCCGAAGGACGAATCCCAACATAAAACAATAACTGTTTGTTAGGGAGGGCAGCGGATCAGCATTCCAACGCTTACAAAGAGAATTTATTTGTACACCAAACAATATTTAGACACGAATAGTGCATAAGGTAATCTCGAAACCACAGGAGCAAAAAAAAAATGGTCAAAGCAGTTACCAATTCAGACAGAAAAAAACAGGTACCGAAAAGGCAAAAAATCTGTGTACAGTAAATACCATAGCACAGCCCCTTTACAAATTCAACATACATCTCAGTACGCGGTGGTCACAAAGAGAATTTATTAGTACACCATACAGTAATTAGAACTTAATTGTACATAAGGTAATCTCGAAACAAGAGGTGCAAAAAAATGGTCAAAGCAGTTACCAATTCGGACAGAAAGAAACAGGTATCGAACACGCCAAAAATCTCTGTACAGTAAATACCACGTCACAGACTCTTTCCAAATCCAACATACATCTCAGTACGCTGTGGTTAGGCAAAGGAGAAGGTGGAGTGAGGAGAAAGGGCGGGGGAAAGTTACCATCTGCGTACTACACTTGTACTACACACCCACGCCACGCTCGACCGGGTAGCGGAAGGAAAACAGCCGCTTTTCCCAGCCGGACAGCCTGTTTTTGTAGCCGCCGTTGGTGACGCGTGCCTCTGGAGACGCTGCGGTGGCGCTGTGCTTCATCGGCAACGCAGTCCAGCGCGTGGCCATGTTACGCTGGGCCGGATGATAACAAGGCGGAGGCTGCGCGGAAATGTGCGCAGAGTGTGTCGTCACATCTCTTTATGGCACTCCTACAGCTATCGCATTAAAAAAGAAAGTGTGATTGTTGTCTCGTACAAGACACAATAGCTACGTTGCACCCTGTTAGTATTAAGCTCCCTACTTGAAAAGCACACGTACAGCAACGCCACCTGTATCGCTAATATTTCAGAGGCATGAAAGAAGAAGCAGAAGACGACCGCGTGAACGTTCCTTCCTAGAGCCGTTTCGTGACGCTCGCAAGAATCAATACGTCACCAGCCAAGGCCCAGCGAAGCCTACTCGAACCCTTGTAAAGACGAGCGCATCTTCAACAGCATCGGTGCCCTGATGCAGCTGGAGGCAGTGAGCGGAAGTTCCCAGCAGGCGCTGGTCGACCCTTCGCGGCAGAACCTGCCTTCCCAACGTTCGAATGTGCACCACCTGGGCAGCCACAAACGCACCCTGACAGCCTTCTGCATGGCTGCGGCGGCGCTGACGTTGCAGGTGAGTTGGCCGTCACTGGGATATGCGCTGGTGTGGGAACAGGCAGTAAGGGTCAGCGCGGCCAGTCTACGCGAGCCAAGCTGTGATGGAGGCGTTGCACTTACTGCTTTACAGCGGTAGTTGAGGGACTTCCTACCGAGTCCAAAGGTCATCGAAGTGATACCTGTGGCAGAAAACTCTTCGCACTGTTAGCCGAGAGAAAGGTCAAAGGCCATGCGGAGAGGTTATATTGAAGACAAAAGCGCAAATAACACGAGCCAAAAGAAAAGTCATATACAGAGTCAGGCATAATTTCTGTTTGGCTACAGAGCATGTCCACTTAGATCGGAAGAAATGATAGATCCGAGAGTTACAAGGTGCACGACGCGAGAGAGCAAGCAGCCCTCGTTAGCTGTCTCTTCCCCTGCAACTGCGTTACTATATAAGGCGTAAGAACGTAAATCATGATTGAAATGCACTCTGTACGTAGAACGCGGCTGCAACAAAGCCTATAGCAAAAATTGGAGGGGACACTTAAGTTCCATACTAAGTGTATGACGCAATAGCGTAGTGGGTTAATTCCATATCTGCAGAAGGTCTTTCTGTACTCTACATTCCTAGATCCCTCGGGGTTTTCACACACCACCTGGCGCAAAGATGCAGCGGTTAAGCGATGCGCCATTGCCCTGAGATGGCAGGTGCTGTCATCGGTGGGCCTTGAGCCGCCCATGTTGCTCTTCCTGAGCGACCAATCATATACTTAACGGCCACCTGCCACGGTGAGCAGTTTGCTAACTAACCGATGACCAGGTTGTGATACCGCTGCAAGTCATGTGACCTACGCGGTCCACCTGCCTCCTAGGTTGCTCTCTGGGCGACACCTGCCAGAGTCATATGGTCGTGAGTTTTCGCTCACAACGTCGATACTGACAACGCCTACACCGGAAATTCTGGACAACGACAAGCTTTCTCCTGGCCTGGTGATCAGATTATTTGGGTTGAAATTCTTGGTAATTGGGTCTTTGACCCCACCTTGAGAAGTTGAAAGTACCTTGTGCCATTGCGCTATATATGGCCATAGATGCCCATGTGCCATAAACAAATTCATATGCGTCAACATCATTATCAGCAACATTTTCTGGACAACGGGGCTTTTAACATTCACAGCTCGTCAGTACAGGCAGACGCTCATGTTTCTGGCTTTTAGATATCTAACTAACAATTGTGTCACCTTCTGACGCGAAGAGAGTGAAGCGCCGTCCCTCGAACCCTGTGGCTATTATGAACGTGCATCGGAGTCATAAGAGACACAAGACGAAGCCCATTCGAGAGTCCATCTGCAGTCACGCGATTCAGATCACTATGGAAATTGGGCGAAGGGGTAGCACATCTCGGGTGTCACTTCACAGCCCTAGCGCGACAAGCCTAGGAATTTCCTTCTCTCCGACATGCCGCCGTATTGTACACGCAGGCCATCTGAACACACCACACGTAGTCCCCTTAGCAAGTAGCTTAGCTGACATTAAAGTTATGAAGTTTATGACGGGGATATTTTAGTGGAATATGTGCGCAGCAGTCCGTGCTGAGATTCTGTATAGTACACAGTTTCTTCGAGCAAGACTGCCCGGTAGACTTCAAGACAGAATAAACTAGACAGTTTAGTTGATTATGTGAAGCTTGTTGGTGCGAATGCGCCGAGAATTACGTAAAATGTGATTCTGAAATGTTACTTGCTCACGGTCTCAGAAATCTGGTAGGCTACATACACTTCATCCATTTCGTCAGAGAAGAAATTCCAATAAATGCTTCGAAGAAATAGAACTGCCTCATCCAAGACATCCAAGAGGCACCCATAGGTCCTACCCTATGCACATAGGTTAAGAACCTGAAAATGAGGTATTTTCTAGTGCCTCCAATCCAAGAAGCAAGCCGGGGTGTGTTAGTTCAGTGTCATTAAGTTCGATCAATGCGATTCAAATGTGTTGCGCCGACACATCGGTGTGAGGGGAATTCGGTTTCGATCTCAATTTTTTGCGCAGGTGGCGCTGGTACTGGTGTTATTTCGTCCGACCAAGGTGACCTCTGAGGAGGCGATTTCTTTCAACAGCCTCTCTGAAGTGAGTACTAGAAAGAAATAAACTCTGATGTGCCTCTGTGATGGTGCTCGACAGTGTCCAAACAAGAGCTGAGCTTCGATTAGGTGTTTTTCGAACTCCTATAGACCGGTAGACTTCAATTGGCTAACTGGTCAATTAATTGCCGATTAATTGAGCTTATGCTATGGTCGTCAAGCAGTATCAAAGACTGAAAATTTCAGTCGGTTTGTGGAGGGTAAGGAAAGCTGATTCCCGTTTTTAAGCGGGAGCTTAGTTTCTGGTGAAGGCATTGCTTGCTGTGGTTAAAATGCGCTCACATAACACGTTTGTCGCCAAATCACAGATCATCGTTTGCTGCTAAAATAAGAGTTCATTTCAAAGAAGAAAACTTCACGCTCAGTGCCGTTCAAGTCTGTCCTCAGTCTAGCACTGCAAACGAGCAACACGCAACGGCGCAGTCTATGTTTGTATCCCTCAGCGACCATTGTATCAAACATTTTTAGTTGGCTTCAGTAACCGAACATTCTGTGGCTTCACTGCATCGCAAGACTACTTTCTGACCTACGCCAGTAACTTCCTCTTCCCACTGCCTTCTCACGCTTTCAGTATTGTCTATGCTGTCGCCCTCCGCTCCACGTCTTTCACCCACGTGCATAAGCTTGCTTTATCTTAAAAACCACCGTACATGCAGTCACAATTAAGCTGACATGCCACCCGTCAAGACTGCTACAAAATGAAACGCCGGTAGCACAGACGAGGCATGGTCCCTAGAAATGTTCCCTATATTACGGCGTGGGTGGGACATTGCCGAATACTACCAGGACAACGTTCTAACAAGACTACTTATTAGAGTCATCTTACCACTGATTAGGCTGCGCTCTCTATTGGACGGGCCACGAATTTTCACTCATATATGTGGCAGTAGCCGCTTTTTGTCAGCAGAGTCTGCTCACCTGTTTTACTACAAGGTTACAACAACACACGACTGCGACGTCGTTTGAGACAGACTTCTGCAGGTCTGTTGTTTTAACTGAACTATGTTTTTTGTGGCACGCAGCGGAGGCGTCAGGTCGCGGACGACTACTCTGACGGCATGGGCGACTTCGACATCGGTGATGGCCCACCGGCGACCGGCGGCGCTTCCTCCGGCCGGCAGCTGTGGTGCGTCTTCGAGCCCGGCCGCGGTGGCTACTCGCTGCGCGACGTGCCGGTGCCGTTGTGCACCGTGGTGCTCTACTGCTGCGTCCACCTGACGGCGCGCGGGGTGCGCTACAGGAAAGCAGAGGACGAAGGCCCCGACGGGGTGGACGCATTCGCATCCCTGCGGCGCCGTCGTCTCAACCTGCCGCTGTACGCGCTCTTGGGCGACGGCGTCCAGACCACAGCGGTCTTCTGCAACCAGGTACACGTCTTTCTCGTCTTCTGCAGCGATGGGTATGTGTTTGCTCTTTGTGAAGCAGGACATTGCGTGGTATATATTAACCATTTCCACGCGTTTCCATGGCAGCTGCAATGGACGATGAGGTAAACTTTACTTGAAACCAGAACAATAGGGCCGAGTGAATAGGAGTGCTTGCTGAGACGGCATCTGTTGAAAGTTTACTTATGAAGGAAGCACCCATACGGAGGATTGGGTGTGGAAAACAGGGAGAATAATTGGCAGCGTAACATCGGAATAGAATGTGTACTGTATATCTACCCAGAACACATCCACATGGTAACCAAGCACCCAGAATCTGCAAAGGACACATAGGTGCATTAAAGTGAGCTGTTTCATACTACCTGAAGTCGCTAACATTTGTGGGGTGAGGAGAGTATCTGTCCTTGGAGAAGGACTTGTGCTTGTTCAAGCTAGCGACGGTGGTCTGCACGCAAGCGCCCTAGGAGATGTGGGCAAAAAAGACGGCTTGCGCAGTGGTTTCCTACCATGTTAATTGACTATCCATGACAGACCAGCTTTCCCGTCAGTAGAAATACGTTACTAAACCTATTGCTCTTGTCAACGAAATTTTCACCTCAAAGTGAATTGCGGCGGTGGATTTCGTTGGGCGCTGACAAATGAATGCCCTTGTGTCAACGTACTATAGCCATGCTGAGGTATCAAATGTAATGCAAGTCCCTTTTCATCCCGTCGTATCCATGCGAATGATCTGACGCAGGTGCGCGGCTCAACCACGAACGAACTCAGCGCTCTGGCCGGCACGTGGCTGCACTCGAAGCAGCTGGACGGGCTACTCTTCTTCTACCGGTCTCACCGCACGTCCACGGCCACGGACGCCGAGTTCTTCGCGCACATGGGCCGCATGCGGGACGACCTGGGCCGGATGGGGCTGTTCGTGTCGGCTGTGGTCTCCTTCCACAGGGAGCAGCCCAACGGCCCGCTGTCTCCCAGCAGGTCTGTCCATCACCCTTTTCGTTCTGCTTTGTATGGCTTCCGCAGCGCATCCCAACGCAAGGTTTAAAGATTGGCCCTTAGACGATAGAGCCAATGAATCAATGCATTAGAGCTCCTCCACCTCTGAGTCGTTGGACATCATGGAGGTCTCATCACAATTTCGGTTCGAACGTCACCACATGAATGGCGCAACAAGGAGTTCGGCCAGTGGCGAGTACACATAGACGAACGACATGCATAGGATTCAAGAAGGCCCTTGGCTTATTGCGTGCGCCATAAGGCCGCTTGATGACGTCGCCCTATTTTTCTTTTCGTTTCATCGCTGGAAATTCCTGTGCCATCTTCGAGCGCACACGCACCACTGGCATTTCTCGTAATGGCACTAGTTAATGCTCTAGCGTTAAAATAAAATTTTCAAAATACAAGCACTGGGTCATAGAGTACACCTATACTGGAAGACGAGATTAGGCCTGCTCCACGCGAAGTCAGATTCGTCCACAGTGATTCCCGGCGTGGCCATGGGGGGAGCAGCGTGCTGTCTCTGGTGCAGGACATCGTGGTTCTACGCACGCACGACTTGTCCCCTGCCCCAGAGGGAGCGGCGGCCTGTCCAATGCCGTTCGCCCTGGGTGGCACGACGCAGGCGCCGAGCCTTTCACGGCTGCTGGGCGACCTTCAGGAGACGGTGCCCTACTTCGAGCGGTCAATGGCCCCCCGGCTGCTCTTCAGCGTCACCTTCGAGGCGGCCAGCTACTTCCTCAACAGCTCGGGCTCCTTCCGAGTGCGTCTCTCTCTCCTTATACATGCTTGCCTCCTCCTGCTCTTCTTCTCTTGGGGGGAACCTTTCATTTGAGTTGAGAAGAATTAATATATATTCGGGCAAACAGCCCTCTGACACAAAAAATTGCTGGAACTTCGTGGGGATGATGGTTAAAACTTGCACTGGGTAGCTTTAGGGGAGAGTGGAGTGTTTTACCGCTGCCTTCCCTGGGTGGTAGTCCTTATTCAAGGACACCGTTGGACGTAGCCGCTACCCACGTTCTTTGAACCAGAGCCCTCTGGGACTCCAGGTCCAAGCAGTCGGACAGGGTCGCCTCCCAGCCCTTCTCTGCTTGGCTGGCTTATGCTCTTTATTCCCGTATTTTTTTGGCAGGCCCGTACTACATGATGTGCGTCTGCGCACGTGTTACAAAACTTTCAGTACCTCGAAAAAGTCGGGTCTATGTGTTTTAAAATTTCGGAGCTTAGAAACTTCCTGGCGAAAAGAAATATTAGTGCTCAGCCGCCCAGTTTAAGGCAATAATCAGCGAACGGTGATAGGCATTAACCACCGAGAGGTCTGGAGTGGCAGGCCCATTTTAGAATTGTCGAAGCGACTGCCTTGTTGAGCGTCTCGCAGGCCTGTTTTGGCGTCTTTAAGCTCTCGTGTGTACTTGGCCTTCCGCTTGTGGTTCGATCGCGTTCCCGGCACACTTCACGGACTATATACGCCGGTTGAGCTTCACGATGCAGAGGCCATCGTCGCTGCAACGCTACACTTTCACTATCCTATGCAGAATCTTCCGAACTGATTGCTAAACACCGGTGGACCGACCAATACAAGACGGAGCAAACGCAGGGCAACAGCAGCGTATATCGTATACGTGGGGTCTAACGCCCCGACTCGACATGTGCGCAGGAAGGCGACCCAGCGGTCAAGATGGCGACCGGCTTGAACTACTGGCAGATGTGCGAGATGGCTGCCAAGATGGGCTACAACCACCACTATTCGCGCCACGGCGACTGCCAGGTGATGCACAAGGACCGCTTCTGGCAGGCCGGTTTCGGACCGAACTCCTTGCGGTTGTTCGGGGCCACGCGCCACTTCGCTGGCGTTGTGCTCTTCGCTATGCACGCCGACGACACCAGGGGTAGCTGCGGAGAGCCGAACGGCCTGGCCAATCACGTGAGGCGGTCGCTCGACCAGTTCGCTGCGCCCTCTAAGCCCGCCAGAAGGGGTTAGCGACGACGGTGCTTTGCGGCAGCTGAGATTTAATTACGAAGTCTCTTCTTTTGTCACTACACGTGTGCAAACCTCTGGCTTACCACAGCTACTTGAGCAATAGCGGTGCATTGCTTATCGTCCACGCTGTTATGGACGCAACTTTAATAAAACAACGAAAAACTTGTTCAAACGCACGGATGCGGCGGAGGATGGCATGTGCAGTCTATCGCTTAATGGTGAGTTTAACCGTTTTCATCATTTTTTCTTCTTTGTGCATCGATGATCATTTGGGGGCAAAGCCATCTGTCGGTCTATCGATGAACCTTAGAGTGGGTGCATATACAAGGCGGGAGAGTAAGGTGCTTTGCGGTGCATCTATCAAGAGTATGCAAGCGGTATAAGCCAACAACAACACGTTTGTTGTATAGGACAATGCGTTCGTCGGTTGCACGGCACAGATCGCACACATTACACGATTAACACCTTTCCTGCAGCAGATTTGGCAGAGTGAGCGAGACGTACAGTACGCGGAGCGAACAGGGTGCTCCACAACAGGATTCCTTTATCCCCTTATTAATAGTAATTGAACCTCCTTTTATTAATGACCAGTCATTCGATTCGATTCGTCTCGTCTCGTATAGTCTTGTGCAGGGCACAATTTAGTGCGAGCTTTCCATTAAGCGAAACACTCTGTATATGCATGTGAAGCTTGCAGCGCCAATAACAAAGAACAATGTCGTACAGATGATCGACCGATGCCAAAGCTGGTTCTCCTTGTCAGCAGTTCTATTACCTTTACGACCGCTAAACCTCTGGCATCGGATAATTGCAACAACATGACAACACCGAGAGTATCTTGCCTTTGTTTTCTTCCAGTTGCGCCCCACTCCTCCTCCTCAACGTGCTCCTCCTTCTGAGATGATGGCTTCCTTCGTTGGTGCAAAACAATATTCATGCGTTATTCTGGGAGATATAAACATAGACCTTTCTTCCAATGACTTGCACGCCAGCGAACTAAAGACTCTTCTTTCTACATACAATTCCGAAAACAGCATACGCATGCCAACAAGAATAACCACACAGAGTGCAACACTGTTAGACGTATGCGTAACAAATTTAGAACCTCATGAATTCTATTCTGGAGTGCTCTCATCTGACTTGAGCGACCACTTGCCATTATTTTTGATTGCGGTATCCCAAAAGAAAACCAGGAAAGACCCGGATGCGCTGCTTCATACGCGTCGAAAAATCACTGATGAAACTCTGCAGCGCTTTGCTCGTCTGATAGAAAGAGTTGACTGGAGTGAAATCTATAAACAAAAAGACGCTAACAAAGCCTTCGATATATTCTTCACCTTGTTACGTTCCTCGTACGATGTGGCATTTCCAGAAGAAAAAGTCATTTCTCGTAGAAACAAAAAATTCCGAAAACCATGGATGAATTCACTTCTTTACAGCCGCATAAAAACAAAGGACAAAATGTACCACGAATTTTTGCACAAAAGAGACCCAGGTTTATTTTTGAAATTTAAAAAGTACCGGAACGCACTAACATCCGATCTGAAGAAAGCTAAGGCAGAATAGTTCCATAGTAAATTCGATAGCATAAGAGAAAATCCTAGAAAGGTGTGGGATGCAGTAAATACACTCACTGGAAGAACTAAAAAGTGTTTAAATATTACTGAAATCACCATTGATGGCAAGATTGTGCGCGGTGATGCGCTCGCCAATGCTATGAACATGCATTTTGTTAAAGTAGGCTCGAATGCCTGTACAACAAAGAATTGCACTGATCAGTCAGTATCGACCATAGCACCGTTATGCGAGTCAATTTATATGCGCCCAACAACTCCTCACGAAGTAGAAATGTTAATAAACAAGCTTAAAAATAATGCTGCTGCTGGAATCGATGTCATCGGCCCGATTGAGTTGAAGTATATATCCGCAGTGATATCCGTTAGTTTGGCCTTTATTATAAATCTTACGTTGTCCACAGGAGTCTTTCCACAAAAGTTAAAGGTAGCAAGAGTCACCCCTATATATAAAGGCGCGGGCCCTGAAAACTTAGCAAATTACCGCCCTATACCCGTCCTGCCAACGCTTTCAAAAATTTTTGAAGGTGTCATTCATAACCGATTAGTGTCATTTTTTGATAAACATAACATTATTACAGAAAGTCAATATGGTTTTCGAAAAGGGAAATCAACAGAGCAGGCTTTGTTATACATTAAGGATAAAATAATTTTTAACATTGAGGATCGAAAATACACTGTAGGACTTTTTCTCGATATTAAAAAGGCGTTCGATTCTATACAATACAACATCTTACTACACAAATTATCTATGTACGGTGTACGTGGTGTTGCCCTGCAACTTCTATCTTCTTATCTTTATGATCGATATCAAATAGTACTCATTAATGGCTCAAGTTCATCACAGTTAAAACTAACTCAGGGTGTCCCACAGGGAGCGATATTAGGACCGTTGCTCTTCCTCGCGTATATTAATGATATTGTGAAAATACCTGAATCACCAGAGATCATTATGTATGCAGATGACACTAATATTTTTTTCACATCGCATGAGATAACAGCACTCGAAACCAAAGTAAATAACTATCTAGTGCACTTGTCCAGCTGGCTGAAGGAAAATATGCTAGAACTGAATTCAAAAAAGACAACATTTATCGTATTTCGCCCAGTTAACAAACCACTGCACAAAAGAATAACACTTAAGTTTGATGACCAATGTATTTCCTTGGTTAAAGAACAAAAATTCCTTGGCGTATGGTTCCAGGAAGAATTGTCATGGACGCCACATGTGAATCATCTAACAAATGAACTAGCACGAACCGTAGGATGTTTATACAAAGTAGGGCACATAATTCCTCTATGGCTAAAACAATTGTTGTACAACTCCCTGTTCTATTCAAAACTAATATATGGGATGATGGTGTGGGGAACCACAACAAAGGGCAATTACAATAAGCTCATAATACTGCAGAAAAAGATATTACGTTGTTATGAAAATTATTATTGACGTTACCAGCTACTACAAACTTCTCCTTTGTTCTTAAAATATAAAATGCTTAGGACTGACCAGCTATACTACTATAAACTACTTCAGTTCGTACAACTCCGGAAGCTGCACATTTGTGACAGGGAAGAAAACTCCACTTATCCTTTCCGACACAATAAAAGACGCATACCAAAAACTAGAACCAATTACGGTAAACAAACAGTTCCTTATCAAATGGCTTCGATTCTTAATAAACTTGAAGGTAACTTGAATTTCGCATCTAATATTAGCACATTCAAAAAGCACATTAAAGATGTCCTAATAATATCAGGTGTTTTGTACGGGGAGTGACGAGTACATATGACATGCATACTCAGGATGTATTCTTCTTTTGTACTATGGTTTTTCACTTTATTTTTGTAATAAGTGTCCTTCAATGTATTGTCTACTGAACAAAATCTCTGTATAATATCCTTGCATTTTTTTTTGTACTTATCATATTGTGTTAATGTTGTGGTTATAATAGCATAATTTACCCACATTTGTTTTAATTATGTGACTTACCTTCTTGTTATGCTCAAATTTGTATTGCACTTCCGTCGACTGCAGAGGGACAGAGGCCTCGTCAGGCGCCACAGCCTTCAGCCTCTGCCCCTGCAGCAGATGCTGTAACTGCTCTGCTGAAATAAATCTTTCTTTCTTCTTAAAAAAAAAATGAGGTGTGATGTCCATGCCTATCCGCCGCGGTGGCTCAGCGGTTAGGGCGCTGAGCTACTGAGCCGGAGTACCAAGGCATAGAACTCGGCCTCGGCGACCGCCATTCTATGGTGGCGAAACGCAAAAGGTGCCCGTGTGCTCTGCGATGTCAGTGCGCGTTAAAGTTCCCAAGGTGGTCGAAATTAATCCCGGAGATCTCCACTAGGGCACCTCTTTCTACCTTTAATCTTTCGCTCCCATCATCATGCCTTCCATCTCGGCCCGGTTGAGGTGTCCACAGTGCGCTCCGAGGACCCGGTCCGGCAGAAGACCGCAACGGAGGACCGGGCTGCTGACGTCATGGACAGTGGGAACATGTTTGCGGGGTCGCGCAGGGGCCCAGGGGCCTCTGACAAAATAAAAGGTTTTACCACCGCCACCCCGCGAAGTGAGACAGTTGCTGGGTCATCTTCCGGTCCTAAAAGAAAACACCAATAATCTGCAAGTCTGAAATACTGCGTATGCTGGAGTTAAATATTGACTGATTTTCAACGAGAAGGTCCATTTTTAACCATCAAGCAAGAAAGGTCCTTTGTTTTCGGCGTAGGCAACAAAATAGTTGGGGGAAATGCGTAGAAGGCCCCTGATGATGACCAATCCCCAGAAAACAATCAGCTGATGATGCAAGCTAAAAAAAAGTTATGTGTTTCGATGCACAAAGTTTATCCTGTGTTTTGGAGTTCTTTGTGGAATTATTCGGACATCGCAAAGCATTGTTCGCTAACATATTCACAAATTATTGCTGATATTTTGATTTTGCATTTAAATATACTGTGCATGCTCGGAAAGTAAACCTTGTCTGTATTGCATAACTTTTACTTCTGCTTATAAGGACTTGAACGAGTTCCCTGTGTAATCTTAGGAGTCAAGCTCGACGATAGGTTTCTTCTCCATTATACTCAGACTGTGTACGTTACAATCAAAACGCCCAATTAGTATTGTTGTTTTTTTGTTCAATAAAATCTCGACTCGCAGGTCACCCACATCATTCTTTATTTTGCTATTTTTAATGTGCTCGCATACATCAGAAAAATCAATTTCCATTTTAACATTTTTAAGCATCACGCCGTCACAACCCTCCACCATCGAACAGCGGTCCTATACAGTGTGCTTCACCCAGGACTTCAAAAGAAAAAAAACAATTTTTGAGTTAGAAGAGCGCTTTTTTCGGCATAGCATTGTCAGCGGTGTATACCTCAGAATACAACTAAGATGTGCGAACTATAGTAGGCTGGTTAACTAATATAGAATAGTTAATATTTTAACTACTATTTTTAGACTTCTTAATTATTGAGATGCGTGTAGCCCACCGGAATTAATATCTATGCCAGTTTTTAAAGTTTTGAAAACGCGGTTGCCCTCAGCTCCTTGTCGCAACAAATTTTGGCTTTTTCAAACAGCAACAACCCGACCGCGGCAGCTGCGTTTTCATGTAGGCAAAACGCTAAGGCACCCGTATGCTGTGCGATGTCAGTGCACGTTAAAGATCCTCAGGTGGTCGAAATTTTTTCCGCAGCCTTCGACTACGACACCTCTTTCTGCCTTTACTCTTTCACTCCCCCTTTATCCCTTCCCCTAAGGCGCGGCTCAGGTGTCCACCGATACGTGAGACCGATACTGCGCCATTTCATTTCCCCCCAAAAAACAATTATTATTATTATTATTTAGCAATGCTGGAATTTTTACGCCTACATGAAGCTTGCCGCGCACAGAGATGGGCGGAGCTGTACCTTGCGTTGGGTCAGTGCCTCCTGTGTACTATATGCATATACGAGGCGCTGGTTGGGTGCGGAAAGAATCAGTGTATGCTGTCGCGGAAACGCACCTCCGAGACTTGGACGAACCGCCCATCCATACTGAATGGTGCTGGGCGGGGAGCAATAGAGCGGATCATGGTCGTTAAGGTGGGGGCGTGGGGATGCTGTTGCGCCAGGAGTTGCAGTGGCAGACGCCACAGTCACAGCAAGTCTGCGCAGACCACCAGTGGGTCTGTAGGCGATGTTTTTGGTGTGTCGGTGGCAGTGTTGTAAGCAGAGAAGGATTGCGGAGAGCGCGAGAGCAGCGCCTGTGTTGTGTCTCGGGCAGAACGCAAATATCCATGATCTTATACATAACCGTAACCACAAATTAATGAGTCAACTGACAAAACTTGTAAAGAAAGTGCATTGAAAACATTTCTTCGATTTCACATATGTATGACCATGTTGTTCTGTAACTTTGGGTGTGCACTTAAGTCATGTGCACGCAATCTAATCATGACTGTAACACGCGACCTTCCAGCCGTGGCAGACAGCAGGTGCCACAGCTACTAAAGCTGAAGAGTGCGCTGAAATGTAGCAGTACCGACTGTCGTAATCGTATGTGAATTTTCTGTTCTAGAACCTTAGGTTCGAGGAAAATCTGTTAGTTGGAAGCAATATTTTAGGACATACCCGGCAATTCTATACAGAAACATTGTTGAGCGGGAAACCATTTATCAGCGCAATTTTTTCATATCATGCACGATTTCACTATAACAATCAAAATTGCTGCAGATCACCAAACGGCAGTCTTGTATTCTTCTTCTTCTTCTTCTTCTTCTTCTTCTTCTTCTTCTTCTTCTTCTTCTTCTTCTTCTTCTTCTTCTTCTTCTTCTTCTTCTTCTTCTTCTTCTTCTTCTTCTTATTCTTATTCTTCTTATTCTTATTCTTCTTTTTCTTTTTCTTTTTTCTTCTTCTCTTTCTTCTTCTTCTTCTTCTTTTTCTTCTTCTTTTTCTTCTTCTTCTTCTTCTTCTTATTCTTATTCTTCTTATTCTTTTTCTTTTTCTTTTTCTTCTTCTTTTTCTTCTTTTTCTTCTTCTTCTTCTTATTATTATCATCATCATTAACGTTTATGCTATCGTAAAAATCGTTCCCCATTGGTTTTCTAGGCAGGCTTAACTGTTCGATGTGATCGATGGAAACATTTTAAAAGAAAGATTTTACTACATATCATAAGAATGCACCATTACCTACAATATTTCTATAACAGTGTCTTACAAGTTTTTAACGGTGGCTGAGTGGTTATGGCGCTCGGCTCCTGGCCTGAAAGACGCGGGTTCGATCCCGGCCGCGGCGGTCGAATTCCGATGGAGTCGAAATTCTAGAGACCCGTGTGCTGTGCGATGTCAGTGCACGTTAAAGAATCCCAGGCGGTCGAAATTTCAGGAGCCCTTCACTTCAGCGTCCCCCATAGCCTGAATAGCCTTGGGACGTTAAACCTGCATAAACTATGAACCAAAAGGACAGTAACATTTATGTCCTGTGGTTACAAAAATAATGGCTGCCAGAATATGATATTCATAATTTGTTCGCCATTGACGAACAATATATAGACTTCGGGAGAAAGATAGACATACGACAAAACATATTCATATCGATTTTCCACCTCTTATAGCGCGGTGTTATTGATCTTGGAGTGAAAAGAAAATTTACAGCACATCACTGCTTTGTATAACAGATGTACCTTAGCTATATTACATTGGTTAAACAACTGATACGAGTGGTCCTTATAGAAAACATTTCTCACGACGCGTGCAAAATGACAGTAATGAATACGTGATAGTAATTGGTGACAATGATTTTGCTAATTCATAAGTGCTTGGTAGGTCTGAGCGGCCCGACAGTATATGTTATCGAGACAACCTAGAAGCATACAGAGACAACTGAGAATCAGCTATTCCAGTGTTGCTAAAGCTTTATTTTTATTTGTTTATATTTGCCACGATCTTTAAGAAGCGCCGTAATGGTTCATGAGATTTCTGCAGCGTTGCACAAAAGCGATTTGTATCAACCACGAGACAAAGAGAATATCAATAAGAAACGATGTGAAGCGCGGGAGTTGTGTCCGCAAAACTTATCTGTGTCGATAACCATTTTCCTATAATATTGCAAAAGTTCGCATAACATCTGACGGCTCGTTGAATACTTCTCAGGGCAAAGGCGTCAATATCTGTTTTGCATTGTCGAATGCGAAGCCGATGCGATATAGTGGAAACAGCTTCAGTGCAACTTGCTCTATTTTCTTTACCGTCACACTGCAATGCAGTTTTGTGTACTAGCTGAATGATTCATTCTTTCCAGATGCAATAACTCGATGGAATTTCCTGCCGGATGAGATTGCTTCGTGCGCAGATCGAGCAATTTTTCGCGCTAAACTAGCGAGTCACCTGTGTTTTTTATGATGTCTTTGGCCTTACCAAATAATCTGATCCTGTGATACTCTCTCTTTCATGATTTCTTGCTTTGTTTTGTTCCGGTGCTTATCCTTGGCTCTGCAGGCAGCGTAACCACACACACAATGGACAGCTACGGCAACGACCACCTGCCTGTCTCGAGCAAAAAGCTGTCCGCTCGGTTGCCATCTACAGGGCTGGATTCTAGTGAAGAAAGCCTCGTCGTGAACGCGCAATGTTACCCAGAGCAGGCGATGGACTTGTCGTGCAAGAGAACGGCCCCCGCCCTGTGCAGTGAAGGCTCCAGGTCCATCATGGCCACCCATGTCCCCGAAGGGAACAACGTCAACGACCTACCCCATCCGCACACGTCGTCCCTAATGACCCCCGAGATGCTGGGCCTGGCGTACCTGTTCCCTGAGCATGACGCCACGCTATCCTTCGGTTCGAACACGTATACGAACCAATGGTCGCCAGGAGTAGAGCAGCACCGCTACCGACGTGGCACCAAAGGGCCTGGCGCCACCTGTGGCACAAGGACCAACCTGCGGCAGTTCTCTGAGCCGGCGTCGCACCAGGACCACCCCACCATCGAGACGAGGGGCCTGCACCCGAGCGACGTGGTCTCAGCCATCCTCCGTCTCCGGGCTCAGCAGCCGGGCTCAGCAGCCGGCCTTTCCAGGGATGCAGCCACCGCAGGCGACCGAGTCCGTTCCCCCGCCAACCTACAGAGCATGGCTGGCCTCGCAACCCTTCCGCCTGGACCCTCAGGCCCAGCAATCGTTCCCAGTGTCTAACAATAGGGCGCAAATGCCGCGCCCGACATCGGTGGTTCCAAGCGAGCTGCCCTTGCCTCAGGCCCGTGCTACAAGGCGTTCAGGGAGAACTTTATCTCGAAGAAAGAAAACAACGGAAGAAACTTCGAAATGAAGGCAGAATAAGGGAAGGACCAGGAAAGCCTGCCCCTCCAACAACGCGGGCTTTCGTTCAGCGGGAGCGCACTGGGAGCGTCGGAAGGAGGTCACAGAGCCTGCCAAAAGATGGCGCGTCATCCGCTAGAATGACGAGGAGGAGGTGAAATTCTAGGCTGCTTTCTTCGAGAAGGAGTGCCGAAAGCTTTCGATGAAGGTGTAGGAGCTATACAAGGCAGCTGGGCTCTTGCTACACGCCCTACACCGGCGCACACAAGAGCAGCATTCTCACAAGTCGATCCCCTTCTCGAGCCCTTCCCGACTTGTGCCTGTCCTTTTAGAAAGCTTTATTTTTCTTCTCTGTACAGGAACACAGACAGATCTAGTGATCTTACTTTTCTGCTTTTTTTTCGAAGTAAGCGCCTTTCTTATCTTACTTCATGTCAATTAAACAGCGTTCAAATAAGATAGCAGTCTTCTGTTTTCTCATAACTCATCGGAAAAGCGTCTTCTCGAGCGCTTTCCTAATAAATTGCAGCCGAAACGGTATTGGCTCGAGTCACACTTAAACACGCTTTTTCAATCTACGAGTAGCATGGCCTTTGAAATCGTCCGTAAGGCGTTTCTACACATAGATCATTAGGCAGGAATCGAATACGTGCGATAAATTATTTGTCACTGCATTCACTTTCAAACAATATATCGGTTTCAGCAGCCTAACCGTGCCTATGAAGTTAACGCCTCACGTAACCAGGTCTAAGCATTGACGACATAGCCACCCGTCAAATTTCGGAACCGAAAGCCCACGAGAAAGGCATTCATTTGCGAAACATTTCACGATTCGTTTAAGCTCGAATACGCTTCATTCATCTGGCACCTTTCACGAGCATACCTTACCAGTATATTAGAAACGGTAAAAAACCGAGCTGCGCGGTTTATCAGATCAAAGCACTCGCGTGATACTAGCGTCACTGCATTAAAACGAACCTTTTCCCTCCCAAGTCTTCAACCACGTCGCATATGGGATAACGGCTATGCCTGCTTCATTACATTTTCTACAACCCCACTAACAGACACCCTCTTCTATAGCCGCCATCAACGATATTCCCTCGCCTAAACCACAGTCATCCAATAGCTCTCATGAAATCCTGCACGTCAGCGATGAATGATTCATTATTTGCAGATGCAAAAGCTTGATGGAATTTCATGCTTGACAGTATTTCTTCGTGCCCATATTGAGTAATTTTTCGCACTAAACTAGCGAGCCAACTGTGTTTTACTTGACGTTTTTGGCCTTACGAAATAATCTGGTCCTGTGTCACCAAATGTTCTTATGATTTTTTGCTCTGCTTCGTTCATTTGCTTTTTTGTTCTTCATGCTGAACTGGTATAAATGTGATGTTCACACTTTTCTTTCCCCCGCCTTATGTGATGCCCACGGGCCCTTAAGGCTTGAATGAATGAAATGAAATCTTAGTGGATATGCAGGTACTACTTACGTCTGTTAATTTCCCGCCAATCATTTCCAAAAGCGGACACATGTCCGGACATTTGTCTACTAAGCATCTCGTGAAGACAGAAATAACTGCCGTTAGATGAGGCAAGCCGGAGCCGCATAAACTCACTGGAACTTTAGAGCTAGAGTGCATGCAATGCAATCGTTTAATACACTTCACCGCCCTGGGGTCTTTTCTCTTGGAGGGCCGAAACTGTGGGACATAAGCATTCAGTCAAAAATATGTTGTCCAACAGAAAGCGCAGGTTCATGCCTTGAACTCAGTCAGGAATGTCTCCACCATCGGCACTGGGGAAAGCGTGCATTTCAGGAATACAGAAAAAAAGCGCATGTGGTGCACGAAAAACTGTACTGTCCTAGTATGAAACTTCAAAAAAGGACAACAGTCGGCAACACTACCCGCGATCCACAATGTCCTGTGTTTCTCCCCCGAGTGTTTACAGCAGTTAACACAATCAACATTTTAATGTTTGACTATTTTAAACAAGCCAGGTGTGCCGAAATTCACCTTATAATTTTGCGTCATGATTTTCTTCTTGTTTTGAATAGAACAAAAAGTTTTAACAGCAGTTTCTAACACTGGGCGCGGTCCACAACGTCCAGTTTTACTCTACTGGCCGTTCACAGCTGTTTACAGCATGAGTATTTTAAAGTTGGACAATTTTAAACAAGCCAGGTGTACCGGAATGCATAACCTTATAATTTTGCCTCATTACTTGCTTCTTGTTTAGGTTAGGAAAAAAAAGAAGGTTCAACAGTAGTTGATAACACTGGCAGCTGTTCACAGCGTCCTGTGTTTCACCACTGAGCAATTACAGCAGCCATCTAATCCAAATACTTAATATATAACTATTTTAAGCAAGCCATATGAACCAAAATTTTATAGCTTATAATTTGTGCCTCATTCTCACCTACTTGTTTAGGTAAGAAAAAACTTTACCAAAGGTCTACTTTTTGCCACGGAGGAATTCTTTTCGCTGGTTCTGATTTTAGCGGAGACTGACTGCAGACTTTGAGTTGTGTCCGAATGCAGACATGTAAATGCTCCCCGTAATCCAGGGTCTTATGATTCCAATTAATTTCGCTGATAAACTCACTTAAAGTTGTAAGCGGATGGCCCAACTGGGTTTCTAAGAAAGTTATTCTACAAAAGTGATAAAACTTGCACCAGTTTGACATAAAAGCACAGCACGGCTGTATAGGCCGCTTTAAAAAAAAACAGGTTCAAAGGCACATAGCATTTAAAGTTAGCCAAGTTGGCGTTGTTGGCAGGCCAACGCTCGAGCGCTCTAATGAGGTCCGCTAACAGATGTACGCAAAAGCACAACCTTGCCCGACTCATTTGATGGCCACCGGCAAATGCTTCCAGCGTTAATCTTGCTTGATTGCAATCCAAGTACCCAACGGCCCAAATCAAAACCAATGTGCACCATTGTAGCTTTCAGCGTCATGCAATGATTTCCCAAAGCCTTGCTTACAGCAAGAATATTGTAGTAAGCCCGAGACAAGTCTTTTCCGCATTGCACGGACTTCGCGGTGGTGTTCTTGACACGGCTAAAAGCATCCTGGATGCGGGCGACGATAGTG
This sequence comes from Amblyomma americanum, assembly GCF_052857255.1. Classification (NCBI taxonomy): domain Eukaryota; kingdom Metazoa; phylum Arthropoda; class Arachnida; order Ixodida; family Ixodidae; genus Amblyomma; species Amblyomma americanum. The sequence continues at coordinate 144,328,756 of NC_135501.1, read as the reverse complement.
TGTGGTTTCGCATGCACTTTTTACCTTTGAAGACACATAACGCCGATTTCCACTTTGTCATTGGTTGTGTGCGTCACATCAATTAATACAAAATGTTTGGCTAAAACTAGGCACCTTTAATCAAAAGAGGTGGCTGAATCGTGCCATCAAGGAAATTTGTTATTGAGCACAGAATAATTTTAGACGCAGACATTTTCACGTGAAAATGTCTGCTTGTGATATTACTAAATATTGTTACACATAAAACCGGCTCGTATGCAAATACAATTGCCCTTACGAAATGAGTATATGTGATCATATTTTCCTGATATGCTTATTCCGCTTAGGGGGTTCACGTTTATTGCGGTGGCATACGGTAAGGACGTTTTCAGACCGCACAATACTGCTGCTTTCAAAGTCTCAATAGTTACATTGCCCCCAATTGCTAACCGTTATACAGCAGCCAATATAACGAGTGACGGTTTCGGCTGTTTTTCTGTGATTACATGCTTAAATTGTTGTGTTTGTGAACGTGGACGTTCGTATATTCGGCAACTGGGGCTACTTCATTTCAGCGTCCCTTGTTTGCCCTGATTTGTTGGGTTTGGCGTCCCAAAGCAGCATATGGACTATGAAAGGCGGCTGACAGTGGTGGGCTCCGGATCAGCCCAACACCACCTAGACTTTTTAAGGCCTCTCCACGTTTGCGTGACGTAACCGCACTGCGACGGCCCAGTAGGTTCGGCTTCCGCGCTCGCACGCATTTCGCGCATTTCAAAGTGCTGATTATGTCTCTCGAAAAGAAAATTACTTTTTTTTAAATCGTGTTTTGCTTGCCCACACCCTAACCGAATGTTTTTTTGTTCTTGTTTCTTTGAAAGTATAAGCAGTTACATTTTAGCAGACTTTTACTGACTTTATATCAAAGCACGCATGTGTGAAGATACGTTCGTAATATTTTTTTTATTGAAAATGAACAACGCAGAGGACTTTCACAAGTCGTATTTTATTTTCAGATGAGAAACACGATGAGTAGGAGGTAAGGAAACTGTTACAGCACTGAATCATAAAAGGCAGTAAGTGAAGCCAACAACAGAAAAGCTGTAAACAGAAAGCAAACAAAAGAAAATTGCAGAATATATAATAATACAACGCAAAACCTGGTTTCGAAACTAAAAAAAAACTAACAAAAACAGTCACAAGCACACAGAGTAGTCAATTCTTCAATGTCTTCAATTTTCTCTCTTTTTCTTTTGCAGCCTTTTCAGCTATAAGTTGATCATTTTTTCTTTTATAAAGGTTATTTAGAAGCGTGTTTGCTGCTGCACTTAGGACATAGTGCATTACCAACTGTGGAGTGTGCTCATTCTCACACACATCAAAGTCAATGCCGTCGTTTAACACATCATGTGTGAGTGCCAAGAGAGCCTCCTTTTGATTTGGTAGTGCATGAAACTCTGTCGCATGCTGTTCGCTTCTCAGTTTGTCAAGAACTATCTCAGCAGTAAGAACAGCATTTACTATGGCAGGCTGTGGAAACTTGAGACTACCACGAGTCATGGCCTTGACTAACTCCCCACCTTCTACTTCAATTTCATCTTCTAGCATTAAATTTTCTTTGCAAGTCATGCATGACAGCTTTTTGAACGCAGCGTGAGCACAATTGCCAGCAACGTAAGTGGTTGCTGGGAGATTTGGCGCCTTCGCATAATCGTCGTCCGTTACCTCAATGTCAAACACTTCAAGTACTGCATCGTTTACTGCCACCGCATCTGTTGCAGCCTCAAACTCTGGGAGCTCCAGAATGTTCTGCAGACGAAGCTTTCGCTCCGTCTCATAGACTTGTCTTATGGAAATGTGGTATTGCGCACCGGAGAGTTGGCGGTATTTGCCAAACCTCTCTTCCAAGCAATCAGTCTGAAACTTTCCTAAAAGTACATGCTCGAAGTTCATTTCATCTAGGCAATACCTAGTCACCTTTACCAAGGTGTCTGTCGTGATTCGGAGCGCACTGTGAGTCTCTCTTGTAAGTATGCCTGTGTCAAATTTGAGAGACTGCCACAGATCTAGCCACTCCACTATACTTAACAGAAACTGGATCTGTGGACTTGACGCTGATGTAATCGATGACTGCAGCTCATCACGAAGTCGAGTACCCTTGTTGCATGTCTTTACATTTACAATGTTCCACCACTTTGTTATTGTTTCAAGGAACTGTGCAGTACCAGACACATGACCTAGCTCAAGTCTGGGCCCACATGCTCGCAGAGCTGCTGCCGTAGACGGGCTGAAAATCCTTAGCGCAAGCTTGACATTCTGTCGCTCAATATTCGATGGGTTCAGAGATTTAGACAAAAGTGTTGGTGCTGATTTAATCAGCTGACCCTGTTCTTTCGACTGAAGTTTTAAATGAAGCTGTAAGTATAGGTGGCTTTATATTAGGTCCTGTGGGGCTAGGAAAGAACATGCATGTTCCAGCATTTCGCTGATTGATCCAGTTATTCCTGACGCATTTTATTAAGTGTACAGGATCAATCAGAAAAAATAGAGGACGTTTAGAGTCTGCAGGGTGTGGATACACACTCTGAAGTTTGCAGGGGGCCCCAAAAAGTGACATTGTTTTCCGGTTGATTGAGTTATTGTCCGCTATGACTGCGATTATACGCAACCCAACATGCTCTAGCTGAGTAATGATGCTATGCAGAATAGTGTGAAGCTGCTGTGCGTTGATGCGCTCTACTGGCAGTATGTGCACAACATTCTTCTGACGCGAAAGCAAGCTTTGCATCATAAAAACATGGACTGTTTTGCTGCATTAGGGCTATTTGTAGCCGCACCAACAATTACTCCTCCCTTATAATCAAAATACGGCTGCAGGTGAATTTCGTCCATCATGAGTACAACAATTTTTTCATGCTCCGTCATTGCTGCGACAAGCTTCTTTGCATACGATAGGAAAGAAGTTCCTTGCTGTTCAGCTGCCGGGCTTACGCTGTAGGAGTTACATATACGACGTATTGTAGATTGATGGGGTAATCTAAGGTTTCCGGAACTGTGAAGGAACCTATAAGCACGCGGAGAAACTGTAAATAAAATGCTTGAGAATACCAGCAACTCTGCAGAATACCGGGATGACCTGCTATGCTTGACAAGAAGAAGAGAAACTTGCTCTTTCAAAAAACTAACTGCATTGGGTTGTTCAACATCTGCCAGTTCCCAATTTAAGGCATCTTCAAGCAGGGAAAGTGCCAACTTAAGCAAACCATCAATTTTTTCTTCATGCTTAGACAACAATTTTCCGTGAAACGACTCTACAGGATCCAGCAGTTTGCCAGAGGCGCGCTTTTTAACTCACTTGCGAGTCAATGTGCTGGGTTCGTCGCCATACAAGTCGAGAAGGCAGTGGCGAATGCCGCAGTTGGCTTCGACCGGTTCTCTCTATTTTTTTTCTATCGAGATTCGAGATGCCTCAGTGGTTAGGGCGCTTGGCTACTGATCCCGAGTTCACGGGTTCGAGCCCAACCGCGGCGGCTGCGTTTTTATGGAGGCAAAACGCTAAGGCGCCCGTGTGCTGTGCGATGTCACTGCACGTTAAAGATCCCCAGGTGGTGGAAATTATTCCGGAGCCCTCCACTACGGCACCACTTTCTTCCTTTCTTCTTTCACTCCCTCCTTTATCCCTTCCCTTACGGCGCGGTTCAGGTGTCCAACGGTATGTGAGACAGATACTGCACCATTTCCCTTCCCCCAAAACCAATTATTATTATTTGCCATTAGGCATACAGGGAAACAGAGATAAAGTTACACGAGTGTAAACAAGCCTCGCTTAAAAAGTGGCAAACGTTCTCGATAAAGGGACTATAGTCACTTTCAACGTCTCATCGCAGGCCTACCTTCCTTTGGAAGCGTCGTCTCACGGAGGCTGCAGCCGGGCAAGTTCACAACAAGTGTTTTGCGTCACACAGTTGGGGTGCAGCACCACAATGGGGACACTTGTCTGTCACATCTAAAAGTTTGTCACACCACCGATGACCGATGACGCACAGAGGGAGTCACGATGTTGCAGTACAGCAGAGGCTTAGCAGGAAAGGAATAAGACGACCCTTTCTCTATTTGTTGTGGGCACTGGCACTGCCATTGATAGTTGTTTGCGAGTTAGCGTGAAATCGCAGGTTACTGGTAAGGGTCTCAGTGAAATGGGGTCGGCCTCTAAGTCATGACAATCGGTTTACGCCATTAGCCCAGCTTATATGAACCCGATAACGCCGGGTCGAGTCGGGGATATCCTGGATATTGTAGTGCTTGTTGGTGGAACGCTGCCAATATTTCTTAAGAGTGTGCGAAATATTATTGAGAAGTGAAAAAAATTGAGAGAATGTTTGCAACATACGATTCAGGGTGAAAACACGGGCTTTCCTTTTTTTGTATTGGCGAAGACTGTTTCTAATTATTTTACGTGCATGAATCACTGAACTGAGGCAGACACGCTCGCGCAAGGTCAGCTGCGGACAGGCAAAAGACGATTTTGTGCGGGTCAGAACCACCGGACCAGACGACGATGAGTTGGAAGTGCCGCGGGACGGCGCGATAGGCCAATCCCCTACCGTGGGTATGTACCATCGCTTTTGAGGCAACAACAACGATCACATACACGAAAGAGACGGTTTTTCTAGTCTCTGAATGTCCGGATTAGACCTCTCGTTCTACAAAAGGATGATGTTTCATTCTCTTTCTTCCATCCCGGCTGCGGCGGTTTAATTTCAATGGAGGCGGAATTCTAGACACCCGTGTACTGTGCGATGTCAGTGCACGTTAAAGAACCCCAGATGGTCGAAATTTCCGGAGCCCTTCACTACGGCGTCTCTCATACCCTGAGTCGCTTTGGGACGTTAAAGCCCCTAAACCAAACCAAACCATTATGTTTCTTGAGAAGTCATTAAATTCCGCGCTCGCTTAGTACGTAAGCACGGAGCTTTTCTTATTTCAGGGCATATAAAAAATTGTTGGTAGCCACACTTGGACAGGAACACGAAATGAATAGCTGCAGAACGGCAGCATTTTTATTTTAGATGAAGACTTTTTCACTGTTTTCAAGACGGCGATTTGCGCCTTGCGTAGAAATGCAGGCGGGTGACTATTAGAGAAATCAGTACATGCATCTGAAAGCGGTTCTATGCTCCGCACACCCAAAGCGAGCAATGCCTTCCAGCTCCAACTTTCCGACACTACCCAAAATAACGTAACTGTAAATCGAAACTTGCTTCGTTTATGGTTTATGGGACTTTAACGTCCAAAAGTGACTCAAACTATGAGGGACGCCGTAGTGAAGGGTTCCGAAAATTTCGGCCACTTGGGGTTCTTTAACGTGCACTGACATCGCACAGTACGCGGGCCTTTGAATCGCGCCCCCATAGAAATTCGACCGCTGCGGCCGGGATCGAACCCTCGTCTTTCAGGGAACTCGTTTCAAAGAAGGTGCAACTGCTGCGTTTACAATATTAATAAAGTCTAGCGTTTCTTGGTGGGATGCTTTAAGCACCCTTGCTTGAATATGCTGTACACTGTCAGGTGTGAGTTATGGCCAACAACTGGCCGGGAGAGCTGATGTCCTCGATGCGAGAAGGGGACGTTGTGGTTCTTCAGAATTTGACCACCACAAGGCCTGACAAGTAGTACAGGACGCAGGCAAGCAGTAAACGACGCACGTGCTGCCATTCCAGTATCACTGGGTGGCCCCCCAAAAAATCCCATTATACCCGCTTTTACAGCTGGGCAACAGGCAACACGGCATGTTCTTTGCTCAACGGAACGGTGTAGCAAGGCGGAAATATGTACTACATGACGCAACGCGAACATCCGCACACCTGCAACACGGCACTGGACGTTTCGAACAAGCTGCGACGATGGCGATAAAGCCAGGCCTGTCGGGAAAACAGTGTGGCGAGCGCCACGGCGCGGCCGGAACGAGAAAGGGTGACCCTCCTCCAGACCCAGCTTTCAAACTGAAGCTTATCTAAAGACGTTGTCCCGAACCGACTAGGCGCGCGTTTACTTGAACACACATTAAACGTTACTACATTGAAGTACGCAAATTGCTGTCGAATTTTTTCTTCGACATGTGAAGAAATGGGCTCGGGCAGGGCTTGTAATTCGAAGGCGCTAGTCCCTAAGGTTTGGTTTGGTTTATGGTGGTTTAACATCCCAAAGTGACTCAGGCTATGAGGGACGCCGTAGTGAGGGGCTCCGGAAATTTCGACCACCTGGGGTTCTTTAACGTCCACTGACATCGCACAGCACACGAGTCTCTAGAATTTAGCCTTCATCGAAATTCGGGATCGAACCCCTGTCTTTCGGGCCAGCAGCCGATCGCCATAACGACTGAGCCACCGCAGCAGACATAAAAAAGCGAAAAGCGAGGTCCCTAAGTGCAACGGAGTGCATTACAAGCACTATGGTTCCAAGACAAGGGAAACGCCGTAGGGGGCGGCCGGAAGTTAAAAGGGCGGGTGAGATGAGGAAGTTTGCACGCATACAGTGGGAGCCTCTCGAAAAGGACAGGGTTAGTTGGAGGGACTTGTCGGAGGCCTTTGCCCTGCATTGGGCGTAGTCAGACTGTTGATGGCAATGATCGCAGACACATTGAACATTGTGGTTAAGGAATCCAATCGACTATATGTGTTCTTAATGCAATTTACTACACGGGATACGGCTCGAGCTCCTTGTGAAAAGTTCTATGTTCAACAGGCAGTTAGCACTTGGCGGCACATTTGTCGCAGCCGATGGTCCTCTGGCTCTATTCTTATATGAGCACGTCTGACGTGTTTCCTTCCACGCACTGCGGTTTTCATGATTTTGAATCGTCGTTATTCTAAATTTCTTGACAGCGCGGAGAAATGTTCTCTTCGCTTTTACGAAGCTCGGGACTTATGGAGAGCCGCAATGCATGGCCTTTAGAAGCAAGCTCATATTGGGTTGGCTGTATGTGCTTTACAAAGACTGGGCATGCTTTCGTAGCCACGAATTTTTTTCAAATTGTTGCATACGCGGAAGAGGCTTGCACAGCTAGGCCCCGCCATAGAGCTGGCTGGAGAAGTGCTCGTTAGGCCGGCTCGCCCTTTCCCTCTGTGCACGTTTCTCTTTCTTGCCGTTTTACATGAAGAGAAGAAGTCTTTCAGCGCACTTGGAATGTGTGGGCGTGTCTTAACCGTTTTTATGCCCACTATGGGCTTCTCCCAGCCGACAGAAAGTGGTTTTGGGTTCAATAGTGGAGTGAGTGATTTAATGTCCCGAAGCAATACATGGGCTATTTCTCCCTTTTTTTTTTAATACGGATGCCGTGCTTATCAGCGGAACGCTACGGCCACTCTCTTACAAAAAATGTTTTAGACATTCTATACACACTCAATAAACTTCTGTGTATAAAGGGCCTCGATTGTGTATAGACAAACCCTAGAGAATAGTCTAGAGGAAAAACAAATGTAATAGCCAATCTAGATTTACGGCCATACAATTTTATTAGACTTTTGTATACAGACCGTGCATAAACTACGAATAGACAAAAAGACATATCCATAGGAAGGCATTAGAGTCTATAGAAAGCACATGGACTGTCTCTAGGCCATTTTTATAAAGGCTGAGCTGCCGCAGAGCGTCGCTTATGGTCTCAAGTGCAAATCGTGTGGCTTCTGAGCGCGTGGCGCAGCTCGTGCGACGAGTGCGAAGACGGCTGCAAAACAGGAGAAGAAAGGTAGCGCCAGAACGCGCGACACATCCAAATGCATTGCTAGAAAGAGAGGGAGATTTCGGCAGCCCGACACCCACTTTGACACCCATTGTATGTCACAGTTTTTAAAGCGAAAGACGACTCGCTGAAGGCAGCTGCAGTATTAAGGAAATCTAAAAAAAAATTACATCGGTTTATTGGCTTTGGACATCTAAAGGAACTCATTCCCAGATTATTTAAGCCCATCAAATTCACACACGTGGTAAAAGAAGACGACACACGAACGGTTCTCTGTCGACGTCTTTCTCGTCTGTCTCTGTTGCGCCTCAAGACTGTTTTATGGTATTTGAGGATTTAACGTCCCGAAGCTACTCAGGCTGTGAGGGACGCTGTAGTGAAGCGCTCCGGAAATTTCGACCACCTGGAGTTCTTTAACGTGCAGACATCGCAAAGCACACGGGCCTCTCGAATTTCGGCTCCATCGAAATTCGCCCGACGCGGCCGGGATCGAACCCGCGCCTGAGCCACCGCGGCGGCAACTTCACGATTCCAAGAATATTGAATCCATATCTATTTTCCCAATTATCGTTGCTTCTACAAGGTCTACAAAACCTTCGAGGCCACTGAAAAAATTATAAGGACGCTTCGATTCTCCCTAATGCTCCATTTGAGCGCAGCTCTGTCGGTGTCTCAAGCAGATCTGCATAGGCTCAATGTTTTGATTTGCTGGGTCGTCGTAACTTGTGGCGATCATAATAGACTGATAGTAGTATCAGATGAAGAAGAAGACAATGTGCATTGCACAGCGTGAGAATGTGTATATTAGTTCGATAGCAGTTCACTAAGGTGGCAGTCTGGGCACGTTGGTGATTCATGATAGAAATGTACAGCGCGAATAAAGACGAGGACACAAGGAAGACACATGAAACACACGAGCGGTGACTTGCAACGGTAGATTTCGAACCTCGGACTAGTATTTATAGCTGAAAAAACCAGGCAATTATCACACATGCGCAGTATGTGACACATTCATATGTTGGCGTAAATATAACAGCTCCTTACCAGTAGGGGCGATAGATTGCTTGGCCACGCAGGGCCCACCCAACCGGTCTATCATTTCAGCCTCTGTGATCTCTCGAGTCAGTTGGCAACAGTTTTTTGCGATAACAGAGCAATCTTGGTAAGCGGGCTGACACACGAACTCTTCACCTGAATCGCTATCATTTTCATCTTTTACCGTTTTTCTTACATTTCCAACAGTGTGCGTCCAGAAACCCTCCTCGCCGTTCAGACACATTATTGCAAGACTCGGTCTGTGCGCACGACGTCGTGATCTTGAACCGGAAAAGGTATGCACACGACGCGACCTTAGCGCCCTCAGCGGCGGTGGCGGCAGCGGCGGCGCGCGCTCGAAGAATGTTCGGCTGACATCACTTTACTGTTGAAGAATGTTTGGCTCGGCCGCCGCAACGCCGTGCTCGTGCCGTATTGCTCAAAATCAGAACTGACACGCCTTACAACAGCAATATACCCCGACCCTAATCGTCGTCGGGCTGACTCGCGCGCGGAACTCGATCTTAGTTTGGTGCTCCTTATCACATTTAACCGCAGTCATAGACTGTACGACAGCAGCTTATAACTGTTTTTCTAGCAGTGCTAATTCTCTGTTCAGCGAAGTGGCTGCCTGCCTGGGATCGTGGAGCCGTGTGAAGTACTGCTACTGAAGTTTTGAAGACTGTCACGGAAGCGGGCGAGCATCACGGCGCTGACCGCACCAGCTATCGATCAGTATACAGTATTGTGCGTTTTTATCGCTGACACTTTCAAAAATTTCCCCGCCTCAACCGCTGGCTCGTTTGCGGTGAAACTGCACACAGAGCTTGCGTATTATGGTAACGTTTGTATCGTAGCAAGTTTGACAATGGTACTTACTTAGTTCAGGCGCACATGATGCGAAAACGTAAGCGTCTACGAGAGATCGGCGAGCCAAAACCCGTAGACGACGCTTTTTCGCTGAAGGGCGGCAGTGGCGCTATCTGTTTGCAGTAGCGCAAAGCGTCATGACATGGCCGTCGAGGAGAGCGTTGCAAGGAGCGCGGGCCGTTTGAATATGCCGTTCCTGTCGTTTCGTCTGCTTCTACTGAAGCACTTACAACATTTTCGACTAATTAAGCGGAAAAATATCAGAACAAATGATCTAGCGAGGCTTTACCTTTTAAAGAATACTGTTTGCAATGCTCGCCTCGGCGCTTGTCGGTACGATTTCCACTGCCCAAAACAGATGGCGCCACTGCCGCCCTTCAGCGAAAAAGCGTCGTCTGCGGGTTTTGGCTCGCCGATCTCCCGTAAACGCTTATGTTTTCGCATCATGTGCGCCTGAACTAAGTAAGTACCATTGTCAAACTTGCTACGATACAAAAGTTACCATAATACGCAAGCTCTGTGTGCAGTTTCACCGCAAACGAGCCAGCGGTTGAGGCGGGGAAATTTTTGAAAGTGTCAGCGATAAAAACGCACAATACTGTATATCGCCAGCATGGGCAGCGGTAGCGGCACACAACGCCGAGCCGTCCGGCCGCCAATTTGAGTAACATGACTACGACGAGAAAGCTGTCTCCGCGACCGTCTGGAGCCATGTTTGGCGCCGGAGCACGCGCCGCCACCGCCGCTGAGGGCGCTAAGGTCGCGTCGTGCGCATACCATTTCCGGTTCAAGATCACGACGTCGTGCGCACAGACCGAGTCTTATTGCAATGTTCTCGGAGGCGATCGTTCAAACACCTACCGCTTTGTCCTACATAGCTCTTCCCACATTTCAAAGGGATGCTGTAGACAATGGAATGCGTACTTTCTACGAACTTTGTTCGGTGCTTCTTTTTGCAACTCTGATTTTTTGACTCACTGCTACAGACTGCATAACTTTTGCAGCTTATCGGGGCTGAGAAAACAACTTTTACGTTCCCCCGTTCGCTCATCTTTTTTGGGCGATGAGACAGGCCATGAATGTACGGGATCACAGCAATCCATTTTGGTTGAAGGCGGAAGTGACGTAAGAGTCTTTTTGAGCACAGTCGCTTAAGAAGGCCTGTTACCGCGACATTGATCAAAACTTGAGTAGGATACTCCGCGGCTCTGAGACGAAGGAACTGTTCACTGAAGCTAGCAGCCATGAGCTCGGGACTGGATTTACAAAGCGCATTTTTCAAGCATAACCCTACAATTCCCCTCTACCGGTTTGGAATGCGCGGAGCCGAATGTAAGCAGTGGCTTGTTAGCGCATGGCTCGTACTTCCAGTAGATCTGTGTGTTACGAAATAAAAGCCTGATATCCAGAAATCTAACCCTGTCGTCAGAAGGCATCTCATGCGTTAATTCTAGAGGCGACAAGCCTGCACGTAAGAAGGTCAGGCAGAAATCGCGGAGGCGTTGCGGACCCTCGGATTCCATCGCACAGCAGCAGAGGTGCGCCACAAGTTTAGAAACCTGACGCAGATACGCAGATGTACCGATTTGGCTTCGGATTTGGCTGCCGCTGCCCCCGACTGCACAGTGTTGCCGGACATCGCCATGTTATGACTGTCGGCGGAACATTTGGCGCCACCTAACACACATGAGGGAAACTTCTCAATGAGCATTGAAAATGGCCGTGTAGCACCGGATGTTTCGAGCGTGCTCGAAAATCTCGATGCAGATTGAGCTCAATGAGGATCGAAAGTGTCCGTGTGACTACGGACTACTTTTTTGTCGTGGAGGAATTCTGTGCGGTGGTCCTGAATGTGCGCGCAGCTTCACTGCAGACTTAAGATGCATCAAACTATAGACGCTTACCAAACCTTGAACCACGCAATCGTGTTTATCGGGTTGGGCGTGACTGGATGGGTTTTAGATAACTCCTCAGATATAGTCTCCATATGGCGGTTACAATCGCGCTCTTGCTTTACGGATGAATCTCCCAGTGCTCACACTATTCACCCTCAAGTTTCTGTTTATTTACTAGCCTCCGAACCATGTCTCAAATAAGCTTTGTGGACTCCGGGCAGTCACTGGCGTGGTTCGTGCTCTCTGTGCTGGCCTCAGGATCTCTGGTGGTGCTGCTCTTGCATTCTCGTTGTTGGTTTGTGCTCGGGCGAAACATTCGTGACGTCCATCCCGGACTGTTATTCTTCCTGGCATTTACGTTTATCGGAAGAAGCCCTGCAATCTCTTCCCAATGTGCATCTACTTACCGCAGTATGGCTGCAGCATTCTGTGTCATCAGCATGATGCTTTTGGGTAATTACATTCAAACAATTCTCATCGCCCTTCGCTCTGCACCTACCATGTCACGCCACGTCCATAACTTTGAAGAACTTCACATGAACAAGTGTAACATAGCCCCATGCTTGTGCAAGAACTGGCAACTTCAGATTAGTTCTACTCAAGCAGAAGGGGGGCTCTAAGATACTGGCAAGCAACTCAATATGCCTTCTTTAGATGCAGCAGCGGTGTGGCCATTGGTTCCAATCAATCATCTTTATGCAACGATAAAGCTCAGAGAGGCATACACATGGCATTTTCCGTAGCATGCAGTGACGAGGAGGTGTTGCTCGCTTCGCAGAAGGACCTGGCTGCTAGCGACAATCTCTGCGACATCTCTCAAGTCGTTGCTATTCACGTCCTACAACCGTCACGGTGAGTGCTCGGTTTTAACACTGATACACGCAACGGTTAGAAAAATATCAGCGGTGAACACTCCTAGAGCACAGAGACTCGAACGCACACGACCAGGGAGAGTCACAAAACTTTCGGGTTGATTGACGCGATTATCTCTATGTGAAAGAACGAAAAGTTGTTTATAGATATTGCTATTCTAGGCGAAAAAGAAATAAGCCTCGTGCACTCGGAACCATACTAATACGGCGCAGGTTACGGGGATTAGAATTCTCTTACGCTTTGCGCAACTATATTTAGGAAAGGATTAATGTATACACTGACAAAGGATGATGGTGCGCAGCTGCCTAAGCACATGTAATCTTCGTATTTCCTCTAAGTAATGCTCGAGAAGAGTGGCGACAGCTAAGTGTGCTCCGCATTACTCAATTCGAACGCTACGGTACAGGTCATTTACAAAGAGTAAACGACTGTAGAAAAATGTAAAACAAAAGAAACGTCGATGGAGGAGAAGCACTAACAAACTGCTTGGCATTCCTAACCTTTTCCTTTCCAAGAAAGGAGAAACTCCAAGCAGATACCTTGCAGTCAGTCACCAAAAAACTGTAGAAACTTTATACTTAAGCGCGAGTCATAGGTATTGGCGCCAATGACTTCTGTCTATAGTCAGGTAACAAGAGCGCTTAAAAGTGTACTCGCTGGCGTCCGCAAAATTTCTCTTTTATTACTTCCCAAGAAAGAATGAAAAATGACGCGCAGTCTTCAATACCTACATATTGAGCTCTGAGTTCGTGAGAGAAGGCAGCTGCGTACAGTTTCGTTCGCGATATTAATCGGAAATGAAAGTTCACTGTTTCAAAAGTGTTTAGTTTCGTTCTCCAGGACACAATATACATTCGGGACAAGTGCTTCTAGTTCCTTTGGCTTTGGGCCGTGGCACACAGCTTTGAACATTATCAAAAAGCGCGCTGACGCTATCGCGCTAAGACAGTGACCGAATTGCTACAGAAGACAACGTGATAGGCAGATAGTCCTGCGGCGCCACGAATATTTCAACGCGTTGCAAGTCGCACAAGAAAATATAACTAGGCGCTGCCTGAGTATAGTAGATGTAGGACTGGCGCCCTGCAAGCTGTAAGCAAATGCCTAAACCGTCATTGTAATCATCATTATCAATCTTATTGCATAAACTGCATACTAAATGCTTCTGCCGCTGTTATTCCGTCTGTTATGCCAACTTCGGCCAACCTAACTCCGCAATATTTATACCGTTCCAGTCTCATTCTCTGCAATACTCTGGTACGCATTTCAAGGCGAAACTCTACAAGGTCTAACCGGCTCATCGAGTTTGTGTGAAGCTTGACCTTGAGGGTGTGTCACGGATCTCCCCGAAGAACACTCGGACCGAAAGAACGGACTAGGCGACGGGTGTACCCACACAAACTCACATTTAATACAGCCTACGTGACACACACACTAGAACACAAAACTAACAAAACTAACACAAAACACAAATACTTTAAATACACACGACCCGGGCACACTGCTATCAGCGTCTACTACTAGCGTTCGGCGTTCGTGCTCACGTTTGGTTCGGTGTGGCTGCGGCGTTGTATGGACCCAGTAGGCGGCGTTCGACGCGCTTGGGCTGGCGTCGCTGGCGGCGTCGCTGGCTGTGTCGTACAAGCTCCCGGTCCAAGCGCCCGTGGAGGTGATGCCGGTGTTGTTGGCTTTGGGGGCACCACCCGGATGGGTGGCAACAGCGCTGGAGACACCCCTGGCCGTAGCAGGTGGTAGCGTCCTCTGTTGACTCCCCGGAACGGGCTCAGGCACGGCAGGAAGTCCACGATGCGGAGTCGTAGAACGCGAGCTCACCGGAGCAGTAGCCGTCGTCGCTATCTTCCAGCCGATGTGTCCTTGACCCGCCGGAGCCTCCGCTTCTCTGCTGTTCCACCCAGTGTCTCGCTCTCACTCCCCCTTTTATAGCCTCGGTGTTAGTCCACGTAAGCCTTGTCGTCGTCTTCTCTTCTCCACCAATCATCTCTCTCCACCTCACCGAATGCTTCTCCACCAAACATCTCTCTCCACCTCACCGAATGCTTCTTCTTCCTCTTCTTTATTCTTCGGTTAATTGGTGTCGTCGTCTTCACACCTTTTTCCTTTAAAATTTAATTTAGGCTCCTTAATATATGTGACAAAGGCCCCCTCTCTCAAGAGTTTTTCCATGAAAAACTGCTCATGTCATCCTCATCTTTAAGCCATCCAGCCAGCCGACTATCTTCTGTGGCGATTCTGGACTCAGCACACACCACACCGAAGATGTCCAGCACACACCAAACGCACACCACTAACACAGCACACCAAATTGCGTTTTCAGAACACTAACACACTACTGCCGCTGTCCGTACAGAGTCCTTAATAAACATGTTCGTGTCCACAACACACTCCCTTGTATAATCACATAAAACCAACAATAGCAACACGATAAATCCCATTGATACATTAACACAGCAACAGCAACAAGATACATCCGAGAGATACCTAGAGCTGTTCAGTTAGCTCTATCTCTATACAAGTCTAATTTGTAACATATGACCTCCGCTTTGTCTGGACCATCCGAAAACATCTCCCCCTAGATTTGGAGTAGAGCTGTAATCTTCTGTCTTCATTCCAATTGGGCTTCAGTAATTCATCCCCTCCGGCATTTTCCCTTCCCACTGCACTCGGTGGTCCTCGGTGATCCTCGGTGATCCTAGACATCGTTTTTTGAACACTCTGGTGTCCGGCCATAATGGCGTCATGTCCTAAGCGTAGCGCGGTCTCTCGCATATCTCTCGGTAACACCAGCTGTTGGACCCGCCTTCCTGAACTAAATATGCATTGACTGCGCAGAAGACCATTTACCAATTTATATTCGAAAGACGTCTGACTCTTCTTTCTTTTCACTCTTTCCCCGACTCTTTCGAAGCAAGTCTTCAGGCTCGGGTCTTCTTTTTGCCTAATTGCAATTTCGCCCAGTGTTACGCTCAAACACATCGCAACAGGAGTAGAGAGCGGACGCTGCGTTGGCTCGGGCTGTCGCTTGAGCTCTTGTCTCAACTGCCGACGAGAAACTGACTGCACCCGTCTGAGCTGTCGCAGGCCTTTCCTCCTTTGGGTGTTCTTCACCGTCGAGCATCCTCCACTCGGGATCGGGTTCTTCGACACTTCTTGCACCCGTAATGTTTCCCAGGATGAGATCGTAGATGGGTTGGTCTACGCATTTTGCCACTACCTGCCCCGTATAATATGGCGTGGACACTAGAATCCTGGCTTCAGGAAGGTACCTTACTGTGCTGTCTACCAGAGTGACGGCCGACGCTTCCCCTGTAAGATCCTTGTCCTTCACCAGGCTTCTACGAACCAAGACTGTGTTAGCTCCGCTGTCTCTAAGCACCAATATAGGACGGTCCCCTATTTGCCCAACCACCACTAGCATTGCTGCTTTGAACTTGGGTGTTCCGCTCACTGCCTCATTTTCCAGCGGCGTTTGCTCTCCTTTCAGCTGTGGAACTTCGGGTGGCGTGACAAGTTCTACCCTAGAGTCGACAATGCATGCAGCTCGGTCCTGCGTTCTGTATCGGCACTGATCCAGAGTATGACCCCTCCTGTTACAACCTTGACACACAACCTGTGTTTTTTTGGGCAGCGCTACTAGTTCGACAGTCAGCTGCACGGTGTCCCACCTTGCCGCACAGAAAACACCTTACTGGAGCCTTAGATGCACCGCCATATGCTCTTAATTTTGCCGCATCTGTGTCTAGGGTCTTTTGCGTTTCCTCTTCTGCCTTACTCAAATTTCTTAGCCCTTGATCCTCGAGGAATTGGTCTGCAGTGTCGGCGAACTCTTCCAATGAACACAACTTTCTTTCAGGAATAGCGCTAGCTTTGAGCTGCAGCATGCTAAACATTGCTCTGTGACCAGCCTGTCACGCACCCCTTCAAACCTCTTTTCTGTGTTTGACGTATCAAGCCACCTATCAAAATAGTTGGATAGCCTGCAGGAAAAAAACTGCTTAGCGGTTTCCGAATCCTCACGTTTCGCGGTGCGAAATCTCTCACGAAAACCCTCTGCCGTAAGCCTGAATCTTTGGAGGAGTGCCTTTTTGACATTTTCGTAGTCCATGGAATCAGCAGCAGGCATCCTTCCAAACACATTCAGCGCCTCTCCGACTAAACACATGCTCAATGCCGTGGCCCATTCACTGCACTCCCAGCATTGCCCCAAGGCTATCCGCTCGAATCGTTGCAGATGTGCATCCAAATCATCTCTCTTGTCATCGAAAGGAGCTATCAGCTTTCTTGGACAAACACTGGCCGGTCTAGGAGATTCTGTACCCGCTAAGGAACGCTGATCATAGTCCGTGATCTCCTCATATCCTCCCGAGAAGTCCACGATGCGGAGTCGTAGAACGCGAGCTCACCGGAGCAGTAGCCGGCGTCGCTCTCTTCCAGCCGATGTGTCGCTGGCCCGCAGGAGCCTCCGCTTCTCTGCTGTTCCCCCCATTGCCTCGCTCTCACTCGGCCTTTTATAGCCTCGGTGTTAGTCCACGTAAGCCTTGTCGTCGTCTTCTTCTCTTCTCCACCAATCATCTCTCTCCACCTCACCGAATGCTTCTTCTTCCTCTTCTTTATTCTTCGGTTAATTCGCGTCGTCTTCTTCACACCTCTTTCCTTTAAAATTAAATTTAGGCTCCTTCATATATGTGACAGGGTGACCTTAGCCACAAATTAAATAAAATAAACATTGCCGCGACTGGGATTCGAACCCGCGGCTGCATGAACAGATTAGCTTCGCTGGCCACTGCACGAGAGCACTGTGTTATCGCCGCAGCTGGTCGCGCTTCGTGTTAAACTGCAACGCACTCTCGCGCAGTGCATTGCACGTGGTCGTCTGTATCTAATAATAGTACTGTCGAACTGATTCGTCGCCATACGTGCCGACGACCCAGCAAATCACAACTACGAGCCAACCATATGTGCTAAACACATGCTCTCGCACGTCTGCTCGGTTAAACTACGTCCAAAATCCTACCACTTTTTACTCTCAAAAACTTATCGCGCTTCGCGAACGGACCGTCATTCATTGCTTATCGGTATTTGCATGCCGCTTTTCTCTTCTAAATTTCAGCCACGACGACATTATCTGCGGCTTGTTCTTTTAACCCACCGCTGTATGATTATTTTGCAAGCTACCCGTGTCAATTTGTAATCTATATGGCTCGACGCGCTTTACTGAATTTGTTTTAAGCTGACATCTTCAACTGCCCTATTAAAGGTCACGAACGGTAAAACTGGACAGAGCCAGGAGTTCGCCAAACCGCAGCTGGGATCGCGTTTGATAACAACCGTTTATTTAAAGGACGTTGCCTGTCCGACTGTGTTGTATAATTCACAGGCGAGTTTAGACTATATGTCACATTCCATCTTTTGTTATTCTTTCGTTCTGAGAGCCCGTGCCTGACAGTGTTTGTCCATTTTTTTGTTCTGTTCTTCACAGGCGTCAAACTATATTATGGCTAGGGTGCTGGCGTCACCTCCAGTTTCCGGCCATCTGTCGTTCCAGACTGCAGCTCGTCCGCGAGTCGCGTAGACGTCTACTATTTTACATCTCAAATTGAGATTTTTTGCACTGTCGTTACTTTAAACTTGATCTCTTGAGGTTCCCTCTCGTCAAATTTCTTTCAGGTAAAGTAACATTTCCATCCCACCTTTCCTGGCTTCTTTTCCGTCAGTTCTGGGATCGCGCATAGACCGTGCTGGTGTTCTGGGTGCGCACTATAAAGACATAGAAACCCAAGGGGCATTGAAATTCTTATGGACGTCCTATGGACGTCCCGAAGCTCTATAGGTCGTCCAATGTTTTAGTGCCCACTGGGAATGGATGAGAAAAGGCAGCGAGCTAAAGTATAGAATGATGCTTCGGTTGTATACCGTGCACTGCAGTTGGACGGGGAAGAGAGGAATTCTGCGTTTTTGGAGCATATTCTGTGGAGATTTCGGACGGGAAAAGAGAATCTCTTTTCCTTTCTCTTTTCTGCTCCGTAGCTTAACGAAGACCTCGAATCTGGCAGTCTTGATGTGATTTGTAGCACAAGGGGGCTATCGCACAGCTTCCGCCCTGACCATTCCATCACGTTCCTACGTGGCAATCGCAGTAATACAGAACGTGCTACGTCCGCGGCTATGAACAGGTGGTGCTGGTGAACATTCTCAAGGTTCGTTTACACTACACATAAATACCTCCAAAAGCCGATGATTGGGCAGCCGTCGCTGTAGCTCAGTTGGTGGGGCACCGGACGCGGTATTCGGACGTCGTGGGTTCGGATCCCGCCGGCGTCCTGAGTTTGTTTCTTCTGCTGCTTTGTTATCAGTTATCTTCAAGCATAAAATAATCACACTGCTAATTTAAGAGTAATTAATACCAGAAATTAAAAAAAAAATCCCCTACGCTCGTCGGTTTTTCGGTGACTGTTGGCTTCCGTCACGTATTTCAGCAGGTTATTCTAGCAGAAAGGAAAAACAAACTCAGAAATCAATTGGAACTGTTTCTTTGTTACATAGAACACCCAGGGTTTCTAGCGGTTTCTCGACATTTCACGAGATTCGAGGTTGAATCTAAATGTTTAAAAGCGTGAGCTACCCTTTTCGAATAATCAGATACGCAGTACCTACAATTTTTTAGCAACTGAAGGCAGGACTCTTTGCAGCCACTGCCGCGACTTCTTACATAAGGCCAATTCTCCGGTTTCGACTTTTACTGGAGTTTCCTTATGAACCATTAGAAATCATAATTTCCACATACGTGGACATTAGCAGCAATGTCCACGTAGTATACGCCACCGTAATGGCGCTCTAGGGCACGCGTCCGCGCCGCTCTTCAGATATATGAAAATTGGCTTTAGAAAAGGAAATGACGCACTAACTGCCTCACTTATCTCGGTGGGCAATCGAACTGAGCCCTAGGGGAAGCCAAGTAGAATTCAGCAGCTGGAAGCAGCGGATTTCCCGTCGAACAACCCGTCTTCATGTATCTTATACTCAGGGACCACATCACAGCTCCCTCCTCGCCTTGATTAGGTCTGCCCACCTTTCCTAATTTATTTACCACCACCTATTTTTTTATTTGGACTTTCCCAACTCCCTTTACGCCCTGAGATGATAACGTTATAAAAAAAAGGTGCCTTATAGTAGAGGCCTCCGAAATAATTTCAAGCGCCTGATGATCTTTAACGTGCACTGACATCGCCGGCCCTTGTGTTCTTTTTTATCCATTTTCTTATGGAGAGGGTAGACTAATGTGGCGGGGAGCCATAGTTGAGATATCCGCTCTCGGTCCTGTAATGTGCTATACGTCGTGTGGTATATGTAGCCTGTCAAGCAAAGCCTGGTCAGAGAGTGCACGAGACAGTTTTAGGAGACAGTTCACTCTGCCCGTTCTAGTGTCAGCGCATTCTTTACAGCCTGCATTATAGCATCGCCTGTCCTTTTACGACACCCACTGTTGAGCAATTATTGAATGACGCGGTTGGCACGTACCGTGAGCGGGACGAGCAAGTGCGATGTTTTGTAATCTCGTCGAGTCTCCCTGGCTGCAACGAGAGACACAGCTGACACCTATTTATTTCTCTTGGTGAACATACAACAGACTGTGGTTAGATGCAGGCAGGATGTGGAAAGGCTGAGCTCTTTTTTTTGTTTTCCTCGTCATGAATGTCTATCCGCCTATCATGACAACACGTGTCAGTGCTGTTCTCCTGTGCTCTTCGCTTTCTCTAAAGCACGGAAAACTCGGCCGTTCAGCGCAATAGGAACATTAACATAGAAGACATTCTGTACATATGTAACAGTGATTTAATTTCCTTACCCTCCCCCTCATACCTGGAGCGTTTGGCTTACCTCAGGCTGGGCGGATCCCTTGCGGGCCTTTGCGGAGCAAGCGCTCTTTCTCATGGGCCTTGATGCTGGCCTTGTACATAATTTTTCCTCCTCCTCTGGTTTCGTATCCGAGGGCACTAACCACTCAACCACCGTGGCGGTGCCGCTGAATAGCGGGCGGGGGTTCGGTGCTTCAAACACGGTGAAGGACTGATTCAGTGTATCGAGATGAGTTGAACGCGCCGCCCATACGAATAGAAGAAGCGAACGAGGCGGCGCCTGAAGCACCTGTAGCGGCTGGCGTGACCAGAACTCGACAGGTGCAAAGAAGAGGATGTGGCACTAACACGCGGTGTCAGTTTTGCCTTTCTCTGTTATCCGATTGTTGGCCGATCCCCCAGTACGACTACGGGTCATTTGTTGTTAGGACTACAATAGCCGCATGACTCCTGCCGCATTTATTGCAGTTGCTGAACATGGGGTCGGCGAAGCGATGGCGGCGTCCAGCTGGAACGTAGGTCCCAAAATGTAGTGTAGCGCGTGCTAGAGCCACCTCTTCATCCTGGGCATGTTACCGGCGCTGGTCACTTATTGGAATCGGCGAAAGTGAAGCCGAAAATGCTCTTTAGCTAAAAATCTTGTATGGTGAAGGAGGCTGTGAAGCATGTAGTGAGACTGACACCATCTGTGTACCACGCCACATTTCACTACGGCTCAGCTTAAATGCATTTCATGCATATATATTCTCTGAACGGCGAGATCGACTCAGTTCCATTTTGTACATGAAGTGATGCACTTTAGAGTAGGTTGCATGTTGGGCTGATCAGCGGTGCAAATAGACGAATTTTTGTCTAGCGCAAGGACTGCACAGAAGTCGAGTGATACATTGATTCCTTTCAGATTTCTCATTGTTCAAAGAAAGAAAAATTTGAGACGCAACCGAAAGGGCAGGTTGGGCGTAAAGTTATAATTAACGCGCTGTGAGTGAGCACGACGACCGTGGGTAAGTTGCCATTTGGGTTATAGGCAAACCACTGGTTCGTTGTTTTACGGCGAAATCACAGAGACAGACAAATTTGAAGAGAACCAGGAATGTTACCATGCATACCACAGCCCGCTATAGCGGTGCCGCCGTCTTTTCACCGCTTCTGCAATGTTGCAGTAAGAATGCAGTCGGACGCAGTGGATGAACGAAACTCTTCCTCAGCAATTCAAGGGCCGTTTCTAACGGAGGACGCTCCCAACGTATATGCGAGCAAGATTTCGCTAACCATGAAGCCCTTTCTCGATTCCCTGCGCTTGTTCGAGTGGAAGAACCCGGCCAGCGACCCTCAGCAGCAGTTCCTAGACATCGGGTGCGGAACGGGGGACGTCACCAGAGAGCACATTCTACCCAGGTGAGAGGTGCTGCTTAAATCGAGTTCGTGAAAGCGGCCTCGGCTGCTGGACTCGGTTCTCGTGTATCTCGTGTTCTCGTGTACTTATCCCTCATGGGTCTGGTGCCGAAAATGAGAAAGAAGGTAACAAAATGAGGACAGAGCAGCGAAGTAGTCTTGACGCCTGTAACCACTCGAATTCGGTCGCATTTTATTTATGGAAAGTACGTTTCACAGTCGGCGACAGTACGAAGTTATATAGATCACTATACTTGATTTCCTAACATCGTCTCTACGATAATTGAAAGACGCGCTGAGCGACCGCCCAGTATCGCACCGTAAACATCGATAAAGAATTACGAGGTTGTAACGAATACTAGTTGCGGATGCACTGAGACAGCACGAACAACTCTGTACTCCAACAAGGTGGCTGGCGCACTGCCACACAATTTGTCCTCGTCGTTTGCTCTCTATCAGCACGCGTGATTACTCGTCCCCGAATGCGGCGATTCTACTCTGGCAACCAATAGAAGGCCCATAATTAAAAGAATGTGCACTGTAGGAGGCGAAATGCATAGAGTACTGTAAAGCTGGCAACACAGCGGGTTGCAGCTTTTCACGGTACGGTTTCATGAAAACCACGTAGGCGTTCGCGGGTGGATGGCGCCACTGTGGTGAGGATTTTTGTTCCCGGGGTACAGCTTCATAGTTCACGTTTCTGATACACTAACTACCTCGCACGTTTAGGAGAGCCCTCTTAAGAGAGCCCTCGGTGGCGCACGCGTGTCCATACGCACATCAAATTACCAGACTCATACTGGACGTTTCGGCATCGGAGGCTGTACCGACGGGCTTGGAGGTGTTGCTAGCGGGCTTCTTCAGTCAGCTGGACGAATAGGTCGACGTCAGTTTAAGCGTCGGTGTCATTTTTGCCGCTACCAGCGAGTTGCATACCGTCCAGCTTAGCGGAGAAGTTCGACCACACATCAGCTGGAAAGGGTTCAGTCGGGTCGTCTCTTGCTCGGCCTCATTCTAGGCAAACGTTACATTCGGGAGAAATTCGTCCCCCGTGTTATGCCCAAGATCGACACATATCAAGTATCAAGGGCATATGTGCAATCCATTTGTTCCAAGATAATGACGCAGGCCCATTCTCATTTTGTTGGAAATGGGCTGTAAGTAGTGGGTTTTGGCTGGAGAAGCCCTGCGGGTTTCGCGGGTGGCGTCATTCGCCGCCGGGAGACGCTGAATGCATGCACATTGGTAGGGCTGGACGAACAAAAAAAAAACAGCTTTGGAAAAGAGTAATTGTCACGAATGCGTGCAAAAGTGCGATTGGCAACCATATGGCTGGCCGAAGCTTCGTCGTGGCTTGCGAGCTATATTTCTGGTCGGAACTGGGATGGTGCAACCAGCAGAAAGGTTTCATTGTTATGTGCGAAACTCCTCTGCTATATGATCCCCGAGGCTGTAAGAGCAGAAAGCTCAGACGAAAGCATTTGAACGAGCGGCGTCAAGGCCTTCGAGATCCTCGGTGAGAGAGGGGTGTAACTCGGACTCAGTCCATAGATGATGGGTCATTTCAGACGTCGAGGCGACAGCAAGAAACGCGATGTCAGTTTCGATGCCGGTTGGGACAGCATCAGTCGGTGCACACGACAAGCAATCACGATCGCTGTGCTTATGGTCCGAGTAGTACACAACTGTGACGTAGTAGTTTTGGTGGTCACCAGCAGCTCCAAGACTGTTATATCACAGTAGATTTCTCTGCGCTTCTCACAACAAGTCCATCGGGTCTGGCACCTACTAAGAATTGGTCAAGTAATCTCTAGGCGTCCTCCAACGCCTCGCCATTGAAGGTCGGCGGCCCTGGCGGCCAGATGACCACGAATTGAGAGAACGAGCCGCCGCTTGCCGCAACTGCTGCGTCCTACCTGTGTATAGCGTCCCTATAACTCTGGTCACCGTGAAGAAGAGTCTGAACTTGGGTGACTGACCTTGAAGGGGGCGGCCCGCACTTCGGTGGACCTGAAATCGGTAGGTACTGATATCTGACCCTACTTCACCACTATTTCACCACCAGTGCGCACAGTAGTATTGAGATGGCATTGAGGTCTATGTTCTCCTACTATGGGGGTGTCGGGCAAACACACATTTTAACGGAATAGTGTTAAGGAACTCGAGTTGCAGAAAATGCGACGTCGGGGTCATTGACCACGAGAAAAAAAAATGCACCAAACATCCCCAGAGAAGCAACCTAAGAGGTAGGTTAGGCCTCTGGTGTGAAAGACCAGAGAGTTTTGCATATAATAATACACGCCCTCATGAGCAGAAATGCGTGCATTCTGTTTGAATCGACAGGTGTTCCCCGTGCCGAAGGCTCCTCGCCGTCGACTACTCAGCGAAGATGGTCGAGTATGCCCGAGAGCACTTCGCTCACCCCAAGATCGAGTACCGCCAGATGGACATCGGCTTGGACGTCACAGATTTCCTGGCAGAGCACGGTGCATTCCAGCGCGTGTACAGCCTGAGGACCCTGCACTGGTTGAAGGATCAGGCCCTTGCATTCGCCAACATTTCCCGCCTTATGGCGCCTGGTGGAGAGTGCTTGCTTACCTTCTTGGGCCGCTGCGACATTTTCGAGTTCTTTCGGCGGATAGCCAAGCTCGCGCCTTGGACAAAATACTCCGACGTGAGTGCCATAGCCGAAAGTGCACAAGTTATGGGACACTTACAGCAGTTTTTTATTGCTTCTCGGGTGATATAAGTTTTTTTTTACTGGAAGCGGTATAAATTTCTGCATTAGTTTTTCTTGCATTGCTTTCCATTTCGCTAGCTAGCCTGAAATATATAGACAAGAAGTTTGTCACCCTTTTCGTAGTTAGTCTTGGCGGCTTTAAGATTGGTATTAAGTGTATCTCTAAACTTCTTAAATTCTTTTAGTACAGCCACGTCACGGCTCTTAATAAAAGCATGGTGCATGTTACTCCTCATCCGAATGCGTTGGTACAGTGATTTTGTCATCCAGAGCTCTTTATACTTCTTTCGATAAAACATTCTTACACGTAGAGGGAAGGCATCGTTATAACACGCAAGAAAGAGCTTGAGGAATGCGGCACAGGCCTCATTTGCATCATAAATTATGTTGATATCCCAAGTTGGGCTATCAATTAGTTTTAAATCTAAGAAGGCAGGGGTCATTGATGTCTCTGTAATTGTGTACATCTTTGTTTAGAGTTCTCTTATTTAGTTTAACGGGAATAAAACAATACAGGCAGGTGGTCGCTAATATCCGCAGTTAGCACACCCGATAGGGGCTCTGAGGCCATCTGATTAGCTATGCATACATCTTGCAGAGTGCCTGTCTCCGTAGTCACCCTGTGGGCAAAGCTATGTAGCTGCAGCAAGCATAAGATGACAAGATACTCTTAAATTCGCATGTATTGGAATCTGTAGCCATCAGATTTATATTTACATCGCCCATAAGTGTAAAAGGAAGTTTCATAGGAGCTAAATAGTCAGGCAGGCGCTCCATAAATTGAAAAAAGAGTCGGTACATTGCAACAATAATAACGTGTGACAAGGATATAGAAAGGCACTCATAACTGGGAGTTATTATCGAAAACTCTTCAATTACAGTAGGCGTGTAGCAGTCTTTCACATAAATTGCAAGACCGCCGCCTCTTCCAATTTTTCCGGAGAACAGCGCTCTTGAAAAACTTTTAACACCTACAAAACAACAATATTCTCACAAACATGACAAAGGTCCCAGTCTGGCAGGCTTCTGTCTTTATGCAGCAGTTATAATTGTTTTCACATCCTATATAATATTGAACAAAATTTCACGAACGAATGTGTACAACATCATCTTTCATCTGAGTTGAAGACAACGCAGTTTCGCATGCTTTTCGCAGGCAGGTAAAGACCGCGTAAAATTGGCTCAGAGGTTTCTAAACGCACAGGCTGTCATAAGATTCATGAGTTACAGAAACTTAGCTCTTCTATATTAACTGCGACATGACGTTCATTGGTACCTTGAGTAGTATTGAAATGTAAAATATTGTCATCTAGTTATATATAGTCTGTGTCAATCTCAAGGGTAGCACAAATATGGAGTCATTGTGGGGCATTTTCATTCTCACGCATTGCCATGCTATCGAAAGCCCTAATCTGAAGTATCATGCCATCGGCATCAATTCATTTGTAAAAAAAGTGCACCCGCTTTCGTACATGAACATGTTATCACTGTTTCAACAGCACAAAAATAATCTCCATTATTATTAGCCTCGCAATCATCCTATTCTCAAAAAGCATAATTAAACATAAATGCATTTTACTATTTTGAAGAACAGCAGCTCTGTATTTTAACTTGCCGTATTTTTTCTCCTTAGCTAGGTGCACCTAACGTAACTCTGGCGTGAGTTCTTAGGCTGTCATTTTCTAAATAGCTCGTACATAATATGTTAAGCACAAAAAGATGAATTCGTTAATTCCTGTACACTGGCTAGAGGAAATGGCCATTTGAAAGCCGGCAATTATTTAAGTGATGCCAAGTGGTCACTGCTTTATCAGAGTACTTAATATGAAATCACGGCACTGATATGAAAGAAGTGCGAAAGAATAAAGCCTGGATCTAAGATTTGTTTAGGAAACAATGTTTTGTGAAATTCGCATTTATTATGATACATCTTTGAACTAAGTAAATATACGAATGGAAAGCGAGATTTGAGGACCGCTTCCTTTATCGCTTCAATTAACGCTGTGTTGTGCCCCAATTATCCTGTTGAACGGCATCAGTGCCTTGAGCGCACATGTATGAGGAAAGTAGAAAAGAGTTAAGGCGACAGCACCTCCGTTCCTGCCGTAGTTCTCCGGAGTTTTTTTTTTTTTGCGTGCCTAGAACTTTTGTTTACTTGTAAAAGAATACTACCAATTACTTTTTACAGGTCCTCGAAGGTGCCGTACCAAAGACTCACGACATCGTCGATGCGGCGGAAATGAAGTCCTACATGGAGAACCTCTTCCGCTCCACCGGTCTAGTAATAATTACATTAGATATCCAGCACCGTGAAACTTCCTTCTTGAATACGGAAAATGCGGCCGGCAAGTATATATGAAATATATATATGGAAAGTATATATGGAAGTATATGTGAAATTTTAAAGAATGAATGGCCGCTTCTGCATATTTGATCACGTAGGCAGGAACTAGGTGACAGCGATGGAGTACTTCCGTGAAAGGTATCTCTAATATGCTATAGCATTCTACTCTTAAACGTAGGGTAAACATTTATGTGACGGAAAAAGAAAGGAGCATATCCATGTCTGCGAAGTAATGCACAAAGAGTACCCCATGCCACCGAATCAACCTATCGCATCATACCCTTAAGGCGTAGCGTAAGTGTCTCCTCAAGTGTTCGGGACAGCTAAATGTCTCTGGAAAGCAAATGTCATGCCTTAATGCTCTGCAAAAATTTCTTGATCTTAATGCATCTTTTGAGATCAAGTGCATCGGGAAAGAGAAATGATAAAAAATTAAAACGCTTACGGTCAATGTAAAAGTAGCGAAATTGCGACAGAGATAGCATAAACGTTGTGAGATGATTTAAATCGCTGCCTCTTTTATCCCTTCCTTCACTGAATAGCCTAGGGGTGCATCCGCTATAAAACTGCTACCGGGTCTTCTTTATAACTGCTCACCATGCCTACGCAGACGGTCACTCTCCGCGGTTCGTACTTGTGCTTTTGACAAGCGATCCTGGCACGTCCGAGTTTCCCGCATCAAGTAGCGGGGCGTAAACGTCAGCTTTTAACGCAGTAGCGTAAAAGGCCCCGTTCACCACAAAATCCGGCGTATCTAAATCTAAAGTAGAAAATAACCTTTTGTATATACGGGAATTAACCCATCACGCTGTCACGTCGCACCCTTAAGACGAAGCTTAAGTGTCCCCAACAAATTTTGTCCGTGAAATTTGAGGGCACCGCCCATACCCCCTGTGTTCAAACGGCTGCGCATTTGCGGGCTGTCACTTCCGCTCTGCAAGCAGCGTACGAGGTGCGTTTTCGGAGCGTTGGGCTCGTAATCGCACGTCCACCCGATGTCGACAGAGTGCGCGCGAAACGTGAGGCTAGCCGAGCTTGAAGATTAGGACACGCGATCGCGTTAAGAAGCCCTGATGCACATCAGTATAATCGCTCTTGGTGCATAAAGGCTAATTTCTGACATTAGATACTGCTCTGTAGATCCAGTTTTGCAGAGGCTTTCAGAAGTGCAGTTTTTGACTGGTTCACGGTCAAACTGTCGAGCAATAAACTACTGAAATAGAAGCACTTCTTCCTTAAGGCTTGTTTCTTGCATTGACATCCGAGCGGTACTTGCTACGCAGAATGCATTTCAGAGCAGTTTTCTGATGCTTTTAGACTGTAAGAGTGCCCGCACTTTGGACCCCTGTAAGGGTAAAAAATAGATCCGGGAAGGTGTAATTGTCATTTCCGTAAGACACAGCCTTACTGCCATCAAATAACGCATTCTATAGGTGTAAATTTGCAATTGAAATCCTTTTACGGGCTATTTATGCTCGGTGGGAACCGCGGTACAGTATGGCGCTGATGTCCCGCTAAGAGGGAGAAGGAAAACACTTTTTATTAGTTGTCTTAACTTAGACGCCTAGGATATCGACGGCAAGCCGTCCCATGACTCGATGTAGATCCTCTTTGGGGTCCGCCAACCAGTTGACACAGGTAAAGGGGGTGTCCGATGGGGGGAGGTAAGAGCGGCGGGGAAAAAGAAGAGACAGCGATCCATATCCGCGTATTAAGAAGGGCAATTAGGGTAGTGCGGCTGGTGTATTAGTGTGTATTGGTGTTTATTAGGCCAATATGCAGGAAAATCCACGTGCTTTGTATATGTTTTTGTTTGCACCGAAAGTAGTCTGATTTGTTTCGCGTGCTAACTGTTATTTCTATGTTTCTCCCGCAGAAATGTTCCTGATGGCCAATCCGGTGCTGCCGATTCTGCCGGAGGATGAGAAGGCAGCTTTCATAGCAGACGCCAGGAAACACGTGCCAGATTGGCGTTCGGCTTACTACGAGAAGAGCGCGCTGCCATTCGCCTACTACTCCGTGCATGCCTACAAACCTTAACCGTCAAGTTAATTGAGTTTTCAGACCGCTTTGTGCCGGCTGCCTTCATATCTTTGTTGGAAAAAAATGAACAAAATATCCGTCACAGTTTCTCTTCGTGTGTTTCTTGTTTGCTAGGGACGATGGTGAAGTTACCTCCCAGTGAATGTGAAGCCTTTGAGAAAAATATATAGGCCAATGGGTTTTGCCTCTAAGGACTGCGTCGTGGTTCGCTTGTTATTCTCAGCGACCCTGATCTCTCTGAGGCGCGAGGAACGTACAGGCGCGACCAAAAGTAAGCAGAGCATGCTATGGTCTTCTAACATTTTTCACTCGCTTCCTAAATGAGACTGGCAAGTGTGGTATGTGCAAGCTAGTAGTAGGCGATATTTCGCTTTCTCATGAAGAAATAATGTTTCCTGATCTTCTGTAGGAAAGGCGCGATTGTAATTGAAACGGGATTGTGTGCTCCATTTACTTATGTCCGCGTCTGTACGTCCTCAGCCC
This sequence comes from Amblyomma americanum, assembly GCF_052857255.1. Lineage (NCBI taxonomy): Eukaryota > Metazoa > Arthropoda > Arachnida > Ixodida > Ixodidae > Amblyomma > Amblyomma americanum. The sequence continues at coordinate 144,299,484 of NC_135501.1, read as the reverse complement.
TCCCAAGCTTACTACTGCAAAATATGCTAGATAGCCCTGCTATATAGCTTTAGCCCCTTAGGCTGTAGATTTTTTACTAAGGCTCTACAAACCAGAGAGCTTTAATGAACAACTTTATTAAATAAAAAAATATATATGACGATTTCAAATTTGGGGTCTCCCAGTAATATTTTAGCAATATTATGCCCTTGCTTCAATACGTAATTTGATTTTTGTGCTTTCACGGGTAGCTTATGACTGGCGGGCGAGATATTGTGTATCCTGGGTTTTATCCCGGCAGGCTTCTGCTTGACGAGCCCTTTCTTGAGGATATTGCGAGCTTTCACTGGCAGCTTGGAGCTTAAGCGTGCGCACCTTAGGGCTCGCACGCGCCTTACTTATGGCCCTGTCCCATGGCTCCTACCGGCCTAAGTGGATGCGACAGCCTTTGCTCTACTTGCGCCTCTTACAGCTTAGTAGCCTGCCCGCTCGTTTAAGGGCTGCCTTATTCTTCCGAGGTCCTGTATTATGTTTCTTGCTACATGCAAAGGATGGGGAGTGCATCGGTGCGTGGCTGCACCGGTACTGGCTGTGAAGCATTTTCGCTCTATGTTTGTCACCCTCTATGCAGCGGAAAGCCCTCTATAGCCACCACCCTTCGGCCGCCAGCTCATAGCTCCTCTGAGCCGCCTTGGTAGCTAAGTGGTTATGGCGCCCGACTGCTGACCCGAAAGACGCGGGTTCGATCGCTGCCGCGGCGGTGGCATTTCGATGGAGGTGAAATTCTAGAGTCCCGTCTACTGTGCGATGTCAGTGCGCGCTGAAGACTGCCACGTGGTTCAAATCGGACGGAGCCCTCCGCTACGGCGCCCTTCACAGCGTCAGTAGCTTTGGTACATTGAGGCGCATCCAAACCATGTCACCGCTATTCAGAGCCTGCGGCTGACACGGTGGGCAGAGACGGGCTGACCTCCACTCTGAACCTTCTGTCACTACCTCCTCTAGCTCCCATTAGCGCTTTGTTTGACGTATGCGCGGGCGCCTAATGTTGAAAGCCACGATAGCTACGCATAGGCTGGAGATCTGTGCTTAAAGAGCTGGAGCCCAAAAACGTGGTCGTGTACTGTCGGTCGGCAGGGATATCTCTACGACGGGCGTTACCACACGAGAAGGACGAGTCACGTGAGGCCCCAAGGAGAAAATTTTGGTAGCTGCGATGACTGTTCGGACCGCGAGAGACTTTTACTGTCCAAATGTTGTGCGGTAAATATCTACGCACCATCATGTCGTCGCATGACGATGTGCAGAACAGAGCCGATGCATGATTCACGTTGCGCCGTTGTATAAGGATACTCAGGTACGCCGTGTTTGAACTCCCTGTATATTTCCTTTCCCAGTCGTTCTTTTTGTTGTTTTCGAGCCTTTTGTTAATTGAGTCCATATTATTACTAAAATGCTATCACAGGCTGGGACTGCCGAGGTCAAGAAGGGGGATTAATGAACGAGAGCGTACACACCGCCACCATGCCGGAGCTTCATCTAGCGGAATGGGTAAAGATGCTACCGTCTGTAGAAGGCGGGTGCAACCATAAAAACGAAACAGCCTGCATCATTAAAATAACACCCCCTTCTGTCAGTAGAGAGAGAGAGATTTCCTTCTTTCCACTTCTCTCCAGTGTCGTTCGGCAGGTGGCAGGTCGGCGCCTACGCCGACGACAAAGCCGAGGGTTACGATGACTACGGGAGGTGGCCGAATAGGTAGTGACGTTTCACGTGGAGCAGCAGATTGAAAAGTGATTAAAACATCAGCTAAATTGTGAATCTAAAGCGACAAAATGCCACAAAAATCCCCACGACATGCAACATTGTAAGTAAATTAATTAGCACTGGGAATAGAAGTGGGGTGAGATGAGATGGGAACCGAGTCTGTGCTCATCTGATACCGAGTGACACACGCTACCCCTAGGCCGCCGAGTCGCGTCCGTTGGAGTTGGTTAAAGGGAGGCCCTGTGTTTTATCCTACAGTGTCCGTGTCTGCGACGTGATACGCAAAGAAGACCCGAGGCCGCTGATAGAATCTATTAACGCTATCGCGTCACAGCATTTAGGCAGGCAAAAAATGTCCTCCAAATTTTATATACAACATTTGTCCGTAATGTATCGAGACTGATTTATTTTCTTTTCTAGAAATGATTTCCCAAAACAAATGTTGGTGCGTATGTGTAGGACTACCTTCTCGGGCTTATCTGAGGTGTTTATCTTAATGTCTGTGGCAGCCGCTAGATGGCAGTAAATGTAGAAAAATACGCTGTCACTAGACGTCTGCGCATTCTACTGTGAGTAAATGTGGAGAGAAGGACGTCCACCTAGAACAGCGTGTAAACATAAAATTGTGTGTGAGGTTTGGCAAGACAGCCACACAGACGTATGAGCTCCTTCGTGACGCTTACGGCAACGAGACATTGCGGGCGCGAGTGCTCGAGTGGCACAAGAGGTTCGTTTCGGGGAGAACGTCGGTGGCAGACGACACAAGGCAGGGGCGCCCTTCAACCTAACGGAATGAAAACAACGGGTTTAGGATCAGGGAAATCTTACAGCAAGATTGCACCATTACAGTCCGCATGCTATCAGATGCTCTTCACATTAGTGAGACAACATGCCACCAAATTTTGCGTGAGAACTTGGGGAAAAGAAAGCTGAATGCCAGACTTGTCCAGCCCTTCCTCACACAGGACCAGAAGGACACGCGTGCATCACTGAGCGCTGATTTGCTCTCCGAGGCAGAGAAAGATGCTGCATTCGTCGACAGCACCATTACTGAAAACGAAACATGGTGTTCTCAATACGATCTTCCACCAAAGAGGCAGAGCCCGAATGGCGGTCCACAAGCTCTTCGGTGTCGAGAAAGGTGTGGCGACTGAAGACCAAAACAAAGACGATGCTGATAGTTTTTTTCGATGCCCGACGTGTCATACACCACGAGTTCGTCCCACAAGAGCATACAGTCAATCAGGAGTTTTATATCCGCGTGCTCCAACACATTCGTGATGCACTGCGGCGCCGTCGCTCTGATTTATGGGCATCTGGACAGTGGAGCCTTCTCCACGATAACGCAAGGCCGCACAATGCTCTCAGCGCAACAAAATGTCTTGCCAAGCACAGCATTACTGTATTTCTCCATCTGCCATACTCGCCTGACCTCTCTCCATGCGATTTTTTCCTGTTTCCTCTTGTGAAGAGAGCCTTAAAAGGTCGCTGGATGGGGAGCGTGGAGGCCATTCAAGACGCCACGACTACGGAGCTGAGAGCCCTGCCAAAAGAAACGTTTTCCAACTGTTTCCAAGACCTCAAGAAGCATTGGAAGCTGTATATAGACAGGAAGGGAGACGATTTCGAAGGGGTGCTGCACAAATGATTTCAATGTTAAACGCATTCTTTCAGTGGACTCAGTCTCGGAACTTTACGGACAAAGGGGCAAATGTCAGTGCGTGAGCCACAAATGCATCGCGCTTCTAACGATCTCGAGCGTCAGTTGAAGCATTTAACGTGTCTTTGTTCTGCTTGTCCCTACGTTTCTGGCTGCGCGTTTCAGATTCAAGTTTTCATCCTTACGGCATTTCGTTTTACAGCTGCACTTACAATTCCCCTTCTCTCAATTGAAATTGAAATTGAACTTTATTCCGTCGAGGCAGAAAGGGACTCGAACAAAAGTGAAAACATATCACTTGACGTGGTTCGAGCCCCCATTTACAAGGCATACAGCAGTTGCACATTTACATGTATAGCAGCAAAGTCACGAGGACATACACACATAGAAAGTGAGTCAAGACCTACTTGTCTGAAAAGAAAAAATTGCATTTTACACAACAATAAGATATCCCCATCACATCAAGACCAGCAGAATACACCTGAGAAAAGAAAAACATCATTATACAATTATAGCGAGCATAACCATCACTCTTGTTGTGTAAAAAAATTCTTCAGAGTTTGGGTGCTAACACTTCGGATATTAATATCATGTTTATGGAGATAATTTAACAAAATTGGAAGTGAATATTCGAGCATTTGACGGCTGATGGTTGTGCGTATGAATGGAATTTTCCAAATTTCAGGTGACCGCGATGTTGATCTACCTTCTCTTAAACTTAGATTTGATATGGTTTGAATGAGGTCCTCATTGTTTTGGACATCCTGTTTATATCTTTTGGCTAAAATATAAGAGTAAAGCCGATGCACAGAAAGTACTTTGAATTGCGTAAACAGGCTTCTAGTGTGTGCATAAGGATCTTCCCCTGCGATAGGGCGAACTGCTTTTATTTGTAGCATGTGAATCTGTTGTAAATTTGTAAATGTTGTGCTTCCCCATACCAGAAAACAATAGTTTACATGTGACTGAAACAATGCATTGAACAAAAGTAACTTAATTGGGGTCGGTAGAAAATATTTGAATTTCGCTAGTAAGCCGACGCTGTTCGCAATTCGGAAAACAATATTGTTAACGTGAGTGTCCCATAACATGTGTTTATGAAAATGTACACCAAGTATTTTTATTGTATCCACGACTTCTATTGTTGTGTCACCGAAGGTTAAATTAATACGTTGCGCTGATGACTGCCTTGGAGTGACGATAACGACTTTTGTCTTCTTGCTGTTAATCTGCAGAGAATTTGCGACACTCCAAGAATGTAAATAATTCAGAGAGTTCCTAATAATATTTTCCAGGGAGTCATAACTATTGCCTCGAAACAACAAAGTAGCGTCATCAGCATAGATTACAAATTTTGCTGCTGTAGGGATCCTTGTGATATCATTGATGTAGAAATTAAATAACAAGGGCCCCAGGATGCTCCCTTGAGGTACGCCTGCATTAATTGTTTTGTAGGTTGACATGTAGTTTCCGGTAGCTTTGCAATCCGTGCTACGACTAGACTACCTCACAGCAGGAACGTATGCGTGGTGATCCGTGTTTCCTCTTCCGAAGGTATTCTTGCTCTTTCTGCTCTTCTGTGGTTAATGTTCTCGCCTGACGCTTGCTTAGGCGATCGTGCTGTCGGTCCACTACCGCGGTAAAGATACCGCCTCTCGTTTATGAAGGCAACCGCGTTCTCGCCGATTGGCAGCGCAGTACTTGTCACGTCATTGTGCTAGGTCACAGGAACACACCGTGCGAAATTTTGAGAGGCGAGTCAACATGGTCGTTCCTTTTCGAGCGCGGGTAATAGAGGTGTTAGCGGCGCCTGTGTTCCCTGTGCTTTACTGACTGCTACATTGAGCCCATGTTAACAGGAGAGGTCATATGCAAATAATATAGTAGAGTACTGTATCACCTCCAACCCCCTCCTTAAAAGAATGGCTTCGGGGCCTGTCAGAGGCAGGTGAGGAGTGCAATGAAGATGGTTTTGTAGCCTTTATGCAACACTGCACTTCACGGAAGCGCCAATTATTTTCGTCGCACAAGTGTGCGGTGTCTGGAAATATCTCACATCTGCCGATTAACCACCACAACGCATTGGTTCGAGTATCAATCCGGCTGCCTAATTCCACAATCCGAAAATAGCATCTGCAGTAACATTTCCAGTACTTGTGCATAGTCGTTGTCGTTTTATGGCTTACAAACCAAGCTCATTTGATGGCTGCGTTTTGATTTCCTCTCTTCGCGTTCAATTTCCCCCTATCAATCCTCAAATTGCTTCCCTCTAATGCAGGCCAACAATGCAAAGGCACGCTCGTCATGCATATCTTTATTATTTTTAGGCAGAAAATTACAATTATTTCATCTTCGAAAACATCGAAACATTCCGTGCTGGTGTACATGTGGTGGGCATTGCACTCGGCTCCTATAACACAAGGCGAAAGTTCTTACTATCTGGTGAAAAGCAGCACAACTGAAGGTGACACAACAGGAAGAAGGCACTACTACAGCGCATGTGGTGTACTATTCTCTCTTTTTATGTGTTGCATATTGCAATCACTCAGTTCAGCCCTTGGGCGCGGCCGGGCAGCCACCAAACCACGTGACGTAATGTCACGACAGCCGGAGGAAAAGCTGGGCCCGAACTCGCGCGGTCGCGCTCGGCCGCAGCCACCTCCTGACTCCCGCTCCTCCCGCTTGGGGCGCTGCGCTATGATTGACGTCACGGCATATGTATAAAAGAGCTGCGCTCCTTCGCCGGGACAGTCTTATACCCCTGTCACACGGGCATTTCTAGGGCCCTCGAACCGATAGTCTATCGACTCAAAGGCGATCGAGCGCTGCTACACGGGCAGTTTCAATGGCGATCGAGTCAATAGCCTATCGAGTCAACGGAGCAGCACGGAACTTCATCGAGATATGCAACGCGTTCTTGGCTTAACCAAGCTAATCCTGGCCATTTTTTTTTTTGGTTTGGTGTACTTTGCGCTGTTTTTCGCAATTCTTAGTTCAGTTTTGTGGATTTGGTGCCAACGATAATGGCCGCATTTAGATAGAGGGAATATAAAAAATACAGCTAGATGTTTGAGGAGACTTCGAAGCCAATCATAAATCACTCGTTGTATGCAATTCATACGAATGCGTCCACTACAGCGCGGCGCGTAGCCGAATATCTTTCTGTGCCAGATAAGAATCCATTTGCCATCTGCCTCTTTGTGCATGTGTTTTCATGTGTCACCCATCTTAGTTTTGTGGAATGGCCAGCGTCATTGAACGATGTACTAGTGCTACAAAGAGCAGACGGCGGCAAATTCTGTGCACTTTAATAAGGTAATTTATTTAGGGAACCATGTAAACGAGAGCAGCGGTATAGGCAAGTCGTGCAAAACTAGTTGTACATAAAAATTGAGCAAGATAGCACGGTCTCTTTGGTAAATGCCCATTATATTTTCTACAGTGCCTTTAGTCAGAACTATAGAATACGCCAAAAATTTCAGATTCAGTATAAAACTTCATTAGATATATAAAGGTCGCGTTTTGCTTAACGCTGTTTTTCCGCGCTGAAAGATCCAGCTCTTCCTTTATTCAGCCAGGAGGGCCACCGCATCTACTCGAAGGAGCCTGCTCCAAAACAGCTCGTGGTGCGGCATCAACACTAAGCTTACAACGTCAACAAACATGCGCCACCCTCTGCTGGCCCCTTCCAGGAACAGCTCTGCGTCCTCCAGACTGTCGGGTTCGATGTTCACCAACGTGATCTTCTCTGGTTCTTCCGGAGTGAAATCTGCCTTGAAGTAGAGGCGCACCTTGCTACTGGACACCTAGGCATGGCAGAACAGAGAAGGGAATCTCCCATAGAGGACAATGCAACGTATAATTTTCTTTCAAAAGCACCCATGTAATTCCTCACACCGTGTTTTAATGACGCTGCTAAAGACCACAAAGGACAACAACGTTAGTCCGGTGCAAGTTTCTGCGAAGGTTTGAAGTGAAAATCAGTTCATGAAATGACGGCCGCATTGGCTACTACAACTTGTAGTTTATTCCGACAGCGCAGCACAGTAGCAGGATACTGTTGAAAAGGAGTACTTACCATTAGAAAGTTTTGGATGGGCTTTTTGTTATGCTCTCCGACACGCTTTTAACTCTGGGACCGTTGTGGAGATGGTAAGGCACGAGGAAAGCAGAGAATGAGGAGGCGTTTTCGCTGGCTTTCGTCACTTAGTTACCGAAATATTTTGATGCTATAACCCTAATTTATGACACTAATCTCCAGTAACAAAGTTTAGTGAGCGGGACTTTTCTATTGTTCCGATTTGTTACGGCAAGCAGGCTGCGCGCGCGCGCACACACACACACACACACACACACACACACACACACACACACACACACACACACACACACACACACACACACACACACACACACACACACACACACACACACACACACACACACACACACACACACACACACACACACACACACACACACACACACACACACACACACACACACACACACACGCACGCACGCACGCACGCACGCACGCACGCACACACACACACACACACACACACACACACACACACACACACACACACACACACACACACACACACACACACACACACACACACACACACACACACACACACACACACACACACACACACACACACACACACACACACACACACACACACACACACACACACACACACACACACACACACACACACACACACACACACACACACACACACACACACACACACGCACACACCAAGAACCCAGTAATACACTAAAACACTCTCATAGGCCCACAGAAACACGCAGAGGGCAGACACAAACACACACGCCATAGAAGAAATGCGTAGGCGGCAAGTACTGACAGCAGGTTGCTGATAAGGGCAGGAGCTTCACGGTACCTGCGGTCCTCTGCATATTATCGACGCCATTTGTCTTCTTTCAATTTAACAGCGTTGGAATGTGCCTTCAGGCTTTCCCGCCGGGAAAGGAGCTTATTATTTCTAATCTGCAATATCCGACACTGAACTAACAGGGAGGAATCACCGACGGGAAAACTATGAACGCCACTGGTTATGTAGAAGGCACCGGGCCATAAGCTGACGCACACCCTCCGTTTTTAATGGACACATGCCATTGGCACTGGTAAGCGCGCAACCTTTCATTGTCGTGAAGGATTTCTGTGACAACGAGCTCTCATTGCGATGCCCGTGAGAGCTTTTGCGCGGCAAAAAAATAAAAATAAAAACGGGAATCATGCTCTTGCTGTTCACTAAACATGTAGCTTATGTGGAAGCGAGGCTATATCAGTGGCTGAATTCATCTTCCTACTAGGACGTAATAATGTTGGTACGCCTGACAGGTTTGCTGTGCCTGTCGTAAGATCGAGAATGGTTACAAGCGAGCGGACGAATCCTTACAAGTCATGAATGATTCATGCCTTTAAATAGCTCCGTGAACTTGGCTTCTCATTAAAGATTTTTAGTATAGCGTACGCAGACTTACGCAAAGGCAAATATAACAGTGCCAAACTTTTAGCCCTGTGTTGGACTGATACCTCCTTTGCCAAAAGTCACCGAGCTGCAGGTTTTTGCTCCTGAAAAATATAACGGAGCCTTTACGGCACCCGCAAAGACCGAAAGGTATCAGCATGTGAGGGCAAGGGTTCAACTTACTTTACCCAGATTGAGAACTAAGGGCTGCTATACGCGCGTCGCTACGTGGCTCAGAAACGAACCACCGCTGCCCTGGTTACTTTTGACAAATGAGGTATATACGGTGTGCATTAAAAGTTTCCAAGCCATAGGTCTGCTTTTCAGCCTGAGAACAACAGCACTGGAAGACAACGGACGAAGACAAGGAGCTAGGACACTCAACTGCGCAGTTGTGCGTTCTCCTGTTCCTTTTCCATTGTCTGCCAGCGCTGTTCTCAGAATGATTCTTAACTCGGCCAGCAACGTACCTTGCTCTCACAGCCTTTTATAACCTTGCTTTTTTATTTTTTATTTTAGTCTGACATATAGGAGACGTACACAGTTAGCAAGGTTCTCAGAAGGTAAAATTATGCATTTTCTGCCTCCTACTGATGTTTCTTGATCGGAATTGTCATCAATGACACGCTACAGGGATCAACACAGCAGACTATGTTGCTTGGGAAGATTTGACGTGCCCTCTACATCTCTAACAAAATTCACCAATAGTGACGCAAAAAGAAAGGAAACAGTATCGAGAGCACTAGTTTAGACCGGCCTAGCATGGGAGTTGTTTGGAACTGTGCAGAACTTCAACGACGCTATGAACGGAAGCGTTTAATTAGAAGCAACTCCCCACCATCGCTAACACAGTAAAGCTCTCAGCGTCACTGCCCTCTTGCCGGGCGCTATAGCTGCTTAAACTTTGAGCTACCTGGGTGCGTGGTTTGTCCATGATATTGTCCCTTGAGTACAGTAATGACATCTAAATACTGCCTTCGTGTAGTCGAGGGTTTGCCGGCCTACCCTGTGGTCAGGAGTCATGGTGATGATGAGGAGTACTGGTCACTGGGGCTGTAGTGCTCCCGAAACGTCTTTCCATCTTTATTGAGGTAGTGAACAAGGGAGCCGTAGTGCTCCCGAAACGCCTTTCCATCTTTATTGAAGAGAGTGAACAAGGGAGCCGTAGTGCTTCCGAAACACCTTTCCATCTTTATTGAAGACAGTGAAGAAGGGAGCCGTAGCGCTCCCGAAACGCCTTTCCATCTTTATTGAAGGCAGTGAACAAGGGAGCCGTAGTGCTCCCGAAACGCCTTTCCATCTTTATTGGAGACAGTGAACAAGGAAGCCGTAGTGCTCCCGAAAAGCCTTTCCATCTTTATTGAAGACAGTGAACAAGGAAGCCGTAGTGCTCCCGAAACGCCTTTCCATCTTTATTGAAGACAGTGAACAAGGGCGCCGTAGTGCTCCCGAAACGCCTTTTCATCTTTATTGAAGACAGTGAACAAGGGAGCCGTAGTGCTCCCGAAACGCCTTTCCATCTTTATTGAAGGCAGCGAACAAGGGAGCCGTAGTGCTTCCGAAGCGCCTTTCCATCTTTATTGAAGACAGTGATTAAGAGAGCCGTAGTGCTCCCGAAACACCTTTCCATCTTTATTGACTTTGGCCAGTGACCAGTACTCCTTACTGCCTTCGTGCTTTGACGCGCTCTTCGTAGAAACAAATAACGACAAGAAAGCTGGATAATGGACTTTCATACACACAGTGTACGTCACGCACGCCGCTGGGCAAAACGCGAGAAATATTTCTTTGGTCGGGCCTTCAATCGGAGTAGGCTGTTTCACTGAGTCCTTCACAATAGAGCCGATCAAATGCTTTGCTTTCATTCGCAGGGTGTGTTGTTCTAAACCACAGACACACATGAATTCTATAGGCTCAATATATTAGCAAATGAATATTAATTGCGATTTGAAATGATCAAGCACAACATGGTAGCCTTATGAAACAGTGGTAGAGACATGATCATTCAAATCAGTGACTAAGCCGGAGCGATTACCGATAGGCCATTTAAGGCTAACCCCGTCTGTGTATATTACAACCACCCGCACCAACAATGCAGCAGCCGGAAGGTCACAATAAAGTCATAGGAATGGCCTTATCACGTAGAATTCACTAGAAATAAAACTTCCTCGGAATTCACCCTTCTTCGCAACGGCCGCAGCGGTGGCTCAGTGGTTGTGGTGCTCGGAAGCTGACCCGAAAGACGCGGGTTCGATCCCGGCCTCGACGGTCGCATTTGGATAGAGGTGAAATGCTAGAGGCCCGTGTACGGTGCGATGTCAATGCACGTTAAGGTACCTTAGGTGGTCTAAATCATCATGAACACTTTACTACGGCGTCCCTCATAGCTTGGGTCGCTTTGGGGCATTAAACCCCGTGGAAAGCTACAAAGCTTTGAGTATCAGGGCGTGATACCAACCGCAGTACGGCCGACTCCAGTGCCAGCACTATCGTCATTTGAGCTGTCACCTAGTTAATAAATGGACATGTGTGACATTCCTAGCGAATATTTCTACTTCAGCGTATGCTTCAAATGAGATTAAAGTCGAGCGAGAACGCTGCCTATGTATGTACTGTTATCCCGAACAGATAAAACGTGATTGGTCGTAGCCCATGGCATTAGATGCATTTGGTGCGGATTGATGTATGACGAGCACCGAAAAGTTTTCGCGCAACGGTGGTTGAAGTGCCAAGAGTTTGAGTATCTTCTGGAAGCACGTACTAATCATCGTTGCGCGGAATGCAGGGGGCGTATAACAAATTCGAAAAATATGCACAAAACGTGCCTGAACAGCGCGTTCTTTTCTTATTAGTTTTTCTCTAGACGATGGTTACTTTAGCTCCTAATCATATCTTATGCAGGAGTTCGATGGTTGTCCTATGTGAACTGCACCTTATATTCAATTATACTCCTATTTGTGCCGCAGGCCAGGCTTCCCCATAACCATGTTTTATTCGCTGAACGCCGTACGCCTTTCGCTTCGTAAGCAATAATTTATTAAAGTGGAAGCGCCCGTGGCAGAGTTGGACGTCGCAGGGTGGTATCTTTATAGAAAAAAAGAACACGAAGAAATATCTTCGTTTTGAATAGTCGCAAGCCACATCCCTAGGATATCTCCTGTCTTCTGGACCGTCTCACGGCTACAACGCGCAGTAGTGCTAGCAATGGTACAGAATTAGTAATAGTGCTAGAGCGCATTACACGGTAGTGCGCGATAGTTGCACGAAGGGAAGGTGACTTTCTGACTTAAAAAAAACTAAAAATAATCGCGACAACTATCATATTTTTCAGCACACCACCAATATGCTCCATTTATGACCTTAAAAGTCCTTGCTTCCCCAAATGGCACGAGGTGGCTCCCAAAAGATCGCGGCAAGTAACCGTTGCTTGTCCATAATGCGGGGCAACACCTGTTAGGCAATTTCTGACCTGTGCGATGGCGCCTGCGGTTTTATTCCTTGCTTGTGCTTGGAAAATTGTGAAAACGAAAAGTTGGAGAGCAATCTTTCTGTCTTCCTGGCTTATGAACGGTGGTGCACGAACCTTCGCTTGCTGCGCCTCGCTAAAAATCTATCTCGTCAGCACAGCAACCGCAGCGTTGCGAACGTTTCACGCCTTTGCCTAGCTGGCCTGAAGCGTGACACAAGAGCCGCAGCCAGAAAACAGCTGGAAAGACCACACTGGCTGCGTCTTGACTGATACAAATGTTTATCTCGTTGACGCACATGCTTCCACGCCAATTAGTGACTCTGGGAGACTGGTACTGCGCGATAAGTTGTACTTCGAACGGAACATACGGCAGTCGAAACAACCAATCTGCTGACAAGAACAAAAAAGAACGTGTAATTGGGGACCGATCATGGTGGTCGGCTCGAACAAGCGCATGTGGAGAAGGCGGGTCCATGGAAGCCTTTCAAGAAAGCTGAGATACGGGTTTACATAAAGCAAAAAATCGCGTCTTGTTTGATCGCGAATGTGGCGCGACCACACGGACAAATTAAAGTAAAAAAATAAAAAGAAGTTCATTGCATAATAGGGCATGTTAATTCGCGTTGAGCGCTGCGTTTTTTCTGCAGTAATTATCTATAAGGTGTTAAGTTCGACACTTTAGTCGTGGACTGCAAAACTGTAAAAACCGAGAGACATAAACCACAAAAACCAATAACGAAGTAAACAACCAATTTAACAATCCCTCCGCATCAACAAGACAAGCTTAAGCAGATGTAAAGAAACAAATATTCTCGATCCAAAATAGTGACCGATGCAGCTCTAAGACGAACTGCACCAAGCTTCATAATTTCATTCGGTTGACTAATAGTCCTTGCGGCCTCTTCCTTCGAAGCTTTTAATTTTTTAGACAACGGCCATAACCCACGCGGGGAAAAACGGGCTTGAGCACTTTATCTTCAATAAAACAAGCATGGCCTTTTCTTTTGAATGCACTGGCATAGAAGGAGACAAAGCAATATGCTCTGTAGATTTTACGGTGCATGTTTCCAGCTATATCAAGCTACTGACACTGAAAAAAGTGGAGTGAGTCTCACTGTCTCACGTCTTGTGAAATATTAGAATAACTAGAGAGGCCAACTATTAAAAGCAAGTAAATATGTCTCGGTCTGAATTATTGGAGCAACGAATTTTATTAGCATGTTTTAAAACGAAGGAGTAAATATATGTTTCGCGTGTGTCAACGCTACTTACTGCACGAATAATGCAACTGGGCGGACGGAAGAACAAAGCGGGCGCTATGGCCTCGCCTGGCACGGTCAAGAAATAATAACCTAGGATAGTTTAAAAGCAGAAAACACCTCACACAACGTACATTAACGAGGATGACCATAACAGCGTCGACACCTTGGTAATTTGTCGATCAACTTGCTTCGAAAATTCCGACTGAACTACGCAGGCGATGTGAGCCGATGCGGACTCGCATACGACGGTGAAATCTAATCTAATTCTTGAGTCGCCCAGATACCTCTTTTCCGAAAAGAAGAGTTGCTCTGTTCTCACCAGGGAAGCAGTTGGCACTCCAGGGGACAGCTTCAACTCGTTAATTCGCTTTCATAAAAATCGCTCACGCATGAGCCACAACCGCAACCTTCTCTCGGAGTGAAATACGTCTAATGGCTGGTCGCTTTGTCACTTGCTGTAAGGAACTGTGCGCCGAAATTAAAAAAACAAAATAGGTTGCACTGGAAGAGCACGGGACGTTCATTTGTTGATGACGACAGCAAGCACTGTGTTGGATGATGTTTTACGGCTTTAAAACACTAAATAAGAAAGCGTACTTGCACTGAATGACACAGCCCGCTGTAAATCCTAATTTTTGCAAGTTCTGTCGTTTCCTAGGCGCAGATTAAATTTCCCTGACTACGGTCTGTCCACAAGTACACATTACCAGACTGTCGTTCAGGCCTTCTATCCAGGTCACAGCGCTCGAGCGCTCGTCCGTGCTTTCGGCTCTCGACGATAATGCCTTGTTGACATCAAGCGCACAGCGTTTCTTTTTTTTTGTCTCCCTCCACTCCGCTACTCTTGTAAACGCTTTTTGTGATATTTAACTCGTTTGTAGCGACAGCTAGATTCCGGTAGCATTTCGAGCCTTCAGCGTGGCGGCGCAGCCACATGGCACGTGGTTGGTCACGTGGTGCGAAGTAGCTGCCGGCGGCGCGGCTCCGTGGCTTATCACGTGGTTCGTCACGTGGTTGGTCACGTGACCAATTTCCACTCGGCCAGCGGTACCTATCTTGTCACTCCGGGTTTAACCAAAGCTAAACCACCGCCAATGTTTTCAGCCTTCACTGGTGTGAAAGTTAGGTCGAGGGACAATCAGAATACGTTGCCGCGAAACTAAATGCCGCTGCTAGCTACAGTGAAGCACGTTCAACGACGTTACGATTTAATCAGCCGTTCTCGTAAAACTATCGCGCAGCTCTGACCGTGGTTCCAGTTTTATTTACGTTCCTTTATATTTTTTTGAATGAATGAATGAATGAATGAATGAATGATTGAAAAACTTTATTGTATAAGGGTTATTTCTCGCAGCGTAGGTGGAGCCCTCAGTCCAGGGCCCCAGTGGCCTTTGCAGTCTTGCGAGCCCTGTCGATCAGCTTGAGCTGCTCTTCAGGCTTCGAGCTGGACAGCGCAGCCTCCCACTGCTCCGGTGTAGGTGTGTTGTTTATCGGCGCTGCCTGCATTTTCTGACAGGCCCATGTAACGTGGTAAAGCGTTGCGTGTTCACCGCATAGCGGGCATTTGTTTTCATAAGTGGATGGATAGATTTTGCGGAGTAAACTCAGATTGGGGTATGTATTAGTCTGTAGTTGTCTCCAGGCAACCGACTGCTGTTTACTAAGGTCTTTGTGGGGAGGCGGGTAGGTCCTCCGGAGGGCTCATTGGTGTTCTAAGATGGCTCCATACCGTCTAGTGACTGCGTCCAGTTCCCCTTCGGTGCGCGCCTCCCGGTTGGCGTATGCTCGGGCATTGGCGTCCGCACATTGGTTCCCTTTGACAGCCTCATGGCCTGGTGTCCACGTGATGAAGCATCTCGTAAAAGTGATTGTCCTCGCCTTGAGTATGTGAATGGCTGCAGTGGATATGCGTCCACTGCTGTATCTTCTGCACGCCTCTTGCGAGTCTGTAATGATGTGTGCATGGGGCTCGTCACTCTGCTGGGTGATGGAGAGTGCAATTGCTGCTTCCTCAGCCTCGAGTATGTTGTTGGTTTTTATCGAAGCGCAGTTGATTTCCCTGAGCTGGTGATCCACCACGCTGGCTACCGAGCCATATCGGTGTCTGTATGTTGTTGCGTCAATATATAATACGTCTTTTGCCCCGGCGAAGCTTTTTTCATGGAATTCAGATCTTGCCTTTCTTCTCGCCCTATGTATATCTGGATGCATGTTTTTTGGAATCGGACTGATCTCAATGATCCTCCTGATTTCATTTGGAACGCTCGCTGTGCTATTGATTTCTTTCAAAGCGTCCCTCATGCCCAGCAACCGCAGCGTGTTTCTGCCTGTTGCTGATAGCATCAGTCTTGTTTTCTGCGCGATAAGGTGGGCCTCGATATGTTCTTGTACTGTGTTGTTTATGCCCAGTTTAAGGAATTTCTCCGTCGAAGTGCTGACCGGCAGCCCGAGGGCGCATTTGTATGCTTTTCTAAGAATTGCCTCCAACTGCTCCTTTTCTTGCTCGAGCGGTGTTTGGTAGGGGACGCCGTATAAGATCCTACTGACCACGAGGGCCTGTACTAGCCTACATGTGTCTTCCTCCTTCATACCTCTTCTTCTGTTGGAAATTCTTGCAATCATCCTGGTGATCTGTGCTGTGGTATTTGCTAGCTGTCTGATCGTGTGATCAATACGACGGTTGCTTTGGACCCACATGCCGAGGATCCTAACTTTCGATACTTCTGGAACCTTTGTTTCCCCTATGTAGATATCTATGGAGTTTTGCAGATCATACCCTTGTCTCTAGACTCTGAGCACCTCGGATTTTTCAGGGGAGCATGCAAGTCCACAGTGTCGGGCGTATGCGTTGACCGTGTCTGCCGCTCGCTGAAGAAGCTCTTGTTTTTCGCCTCAGGATCCCCTTGTCACCCAGATTGTGATATCATCTGCGTAGATGGCATGCCTGATTCCTTCAATTTCTTCGAGCGCCCTTGCTAAACCAATCATTGCAATATTAAAAAGCATAGGTGATAGCACAGAGCCTTGTGGTGTTCCTTTTTCTGGGGTGTTGAAGGTGTCAGTCCTGATGCCTCCTATTCCAATGGTAGCGGTTCGGTTAGTCAGAAAGGCTTTCACATAGTTGATTATTCTCTGCCCACAACCCAGTTTGCTGAGCCCCTCCAGCACAGCCCTGTGACTGACGTTGTCGAAGGCCGCTTGAAAATCGAGAGCGAGCAAGATGTTTTCTCCATATTTTGGAACGGAAGTAAGCACCTCCTCCTTGATCTGCAGGAGAACGTCCTGTGTCGATAGGTATTTTCGAAATCCAAACATAGTGTGTGGCATGAGTTCGTTGTCCTCAAGGTGGGTCTGCAACCTGTGATGCACAACTCTCTCGTACACTTTTCCCAAGCATGATGTTAAGGAAATGGGTCTAAGATTGTCCAGGTTTGGAGTCTTTCCGGACTTCAGAATCATTACTATTTCCGCATGTCTCCAGTCGTCCGGGAGGGTCCCCTGTTCCCAGTGTTTATTGATGAACTCCGTGAATCTTTTGACTGAATTGTCATCCAGGTTCCTTATCATGGCATTGGTGATGCCATCCCTCCCTGGTGTTGTGTTCTTTGTGGCGGACATCACAGCGTGTCTGAGTTCTTCTATGGTAAGGGGTTCGTCCAGAGCGGGATTCGTTTCGCCCGTGTATGCCAAGCTGCTGTCGGCGTATGTTGCATTGCCGATGTAACGCTGCTTGATGTTCTGTAGCATTTCCTCGTCAGTGCCTTGGAACTGGTGCGCGATCCTTTGGGTCGTCTTACGAATTTCGGATTTTGTGGTGGTTGAGTCTATGAGAGCCCTTAGCAAGGCCCATGTCTTGGCCCAACCTAGAGTCCCCTGAAGTTCGTTGCACTTTTGGTTCCAGTCGCGCCTCGAGAGCTCCGTCGCATATTCTTCAGCTTGTCTGGTGACCTCAGCGATCTTACGCTTGAGCCGCCTATTATGCTTTTGCCTTTTCCACCTTTTTAGTAGGCCCCGTCTGGCGTCCCAAAGGTGTAAGAGATGTTTGTCCACCTCGGGTGTGTTGGTAGTGAGGGCGACCTTTCGGGTTAGTTTTCGCCAGTCTGTCTTGATTCTTGCGACCCAGCCTTCTATGTCGGTGATCTCAGCGTCTTCATGCTGTGCCCTGGATTTCCTATAGGCTTCCCTGTTTGTCAGTCTAGCCTGGCCATGTTGTCGCCTGATCGGGAGGGTTTCTATATGGATGCGCAGGATGCAGTGGTCACTGCCTAGAGTTTCGCCGTCGTTCTCCCATCTTGCGTGCCTTACCCCTTTGACAAATGATAAGTCTGGGCACGAATCTCGGTTGATGCTGTTCCCCACTCGCGTGGGTTGGGTGTGGTCAGTGATGAGGGTGAGCCTTCTACGATCAGCTTCCCTGACTAGATCCCTGCCTTTCGGGGTTTCCCGAACGTAGCCCCAACTTTTATGCCAGACATTAAAGTCCCCCAGAATAACGATACCGTTCTTGCCTGCTGCTTCTTCTGCTTTGCCTAGCAGGTAGCTGAAATTGGCTTTCCTCTGGCTTGGCGGGCTGTACACGTTAAGTAGGAAGGTGCTTTCTTGGCTTCTCTTTTGGGTAATGATTTCTATAAGGACGTGGTCAATGTCCGTTCCGTCGATGTCGTGTCTGATTGCGGTAACTGCTTTTGCAACCAGCGTGGCGACCTTGCTTTGCCCCTGCCCCTCGTAGACGGAGTACCCCGCGAGAGTGAGTGAGCAGCCGGTTTCCTGTAGGGCGATTATGTCTGGCGGAGAGGTGCAATTTGTGATGTGTTGTTTAAGAAGACCCTGCTTTCGGCGGATCCCACGGCAGTTCCACTGCCATATTTCAAGGGTTTCCAACTTGACCGAGCGTTTACGGTTGCTCGCCATACTGGGATGGCCTGTTATAGGGTTTTCCTCTGGATTTCATGGCTGTGAATTGTACTAGACGCTCTCTATCCTTGCGCGTCTCGTCTTGGATGTTGAGATGAGGTTGCTAAGATTTGCCAGTGCATTGTTAACAGCAACCATGGCAGTTGTAAATTCCTGGCGCCCTATAGTTGTCGCCTGAGCTTCGTCTGTTTGCGGGTTAGTGCTGTTCTGCCTTGTTCTTTGGGCCTTTAGTTCGTCTATCAGATCGTTTAGTTTCTGTCTCAGCTCGGCGTTTTCTGCCCTGAGCGTCTGAATTATTTGTCTTAGCTCTTGAACGCCCTCGTTAGCTTCCCCATTAGCGTTGTTACCTATCACTGTTTTCTGTGTGTTTGTGTTTTTTGGAGCAGTGGGAGAGGTGGGGAAAAGATGCTCTTTCCAGCTCACCCTGGTTGCTTCCTCCTTTTTTGGTGCGGTCTTCTTCTGCTCCTGCTTCTTTTTGGTTTCTGGATCCTCCCGGGTCCTGGACGCTGATCTCGACTTTGATCCTGATCTCGATGCCGATCTGGACTTGGATCTCGAACTGGAGTCCTCGCTGAACCAGCGTTTCCGGGCCCGGCCGCGTCCGCCGTTGTCTCCGCCGCCTGGTTCCTCTTTTTTTCTCGTCCGTGGTCTCGGTTTCCTGAGGCGTTCCTTGCACTCCTTTGCCCCCGTAGGATGCGCTTCCGTGCATAGCACACACCTGGGCTCGCAGGAGTGTCCGTCCTCGATCACTGGCTCGGTGCATTTAGAGCAGACGACAACGTCAGGTGTCGGGCATACGTCCGCCCTATGTCCGGCCTTTAAGCATGTATAACACACTTGCCGCGATGATCGATAGAGGTAGCAACGTATCTCGCCGCCGTAGTAATAGACGTAGCGCGGAACGATCTTTCCCTCGAAGGTAATGACCGCGCTTTGGGATTTGCCAAGCATTCTTGCATAAAGTATTTTGACTCCTAGGGTACGTACCCGGTGATGCGATAGTAGTTCAGTTGGCGTGGTCCCGGCGTCCACTCCATGAATGACACCCTTGCACGAATTGTCCGGCGCGGCCACGTAAGCTGTCACTGCATAGTTCTTTGCAGCAAAGCGTAGACTTGAAATACACTGCACAGCACTGGCAGTCTCCATGCTTGGCGTGCTTAGTATAGCGATGTTGGATCCGTTGTGCAGCCGTATAAGGAAGCTGCCTTCGTTGCAGATGTCTGGTTTTCCGCATGCTTTGGTTATAGCCCGGGCCATCTGACGCGTGCTTAGTTCGCTGATGTTGAGTCCATTCTTCGGTCTAAGGATGATTTTGAAGTCGTTTTTTGGCAAAGGAGGTAGCTTCTCTCGCCGAACGGGATTCCACTTGAGTTTGGGTTGGCTCAGCGCTGAATTGTCCGCCGCGTCTGTCCCGGCCTCTGGAACGGCAATCAGTCTCGAGTTCTGGTATTTGGCAGTGAACCATCCCCCGTTGTCGATTGTTCTCTTCTGCGAGAGGTCCGTAGCGTTGTCGGTAGCGTGGTGGGTAGCGTTGTCGGTAGCGTTGTTGGTAGCGTTGTCGTCGCTGTGAAGATTCTCTTCGAGCGGTGTCGTGGCTCCAGCCGACGCCGCCGCGTCAGCGTCCGCCATCCTCACGGGTGCGGCGTGAGCTGTAGCAGCGTTCCTTCGGGCCGACGGCCCGACGCCGCCTAGGCTTAGCGCGGCGTTCTCTGCCTTGGATTTTCCGACGGGCAGAAAATGGCGAAATCTGGACTCACGGATGTAAAGCGGGTATCCACGGATTCCGCTTGATCAGTAGAAAGCGATGGAGTACTCCATTTTCTACTGCGTTGATGTTTGCCGGGTGTAAGGAGGCGTCGAGGCAGGAGCACTTGCGAAGGGCGTTCTCTTCGTCTGGCCCCCTAGCGGCCTTTTCATATTTTTTTTGAGAAGCCGTGAAGTAATGAGCAATAACGCGGGGCACACTAAAACAACATGACGAGTGCGACAAAGAACTCGTTTTTGCGGAAGCCGTCCCAACTATGTACCACACAGATGTAAGCGCATGCGACAAAGATGTACAATCAAATGTTGAAGAAACCAACAAAACGTCCTCAATTGGCATTCCCTTCTGTAAAAAAAATTCAAAAAGGCCATTTCACTTCCGTACAACGCTGCTCTTGATTCACTCATGCAATCCTGCGCATTGTTCTTTATAAGAAATGCTTCCACAATTGCGCACACAACGTCCTTGCTCCTATTTTCAAACATGGTTATCTCACGTAGGTAGGCCGACACGGGCAGGCCTTGCAGTGTGCCGGAAGATGTATGTTTTTCTCATCATTTGTCCTGCGCTGGAACGTTTACGCGGCGCCAGGGCTATCTGGACGATATGTGAATTTTTAGAGGCCATTAGCATTTGAATGCACCATTTCTCACACGCATTCCACGTAGGGATTTCCGTATTTGCTGACGAAGCGAGTCCTCTCTGGTATGCGAGAGCAGAGTTTTAGAGCTTGTATAGTGTCAAGAACA
The DNA here is from genome assembly GCF_052857255.1 of Amblyomma americanum. NCBI lineage: Eukaryota > Metazoa > Arthropoda > Arachnida > Ixodida > Ixodidae > Amblyomma > Amblyomma americanum. The sequence goes on along the minus strand of NC_135501.1, from coordinate 144,278,406 downwards.
CCACAGGTACTCTGTGCCTGTTCGCGACCTTTTCAGGTTGTGCGTAACCTCATGTGCCATCGGGGCAAAAATAACAGACCCCACTCTCCAAATTCCGGCCTGTGCCACTCTGCGTGGGGGCGCCACCTGACAAAACACTTCTGGTGGCGAGACTGGCACTGCGGACCCGTTTCGACATCAGAAGTGCTTTGTCAGGTGGCGCCCCTACCCAGAGTGGCACGGCTCGGAACTTGGGGGGCGGGGGGGGGGGGGGGGTCAGTTACTTTTGCCTCCCGATGTTACGTGATGTAGCACCAAAGGTTTCCTACCGTTCTTTTCTGCCATTTTAAGCGGTTTTTCTTCCACCTGCTGCTGAAGAGTTTTAGCTACCGTGACCAAGGTGACAAAGGTGTAGCACCTGATTCTCAAAAAATCAGGCTTATCTTGTACGGATGCAACAACATGAGTGCTGACTCTAGACAATAAACGACTTGTCTTGTTTACGAATTGTACGGCAAGATCCTCGGCATCCCGTTAAAAGCCTCCCTTTTCAGCACTCTGCATGAATCTTTTTGTGGGCTGTACGCCAATCTGCACCAGCTAGGCCCCAAGCTAGACCTCTTACGCGCTGTCAACGCGGCTACTAAATAACCTGATGAAAACAGAGCCACAGCTGAATAAGGGGGATGGCTAGGCGAGTTGGTAAAAGTAGAGTTCGTTGTTGGTGGTACAGCATGAAAGAGACGAAAGGCAAGAGCAGAAAGCGACACAGACTTACGCTGAATGGCAACTAATTTTTATTGAGCGATAAACAGATCTTATACATCCCAGTTATGTCACCTCTATCCGTCCATTTTTACCTCAAGGCGTAATCAAGAATTATTAAGAAACCAAAACTCTATCCGCTGATCCACAACAGTAGGAGGGTGAGGGAGCATTAAGCAGTCTTCGATCAATTACGGAATGGGGCACGGTGGAATTCTGCAATACTCGCGCTAGGTGGGCCATTCAACTGATTTAACAGAACACGAAGAATATTCTTCTAAGAAATTTTCAGGGACCCCCGAACTGGCATGATTCCAGGAGTAATGATTTTTGTTCAGCATAATCACGAATGAATAAACGTGGAGTCACGCCTAGGAGCATGAATCACCGCAACCGATGCTGTGGCGCAACTTATGGCGCCTTCCAATCGCAGATCCAGAGCGGTGAGCACGTTTCGAAGCAGAGCGCCTGAATCACGCGGAGAGCAGGCGCCCCGACTCTGCGTTTGAAAGACTCATGCTCCGAACCGAGAATGCCGACTTTGCGCTCTCCCCTGCCGCCGTTTCCTGTGAGCGGAAGCAAGAGCGCATACGTCACAGAGACTTCCGGTCGATTCTGCCTATTTCGACGGAGCAGTACAGGCTGCAACATGTAGCGACTTTGGCTCGGAGACAGCTCGCAATGTACGATCGGAAAACGCGATCCGTGGTGCAGATCTGTGATTGGAAAACAACTGCGCCAAAAAGAGCAGATATGGTGTTCTGTAAGGGGGCCAATTTCGCGATTGGAAGTCGACATTGGACTCTCTCGGAACTAAAAATGAAGCGCCAGCCGCAACAGTTAAAGAACAATATTTTCCAGGATGAACATAATAGATATCTTATTTTCCTTGGGATGACCAACAAGTCTCGACACTACTCCAAGAAAACAACGCTACAATGATAGTGCCGAAACAAACGATTTTTATTTTTTGAAACGATTGGAGAAAACAGGTCGCACATGCGCACATGGGTAAATTTAAAACTACAATAACTGGAAACAAAACTACTATACCGGAGGCGCAGCGGGAATACTATCAATTAATTGCGTGAACACCTCGAAGAAACGGAAAGACATTCGCAGACTTTTTATCGTGCATTTTGTGCATAGAATTTTTATTCGTGCTAAATTGAATCGTTTTTTGTCTCTGCGGAGTTTAGTCGATTAAAACTTTTCTGAAGTTTTCTGTCTTAGTCCTAAACTAACAGCCTTGGCCAGGTAAACTGGAGCGTAATGTTAAGGGTGAGTCAAAGCTAAACGTTCCACAAAGATTTCTTGAGCCAGCCTGCAACATGGCTCATATGCGGGCCAGAGACCTAAAGTACATGAGGACAGGGGAATCCGACCTCCATAGAAAGTAACATCTCTGCTCGTGTCATGCACGTAGGATTATGAGCTGGCGTATAAGGAGATCCAAGGCGGGTGGTAGGACGCAGCTACCTATTTCACATTTTCTCTTATCGGAACATGGTCTTCACAGTTCTTTTCATATAGGCTAATGATTTCGAAAATTACAATAAAACTAACAGCCCCGCCGCGGCGGTATACTGGTTTGAGCATTCGCCTCGCATGCGAGAGGTGCGGGGTTCGATCCCCAGTGCCGCCGGGTACCGACCGGTGTTACAATGGATACAAGCTTTCCCCTGCCTGGTGCTTGGCTTCTCTAGGGTGAAATGTTTGGGAAATTGGTTTTGAACCCACCTTTAGTAGAAGAAAAAAGCCTTTTGCATGACACTCTTTAGCCACAGATGCCCTTGCGCTATAGAAATTCATCATCATCGTCATCAAAATAACCGCATGCTTATTCAGAAATGCACCCAAAACGTGTTTTTCGGCAGGTCAGCAGTAGTTCTGAGATGAACTGCGTGCTTTGAAGTTTCTAAATAAGCTCTTCGGCAACTACGGCATGAAGACAATTTAAAAATGAGGTTTAGCGCCCCATTAGAAGGCTGATGCCCATCACTGCAGGTCCCAGAAAAATACCGACCCGCATCACTGCGGCAAGAAACCATGTGGTAACTTGCTCTCTTAGGCGTTTTGGCTGCAGATATTAAGCTGCGTATTTAGATCTGCATAAAGAATCAGTTTCAACTATCAGCGCACGTATCGCCTTTATACCTACAAGAGAATCGGTAAGGAACAAAACCTGCATGTGCATGTAACCGCTGATGACCTAACTGAACGACGTGTTGGTTTGTGTATCTTAAAGGGATACTGCAATAAATTGTGAGTTTTTGTCAAATAGCCGAAATTGTATTCAGAAGGAGCGATTGTCTAAACTTTCAGTCTTTATTTCATGTATTTTTGCGCGGATGGCGTTATTTTGTAGGCTTTGTGCGCGCGCGCCATTTTCCGCCCGCCCAGGCGGGAGGCGTGCGTGACGTCACATGTCTCGCGGGGGCCTGCTCCCGTCGCACCGTACTGACATCGGTTCAGCTGTCGCAACTGGAAGTTTACAGTTGGCAGCATGGAAACATGAAACTGATCGACAGTTGCAGCCTGGTAAGTGTTAGTGGTAGCAACGATTATATCATTCAGATATCGAAATGACCATGGACAAGAGTTACAGGCACAGCCCCATAGCCTCATCGAGCGGCGAGTAAAACGAGCCTGGAGGATGACATTTCACACAGGCGCGCTGCTTGCTGTTATAGCTGTGCATATTATAATTCAATTTAAATCACACAGACAAGTTTTCCTCATTTAAGTATTAAAACATTTCCTTTGTCGAAGGTAAATGAAGGCAACACCTTCATTCATTGCTCCAACCACACACAAAAGAGCAGCCGCGGTGCCGTGATGGGGTGGGGGGAATTTGAAATCGGATTCATACATCACGTAGGCAGCGCGAACAGCGGAGTGAGTGCTCGACATATAAAAGCAGTCAACTTAATCGCATCGGCGTAGCTGAAAAGTATGCAGCACGCAGTTTTTTGAATGGAGTACTCTTACTACGCCGCCAGAGACTTGTGTGCGTAGCTCTCACGAACGGGATCTGGCGCGTGATTCTCATGGTATTGGCCTGTTAGTAAAACGTTGTTGCTTTCTGATGGTTTCGGGCATGAACGACGTAGGTCTCCCTCAATTTTTCTCATATTTGTAATTACGTGCATTAACAAGTGCTACAGAGTGCACATTTTTTGCAGAAAACCCCGCGCTCTTTTTAAGTGACCTGTAATTTTAATGTAGTTTAGGTCCCCTTTTCGCTAAAGTGCGGCTGTCATGCTTTCGATATAGCGATTGCGCTATCGCTAATCGACAGCCATTACCGTTGTATCGAGGATAACAACAACCGCTTCATCCTGCCTGGCTCTTGATCTTCAATAACGTCTCCCTCACAAATATGCGTGACATTATGTAGAGAAATGAGTCAGGTTTGAGGCATCGTGTCGTTTCAGTCATGTGGATTCGGACCAGAGAAAGATTTGTAGATTAGTCGCTGTCGATTAAACTGCCGCGATAAAAATTCGGACCTAGAAGGTTTGTCGCAAAGGCTAGCTGCGCCACACTGATACATTATTCAGAGCTTATTAGCCTTTGGGAAGGCATGGCATGGCGTGTCCCTTCCCCCGCCACACTCCTGTTACAACCTTTAGAGGAATAATACTGTGGCACCCCCATCCTTCGCTGGTCTGGCAGCTGCGTGGATCAAATTCGAGCTCAAAGGACTCCGGCCACAAGCGGCGGCACTTGCAGCGCGTCCCCTAAGTGGCACCTGGCGTCCACGCAGCTGCAGCAGGCGCACGCAGTGCCGCCGAAGCGGCCGGGCCGGGCACGGAGGCAGGGAGACGCGTGACGGCACAGCTTCCAAAGAGCAGTAGTTCGGGGCGCCGCCGCCAGGTGTACCAGTTCAACGAAAAAAATGACGGAAAACAAGGCTTTCCGCTGGCTTCGTGCAAAAAACGATGCGGTTTCAGTAATCTTAGCAACTCAAGCTTTCAATCCAGTAGAAAATTAGACCGCCTAAAATTCAATGTACTATCCCTTTAACCAGAATTACCGTCCAAATGAAGTGCAGCTTGTATGTTAAGGTGAATAAATAAACAATTTTGTCATACACAACGGTTTATTGTTATCTACAACTGCGCGAACGTTTCAGGCTTACATTGACAGGACAAATCGCCGTTCAGTCTTATTCCTAATGGTGGCTCGAGGCGAGGTATCGTCCATCCAAGCGGAAAAGCATCCTCCAGAGGTTCTCCACATGGTATTTCATCAGGAAGCTGACAAAGCTCACGGTCGTAGTGAGGCCTTTGGGGGCTCCGGTCAAGTAGAGCTCAGCATCTTCCAAAACATCAGCATGGATCTTGGAAAGTTCCACACGAGTGGCGTCCTCGGTGGTCGGAAGGACCTTGAAGATCAGCCGCAGTTGCTTGGCCGTTGCCTTGGGGAATAAAGGAGCCGCGAAATTGGAAACTATGAATGCAAGTGCAAGTTCAATAGTGCTCCATGGTGCACTATTGTTGTTCATTCCTGAAAACTCTTACCTTTATTCCCAGCTGTCCGGACGCTCCGCTACAGGTCTTCCATTTCATTTCGGCGACCAGAGGCTCATGGGCGAAAGCGCTAACCTCGATGAAGCTGTCATTTCCGGTGCAGTACGTGTAGTAAGGTTTGTACGTCCACAATGTGCCGAGGCCCGTAAGAAATCCTTGTCCAATACGAACGCCCGCCACCGTGTCCTCAACGAAGGGGGAGGGAAGAGTGACGTTGTTGGGCATCCTGCGCAGGCTGGCCTTTATGGCCTCTGTCCAATCCGCTTCAGGAGCGCCCGGGCAGAGTCCTGCGGCAAAGGCGGTGAGTTACAATGCTTATCAACTTCGTTTGTAGAAGTCACGTCCAACATTGCCGGAAAAAAATTTCAATAATGAAAAAACTGCATGCTACAGGCATAGTAATATTGAAGATAATGGACCATTCTTCCGATATGTAGCAAAATCTTTCTTTTATAGTGTTCCCATCGATCGCATCGAGCAGTTTAGATTGACATAGAAAGCCAATGGGGAACGCTTTTGACGGCAGCAAACACATTAATAGCAAAAAAAAATTTCAACCTGCTGGCAGGAGATGTGCGAATATATTGATTGTTATAGTGAAATTTTTTAATATATAAAATGGCGCGCATAAACTCTTCCTTGTTCAAAAGTGCTTTTCTACAGATTTATTTGGTATGACAAGGGCAAAGAAAGTTTCTCATGCTTGCTGTTGCGGAGAGTAGCATTCTGAAATGCGTATTGACAGCTGCCTGGAAAGCGGAAAGCACCAGTTGTGGTACTGGCTGTTTTGAGCAAAGACACCGGCAAACTTTGCAAAAGGACCTACGCTTGAGGCTGCGGACACCCTCAGGCCAGCTTATCCTCTCAAGAGACTAAAATGCTACCACTATAGCGTCACCATCCAACCACCCGCAATATCAGTGCACTGCATTTTGAGTACCTCGAGGACTCGGGTACGATCGATATTTATGCGCACATACCAGCGCACGATTTATCTGGGCTCCGCTTTCCTCTCCTTCATTCAGGTGTTTTTTTTTTTTACTTCCTAACCTGCACCGACCGCAGTGTCGCAACAATCAGGTTTCTATTTAACCCCCTTGCAGTTATTCCGCCCTTCCCTTTGTTTATTCTAGGCATTGAAGAGCACTCGCATTCCGTACACTTGATTGTGACAAAACTAGCAGCGACCAAGTTCATGAAGAGGCATTTTTCATGATATCAAGTCAACTCGAATAATGAACATTTCAAGAAACAGCATGTCGACCATGACAGCCCGTTGTGTGCAAAAGTGCCCTGCGGCAGCGCGGCTATTGCTGCGCGAAATATTCCCCTATATCCTAACAGGTGAGCTGTTTCATAAAGGACGCCGCGGAAAAAAGTCACTTGATCGATCTCATCTATATTATATGCACGAAAACGCAAGGTCACCTTCTTTTGCGTTGTTAGATGTTATAAATCTCTTGATTTTAGACAACGTGAAGTGTATAAAAATGCGTCTCTGAAAATTAGTTTCTAAAACAAGCGAGCTTACAAATATTGAGCATTCGAGTGATGTTATCGTACAACACCTTCTACCACCTTCTACTATCGAGCTCATCTTTCTGGTCATTAAGGGAGCTGGAATATTTCTGTAAAAGCGAGCCTTCGCAGTTGTAATTGCAAGCACAATGGCAAAATATTAGGTTGGCGCTTATCCGGATGTCGAAGCAAAATGAAACGCTATAGTGTTTCAGTTGAGTAGTTGCCTGCTTCTCTACTGAAAGGCTTGTTTTTGCCGTATTCTTTATCACTACGGCAAGAGTTCCTAAACAGCGAAAAAGCGGCAATAAATGTATTCAAGAACCACCAATTCGGCAGCTTTACTTGCCTGCTGAGAGGGTGAATGGATGCTCATTGGCGCTGCTAATGTGCAGTCCAACGAGGGCAATAAGAATGGTCACCACTCCGGCCATTTTGTGAAAGGGAGCTTAGAACCTTTTCTCCAACGCGACTGCAAAGTAGAAAAAATAAATTCAAATTTATAACGGAAACAAGAGTTTATCACTTTGCGGTAAGCAGCGACTAACTTGCGATAAATCTAAATGGAAATATACGGCGCAGGGACAAACCCACGAGCTTCCTACGAGATGTGCGCCGGACACCACTCGATGTCGGCCACTTGGCAGATCCAAAACTACGCGGTAAGTTTGAAAACACAAATCGAGCATTTGGCACATCACCCAAAAGAAAAAAAAGATTATAATCCTCGCCTTGGCGCAGGAGATTTCCTACTCTTGGTTTTCCCTAAAACCAGTTGTCCCCAAATATTCATCACCATTGATGCCGGTCAACCAAACGGTGCTCTGTCAGAGTAAGTCAACGCAGGAATTTTTCTTTACTACATACTACTAGCGTCGGAAACCAAAATCACCAATCTGACCGCTCACCCGGTCACTACGAAGCTAATCTTGTAAATTTATATTCAGTGCGTTCATTTTCTCTAAACCACGAGCACAGATTGTATTCGGGGTAATCTTTCTTAATGCAGGCTTACCTCGTGTGCCAGCACAGCAGGGCGTCTCAAACTGGGAGCTGCGGATGGTGTTGTGAAGTGAGCAGGCTCTTTAGGTTTTTAAAGGCCTTGTCTTTGACGTCATCGTCTCAGTGTAGTCACTATCTGACCTAACCAAAGCCGCTAGACAAATATATGTTTCAAGGAAACGTGACACTGTTTGGAACACATGGCAATCAATGGCCACAAAGAGGCGCAATGGTCTCTTTCGTACGCTTGCTATAGCCAGTCCCTTCCTGACATGATTCGCCTAGGCAGCTGCACGCGGGTCTCTATCATCCGCCTCTTTAACGCTGTCTGCCAAAAAGGACCGTAAGTTGATCCGTCCTTGGCTTTTAAGAATGCGTGTGCGCTTGCCTCTCAAGCCTAGGAGCTTGTGACGATCGCGATCCTTGGGTGCAACGCGCCTTCACCGTGCAATCGCAAGTGAACAAGTGAAACAGTTGTTTACTTATTCTCTTTGGCTATTTCCACTTCTGTATCGCGTGGAGGCCGCGTCTGACGGCATGCTTTCGTCAACCGACGTGTCTGGTGAGTATGTCGGCTCAGACTGTCAACAGGTTTGAAAACTCGGGCACTGCGCACACCACATGCGAAGCGGGAGACCAATACAGTTCCGCGTGCTCGCAACTGAAACGGACCGCATTACACAGGATGACATCCTTGTATATTTTGCTAGTACGAATAAGTGTATATGAGAAAAACTGACTCCTAATGACTGTCGAGATAATGAAGCAAATGAATACGTGACCACTCATCTGTTGGTCACAACAAATGAGAAGGGTGCAGGAATAGTCGCGCACTTCACTCTTTGGAGAAAGAAAAAAGTTCAGCTCAACCGTAAGACAATCGCCGCAATTTCTTGCGTCCGGTTGCAGAAAATTATTGTTATTACCACACGCTCTTATCTAAGCTGCAAGGGGAACTATCAAGGCAGTACCAGCTGTGTGCCGCTTTGCACAAAGGCATTAAAATGTGCTAGATGACTGTTTATTTAATAACCAAAATCTATAAAGACATGGTAAGTTTCGCGATCAAACGTCGGAGCGAATGCAAGTGTGCCTACAGTAAACAAAATCCAAATGGTCCTGGGCGAAATAGCTTCCTACACAGTTGCACTCAGAAAACGATGTATAAGGCTTATAGACATTAGAGAAGAGGGAACGGAAGAAGCTAGTGAAGAGAAAGACCAATTACGAGTTAGCCGTAAGAGGGAAAGTACAGGAGTTTAGGATAGCGCTGCAAAACATATATTCGGCTTTAACTGATGAATACGATCTTGATGTTCATACATTGAACGATAATCTGATATCAATCATTACGGAGCGCGCAGTAAAAGTAGGCGGTAGGACAGTTCGACAGGATACCGGAAATATATCTCAGGTGACGAAAGATCTGATTAAGAAGCGCCAAAGCATGAGGGCGTCTAACCCTACCGATAGAATAGAAGTAACAGAGCTATCAAAGTTAATAAATAAGAGCAAGGTAGCCGACGTAAGGAAGCATAATATGGAGAGAATCGAGAATGCCTTAAAGAACAGAGGTAGCCTAAAAGCAGTGAAGAGGAAACTAGGCATAGGCAAAAACCAGATGTATGCATTAAAACAAGCAGGGCAATGCCATATCAATATGGATAAGATAGTTAACGTAGCCGAAGAGGTCTACTCAGACCTGTCCAGTAGCCAATGTAATCAGAGCATTAATGAGAAAGACAGCAGTGCACAGCAATGCGTCGTCCCGCCAGTAACGAAAGATGAAGTAAAGAAAGCCTTAGGAGCAATGAATAGGCGAAAAGCAGCTGGGGAGGATCAGGTAACAGCAGATATGTTGAAGGATGGAGGGGACAGCGTGCTAGAAAAACTAGCCACTCTGTATGCGCAATGCCTTATGACCTCGACTCTACCAGGAGCTTGGAAAAATGGAAACATTATCTTAATTCATGAGAAGGGAGACTCCAAGGACTTGAAAAATTACAGGCCGATAAGCTTACTATCCGTTGCCTGCAAAGTATTTACTAAGGTTATCGTTAATGGAGTCAGGGAAACCTTAGACTTCAATCAACCAAATGATCAGGCAGGCTTTCGTAAATGATATTCCACAATAGATCATATTCACACTGTCAATCAAGTGATAGAGAAATACGCAGAATATATCTAACCTCTATATATAACCTGCATTGATTACGCGAAAGCATTCGACTCAGTGGAAACCTCAGCAGTCATAGAGGCAGTGCGTAACCAAGGGGTAAAAGAGCCTTATTTCAAAATACTGGAAGATATATATATATATATATATATATATATATATATATATATATATATATATATATATATATATATATATATATATATATATATATATGTGTGTGTGTATATATATAGCAACTGCACAGCTACTATAGTCCTCCATAAAGTCAGCAATAAAATTCCAATAAGGAAGGGCGTCAGACAAGGAGACACAATCTCGCCAATGCTATTCACAGCCTGTTTACAGGAGGTATTCCGAGGCCTGAATTGAGAACAGTTGGAAATAAGAGTAAATAGAGAATACCTAAATAATCTGCGATTCACTGATGACATTGCCTTGCTGAGTCACTCAGGAGGTGAACTGCAAATCATGATCAATGAGTTAGGCAGAGTAGAACGCTGGGTATAAAAATTAACACGCAGAAAACCAGGGTAATGTTCAACCGACTAGCAAGAGAACAGCAGTTCACAATTGGCAGCGAGAGCCTGGAAGTTGTGAAGGAATACGTCTACTTAGGGCAGGTAGTGACAGCTGATCCGGATCATGAGAGCGAGATAACTAGAAGGATAAGAATGGGGTGGAGCGCATATGGCAAATTCTCGCAGATCATGAGTGGCAGTTTACCAATTTCCCTCAAGAGGAAAGTGTACAACAGCATATTCTTACCGGTACTCACCTACGGGGCAGAAACTTGGAGGCTAACGAAAAGAGTTCAGCTTAAGTTAAGGACAACGCAGCGAGCCATGGAAAGAAAAATGATAGGTGTAACGTTAAGAGACCTGAAGCGGGCAGAGTGGGTGAGGGAACAAACGCGGGTTAATGACATCCTAGTCGAAATCAAGAGAAAGAAATGGGCTTGGACAGGGCATGTAATGCGAAGGCAAGATAACCGCTGGTCCACAAGGGTAACGGAGTGGATTCCAAGAGAATGTAAGCGTAGCAGGGGGCTGCAGAAGGTTAGGTGGGCGGATGAGATTAAGAAGTTTACAGTTCAAAGGGTGCATGCAGCTGGCAAAGGACAGGATTAATTGGAGAGGCATATGAGAGGCCTTTGCCCTGCAGTGGGTGTAGTAAGGCTGATGATGGTGATGATGATGACATTGAAAAGTTTAAGATTAGGTTAAAAATACGATTAGAAAGCTTGTGGGGATAAGGGGGCCACAACTGGTGGAGAAAGAACTTAATTGGGTGGTAGAAAGAGAGGTTTTGTCCTTGAGATTATGTAGTGAGCGTAGTGAGTATGCAGTGAGAAGTAGTACGTAGTGAGTGGTAATAATGACTTAATAGTACTGAGTGAACTTAAAAATCTGGAAGCCTGATAAAACACAGCTAAGAGAGAGATGAAATATGAGTGTATTTAACAAACGAAAATCAAAAGAATGCACTGCTCTATGGCGAACAAGTAATGCTCAAGACAAAAACCTACGGTCTCTCTAAATTGCATATTAGTTACGAATGAAACAGGAATGGTGCCGAGAACGGGAAGTGATCACGCTGAGCGGCCAGGTGGAGAAGGTTGCTGAGATATTGTTTTTGTATCTAGCGCAAAACGTTAATAACTGGTTATCAAACAGCTATAACCTATAAAAGAGATAACAAAATTGGTACAAAGCCTCATGTGAGTGACGAGTGACGGCTACATTTAGACAGTAATTGCTTAAGCACGATATCGCAATTGAAAAAAACTAAACTGAAGTTTGCGCCTTCTAATTCCCTCTCACCATGTGCCCAACGTTCGACGTCAATTTGCCCTCTTTTTAGAGTAGATTGCAAAGTTGCAGGGGTTATTTGAGTTTGCAGTGGTTCCAGGTGTTTAAGCGAAATTTCACAGCTAAGAAAAAAAAAATTCACTTCAGAAAAGAGGGCTACTCTGGGGTTAAGCTTGGCACACCTTGCGATGCATCAGCGTACGGTGCATCCAGTGGGTATACCATTCTACATACTGAGAATTTTTTAGTTCGAAAGCCCTATTCCGATGGGCAATCTCCGAGCGAAGTATTGCGATGTTTGTCAGTTTGTGCCAAGGATCTTACGAGATATTTGGGTTTGTGCCAAGGGAAATAAAAGAATATATATATAAATCAAACAAAGATTGCCGCGATTGGAAGTCGAACCCGCGCCGACGCGACCTGAACACCTTCGCTCGAGAGCACCAAGCTAACGCCTAAGCCGAGGGCGCCTCATGTTATACTGCAACACACAGTCGCTGTTGTTGTTTTTGTCTCGTAAAATGGCACATAAATTGCCTTCTCTTGGAACCCACTCCGTTACCCGTAAGGACCAGCGGTTATCTTGGATTTGGATAACCGCCAGTGCCGAATCCCATTTATTCATCTAGATTTCGAATAGCATGCTAGGAATTCTAAGATAAATGACAACGAAGCTACCACACCGCAAACGCGCTTGGAATGGTATCGTACAGAAGTGTGGACACATCAGGAAACGCAAACACTTTCGCGGAAATCACCCCAGTGATGAGCTCGTAGCCGTGGTGAAGATGACGCCCCATCAGGTTTCGAAACAAAGGAAAGGTTATAACCTTGATAAAACTGTTTTTCCTTTTTTTTCCTTTCTTTTATTCGTGTACTCGTCACAATGTGTCAGTGTCCTGCTGCATGTGATGCAGTGCTTTAGTGTATAAGCATGTTCGATTGTTCGGGAAGAGCAGGTCATTGTCAGGTGGAAAACCACTATGCAAATCAGAACTAAACAGAATAAAGACAATAACGCAGACGCGTACTTAACAACTGGTCTATTGATCTCTACAGAGGAAAAGGGCGGGGGAGCAGTCGTGCACTTCCTGCTTTGGAAAAAAAAGCAAGCTCTACCGAAAACGGACCGCGTTTTCTTGTGACCGGTTTCAGAAAACATTATTACTACACACTTATCTAAGCTGCACTATCGAGAACGTGTGTCCCTGCCTCACATCCTTCTTTATTGGAATTTATTGCTAATTTCGTAGGATGACTATGGTAGCTGTGCAGCCGTTTTAGAAATCTTCCCGCATTTTTACATAAGGCTGTTCTCCACCCTGATTACGCAATGCCTGAATGACTGCTGCAGTTTCCACTGAATCAAATGCTTTTTCGTTATAAATGAAGGCTATATATAGGGGTTGGTTACACCCTGAATATTTCTCTATCACCTGATTGGTAGTGTGAATCTGGTCTGTTGTTCAGTATCCTTTCCGAAAGCCTGCCTGATCATTTGTTTAATTGAAGTCTAGGGTTGTCTTGACTTTATTAGTGATTACTTTATAGGCAGTGGATAGCAAGATTATCAAGATGATCGGTCTGTAATTTTTAGATGATGTTAGCGTTCTTTCAAGCTTCTGGCACGCTCTAGTTCACAAGGCTTTGATTGTACAGGGTGGTTATTTCTAACACAATTTCTTGCCGTCCATCAATAGATTAGCTGTTACATAATCCTCACCAGCTGGTTTTGCCCTTTGCTTTGCTCCTAAGGCTTTCTTTACTTCCTCCTTCGTTACTGGCTGGATGTATGATTGCTGTTTGTTACTGTCTCTCTAATTTAGGTTCCAATTACATCGGCTAGTGTATAGATTTGTGTAGAAGTTTTCGGCTACTTTAACTACCTTATCCATATTACTAATGACGTTGACTTCCTTGTCTTTTAACGCATACATCTGGTTTTTACACATGCCTAGTTTCCTCTTAACCGCGTTTAGGCTACCTACGTTTTTTAGAGGATGCTCGATTCTCTCCATATTAAACTTCCTTATGTCGGCTACCTTGCGCTTATTTATTAACTTCGATAGTTCTGTTAGTTCTACCTGATTGCAGGGTTAGACGCACTCATGATTTGACTTTTCTTAATCAGATCTTTCGTCTCCTGAGAGAGGTTGCCGGTATTCTGTCGAACCGTCCTAACGCCTATTTCTACTGCGCACTCCGTAATGATAGCTGTGTGATCATCTTTCATTGCTTGAACATAAAGGTTGCCGTCCTTAGTTAAAGGCGAACATCGCCGAATTATGCAGCGATATGCTGATTTTATCTAGTTTCCCTCTTAGCGCTAATTCATCCACTGACTTCCGCTTCACTTCATGCTTTCATTCTCTCCTCAGGTCTAGGTTAATTCGATACCTTACCATCATCTGGTCGCTTCAACGCACCATTCGAGGACCTCCACATTCTGAGCGATGCCAAGGTTAGCACATAGTATGAAGTCTATTTCATTTTTAGTGTCACCATTGGGGCATTTTCACATCCACTCCTTGCTCTTTTATTTTGCAGAAGAAGGTATTCATGATCCGTATATTATTTTTCTCTGCTAACCTATGCCTTAGTCGCCTACTGCCTGGACTCCAGCCTGCTTCTTGCGTACCTTACCATTGAAGTCGCCAATCAGTAGAATATACGGCGTTTTTATTTTGTTCATCACAGATTCCAAGGTTTCATAGAAGCTTTCAATGACGTGGTCGTCATGGCTGAATGTAGGGGCTTAGGCCTTCACCACCTTCAGTTTGTACCTCTTATTAAGCATAACTACGGTGACTGCGACCCTCTAGTTAATAATACAGAATTCCTCTGTTTTTAGCTATATCCTGACTGGTGAGGAATCCCATGTCTAGTTCTCATCTGTGCGCTAAGCTGCGATAATGTGGTACGTGCTCGCCCTTTAGCACTGTGTACGCTTCATCTGTCCCCCTAAGCTGACTAAGCCCTATGACGTCCCATTCAATACCCGCCAGTTCCTAAAACAGCAGTGTTAGTGTAGCCTTACTGCATAAGGCTATAGCGTTAAACGTATCTAGGTTCAGTTTCCAAAGGCAGCTTGTGCGCAGCGAGAGATTCTTAGCACCCTCCGCTGCGTCACAGGTCTGACTCCCGCCTTGGGCAGTTGCTTCGCAGCCGCTGGGGATTGAGGGCCGAGGGTTATTGGTTTGTTTGTAGAGGAGGTTGTGGCCAAGTTCTGCTCTAGGGTGTCTAAATCTTGTTCAGGGAGTGCGCTGTCGATCCTGGTCGCCGAGGTAAGGTCGCACCCCAGGCCTGGCTATGCAATTCCATCGTCACTCGGAGTTTTTTATCTGGTGGAGAATTTCCCGGCATCGGCATTTCAACCACGTTCCTCTTTCGCGCGAGTCGGAGGCTCTACATGTACGCCGTCGCTGCATCCATCACTCACAACATACGAAGAAGATCATTAAGTGCTGGTGAGAGTTGAACTTTTGCTTTCAAAGAACAGAAGATTGTACACTCTAACAAATCGCCTGTTTAATAAATACTATTCAACCAGGTTAAATGTAATCCTTCTCTGCGCACTGTCAAAAAAAAGAAAATACAATCATATGCTAACACGGCAACAGTGCTATAGCTGAAAAGTATGTGTCCACGGCAATATTAAAACGCCGTCTTCTAAATTTCGTAATACTCCAGCAATTTCATTAAATTCTGCCTTGTGAAAGAAAACTAATGATATTATTATCTATGTTAATTTACTGGAAGTTTCGTATGCAAGGTGTGTTAGAAATTTCTTCACACATATCAGCTGTAAAAAGAGATAAGCAACAATAATTATAAAGGTAATGAGTATTTCCTCATAAGAGTGCTTTAAAAATGTGTATTGTAGTTGTGCTGCTTACCTACCAGTCCACAAAAGTTGAGTCAGTAATATTATTAACTTAGTAGCATATCTAGTGCTGTAATGTTGTTATTGGCATGTCTCGACCTGACCTCCAGTCACCGACAATACGTAAACTACATTCTTAAGTACGGCACCCAAGAAAAGCCGCCTGTCTGCTTACGGCAGTATGCCACTCCACAGTGAGTGCCACTCGAATCCTTCCAAGGCAAAACAGTAATGCACTCGAAGCTTAGCCCATCACCTAAGACAACGATTCTCTTTCTTTTTAGCCTTGGGGAACCCCAAACGCTAAAGTTTGATTCTATATCGTTTACATGTTAGCGATCGCTAAGCTTGATTGAGGTTTAGGTATTTTCTGCTCCATGGAAGCGGTCTCCACTTAATGATGCAGGCAGTAAAGACCAACTCTCTCTTTGTGGTAACAACATTCATAACATGAACAGCATTCCCCGGCGCCCGTCGGCACCAAAAAGGAATAGATAAAAAAGCATCAACAAAAATGAAGAAAAAGCCTTAGAACTAAACAAAAAAATGAAGGCCATAGTATATAGAGCAAGTTTATTTTTTCGGCTACCAATAGGTTCCGCGATCACAATTTAGATTCTGTTGTGGTTAAGATGTTCTAAACTCCGACGTCGACCTTAAGGATGTGCGGGACCTCAATACGAAGGAATCGTCTCCAGAAGATCTCGATGTGAGGCATGGTCACAACGCTTATGGCGTCCATGAATCCCCGCCATCCACTCGGAGCCCCTTCAAGGAACAGGTGCGCATCATCGAGGCTGTCCGGTCCAATGTTGTACAGAATAACCCTGGTTGGATCCTCTGCCGTTGGTGTTGCCATGAAGTAGAGCCGTAGGTTACTAGAAGACACCTGGACAGGGCAACACAAAGACCCATGACAAGGCTGGCTTGTGAATAGACAAATAAACAAAGTGGGAAACGTTTGCGCTAGTGCACAATCTGTGTCTGGCAGATTTGATTTGCGAATTCAAGACTAACGGGGTAGCTGAAAATTGCAGGACCATTAACTGTAAAATATTAAATGCTCCCGACAACCTCCGCCAGTTCCCGCACCAGCGCGCGAAGAGGTCACAGTGGTGGTTATACCACCTTCGCCTGTAGAAGCTTTCATTCAATAGCGTGAAAACAGCGCGTGAGCATTCCACGTGAACCTCTCCAAGCGCGGGTGGAGTGTTGATGCGATAGGGTGATCTCAAAGACGTGACGGTTATTGGATTGAGACAAATATATTGTTATTTTTGCAATCATGGTCAGTGCCTTGAGGTTACTTCTCTTTCTAATGGTGACGTCTAAAGTTTGGCAGCCTCTGCAATGCCTTCGTGACGCTATATTTTAGTAGAACATTAGTTAGGCAAATCTGTGATTAGCAATGGCTTTGAAATTGGAAAATATGTCTGCCTTGATTGCATCGTAGCGCTCTCAGTTTTCGGCAAGAAGGTGCTCTGAGATCTAGAAGCGGTATAAATTGACATCAGGTCACACGGTGCCTGTGTAACACTTCATGAATACTCGAGAGCTAGGACCTGTTTAATAGCGATATGTTCAGCCCTTGGAGAACGATCAGTATTGATTGGAACATATATTTATAATGCGTTGAATTAGTGTAAGAAGTACTGTTGTGTCGATGTGTGCCTTTTGTGAACAAAATAAAGAACTCATTCCATTCACCCTAGGAACACACCAGGGTCACTGAACGCCCTAAAGGTTCAGTGGCTACGGTGTCTTGTTTGGACACTCTTTCGATGAAGGTTAAATGCAAAGTCGCCAGTTTGTCAACACTTCGGTGCGCGCTACGAGAAACTAGGAAGTCGATATTTTTTCGGGGCCCATGGCTAAGGTGCGCTAATAACTGTCGCAATGCGTTCGAACAACATCCAGTACACATTGAAATGAATATTTTATCGGTTTTTTATAACAGTTTGGTTTTATAGCCCCATGGCTGTGTAAACAATTACGTATCCCCAAGACTTGAAAAAACATGTTCTTCGACAGCGTTTCCCATTCCTTGAAAAAATAATTGCATATCAAAAAAAAAGGTTGCAGCTTAGCTCAGCTAAGCGTGGTTTAGCGAAATCGCCCCGACGACGTAGACGGCTCCGATCGAATCTCTCCGTCCATAGCGAGAACTGCAATCCATTTGCCAGCAAACGGCGAGTTACGTTGTTAGTCACGTGGGCAAAGCTGCCAAGGCGGCGGTCGGCACGGCGGCGGCGCGCGGTTGCAGCTGCGGCGAGTTACGTGATATGTCACGTAGCGGCCACACCTTCACCGCTCCTCCACTTGAAGGTAAAATTGTGGCGCTGATGTCCTTTGCTTGAGTAGGCTAGTAAAGCTTTCGCTTTAAATATAACTGATTAATGAAAACAAAATTTGAAATGAAGCGCTATTCGCTTCACTGTTGTTTTGCAACCTTTAAACGAAGGCCAAAATTTCGAGACGAGCGCGCTTCTGTTTACAATCGCGAGATGGCGGTCGCTGCACACTAATTGTGTTCAGCGTATCGAGCAAGCATAAATCGGCAGCTGATCTAGCGTCTAACCACGGATTGAGGCGGGAAAATTACAAGGAACTGATACACGCTGTCGAAGCACGCACCCTTTACCTCTTCCTTGTCGCAATTTGATCTTCGCGCCATGCGTACCAGTAATGAGAACTCGCCTAGTATTTAATTTTAGTGCTCATGCATTGGCGCGAGCGCCATATTTCAGTTTTAGCAAACGCTTAAGAAAAAAAAACGCCAATGAATACCTCGCTTATGTGACGCCATATGCTGCAACAGCAGCTTGCGCGCGCGAGCTGTCCAGATGTGAAGTTAACATCCTAATCAGCCGATGTTGTAGTACTGTACTGGATCTAAAACATTCCATGACGTCATGCGTGCCACGATTCGGCTCGAACCACTCAGACTGCGCCACACGCAAACGGGACAAGCACTAGTTCGCGCCACTGAGCAAAGAAGGTACCAGGGATTGTGATGCGGTACTCAGCGCAGCGCAGGTCTTCTTTTCTCTTCGTACTCCGCGTTATGCTATCAACAGCGCCGACACCACCGAACCGAAAACCGGGCCGTTGACTGCTAAAATACTAGCACAGTATACAACTTATCTGGTGATGACCCTAATTTGATCTCTGCTTTTGTAGCTATGCAGAAGCTCAAGACACAGGCTGCATACCCTGGCTCCCAATTTTCCTCTACTCCCAGTGCAGCTCTTCCAGTTCACACTGAGGGTCAGCGGGTCGTCGCCGAACACAACGGTTTCCATGAATGTCTGGTTGTCGACGCAGAAGGTGTAGTAGGGTCGGTAGGCCCACAGGCTTCCCATGCCGGTCAACACAAGCGGGGAGAATTTGAAGCCCATTATGTGCGTGTCCTTGATAGGTTGCATGGTGATGTTGTTTGGTACCCTCCGCAGGTAGGCGTTGATACTCGCGGTGTAGTCAACGCCAGGGGTGCAGTCAACTGGATGCAAACAAAGTAGCTGCATGTAATGGCGCTGGTAACATTGTTCAGCCTGTCTTTTAGTTATGGAGAAAAAGGTATTACAGGACACGCTATAACGCGGATGAGTGAAAGCTCCAAGAACACGAAAAACTATCCGAGAACTATACACTCGGTATTTGTTACTTGTGTAGTCTATAAGGCTATGATTAAACAATATATACTCATAATATACAAGGCTGTAGGAAGCAGACTGTTCAATACAGCAAAGACAGAAATTACAGCTCAAGGAGTAAAGAAATGGAGAGGACTCTTTATGATGAGCTGGATCGCAAAAAGGACTAAGCGATCTGGTGCAGACGCGCGAGAGCAATGCCTCGCACATCAATCTTTAAATCTGAGGTTAACATGGACTGAGGACGTGGACTGAAGTTTTCTTCGACTGTTACTCACATATTAAAAGGCACGCAGAAATGATGGCTTTCATTTCAGACAGACTTGCTCGTCCGTGATTGAAGCACATGCACCACCTTAAGGAGGGCAACCCTTTTGAACCACTTTTTATGAAGGCCAGCACGCTATAGTCGAAGCTTGGGGTTTGGCATTTGCCATTCATAGAAAGGCAGCGCTGGCGGACCAAAGACAAGGGCAGGGAGTTAACAGAACTCCGACATTCCTTTTGTCCGTCCTCCGCCTGCGCTGTCTTTCTTAGAATGGTAAATGCCAAACAACTCTCCGAGATACTTACATTGAAAATTTGCGTCACAATTGTGCGAATTTGATCGTGTGCTAGTGCCCGCGTGACTGATTTCAATGGTTCTTTTGTGAATTCTCGTCATATTCAGCGCTTTAGAAAAGCGCACGTTAGTTAGCTCTGACTAATCAATAAGTGGAGATGCAATCGAAAAATTGGGTTCTGTTTTGCGAATAAAAGTTGGCCTGTCACATGTCTCCGGTTCTATCAAGGAGGTGGCTATCATGCCCGGCAGTTTTAAAAACACCGCGCTACATTTGCCAGCCTGAATTTTAGATTGCGTTCTGCAATTTGCTTTTTTGAGAACGCTGAATAACTCGTGCACATTAATTATGATCATTCGCTCGCTTCTAATTGGCTGTTTAGGGTGCAAATTCGACCTTTGCAGGCACATCTTAGAATTCTGTTTCACATGTAATGTGCACGTATCTTGGAAACCGTAAGTGTAATTAATTGATTTGGCACATTATGCCAGAATAAATAAATTTAGATGAAAATATGTGTCTTCGGTACTTCAGTTCCGCCACCTTAATGTTCAGGTCTCCCGGAAGGGTCAAAATTCTTGGTTGCCTCGCAGCAGGCAGGTCCCATTACTGCCCTGCGAGATTCAATTACTTCCAGCGTCTTGGTGCCCCCGATGGCACTGTTTGTCCGCGAGTGTCTTTTTGCCCTGGGCGAAGCTCGCTTAGCTAGTTCATGAAGCCTCGAGGAGCGCGCATAGTGGCAAGCGATGGGAAGGAAAAAATCGGCGCATCCGATTCCTTCCGCACTGGGGAGAAGGAACTGACCCGAACAGCTGCAAATGTGTGAAATGCAGTTCAGCGGCGATTAAAAAGAATGCTTGTCAATTGATTCCGAATGCTTTTTGCAACAAGAAAAAAATAAGTTCTTGTATTCAAAACCATGCTAACTTCAGTCCTAATAAATGAATATAATGTATATTCTTGCAGCGCTTTTGGAATGGACTAAAGGCTTATCATTTCTGAGTGCGCGAGCAGTGCGGTCGAAAATTAATCGGCCCTTGGATAAACGCATCTAATGTGCAGTTGCTTCGGAAAAGAGACGTTAATAGGAATAGATTCCGTTGAACAAGAAATTCTAATTGTAACTCAAGACGGCGTTGCGTAGGTACAATGTAATGCGGAATCCCTACGTGGTTCAGTTTATGTACAGCGTACAGCCGAATATTTTCATTCATGGCCGTACTGTCGAAAACTCTTTATTGTATGTACGAATGCCAAGACTGAGCAAGGTTATACACAGATGACCTTACCCTCGTCGTATGACACAAGAAGCTGCAATCCCGCACATGTGAGCTCGAAATCGTTTGCTGACATTTTACTCACATTTCACCTTTCCTGAGTAGTCATGGGCAGCAGCGCTGACGCCGACTGTGGCGAGCAGAAACAGTGCCAGGGCTAATTTGTGCATGGTGATTGAATGGCGCTCTGGTGTGAAACCACGGCGTTTTCTGGGACACCTGAGAAATAGAGGCAGAAAACATGGGCGGTGATTTCAGAATCCAGCTTTGTAGGGCAAAAATTTTGAAAAGTGAAAAATTGTAAGACGTTGTTTTGGAAATATTGAACGTAATGGTCCATTCTTCTGATATGTAGCAATTTTTTTCTTTTAAAGTGTTTTCAGTGATCACATCGAACAGTTAAAGCTGCCTTAGGAAAGCAATGTGGAACGCTTTTGACGATAACAAAACGTAAATAGAAAAAAAGTACAAGACTGCCGTTGGTAGATCTGCCGATATATTGATTGTTATAGTGAAATCTTACACTACATGAAAAAATCTGCACTCATAAACGGTTTCCCCCTCAAAAATGTTTTAGTCAAGAATTGATGTGCACGGGGTAGACCGAGCAATTCAGAAGAGAAAACACAGACAATGTATATGTCTGAAATGAATGTATGTAGGGGATTTCTGAGGCTCGCAGTGAACCTTTCTTAAGGGTGCAATGAAATTTGAATTTGCATGTGCCATTATTTATAAAAAGAATGTTCGTTCTGCGAGACGGGCGCAAAACGTGGTAGGCTGAGTGATGTGCTGTAAATAGAGCTGCATGTATTTTTCTTTTTTTAATTCTAGCCTTTCAGAGGACTTAAAATCTAGCTCCATTTTCACCCCTCGTAAACGTCAGAAGACTGGCGGGCTTCCATTCCTTGTAAATTTTGGC
Organism: Amblyomma americanum; assembly: GCF_052857255.1. Taxonomy (NCBI): domain Eukaryota; kingdom Metazoa; phylum Arthropoda; class Arachnida; order Ixodida; family Ixodidae; genus Amblyomma; species Amblyomma americanum. Next base: position 144,256,322 of record NC_135501.1, on the reverse strand, counting down.
ACTTTGCTTTTAAGTTGGCTGCCCCGCTCTGCAGTGACGGCCTTATGAAACAGGTCGAAAACTGTAGTAATATTTGCAAAGAATGGACGCAGGCATTCGCCAAAGGCACAATTTCACATCAGTAAGACCTAGTTGCACACCATGTGAATAATCGGCCCGGCATATGTTATTTTCTAATCGCTTGTTGCTTTCACGGCGCAAAACATAAGCACTGGATCTGTCTGACCTTTGATCGCACTAAACAATCGGCATATTTCTTCTCTGAAACGCATTCTGTCCTCATTATACTTAGAGAGAAAGGTTGTGAGCTGGACTCCTTCACCGCCTAAATATCACAGCGTCCTTTTGGGATTTTCTTACAGGATATTTTTCCTATGTCAGGAACATTATAACATTCCTAGTTAAATTACTAGGTTCCATGTGGCCGAACAGGACGCTCGCGCCTTTTCTAAATTCGGGCGTAAGTCAACAATGTGTTTCGCTGACTCTTTTGCCGTGCGCAAACTTAACAGACCACTCAGCCGTCATGATCGTGACAGAAGAAAACACATAACTTGCGGTCTGTCTTTTGGCTTGGTTTCACAACCGCCAAAGTTGCACACTCTTTAATCATAAAAACAGTCAAATATTCAAAAGTTTTCTCTAATAATGTGAGAGCGACAAATGGCCTGGCAGGATGTCAAATGTACTTAACCGAAATAAACGCTGATTCACATTTGTTCAAAGGCGGGTACAATAATTTCATTTGAAAGGCGAATTCAGTCGGCTCTCGTTACATCATCCTGCAGCTTAATCAGAGTCTCCTTTCGGGGCTCAGGAAATGTGTAAAAAATAGTGAAAAAAAAAGAGGGGAAAGAGAGCGGCTAAAGTATATGATGACTACAGTAGGCAAAAGTAAAAGAAATACTGCTTCTCATTATGAAGTGCAAGTTGTCAAGAAAGTTTCAGAGAAGAATCCGCGCGTGTGGAAAACGGTGGGTAAAGCACTTATTTGTTTAGATGATAAATGACTTTTTAATAGAGGCGTCTTGCTAAAAACAAGCGAAACAACAGAAAGTTAAGGGTAAAGTTCCAAAACACGAACTTTATCAGCAGTTTGAATATTCGTAAACGAAATGGCCAAAAACAATATATCTGGCGCGAAATACCGTAATAAAGAGAATAAAATTCCTTTTCTTCAGAGGGACCCTCCACATCAGCCACGTGCGAATGGAATAAGAGGAGAATCGCTTACCTTCGTTTGCAAGGATGCTGCCAGAGCTAGCGGTTTCTGCGGCGCTACGGTGGTAAGTGTCGGCCCTGCCACTGCACGAGTTTAAATACGCAACTTTGCCGAGCTACCAGAGAGCCAAACATAGGCCGCCGTCGGTGAAGTCTACAAACAACTCGCAAAATACGACTGATTCTTGAGATAAACTGCAGTCGCAATGGCGGAGGCGTTCCCGAACCAATTAGGGGTTCTGAACACGGTCTTGAGCGATATCTTTCCCGAACGCTGCCATTCACACCCGGTGCAACATTTTGTGTGTTGACATCCGGGGCTGGGAGCCGACGTCAGATTGGGTTCGGCCTTGGCGAGTTGTTTGGTCGTCCTGGGAGCAGGAAACGAAGGCGGCTGTGCTGGGGCATCCGCTGACGGGTTGCTACTATATTGTGCGCGTAGTACAGCCACCGTTTCCGCTCTACTTTTATCACAAAGAACGAAGGCTCAAAAACAACAAATTGCTCTTTTCGTAAACCGCAACCATCGAGCAATATGGGGATTGTCTTGACGCAGAAGGTGACGTTATCTCATGGGCTTGTGTAGAAGTAATCACCGCGCGTGTTTCACAAGTATGAACAAACCAGGGACGTTGAAGCGCGGTTTCTAGCCTAAGTTAAAACTGTACGTGTCGACCTTTCCTTCTCCAAATGAATTCGACGTCACGTACGTAATGTAATGAAAATTGGTTTTTGGGGAAAGGAAATGGCGCAGTATTTGTCGCACATCTCAGAGGACACCTGAACTGCGCTGTAAGGGAAGGGATAAAAGAGGGAGTGAAAGAAGAAAAGAAGAAAGAGGTGCCGTAGTGGAGGGCTCTGGAACAATTTCGACCACCTGGGTATCTTAAAAGTGCACTGGCATCGCACAGAACACGGGCGCCTTTCCGTTTCGCCTCCATCGAAACACGGCCGCAGCGGTCGGATTCGAACCCGGGTACTCCGGATCTGTAGCCGAGCGCCATAACCACTGAGCCACCGAGGTGGATTCATGTATGTGAAAGGCACAGTTTCGTGCTGTCCTGAACACTCACACACGCACGGACACATTTGAACAGTTTGAGCAATTGAGTAATCATAATCACGTGCGGAGAAAATTTCAAAAGAAGGAAAAAAATTCAGCATGCCGCAAACGGGAACCAAGCTACGACCTCTTTATGTCTGGCATGACACTCAGCAGTAACAACTACGACGGTAGCTGCCTCTGCGACGAAATGCGAATGAAGAAACTTTCTCCGTTTGTAAGCCGCGTTTACGTTTCCCAAAATAGAAAAAAAAGACTAGAGCGTACCACAACTACTAGTATTTGAGTGACTGATGTGTCCGGAAGCTAAGCTGATTTAGCATTTGATAGCTTACTTTGCTGGCCCGATCAGCTTCTTGTTGCGGTAATAATAATAATAATTGGCTTTTGGGGAAAGGAAATGACGCAGTATCTGTCTCATATATCGTTGGACACCTGAACCGTGCCGTAAGAGAAGGGATAAAGGAGGGAGTGAAAGAAGAAAGGAAGAAAGAGGTGCCGTAGTGGAGGGGTCCGGAATAATTTTAACCACCTGGGGATCTTTAACGTGCACTGACATCGCACAGCACACGGGCGCCATAGCGTTTTTCCTCCATAAAAACGCAGCCGCCGCGGTCGGGTTCGAACCCGGGAACTCCGGATCAGTAGTCGAGCGCCGTAACCACTGAGCCACCGCGGCGGGTCCTTGTTGCGGTCCCGGTTGTTCGTTTATGCACTGTCAGAGTTAGCGACGTCCATCGGGGTACACGCATGCTCTGCGAGCAACAGTGCTTACCTGTTTTGTAGCGATTGCTTCTCCGGTTCATTACTTTGCCCTTTTGCCTTTGATTCCGCATACGGCATCGGTGTTGATACCTACCCTCAGTGCAATTTTCGTCTCAGGTGTGAAATACTACTCCTGGATTTTGTTTTTACATTTTTTATCTCGTGCTGTCGTTTTTTTTAGTTGTTGCAAGGAGGTTTCCTTGAAACTTCATTTTACGTGCCTTGCTGCATCTCTTGCCAGGGATAACTAGTTTTTAAAGAAATTCTTGCAATATAGCGACTTGTCGTGGCTATCAGAAACGGCGAAGCAAACCAATGAAGTGTTTGAAAATTACCGCAATGTAAAGTGCGTGAAATTCTGTTATCTCCTATAGCGTAACGGAAAATTCTCTCAGACCAAAATATACCTATTTCCTCTTCGACTGCAGCAGCTTGCAAACTCTGCCCATTTCGTAAAATTGAGACAGTTTTGTTTCTTAAATTCTTTTGGGCTCCGTGATAATATTCTTCTCGGGAAACTCTATTCCTCAAGTACGCTAAGAGAGGAAATATGACCTGAGTGGAACATCTTCAGCGGGGTTCTGGTGTTGATTGGCGCTTTCATGTGCAGGAAAAAGCGCGCAGTTTCGTTAAGCACATAATCATTTCTTTTGTCCAGGTTTTTCAGAATTCTTTCTATTACTAGCGTGACACTAAAAGTAACAGCGGATTTGCGGTCCTACAACCGCTTTGGCATTTAGCGGTTTACATGTCAGGTTCCGAGAAACGCTGGATGCCGTCCTTTTACTAGATTACGCTATCTTTGACGTATAACAATCGTTCTTTCGTATTGTGAAATACATATTGCTAAGTTAACAGAGGTAGAGTTCACTTCAACTTAAAATCTTAAATCTGAATTATCTAGTTTTTAACCATATTGTTGCGTTACATGAAACGATATCCGACTAACCAAGCGATATGTGCCGCTGCCCTTTAAAAGGTCAGTTTACTTTTATAGAACATTTATTAGGATTCTACTGAGTCTATTAACCTTCTATTGACTTATACTTTGTTAATACAATGTTGGCAGATTGCATTGACGGATGACAGGACGGCTATCGCGGATCAGCTTCTTACAGTAGCTCTCAGCTTCATCATCATCATCATCATCATCATCATCATCATCATCATCATCATCATCATCATCATCATCATCATCATCATCATCATCAGCCTTACTACCCCCACAGCAGGGCAAAGGCCTCTCCCATGTCTCTTTAATTAACCCTATCCTTTGCCATCTGCATCCACCCTTTGCCTGCAAACTTCTTAATCTCATCCGCCCACCTAACCTTCTGCCGCCCCCTACTACGCTTACTTTTTCTTGGAATCCACTCCTTCGCCCTTAATGACCAGCGGTTGTCTTTCCTTCGCATTACATGCCTTGCCCAAGCCCATTTCTTTCTCTTGATTTCGACTAGGATGTCATTAACCAGCGTTTGTTCCCTCACCCACTCTGCCCGCTTCCGGTCTCTTAACGTTTTACCTATCATTTTTCTTTCCATGGCTCGCTGCGTTGTCCTTAATTTAAGCTGAACTCTTTTCGCTAGCCTCCACGTTTCTGCCCTGTAGGTGAGTACCGGTAAGCCTCTTGAGGGAATTTGGTAAATTGCCACTCATGATCTGCAAGAACCTGCCATATGCGCTCCACCCCATACTTATCCTTCTAGTCATCTCCCTCTCATGATCTGGATCAGCTGTCACTACCTGCCCTAAGTAGCCGTATTCCTTCACAACTTCCAGGCTCTCGCTGCCAATTGTGAGCTGTTGTTCCCTTGTTAGACTGTTGAACATTACCTTGGTTTTCTGCATGTTAATTTCTAGACCCATCGTTCTGCTCTGCCTAACTCATTGACCATGACTTGCAGTTCGCCTCCTGAGTGACTCAACAATTCAATGTCATCAGCGAATCGTAGATTATTTAGGTATTCTCTATTTATTCTTATTCCAAACTGTTCCCAGTTCAGGCCTCGGAATACCTCCTGTAAACAGGTGGTGAATAGCATTGGCGAGATCGTGTCTCCTTGCCTGACGCCCTTCCTTATTGGAATTTTATTGCTTACTTTATGGAGGACTATAGTAGCTGTGCAGTTGCTATATATATCTTCCAGTATTTTGACATACGGCTCTTCTGCCCCCTGATTACGCAATGCCTGTATGACTTCTGAGGTTTCCACTGAGTCGAATGCTTTCTCATAATCAATGAAAGCTATATATAGAGGTTGGTCATATTCTGCGCATTTCTCTATCACCTGATTGAGAGTGTGAATATGATCTATTGTGAAATATCCTTTACGAAACCCTTCTGATCATTTGGTTGATTAAAGTCTAAGGTTTGCTGACTCTATTTGCGATTACCTTAGTAAATACTTTGTAGGCCACGGATAGTAAGCTGATCGGCCTGTAATTTTTCAAGTCCTTGGCGTCTCGTTTTTTATGAATTAAGATAATGTTTGCATTCTTCCAAGTTTCTGGTACAGTCGATGTCCTAAGGAATTGCGTATACAGGGTGGCTAGTCTTTCTAGCACGGTGTTACTTCCATCCTTGAACAGATATGCTGTCACCTGATCTTCCCCAGCTGCTTTTCCCCTTTCCATTGCTCCTAAGGCTTTCTTTACTTCATCTTTCGTTACTGGCGGGATGACGCATTGCTGTGCACTGATGTCTTTCTCATTTAACGCTCTGATTACATTGGTTACTGTACAGGTCTGTGTAGAACTCTTCGGCTACGTTAACTATCTTATCCATATTGCTAATGACATTGTCCTGCTTGTATCTTAATGCATACATCTGGTTTTTACCTATGCCTAGTTTCCTCTTCACTGCTTTTAGGCTTCCTCCGTTCTTTAGAGCATGCTCGATTACCTCCATATTAAACTTCTCTATGTAGGCTACCTTGCGCTTACTTATTAACTTTGATGGATCTGTTAGTTCTATTCTGTCGGTAGGGTTAGACGCCCTCATGCTTTGGCGCTTCTTAATCAGATCTTTCGTCACCTCAGATAGCTTTCTGGTATCGTGTCGAACTGTCCTGCCGCCTACTTCTACTGCGCACTCCGTAAGTATTCATGTCATATTATTGTTCATTGTACGAACATCAAGATCGTCTTCCTCAGTTAAGGCCGAACATCTGTTTTGCAGCGCTATCCTAAACTCCTGTACTTTACCTCTTACGGCTAACTGGTTAATTGTCTTCCTCTTTACTCGCTTTTTCCGTTCCCTCTTCAAGTCTAAGCTAATTCGAGACCTTACCATTCTGTGGTCGCACAATGCACCTTTTCGAGGACGGCCACATCCTGAATGATGCCAGGTTAGCGCATAGTATGAAGTCGATTTTATTTTTAGTTTCACCATTGGGGCTCTTCCAGGTCCACTTCCTGTTTTCTCGTTTGCGGAAGAAGGTATTCATGATCCGTAAATTGTTTCTATATGCGAATTCGACTAATAACTCTCCCCTGCTATTTCTAGAACCTATCCCATAGTCACCTACCGTGTGGTCGTCAGACTGCTTCTTGCCCATCTTCGCATTGAGGTCGCCCATCAGTACAGTGCACTGTGATTTTACTTTGTTCATTGCCGATTCTACGTCCTCATTGAAGCTTACAATGGTCTGGTCATCATGGCTGGATGTGGGCACGTAGGCCTGCACCACTTTCAGCTTGTACCTCCTATTAAGCCTAATTACTATAGCTGATAACCTCTCGTTAATACTATAGAGCTCCTCTACGTTGCCGGCTATATCCTTGTTAATGAGGAATCCCACACCTAGTTCTCGTCTATCCTCTAATCCGCGATAGCACAGTATGCGTCGGTCCTTTAGTACTGTATACGCCTCACCTGCCCTCCTAACTTCGCTAAGCCCTATCACATCCCATTTAATTCCCGCTTGTTCCTCGAACAGCACTGCTAGGCTAGCCTCACTAGATAAAGTTCTAGCGTTAAACGTTGCCAGGTTCAGATTCCAATGGTGGCCTGTCCGGAGCCAGAGATTCTTAGCACCCTCCGCTGCGTCAATAGTAAGACCGCCGCCGTGGTCAGTAGCTCCGCAGCCGCTGGTGACTGAGGGCCGAGAGTTAACTGGTTTGATCAAGGTTGTGGCCAAGTATACACCAGGGTGGCCAAATCCTGCTCTGGTGAGAGAGTGCGTTGTCGGTTCTGGTCACCGAGATCAGGCCGCACCCCAGGCCTGGTTATGCAATTCCATCGACACGCGGATTTTTTTTTTTGAAACCCGGCGGAGAATTGCGCGGCACCAGGATTCGAGCTCCGGTCCTCCTGCAAGCGAGGCGGATGTTCTACATCTACGCCATCGCTGCCATCGATTATACTTTGTTAATACAATGTTGGTAGATTGCATTGACGGATGATAGGATGGCTATAGCGGATGAGCTTCTTACAGTAGCTCTCAGCTTCAAAAGATTCAAATATCTTGTTGGGCAACAGCAGCCCGTTAGAAATTTCTGGTGTTCAATCCGTCCTTATAAAAATGGCTATAGACAGTCTATAGACTTCCTATAGACACTATTTCCTAGCTATAGATATTTATTGTTGTCTATTTATAGTCTATAGACTGTCTCAGACAAAAATATAATAAAAGTGTATCGCCATAATTTTATTAAATTGTCTATGGACTGTATACTGGACTTGTATTGCCTATAGGCTGTTCTCTAGAGTTATTCTGTAGACAGTCTATAGATAGATAAATATAGACAAGAGAAGTCTATGGACAGTCTAAAGACTATATAAACATTTTTGTACGGGTGAATACAGGAGATTATCTGACAGTCGTTACCAAGGGTGTTGACCGATCTTGCGAGTGGTACTGCACCGGGAAGACAAATGTCGGCCTTCCCATTGTATGTCCTTGGGTACCAAGAACATTTTCCCAGCCGCTAGCTGGTGAAGCGTAGTACCCCGAAGATGGAATGGATAAAAAATGAGAGGGAAACACTTCCGCCCACGCAGCTGCGATTAACATTACGCTGGTATTTCCTCCCCAATAAGAAGCGGATGAATATAGCGCTAGAACCTAATCTTTCACGACAAATGCGAACCACGCCCGGTGCAAGATTATATGTGGACGTCTTGACCGAGCAACAAAATTTCAAGGGGTATCTGCCTTGACACCCTATTTAGTTTTGCATTGAGCGAGAGACGAAAGAGGCGGCCATGGGGCATCCGCTCACCCCATTTTACTAACCGGTCATTCTTGACCAAGTAACATTTCTACTCTGTTTTCTTAGCGTTCAATGATGAAACCTTTGAAAAAAAAACTTCGTTACAAAGAGAAAACTGCTTTTTCAATACGCTGAGTGCATAGATGCTTGAGTTGACGTTATGTGCGGCCGCCTTGAAATAAAATTGCTTTCATCATAGCGAGCTATAGAATGCAAGATATAGTGGCAGCTGTTTAGTTAGTTAGTTAGATAGTTATATTGATTTTAATGGCGCAAAAGCAACTGAAGCTATGATGCGCCAAGCACACGGTTAGAGCTTTTGTTAAAGGTTACGCTTTTTATATCTAAAGTTTGTTTAAAACATTGGCTTCTCTGAGAAAATTAAAAATGCTTGAAAAATCAACCAGTGCTTGATCTCCCAAAATTAACATGGGGTGTAGTGGGATGTATTCATTGTAGAATGTTGTTAAATGTTTTTTCCTCAGTTGTTTCAGTTTTGTGCATACAATTAAAATGTGGTTTAGCGTGAGTTCATCGCCACACATTTCGCAGAGAGGTTTGTCTTTTTTTGTCAGTAAGAAGTTGTGTGTAAGGTGTGTGTGTCCAACGCGTAGTCGACACAAAATAACTTCTGTAAAACACTCCTGATGTTTACATGATCTCCATTCTCCCAAAACGGGTTTTATAGAATGTAGATTGTTGTTTGTTCGTCCCATGCAATCTGCCACTTATTCCTGAGTTTACTGTGCAGTAATTTATAAACATCCCTCTGTGGTATGTTAACTTGTTTTAAATGACCAATTCGAGCTTGTGCTGCGCAAGCATGTGCTCTCTCATTACCGGAAATTCCTACATGGCTAGAGACCCAGCAGAATATAATGTTATGTTTTTGCTTTGTGATTTTAACAATGTTATGTTTGATTTTTCCTATTATGACTTCAGCAGCATTTGTAGAGTGCAGCGCTTTGAGCATACTCAGTGAATCGGTGTAAATGATGCTATTTTTATGTTTTGTTTTAGTATTTGTTCTACGGCTACGAGGATTGCATAACACTCCGCCGTAAATACCGATGCATACTGTGGCAATCGTATCATTTTTTCGTTTTTTCCTTCAATTACTGCACTTCCTACATGGCATTATGTTTTTGAGCCATCAATGTAAAATTCAGTGTCGGTGTCATGTTTTTCTTGTAGTGCAAAGAACTCTTGCAGTATGTGCTCGTGTGGCATTTTCTGTTTGTTTACGTGTGTCAGTGTGAAGTCACACACCGAAGGGAGGCTGTACCATGGCGGCAGATATTCATGTCTTTGTGCAATATTCCGTAGGGCGTCCAGCACTGCTAACTCTTCACATTTATCTTCAAAGCGCATTATTAGTGGCCTGATAAAATGTGGTTTATTATTGAATAATCTCCTAGATGGGCACTTGGTAACAATGGGATAGCAGAGATGTTTAGGAAGAGAACGGGTTTTTAGGATGTACTTGCATGTAAGTGTGACTCTTCTATCCTCTAGTGTGGGCTCATTAGCTTCAACGTAAATACTATTTACCGGGGATGTTCTATATGCTCCAGTTGATAGGCACAAACCAAGATTCTGAACAGGGTCCAGTCGTTTCAAGTAGGATGCTCTTGCCGAACCATATACCACGCACCCGTAGCCAAGCTTGGAGCGCACCAAAGAGCGCTATATTTGCAATAGGTATGCTCTATCGGACCCCCACTGTTTTCGCGAGAGTACCTTTAATATATTGAGGGTTGGGATGCTTTCTTTTTTAGGAAGTTAAAGTGTGGTAGGAATGTAAGTTTCTTGTCAAAAGTGACGCCTAAAAATTTATGTTCCTGTTTGACTGGCAGTGTGGTTTGATTCAAGCACAGATTGGGATTGGGATCGACCTGCAGGCCTCGTCGTAATGAGAACGGAACAGCTACTGTTTTCTGAGGAGAGAACTTGAATCCATTTTTCTCTGCCCAAGCAGCCAGTTTATTTAGTGTGATTTGTATTTGTCTCTCGCAGGACAGTATGCTGGAAGAAGTGTATGCTATCTGTAAGTCATCTACATAAACTGAATACATTATGGACTTGGGTATTGCTTTGGCAAAAGAATTCATTTTTACTATGAAGAGTGTCGTACTTAAAATGCATCCCTGGGGTACGCCCTTCTCTCGGGTGAATGTCATTGACAGAGTTGCTCCTAGACGGACTCTGAATGTGCGGTTAGTCAAGAAGTCGTTCAAGCAGTTCAGCATCCTGCCGCGGATCCCTAGCTCTGCTAGGTCATGCAGGATGCCGAACTTCCACGTGGTATCATATGCCTTCTCCAAATCGAAGACCCCGATACAGTGCTGTTTGTGGATGAACGCCTCCCGGATGGTGTTTTCTAGGCGGACAAGGTGATCAGTGGTCGAGCATGCTTCCTTAAATCCACATTGATGTACATCTAAGAGTCGACGAGATTCAAGTGAAGGTCAGTCTAATGTTTATTATGCTTTCGAAAGATTTAGCAAAGCAGCTGGTGAGGGCTATCGGTCTGTAATTGTTAGGAGTTGTTGGTGGTTTTGCGGGTTTCAGAAAAGGTACTATTATTGCTTTCTTCCACTCCTCAGGTATATTCCCAGTTGTCCATATTTTGTTAAAGAATTTCAACAATGCCTGCACGGCAGCCTTAGAGAGATGGGAAAGCATAGTGTAATGCACATTATCTGGGACTGGTGCAGTCTTTTTACCAGAAGATAATACCCTATTCAATTCCTGGAGTGTGATGGGTTGATTTTAGTCCTCGTGCATACCTGCCGCAAATGGAAGTTTTTGTTTTTCTACTATTGCTTTGTACTTCTGGAACGTGTTTGTGAAATTGGACGAACTGGAAACTTCAGCAAAATGCTCACCCAGTATGTTGGCCTGTTCTTCTAATGATGTTTGTGCCCCGGGTGTAGTCAATAGAGGAAGTGCGAAAGGGGTATGGTCACTACTGAATCTACGAACCTTTTCCCAATTTTTTTAGGTTATTTAGTTGTTCATTGAGGACACATATTTCTGCCACGAGGATTTCTGGGCATTTCTTCGAACAAATCGCGCTCTGGCCTTGGCCCTCTTAAAGGCAATCAAGTTCTCCGCTGTGTGATACCGACGCAGAGAGCCCCAAGCTTTATTTCGTTTTTTTTTGCCAGTGTGCATTCTTGTGTCCACCATACCTTATGTTTTTTGTGTACGAGTCCTGTTGTTTGTGGTATGGCTAATGTAGCGGCCGATATTATGCATGTAGTAAACTTTTCATTAATTTCGTCTGTGCTGAGGTCTTCACAAAATTCTTTTTCTAGTGTGGCACTTGCTGTAAAAAGTGACCAGTCGGCGAGGTGAAGTTTCCAGTGCCGTGGTCTTGTGGGGATGACTGGAGTAGACGATGAGAGGCTGATGATAGTAGGTAGGTGATCACTTCCCAGAGGGTCATTTAAAACATCCCATTTAAAATCGTTAAAAAGCTATGGTGATGCGAAAGCTAAATCGAGGAAGCTCATTTTTGCCGAGCTTGGGCAGCAATAAGTGGCTTTTCCGGTATTTAAAAGACAGATATTATTTGAGACGATAAAATCTTCGATTATTTGTCCCCTTGAGTAACATCGATCGCTTCCCCAAAAAGGGGAGTGAGCGTTAAAATCCCCAACTACCAGATATGGCTCTGAAAGTTCATCTATCAGTTCTTGTAGGTCATGGACGTTTAAAGTAAATTGTGGAGGAATGTACACGGATCAGATTGTTATTGTTTTGTAGCTGACAATGCTGACTGCTACAGCCTCAAGTTTTGTTTTGAGCTTGATTTCTTGAGCAGGGATGCCACGTAGGAGAACAATCGCGACGCCTCCCGAGAGTCGATTTGCCTGCTCTCGATCACGTCTAAAAGGTTTATAATGTTTTAGTATATGCACATGTTGTGGACCAAGATTGGTCTCCTGAAGACATAAAACTGTAGGTAACAGTGACCCTAAAATATGTGTTATGTCACTGTAATTCCGCATAAGTCCTCTGCAATTACACTGAATTAAAAAAGCCATGTTTGTGTTTTTGAGAGGAAATGAAGCGGGGTTTACTTATGTGGTGAGCCCGTTATGAGGGGCGTTTCTTTTTTCCGCTCAAGAGAGCTGTTCCGCCTCTGTAGTGGAGGCGGAGTGGGTGTTGTATCCATGACCTCAACAGAGGTGCTGGAGGACCGCGCAGCCGCGGTTGTGTTAGTTTCAGGCCTCTCCCGACGGGGGGGGGGGGTCCTGCGGGATGCCGACCCATGGACCGGCGCTCCTTGCTTTGGCAATGACGGGGCAGCTTTCGCTGGCCCTGCCTGGAGCGTGGATGGCCCTGCCATAGGCTCTGCGGAAGCGGCCTTGGCAGGTGCCGGAGTGCTGCGTGGTGCTACGCCCCTGCGCACCACGCCAGCGAAGTTTTGTTTTGCAGTGAAGGAGAATGTGTTTACAAGTGCAAAACGCCTTCTCGCTTCTTTAAATGAGATGTTTTCTTTTGTCTTTATGGTGATTATCTCTTTTTCTTTCTTCCAGGACGGACACGCCCTGGAGTATGCAGCATGTTCTCCTTCACAGTTTGCACAGCACGGGGATGCGTTACATACATCAGACTGGTGATCATTCGAAGCATATTTTGTGCAAGTTTTGCGATCGCGGCAGCTCTGTGAGCCATGGCCGAACCTTTGCCACTTGAAACATCTGCGAGGGTTTGGTATGTATGGTCTTACATTGATTTTCAAATATCCCACGTCGATTGTGTCGGGCAGGGTGCTGGTGTTGAAAGTCAGGATCATGTGTTTTGTGTGTATTTCCTTATTCTCCTTCCGGATTTTGATTCGGTGGACATCCATGACGTCTTGGTCGATGAGGGGTTTAGGGTTTAGGGGGGTTTAACGTCCCAAAGCGACTCAGGCTACGAGAGACGCCGTAGCGAATGGCTCCGAAAATTTCGACCACCTGGGGTTCTTTAACGTGCACTGAAATCGCACAGTACACGGGTCTCTAGAATTTCGCCTTCATTGAAATTCGACCGCCGCGGTCGGGATCGAACCCACGTCTTTCGGGCCAGCAGCCGAGCGCCATAACCACTCAGCCACTGCGGCGGCTGTCTTGGTCGATGAGCCCTTCGAGCATTTCTTTTTCAGTTATGTGAACAAAATCATTTTCCGATATTACGCCTCGGACAGTGTTAAGTGAGCGATGAGAAGTCACGTAGACCGGGATTTCCCCTATGGACGTAAGGTTGGAGAGCTTAGAGTGTTGGACATTGTCACACAGTTCGAGCAATAAGTCGCCGCTAGCCATTTTTGCCAGCTCATAGCCAATGCCTAAGGTTTCAGTCAAGCCCTTTGACACAAGGAAGGGGGATAATATTCTTGCCTGTTTATCTTGTTGTTCACTGTGGATCACGTGATATTTAGGGAAAGTTACTTTTTTTTTTGAAAGAAGTTGTCTGCCTCGCTCCGCCCTCTTCTGAGAGAGCGATCAGGTTTTGAAAGTAGGGGAGCCATAAAAAAAATTTTCTTTTTCGGTCATGGTGCCAGCCATCCACCACGGAGTCCAACAAGGGGACGGGAAAGGAACTTGATAGCAAGTCCTGCCCATGCCAGCTGTACACCTCAACTATAACCAAATATGACGCAACTCAGGGTAGTTCGTCACACAAGGTTAACCCTCGCCTCCAGGAAAGAAAGAAAAGCCAAGAAGTGAGTAGGAGATAAGAGAGTTTTGAGAAAGAGATAGGAAAGTGAAAGATGGAGGGGAGGATAGGAAAAGGCGACTGCCGACTTCCCCCGGTCAGGTCAGGCCGGAGGTGCCGTCCACAGGAAGCTGGGGCCAAAGTGGTGTGTTGCCTCCGCCGAGGGGCCTTAAAGGTCCAAACGCTGGGCATCGGCTCAACCACCAGGATCCCCTTTTCCCGGGACACGGCGATGCCACGCACGGCTAGGCGCGGGTGCTCGGGTCCGTGGTGCTGCACTGTTCACCATCATCCCCCTGCGAATGCTCGGGAACCCGTGGTGTCGCCACTCACCAACGCCTGCAAGCTGCAGACGCAGACGCCCCTTTGCGGGGTAGTGGCAGCTGTTTAGAGTTACGGAAAGTAACGTGAGATAATGATACCCCAGTTGGTGCCAAAATAGGAAGTGGTAATGAGCAAGGAATTTCATGTGGAGGATTGATAACCGATGGTCTCTTAGGCTAACGGAATAGCTAATTAGGACCTCGAACGAGAGGTACCAAGGGCGCACATTTAACAACGTGTTATGCTGCACGCACGCCCACCAACTCCGCCCTCGAAATGGCGACGCTATGGGAATCGCAGACGGAGAAACGCTGCTAAGTACCTTGGTAGTCGACGCAGTGCTCGCACTGAAGAAAAGAAAACATGGATACAAATATATGTGGCTAAAATGGATTTCACGTGGATTAACTAATGTAATCTTCCCAAGTGTCTGTGGAAAAAGCCAGGGCATATGAGAACCACTCGCCTGGGTTCACAAGATGACTGGCTACGGCCGATAAAGATTCGTAGTAAAATCAACGCACTGCGGATAGTATTTCATAACCGTGCGACTAGTATATAGAGATTCATTGCATAGCTGCCCTACACCCAAAACTGTGGGCACAACTCGTTGCCGATATCTCCCATTCGCTGGCTACCATCTATGCAGCGCCAAGATCCAGCGCCGACTTGAGACGGCGACCCGACCCGGGTGGTGCGCTATACGTTTCTTATTACGCGGTACACTGATGTTGTAACGTCAAAGTGAGTTTATGGCACTACGAATATAGTTTTTAATGGGGTCGATTGGCTCTAAAACGGCTCACTTATTTCAGCTCTAACGCACAACATATGCAATGCACCACAAGTAACTGTTGCCAAATGAGGACACATAACACACTCAGAGCCATATTTTATTTCTCTTCTGTGAGTAAATTGTATCCACAACAGTTAAAATTCCAAGGAAAGCGAAGAGTGAAGAAAAAGGGAAACATCTGAGTCACATGGTGTAAAAATGTTTCAGCTGTTGTGACATTCCTTGTGTGCTACGAGGTACATTCCTTGTGTGTGCTACGAGGTACATTCTTTGTGTGTGCTACGAGGATCCACGTTCGACGGCGCGGCGTAGACGGAGACCCAGATGACAGGCATCATCAATTACCCAGCCATGCTCGTTGAGAGTGACAACCAGAACGAAGTGGTTTAAGCCCAACCGGACCCAACCGGACCCGCCGCCGCCGCCGCGGGGAAACAGGCTTTATCCTCCCCAATTGGCGTGGCGGTTTCAGGGGCAGCCCTCCCGGGCACATTCCAGGACAAGGGAACTGTCAGCGATCCAGAGCGCGCCGTACCACAGCCGACGCTATGCGCTACCGCGAAGACAACATTCTTTCCCTCGGACTCAACACGTGAGGGGGGCGAGACAATAAGTGCGGTGGTATGTTTGTGCTCCCAAGTGAAAGCCCTAGCCCCCCCTCCTTCCCCTCCGGCGTGGGCGTCCTCACCCTAGGGAGTGTGGAGAAGAGGATATAAAAATCGAGAAGCAGTACGGAAGACGCTCGCTCAGGACGACATCGTTCGCCAAGAGGGCCTTCAGCGCCGAAGCCCGACGGCGTGCAGCTTCTGCCAGCAACCGCTCGAGCCCAACTCCGGAGCCACTCCATCGCCCCCATGAAGTCGTCGGCACGTAAGCTCGGACGCCCCAGCCTCTGAATCTTAATCATGTATGATTATTGAATATATCTGTTTGTTTAAACTGAGCCATACGGTGTCTCTTTGCCTCTCCGTCCCGTGTGGACCTGCGCATTATGGGGGTCATCACACTGTCGTCATAAGTCATCACTATCATCAATAGCCTGAATACGCCCACTGCAGGGCAAAGGCCTTTCCCATTACTCTCCAATTAATCCGGTCCTTTCTAGATACGGCCACTGAATCCCCGCAAACTTCTTAATCTCATCCGTGCACCTAACTTTCTGCCGACCCTTGCAACGCTTTCCTTCTCTTGGAATCCACTCCGTTACCCTTCAGGATCAGCGGTTATCTTGCCTTCGCACTACATGCTCTGCCCAAGCCCATTTCTTCCTCTTTATTTCGGCTAGGATGTCATTAAGCAGCGTTTGCTCCCTCACCCACTCTGCCTGCTTCGGGTCTCTTACAGTTACACTTATCATTTATTTTTCCATGGCTCGCTGCGTTGTCCTTACTCTGAACAGTTTTCGTTAGCCTCCATGTTTCTGCCCCCTAGGTGATTACCCGTAAGATACAGCTCTTGTATACTCTTCTCTTGAGGGATATTGGTAAACTGCCATTAATGATATGAAAGAACCTTCTTGTTGTTCTGATAAGTCACAGACCTAAAAAGAAAGTGTGCATGGAACGCACCATAAAACGGCGACATGTTGCGCGAGGTGGACACCAAGGTTGGAATAATGTTTTTTAAAATTGCACGTTTTGGAAAGGGGTTACAGTTTCTGGGAAACGCACACAAGAAAGTTAACTTTGTGTATTACTTGTTTCATTACCAGCCAGTGTGTAAGAATGCTGCTGCTACACATAAACGAGCTTAGTAGTACCGGAGACAAACCTCTTGCCAAAAGGAGAATTTGTAATGAGTAATATTAAGTAGACGAAGATTGTTAGAACAAATAAAACGGGAACTCAAAAAAGAGTTGTACACAACAGCGGGAGGGAGGAAGATTATCTTTAGTCTTATCAGTCTGTTTGCGGGAGCGTTGTTTATGTGAGACATTTTGCCTGGCACAAATGGCTGATAAAAAGATTATTTATGGACAAAATAGCACAACTCCACCTCAAAAATGAACGCGAGGCACTTAGCCCTTAATCGAGGCCATAATGAATTGACAACGACAACTGCCCCAGCCCATACCCGCAATCAGGGGGTGGTAGTCCGAAGAATACATGACTCAGATGACCTTGCCCTCATGGAACACGCAAATGCAGATTACAATACCGCCTGGCAAGCGTTCTTTTTTTGACAGACCAACGGACGTTTATTAAGTCACCCTTTGTCGACGGTGGTGCACTGACCTTCCGGCTATAGCGTGTACTGCTTCAACTGGTACCTGTGACTGCGCCATAGTTTGCCAAATCTTTCTCAAGCAGCTGTAGTGTAAAGGAAAGAAAAAAGTGGAAAAAGAGATGCCAGGACACAGTAAAAGAAATTTTTGCAGATAATATTGTCACAAACTGTTGACAGCCTTTATTTTGAGTGCAGTCAAGAAACCCGATAAGAACTCGTGATGCAATGTTTACGCCGGTTCAGATGTTCTAAACCTTGTCGTCGTCGCTGAGAAGACTCATGAGAATTGCACCATTAAATCTTCTCCAAAAGAGCTCCACGTGCGGCATCGCCACGACGCCGATGACATCAACCAGCTTGCGCAGTGCAATCGGCGCCCCCTCGAGAAACAGTCTCGGCTCGTCCACGCTCACGGGCTCAATGTTGTACATGACAACCTTGGTGGGATCCTCAGGCGTGGGCGCAGCAAAGAAATAGAGCCGTAGCTTGCCCGAGGCGACCTGAACAGAAAGGCACGAAAAAGAAATGAGGCCATGAGTGGCGAAATTATCTGCGGAATAGCGTCGCGAATGTGCCAGGGATAGGAAAAGACATGGGACATCTTACAGAAAGCGGAATTTCTATGTTGATATTCCACCGCCGGTGTTCCGTGTTCGAAGTCATTGCACGTTGAACAACCTCAGGTGATCAAAATTTATCCCGAGCCCTCCACTACGGCGTCCATCGCAGCCGATGTTTTTTATTGCAACTTTGAACCCCATACCCTTACCAAAAGGCATACTAAAGATTTGCGCCGGTCAACTGCAAATTAGAAGACAGCAGATGACCAAACTAAACGTGCAATTAATTCAGAATTAATTCACAATTAACTCAGAAACATCAGAATTAACAAGTTAATTTTGATGTTTCTGAGCCAGCCAGTGGTGCTCATTTCTTCCGTCCGTATCTCGGTTGGTTCGCTTGTTATAGCCCTCTTGAGGCATCATTCAGTTATTACTATTTAGGGTGGAAGTTTCAATACCCAGAAGATTGAGTTATGCTTAAATCAGAGTCTAGAAAGAAACTAGGTAAAGAGAATGTGTTCCCGAAACACTTGTTTCATTAGGAGAGAGAAATAACAATGAGAAAACTAAACTGCGCCCTATTGCGTTAGGTTATTTATGATAAAACTGACGTCTTTCTTGTTATAATAAAAACAAAACCAGCTCCTGCAGCAAAAATACATTGTACTAAACCTCCTAAATGCTGTCTTGCTTCCCCCCCCCCCCCCCAATAAAATGTGCGAGAAAGGCGGTCACAAGCTCCGCTCTTGCCTTAAATTTCTCCTTTGTTGAAAAATAACGGTCTCGATATTTCCAACGACAGAGCCGTAGTTATAACGGACAACTTCCGCTCAGAGAGGTTGTTCTACTCAGCCACTTGAAACAATTGGAACAAAATAAAATTGGACCACGTTTTGTCTTATACTCGAAGCGCATTCAAGCACGCTCGCTGTAGCTAATGATGAAGTAGAGCGTATTTTTAAATATCGCTCCAGCCCTCGACGTTGAAGGAGCGGCAGAATCAGGAAGACGAAGTGCGCGTACACAAATCACGCTCCATTTTTAAGCTCCAAAAAGTGTTTATACCATTTTTTGTGCGACTAAGCAGGCATCCACAGGTTACTTGCCTTCGTTCCCAGTTTTCCTCTGCGTCCGGTGCAGCTCTTCCAGTTGATGCTGAAGGTCAGGTGATCATCGGCAAAAACAACGGTTTCTATCAGAGTTCTGTTTCTGACGCAGAAGGTATGGTACTGCTTGTAGGCCCAGAGGTTTGAAAACCCAGTCGTCTCGGTAGATAAGATATCGAATCCGATTACCCCGATCTTTTCAGGATTCACCGGCACCGTAATATTGTCCGGTATCGCCCGTAGATAAGCATTGATGCTTTCGGTGAAGTCAATATCAGGGGCACCACTGCAGCGACCTAGACACAAGGAAAGTAGGATGGCATTAGTATAATGAGCACCGCTTTCAACGTTAGAGGCGAAGAAGCATGATAATATTGTAATAACATGTATTTTTCAAGGCACTGTGGCGGAAAAGAACGCCGAAAAGCTTTCGTTCGGGTCTTTCTATTCGTTATGTGTGTAAGCAAGAAGCGCTTTGGACGCCACCTGGCAGATTTCAAGGCGGGGGTGCATTCTAGGTATTACATTTCAGTTTTGTATCAAATGTAACAACTGTAGTACTTCTCGCCAGCACGATTCCCCATGCAGGGCAGGTGTGGCCTAGATAACACACCTGCTCTTAGCCCTCCCAGCTTAAACTATGAGCACTGATCCTTCTGAAAAAAAAAAAACATTGCACAGAGCACTTCACTATGTATGTGGGAGAAAGGTATTCTATCACCAGGTTAAGTAGCAAACAAAAAAAAGTTAAGAATAAGAACTCACAGACGAAAAAAGGAAACTTCCGCATAAAAATAGGTGCTTTTATGAGAATGCAATTGGGCACCTGGTGGCATCCACCGTTTAACACCTGCGACTGCAAATCAAAGTATTGCCGGTGTTTTATTTCGAAAAGTGAAGTTCGGTTTTTAAGAACAAAAGCACCACAGTGCGTATTTGTAGGAGTGTGTGAATAGCATGCTCCTGAAAACGAATCGAATTCGATAGGCTATGTTACCTATGAAATAGAATCGAAAAAGAAAAGGCTAACTTCACTGCCGAATAATATAAGAATGAAATGTACATGTGATAATACAAGGCTTGTGTCAATATTCACACAAAATGAACATTCATGATAAAAAGCAAAGTGCTAGCTGCGGTGCTATGAATCATGAAGTTATGACTGTGGATGTCGAAGGAAGTGCCACTTATTTCCGCAGGGAGACAGGCCACACAAAATCAATATATTAACTTTATGAACGTCATGTCGCGCGTATAGGAAATTTTACTGCACTGATGACAGCGAACAAACTAACGTCAAACATCAGTCGATGAAAGGGAATCGATTTTGGGCATGCCTCTCATATGGGTCATAAAGGCAAGGACATACTAATCGAGCGACGGCTGATGCATTAGGACTCGAGCCAGTTACCGAGACATACGGGGACATACTGAAGCACCCTAGAATACTAAGGAGGATATATCCCCCAATCCTTCGCCAAATCATTTAAGAGCAGACTCCAAATTGGAACAGCACGAAACAAACACATATTCATGCTTATACACTCCACTACATACAGGCCCGCATGCCATGGTGCGGAGAGATAGCCACTCTATACCACACAACATCGGGATGCCAGCATAACCGTGTAGTCCCGGTCATACACAATGCCACGCCAGAGCAGTGGGGTGGGGGGGTGTAGTGCTGTCCAACTGGGAG